>NC_092753.1:99278195-100004862 GCF_047496795.1 Chiloscyllium punctatum | reverse complement strand
TGTAGGATGTGGACGAGATGCGTTGGAGGGCATCTTTAACCACGTGGGAAGGGAAATTGCAGTCTCTAAAGAAGGAGGCCATCTGGTGTGTTCTGTGGTGGAACTGGTCCTCCTGGGAGCAGATCTGGCGGAGGCGGAGGAATTGGGAATACGGGATGGCATTTTTGCAAGAGGTAGGGTGAGAAGAGGTGTAATCCAGGTAGCTGTGGGAGTCGGTGGGTTTGTAAAAAATGTCAGTGTCAAGTCAGTCGTCATTAATGGAGATGGAGAGATCCAGGAAGGGGAGGGACATGTCAGAGATGGTCCAGGTAAATTTAAGGTCAAGGTGGAATGTGTTGGTGAAGTTGATGAATTGCTCAACCTCCTCGCGGGAGCACGAGGTGGCGCCAATGCAGTCATCAATGTAGCAGAGGAAGAGGTGGGGAGTGGTGCCAGTGTAATTACGGAAGATCAACTGCTCTACGTAGCCAACAAAGAGACAGGCATAGCTGGGGCCCATAATAGTGCCCATGGCTACCCCTTTGGTCTGGAGGAAGTGGGAGGATTCAAAGGAGAAATTGTGAAGGGTGAGGACCAGTTCGGCCAAACGAATGAGAGTGTCGGTGGAAGGGTACTGTTGGGGACGTCTGGAGAGGAAAAGAAATGGAGGGCTTGGCGGCCCTGGTCATGGCGGATGGAGGTGTAGAGGGATTGGATATCCATGGTGAAGATGAGGCGTTGGGGGCCGGGGAAACGGAAATATTGGAGGAGGAGGAGTGTGTGGGTGGTGTCTCGAACGTATGTGGGGAGCTCCTGGACTAGGGGGGATAGGACAGTGTCGAACTAGTTCTAATCTTCCAGCTCAGCACTGTCCCCATGACTTGTCCGGACTTATCCTACCTGCCTATTTCCTTTTCCACCTATCCACTCCACCCTTTCCTCTCTGACCTATCACCTTCTTCCCCTCCCCCACTCACCCATTGTACTCTATGCTACTTTCTCCCCACCCCCACCCTCCTCTAGTTTATCTCTCCACGCTTCAGGCTCACTGCCTTTATTCCTGATGAAGGGCTTTTGCCCGAAACGTTGACTTCGAAGCTCCTTGGATGCTGCCTGAACTGCTGTGCTCTTTCAGCACCACTAATCCAGAATCTGGTTTCCAGCATCTGCAGTCATTGTTTTTACCTTATTGAAACAATAGTCAAGATGGGGATGGGTTGAGGAAAGAAGTCAGAGGATTGTGATGCCCTCTTCCAACAGTCTGTAAACCCATCACTAATGGATCCTTAAAGGTTGCAATGTGGAACCTCCCTGTTTGCTCATGAGATTCTTTTATAGTTCACCAGTGTCAGCTGACAGTATCACCAAGAAGAGGTATCCCAGGACCATGGAGTTTTGTTTTTTTCCCATAAGTATGGGCATTGCTGGAAAGTCTAGCTTTGATTCCCCATGCCTAATCAAGTGTTTTTTTTCCAAACATCCTTCCGTCACAGCACAACACTCAAAATTGAATCATAATTTCAGGGAAAAGAGCAAAAAGCAAGACTTCAGAAAAGTTGAACACTTCTAGTTACACTTCACAGAACAATAGGTTGTACACAAAATCCCCTGTTACAAATTGATGCTTTATTGAAAACTGTTGATTGAATTTTCAGAGGACTGAATTCAAGTGGCTATAAATAGCAACTTTTAAAGGCAGATGACTATTTGAATCATTGTACCTGAAAAATTCCAAAGCCATTAAGTAAAACTGATTTTGTCTCCAACAACCCATCTAATTTTGAATTATAAGTCATTCTGCTATAACGCACGCTTCATTAATGTGAATTCGCTACAACACAATTGATGAACTGTTTCTAAAGCGTGAACTTTAAAGGCATGTATTGGTTATAATGCAATTCTGGCCCAATTTGTTTAAATGGTGCTGCTATTGTGCGATTTTTCTGATAACAAGGGATTGCAAGAGAACAGACCTACTGCGTTATAGCAGAACCAACTATATAAGGAGAGGTTGGAAAGGCTGGGACTTCTTTCCCTGGACTTTAGGAGACTTTGGGGTGACCTCATGAGATACATAGATAAGGTAGATAACAGACAGGTAGGGGACTCTAAAACTAGAGGGTATAGATTTAAGGTGAGAGGGGAGAGAGATAAAAGGGTCCTGGGGGGCAATTTTTTCAAACAAAGGGTGGCAGGTTTCTGGAACAGGCTGCCAGTGGTAGCAATGGAAGCAAGTACAATTTCATCATTTTAAGAAAAATTTAGACGTATAAATAGTTGGGATAGGTATGGAAGGATATGGATCAAATGCAAGAAAATGGAACTAGTTTAAATTGTGAAAACTGGGCAACATGGGCAAATTAGACCAAAGGGCCTATTTTCATGTTGTAGATCTGTATGATTCTAATTCATTTACCTCAGACAATGTGAATGAATCATTTCTCCTGTCCCCATTCAAAGGGAATCCAGACCCAAGTGGGCATGAAATCAGCTTTAGATATAAAGCAAAATACTGTAAATGTTGGAAATCTGAAAAAAAAATCACAAAATGCTGGAGAAATTTAACATGTCTGACAGCACCTGCAGAAACAGTTAATAGGTTGAGTACAATATGAGTACTTTTTCAGAATGCTTAGTAGTAAGCCTTTCAGAAGCAACTGCAGATGATAAACAGCCTGTGATTGGAAGAGATAGAACAGCAAGGCCTCAGATTCTTTTTCTCTCATGTCCAAGAGCGAATAGTTTTTCTCTGACCAGCTGTCCAAGTGATCAAATGTTCCCAAGCATTTTTGGGAGTTTTGGGGGCAAGTAATGCTCTCATGTATTTGCAGCTTTGCAATGAAAGATCAGAGGAAGTTGTGGTGACATAGAACTAGATACCATTGATATACTTTAGTTTCAGATGTCACCAGAAAATAAAAAATAAGAGAACACAACAGGAGGAAGTGAAGACATTGCACTAATTGTCTTCTGATGAGGTGTCAAAGAGGATCGGAAGCAGATCTATTTAGCTGGATGACAGAGACAAGTCACTGAAGAAGGATGGTGTGATCAACCAAAGACAGCGCATCTCCTCCACTTCCCACAATACCACACTTGAACCCCACCTCTCCCAACGCAACAAGGACAGAACTCCCCTGGTCCTCACCTTCCACCCCACCAACCTCCGCATACATCGCATCATCCTCTGCCACTTCCACCACCTCCAAATGGAATCCATCACCAGAGATCTATTTCCCTCCCCACCCCTATCAGCATTCCAGACAGACTATTCCCTCTGTGATTCCATCAGGTCTATGCCTCCCACCAGCCCACACTCCACTCCTGGCACCTTCCCCTGCCACTGCAGGAATTGCGAACCTTATGTCCACACTACTCCCCTCACCTCCATCCAAGGCTGCAAAGAATCCTTCCACATTCGACAGATGTTTACCTGTACCTCTACCAATGTGGTCTCCTCTACATGGGAGACAGGGTGCCTCCTTGCGGATCATTTCAGAGAACATCTCTGGGACACCCGCACCCACCAACCCAACCGCCCCATAGCTGAACATTTCAACTCCCCCCTCACATTCAGTCAAGGACATGCAGGTCCTAGGCCTCCTCCACCACCAAACTGTTACCGCCCAACACCTGGAGGAAGAACATCTCATATTCTGCCTTGGGACTCTGCAACCACACGGGATGAATGTAGAATTCAACAGTTTCCTCATTTCCCCTCTCCACACATTATCCCAGTCCCAAGCCTCCAACTCAGCACTGCTCTCCTGACCTGTCCATCACCTTTCCCTCTATCCACTCTATCCCCCCACCCCCAAACCGATCACCTTCTCCCTCACATTTATCTATCTATCGCTTTTTCAGCTACCTCCCTCTTCCAAAACCCTACCCTCCCTCCCATTTATCTCTCAGCCACCTGGCACAAAAGCTTCATTCCTGAAGATGGGCCCATGCCCAAAACGTCTATTCTCCTGTTCCTCAGATGCTGCCTGATCTGCTGTGCCGTTCTAGGCCAAGGCCAAGAAGAAACAGGTGGGAGAGCTACTACAGTTGCAGTCACTTTGGATGTCATTTGTGACTTTGGCAAATGCAATTTTCGTACTATGCCAGGGGCAGAAACATATTTGGATGAATTTGCATTGGCGTACCAGAAAATATGGTCATGGGTTTGAGAGATGACTGCACATATTAGAACTTTAGAGATGAAAGAGGTTGAATATAGAGCAACAGATTGCAATGACAGATGGATTGATGCTTTTTTAAAGATAGGAATGATGATGTTAGATTTGAAGAAAAAGGAGATAGTTCTCTTGACTCAGATACTATTAACAATATCCAGTAACATAGAAGTAAATCGCGTAGTTAGAATTTTAGGGGAACACAACTGAAGCATCTGGAGATGGGTCTCATGGACAAATAAGAATGGTGTGGAATGAGGAGAGATAGAAGAAAAATGAAAAGATTGTCAGAATTCATTCCTTCTGGTAGTATAGCAGTCAGAACTGCAAACAATGTTCCAAATGTGGCCTAATGAAAGTTTTATACAGCTGTAATATAACTTGCCAACTTTTATACTCAATGCCCTAGCCAAAGAACGCAAGCATACTGCATGTCGTCTTGACTACCTTGCCCATCTGTGTTGCCACTTGCAGGGGTCTATGGACCGAGATGTCATTATCCCTCTGTATGCCAATGCTCCCAAGGATTCTGTCATTTATTGTTGAATTCACATCTGAAATTGATCTTCCAAAATGCATCATTTCGCATTTGTCTAGCTTCAAGTCCATCTACTATCTCTCTGCAATCTATCTATATCCTGCTGGATCATTTGACAATCCCCCTCACTATCTGCAACTTTGCCAATTTACTTGCAAACTTACTTATCAGACCACCTACATTATCATCCAGATCATTTGTGTATTACAAACATTAAAGGTCCCAGCACTGATTATCTGCAGAACACCACTAGTTACTGATCTCTATTCCAAAAAGCACCCTTCCACCTCTATTCTGTCTTCTATGAGCAAACTAGTTCTGCATCCATCCAGCCAGCACACCTCGGAACCCATGAGACTCTACCTTCTGTATCAGCCTGTCATAAAGTACCTTGTCAAATGCCTTACTAAAGTCCCAGGAGACAACATCCACTCCCCTTCCCTCAATCATTCTTGTCACCTCCTCAAAAACGTAATCACGCTGCATGGCATTCCCTACACAACCCATGCTGCCTATCACTAATAAGTCCATTCACTTCCAAATATGAATAAATCCCATCTCTCAGTATCTTCTCTAACAGCTTCTCTATTACTGATGTCAAGCTCCCCAGTTGTAATTACCTAGGTTATCTCTGTTTCCCTTAAACAAAGGAACAACATTGGCCATTCTCCAGTCCTCTTGAACCTCGCCTGAGGCCAAATAGGATGCAAAGATATCTGTTTAGGCCCTAAATATTTCCTCCCTTGCTTCCAGAGCATCCTGGAATAGATCCTAACTGCCTCTGGACTTGTCTACCTTAATGCATTTCAAAACTTCTTCCTTCATTATGTTGACCTGCCTGAGAGTATTCACATACTTTTGCCTAACCTCAACATTCCTCGTGTCCCTCTCTTTGGTCAATACAACGTAGAACATAGAACAATACAGTGCAGAACAGGCCCTTCGACCCTCGATGTTGCACTGAACTGTGAACTATTCTCAGCTCATCCCCCTACACTATCCCAAAATCATTCATGTGCTTATCTAAGGATTGTTTAAATCTCCCTAACGTGGCCGAGTTGACTACATTAGCAGGCAGGGCATTCCACGCCCTTACCAGTCTCTGTGTAAAGAACCTGCCTCTGACATCTGTCTTAAATCTATCACCCTTCAATTTGTAGTTATGCCCTCTCATACAAGCTGACGTCATCATCCTAGGAAAAAGGCTTTCACTGTCTACCCTATCTTATCCTCTAATCATCCTGTATGTTTCTATCAAATCCCTTCTTCTTTCTTCTTTCCACTGAGAACAGACCCAAGTCTCTCAGCCTTTCCTCATAAGACCTTCCCTCCAGACCAGGCAACATCCTGGTAAATCTCCTCTGCACCTTTTCCAATGCTTCCACATCTTTCCTGAAATATGGAGACCAGAACTGTACACAATATTCCAAGTGTGGCCACACCAGTGTTTTGTGTAGTTGCAGCATGATATTCCAGTTCCGGAACTCAATCCCTCTACGAATGAAACCAAACACACTGTATGCCTTCTTAACAGCGCTATCCACCTGGGTGGCAACTTTCAGGAATCTTTGTACATGGACTCCAAGATCCCTCTGCACATCCACACTACCAAGAAGCTTTCCATTGACTCATTGTTCTGCCTTCCTGTTATTCTTCCCAAAGTGCATCATCTGTGTAAAGAATACCGATGTAAAATACTCATTAAGGATCTCAACCATTTCCCCTGGCTCCACACATAATCTCTCTCATTTATTCTAGTGTGGGCCTACTCTTTCCCTAGCTACCCTCTTGATCCTAATATATGTACAAAATGTCTTGGGATTCTCCATAACCATTACAGGCCCTTTTTAGTCCTTCTAACTGCCCATATGAGTTCCTTCCCACTGGCTCTATATTCTTCAAGGACATCCTCTGTTTTTACTCACCTAGACCTTAGACCTGAGATATGTTTCCTTTTTTTGTTTTCAAAAGTTACACAACACCAGGTTATGCTTCAAGTTTATTTAAAATCATAAGCTTTTGGAGCGTTGCTCCTTCATCAAATGAAGTAGGGAGAAACATGCAGGCACAGAACTTATAGGTGGAGAAATAACGGCAAGGTAAGTCCTGGTAACAGTTAAATACAAATAGTATGAGTAGCGTATCAACAGGCTGAATAACCAATCTTTGCAGGTAATCTTACATTCAATGATTCACATTTATGATGCCCACCCCCTACACCAGTTTTTGGTCATGAGAGAGGTCCTGCTTTTCAGTTTATTGCCTAACCCCCTGAATTGTTGCTGCAGCACCTTGTCACTTTTCCTATCTATGTCATTTGTGCCCATGTGGACAATGTCTTCGTCTGTTTACCCTCCCATTTCAGGATGCCTTGTACCCACACAGACATCTATGACACTGGCACCAGGAAGGCAACATACCATTTGGAATATCTCACACCCACACAAGCACCTATCAGTGCCTCTAGCTATTGAATCTCCAATTGCTGTTGATCTACTTTGCTTTGTCCCTTCCCTCTGTACAGCAGGGCCAGCTGTGGTGCCACCACTCTGGCTGCTGCTGCTGGCTCACCAAATGGGCCATTCCCTCATCAGTACCCAAAACTGAATACCTGTTTGACAGGAGAAGAGCAGCAGGGGGCACCTGCACTGACTGCCTGCTTTGTCTCGCAATCACCCGTCCAGCTTCCTGTACCTTGGGCATGATCACGTTTCTATAGCTTCTATGACCCTCTCTGCCATTTGTGTGCCTACCCATTCATTCAGTGAGCAGCTGAAAGTGGGTACACTTCCTGCAGATGTAAATATCAAGGATGTTCTTTGTTTCTGTCATTAACCAAACCTCTCAGGTGGAAACATAACACCCCCCCGGAACTGACATGACTAATTCTCTATTGCCTGTTCGATTATAAGTAAAGTTTTAATTAGCTACTTAAAAATTGCAGTTATTATCTCAGAAATAGTACACTCCCAACTCCCTGTATTAACCAGAAGATGAACAAACTGTACTAACCCTTTAAAAGACTGACACACACTTACCCTGTACTGCAGGAGATTCCTTTACCTGTAACACTAAGGGAATGAACAGATTAGTACAAACTAACAGCAACCAATCTGAAACCGTGCTCCCTTTTCTCCCGTGACAAGTGTAGGAAGTTTCCCCAGAATAGGTGGCTGCTGGCTCCTCCTGAAAGTAGTGTGCCTATACCGAGAAACCCCGGGCTCGAGTTTACATTTTCCCCTGTATAGGCTCTTACCTCTGGCTGCTGCTGGCTCCTCCAGAAAGGAACATGCACTAACTGAATCTACAGGAGGCCGGAAATGTTGAGTTAAAATGCAGTTTCAGATCACGAAGGCTGAGAAGTAGCTCCGTGCAGTGGCTGAGGGAGGACAGTATTAAAAATATGACAGTAAAAAAATTGATATAGTATTTGGATGGCTAGTAAAATAGTAAAAATTGTCAATTTTTACTAAAATACTCAGGATAAGGTGATAGAGGAATGGGACAGAAAGGTATAATATAGATGTAAGAATGCAATGAAAATGAACTATTGGATTAGGATCTGAAGTGACAGCAAAAATGAGTACACAATGGACACTTAAAAGACCCGGCAAAGTAGCAAGATTTAGACACATACCTAGGTAGAAAGAAGACAATTGCTTTGTAAGCTTCATAATTTTACTGGACTTGAGCTTGAAGTGATGTGGACACCTAGACTTTCCTCTAAAAGATGAAAATGTGTTGCTGGAAAAGTGCAGCAGGTCAGGCAGCATCCAAGGAACAGGAGAATCGACGTTTTGGAATGAAGAAGGGCTGATGCCCGAAACGTCGATTCTCCTGTTCCTTGGATGCTGCCTGACCTGCTGCGCTTTACCAGCAACACATTTTCAGCTCTGATCTCCAGCATCTGCAGTCCTCACTTTTTCCTCTAAAAGATGTCAAACAAAGACTGTTGAACATTAGCACTTGAATTGTTATAACATTTAAGGCCATGAAGAGGGACTACTGAAGATTTAGTGTGTTTTTGACAGTAGAAACTCAATGGACTTATGTTCAATATGATTCTATGATAAGGGGTCGCTCATCCTGCCTCAAAGTTAATCCCTGCAGAGAGGAAGAGATGAAAATCTATTTTCTGTTTCTTCTATTACCTGATATGTATGTGTCAGGGGTAAATACTAATATTTCATATTACCCTATGCATGTTAACCAGTTTTGCATGTTCATTAAATGAGCTATGTTATTTAATAAGCAAATCATTTTGTGTTTATTAAACAAGTCTCGCTCATATTTTGACTCAAGTTCCAGATTGGAGTCGTACCTGGCACAAAGGAAGATTGTTGTGGTGCTGTTAACAGTTTGGGCTCCTTTATCCAAGGAAAGATAGACTGGCATTGGAGGTAGTACAGATAAGGGTCTCCAGGCTGCTACCTGGTATCGTGAGACAATCTTATGAAGACAGGTTGAATAGGTTGGGTCTGTAGTTTGGAATTTAGAAGAATGGGAGGAAACCCTATTGAAATATAAAAGATTCTTAGGGGACTTTACAGGTTAAATGCAGATTGTTTTCCCCTTGTGGCAGAGTCAAGGAACAGAGGGCATCATCTCAGAATAAGTGGTCTCAAATATAAAATAGAGATAAGGAGGAAGCTCTTTCAAAGGTAATGAATCTGTGGAAATATTTACCATCCCAAATGACTGTTGAGGCTGCATCATTAAGTACATTCAAGGTTAAGACAGAATTTTTAATCAGTACGGAAATCAAAGGGTATGGAAGAAAATACAGAAAAGTGGAGTTGAGGTTCATTACATCATTGAACAGCAGAGCACATGATGGGCTGAATGGCTGACTTCTGCTCCTACATCTTATGGACTCATGGCCATCTCAGCTCTGGAACATCTGAGTTTTTCAGTAGTGTCCTAGGCCCAATCATCTTCAGCTGCTTCATTAATGACCTTCACCCCCCCACCCCCACCCCACCCCACCCCCATAAGATCAAAAGTCAGGATGTTTGCTGATATTTGCACAATGCTCAACACATATCATCAAATAATGAAGTAATCCATGTCCAAATGCAGCAAAACCTGGACAATATCCAGGCTTAGGCTGAAAAGTGACAAATAAACTTTGCACCTTATTAATGTCAGGCAACAATCATCTCCAATGAGAGAAGCTAACCATCATCCCTTGACATTCAATGGCATTACCATCACTGAATCCTCCACTATCAACATCCTGGGAGATTAACATTGACTGGAAGCTGAGCAGGACCACCTACATAAATACTATGGCTGCAAGCGCAGATCAGAGGCCAGGAATTCTGCAGAGAGTAACTCACCTCCTAATTCTTCAAACTCTGTCCACCATCTACAAGGGACAAGTCAGGAATGTGATGGAATATTCCTCGCTTGCCTGGATGAGTGCAGCTCTGACAACACGCAAGTTGTTTTACACTATCCAGGACAAAGCAGCTCACTTGACTGGCAACACATCCACAAAAATCCACTCACTTCAACCGTCAATATTCAGGAACAACAGTGCCTCCCATCCATGAGATACAATGTAGAAATTCACCAAGGCTCCTTAAACAGCACCCTTAAAACTCATCACCACTTTCACCTCAAAGGACAAGGGCAGTAGATACATGGGAATACCAACACTTGCAAGTTGCCTCCAAGCCTCACACCATCCTGACTTGGAAATATATTGTCATTCCTTCACTGTCACTGGGTCGAAATCCTGGCATTCCCTCCAAAAGGCACCATTGTTCTACCTACATCACATGGTCTTCAACAGTTCAAGAAAACAGCTCACCACCACCTTGAAGGCAAGGAGTGTTGGGCATTAAATGCTGGCCAAGCCAGCAATTCTCATATCTAATTGATTTTTTTAAAAAAGCATATGATTGGTTATAATGGAAAACAGATAAAATAATTAAATTTACATTATGACTATCTAATAGTAGGATTAGAAAATAACAGTACATTTCTTCCATTTCATTTGGAATTCAGAAAACAAGAGACAATAAGGGGGAATCCAGACTTTAATTCAGGCATCGTAATGGTCAAAGGTTTAACTGCTCACCTTGCTCCCACAACCTCATTCATTTGAGCACAAGGTCAAGTTTCAGTTCACTAGGAACTAATTTTCACATGACGTGACAAGTATCCCTTTAAAAAGTGCCACGATTGGTCGGAATTGCAAAAAATAATAGAATCATACAGCATGACTGTAGTCAACATGACTTTTTGACATAAATCATGTCTCACTAACTTGGTTTGAGTGTTTTGAAAAGTGACAAAGAAGATTCATGAAGGCAGAGTGAGGACATTGTTTATATGGAATTCAGCAAGCCGTTAGATGATGTTCAGCATGGTAGACTGGTTGGCAAAGTGAGATCACACGGAATCAGGGAAAGCGAGCCATTTGGATACAAAATTGGCTTGAAGGTAGGAGACAGAGAGTGGTAGTAGAGGGTTGAGTTTTGAACTGGAGGCTTAGTGACTGCAAGGATTGGTGCTGGGTCCACTGCTTTGTGACACTTCTATATTCATATCCAAATCATTTATGAGGTATGGTTAATAAGTTTGCGGATGACACCAAAATTGGTGCTGTGATGGACAGTGGAGAAGGTTATCTCAGAGTGCAATGAGACCTTGATCAGATGGGCTGAGGAGTGGCAGATGGAACTTAATTGACATAAATGTAAGGTGGTGTATTTTGGTAAGACAAATTAGAGCAGGACTTACACACTTAATAGTCGGGTCCCGGGAAGGGTTGCCAAACAAAGAGACTTTGGATTGGAGGTTCATAGTTCCTTGAACATGGAGTCAGAGGTGGGCAGGATAGTGGAGAAGGAATTTGGTCCACTTGTCTTTGTCAGTGCATTGAATGTAGGGGTTGGGATGTCATGTTGTAGCTGTAAAGGATATTGGTGAGGCCACTTTTGGAATACTGTATTCAATTTTGGTCTACGTGTTATAGATGAGATGGAGCTAAACTTGAAAGGGTTCAGAAAAGATGGCGTTGGAGAATAAGAATTTGAGCTATATGGAGAGGCTAAATCTCTGGAGCACAGAGGCTGAGGAGTGGCCTTATAGAGGTTTCTAAAATCATGAGGGGCTTGAATAGCCAAGGTATTTTTTCTACCCCCGGGGTAGGGGAGTCCATACAAGAAAGCATTGGTTTAAGGTGAAAGGGGAAAAGATTTAAAAGGTACCTATGGGGCAATCTTTTCATGAAAAGAGTAGTGTGTGAATGGAATGAGCTGCCAGAGGAAGTGGTGGAGGCTGGTACATTTACAGCATTTTAAAAGGCATCTGGATAGACATGTGAATAGGAAGGGTTCAGTGGGATAGGGACCAAATGCTCGCAAACAGGTCTAGATTAATTTAGGACATCTGGTTGGCATGGACAAGTTGACCGAATGGTCTGTTTCTGTGCTGTCTGACTCAACAGCATTTATGTACCTGTCCAACTGTCTTCTAAATGTTGAAACAACTACCATTTCCTCTGGCAGTTTGTTCCACATAACTAACCACCCTCTATGTGAAAAACACTGTCCCTCAAGTCCCTTTTAAATCTTTACTCTCTCACCTTAAAAATACATCCTCTAGTTTTGAACTTCCCTACCCCTAGGGAAAAACTTTGCTATTCATCTTGTCTATGCCCCCTTGTGATTTATAAACCTCAATAAGGTCACCCCTCAACCTCTTGTGCTCCAGTGAAAAAAGTGCTAACCTATCCAGCCTCATCTTTTCACTCAAACCCTGCAGTCCCGGCGATCTCCTTGTAAATCTCTTTTGAACCCTCTCCAATTTAATATCCTTCCTTTAGCAGGACTATACTCCAAAAGTTGCCTCATCAACATCCTGTACAACCTCAACAGGATATCCCAACTCCTTTGCTCACTGGTCTGAGCAATAGAGGTAAGAATGCTAAACACCTTCTTAACCATCCTGTCTACCTGTGACAACTTTCACAGAACTATGTACTTGAAACTCTAGGTATCTCTGTTTGACAACACTACCTAGGAGTTGAAAAATGTGGTGCTGGAAAAACACAGCAGGCCAGGCAGCATCCGAGGAGCAGGAGAATTGACGTTTCAGGCATAAGCCCTTCTTCACGAATTAATTTGGAGAGGGCTCAAAAGAGATTTACAAGGAGGTTGCCAGGACTGCAGGGTTTGAGTGAAAAGATGAGGCTGGATAGGTTGGCACTTTTTTCACTGGAGCACAAGAGGTTGAGGGGTGACCTTATTGAGATTTATAAAATCACAAGGGGTCATAGATAAGATAAATAGCAAAGTTTTTCCCTAGGGGTAGGGAAGTTAACACTACCTAGGGCCCTATCATTAATTGTATAAGTCTTCCCTTGTTCTTCTTACCAAAATGCAATACCTCACATTTATCTGAATTAAAATCCATCTGCCACTCCTCAGTCTATTACACCAATAGATCAAGATCCCTTTGTAATCTTAGATAACTTTCTTCGCTATCCACAGATTTTCATTTTTAAAAATTGTTAATTGTTACAGCTACGAAGTAAGCTTGATATCAACCAATCAATTGTTTCTCACACCACAATTAAATGTGAGTGAACCAATTATAGCATGAGTGAATATTTATCGAACTGTTTTGTCTATTCAAATACACACATATATATATATAAAGACAAAGCAGGATTCCCTCATCTTCAGTTATTTTAGATCTAAGAATGGGGCAATTGAGACACTTGCAAGGAAATGCTATGCGACCAGTCCTTCTTTATTTTTATGTACTCATTTTCATAATAGGTAAACAACTGCCTCAGAAGGTCACACAACATATTCAGATTAAAACAATATTAATCACCCAACACCTGTAAAGATAGGTGCCCAGAATTTCTTAAAAAAAGGTCAGAGTCTATTTAAAAATCAACTGCAATTGATCGCGAGAAATCAATTTATTAGCAATTTGTTCAGAAATTTTCAGAAGTATCTTCTACCGAAAGGGCATACTGGCACTTTAAATTGCTACAGATGAAAAGATTTTGTACAGGCTGCAATCTTCTCGTGCAGACAGAAATCCTGCTAGAAGGGATCACATTAAGTTGACCCGAGGAAATTCACAGAGATCAGTTGTACACTAAGGCTTGTTACAAATCCTGGTTAACAAATTAACATCTATACTTTCAAGTATAATGCTCGACTTCTTCGTTATAAACTAAATACAACTTTTAATTCAAACCACTTTGTCTGTCTAGATGTCGTACAAACACATTGTGATACACCCTGGTTGGAAATTGAGAGAATTCTGTTTCAGTTATAAGAAAATAAAACATTTCGACAGAAATCAATTAGGAATCAATTATTTTAAAAAGGATGTTGACTCTAGCCTGTCCCTTGACAGGTTTAATTGTACAAGGTCAATTATAGATGAACTGTAATTAGTGAGGCAAGTTTATATCTGAGCAGGTACTTTAAAATTTCCAGTTACACATCAGATAAAACAAGCAAGAACTGACTACATCTGTTACTTTTGACACTTGAAGTGATATTTGAATATGACATTCTAAAGCCATTACAACACTGGTATTTCTCCTGCGACATTACTCTAGAGTTAACAGGAGATTATTTATATTGCTGAGAATATTTCTATCTATGTTGTCATGACTCCCTTGGATAGTGTGCTAGAAATCAAACCCTATTATTCCTGAAGTCATCACAAGTGTTAAAACTTGGGGAAACTATCAAATGGCCCCAATTTTACTTAACTGTCTAATTCAGGCTGCATGAGTATGCATACCAACCTTTTACCATTTATTGTAATCTAACAGTTTTAACTAATGGCAAGAAGGAAACATGAATTGCTAGCAACTAACTCTATAACTTAAAACTTTGTCCTTTTTTAAAAAAAAATGCATATACAGACAAATGGACACACAGATAAGTCAAGACAAGTGTTACAGATGGGTTAGGCACAAAAAGGTTAGTAGACACAGATCTGACACAAGTCCATATCAAAGATATCAAGCAGTTTGCTTCCCTTAATTTACCTTCTGGTCCCTTTTGACTTTTTGATGAGAACACAAGTTTTTGAACAGTTTTCAATGTTTCATGAACTGATCAATGATTTGCCCTTTTAGTGTCTCTGAAAGCAGCTTTCACTTTTTCCCTTCAAGAAGGGAATTTTCACGTACATTTCCACTCAGAAGAAAAAGAGTGAAGAAGGAATTTAAGTGCTTTCTCCTCGAAGCTGGATGCTTCTGCTGTATTATCCAAACACAATGGTGTTGCCACTTGCACAGGAACCAACTAAAGAGGTGTCACTATGTGAAGGAATCTTGAACACAACTGGTCCTGGTTGAAAAACCAATCAACATCTGTCACTGGGCAAAACTGTTCTGAACACACATTCACAGGGCTGAGGTGTCTGGCATCCTTCCCCATTGCTTCAATATTTATCCATTTTTTAGTCCACTGTCCAAAAATAATTAGCAGTATTTACACTGTGGCACAGATTTTCCAAATGAAATTGAAAATTCCACTTGGTTTGTTTTGATTTATTATTGTCATGTGTCAAGATACAGTGAAAAGTATTGTATGCATGCTACAGACAAATCATACCTTACAAAAGTACATCAGAGTAATGTGTCCCTAGTCAGAATTTTAAAAATCTTACCCATTTGCATTTTAGATGTATTTTGCACTGCAGATTCTTGGACATCTGTTATGAACCTCTACAGGAGATCAAAAATTCAACAGCAAAAAGGTCATCTAGAAACCACAGCCTCTCATGCAGCAAAGTGCCATGTTGTGATTGAAATATACAGGAGCACAGCAATTATTTTGACTGGTGCTGTGAAAGGATAAATATACTAGATAAAGGGTACCAAGTTGATAATGTCAGAAACAAAACCAGAAGTTGCTGGAAAAGCTCAACAGGTCTGGCAGTATCACTGTCTTGGAAGGGTCACTGGACCCAAAATGTTAACTCTAATTTCTCTTCACAGATGCTGCCAGACCTGCTGAGCCTTTCCAGCAACTTCTGGTTTTGTTTCTGATTGCTTAGTTTTTATTCACCTAATATGTCAGGATTGGGTTGGGAGGGTGGAATCAGATTGCACCTGATATCAGGGTTTAAAGAGCCAGGTGGCAAAGTTTAGAGTATCAATGAATCAGGCATCAGCTTAATAATAATTACCCAGGAAATAGAGTAGGTTTTTAATCTTCTAACTTGACTATCAGCTTGAGTGCAAATTTTTTGAATTCTTCAAATATAACGTATCCTTGAACCAATGCGATGATCCGATATTAGGGGTATAAAGGAGCAAACATTTTGAAAGTTAGAAGTGAGACCAACTGCCATCAGCAGAATAACTGCCAACAAAACACTCTCTACCAAAGGTACCCTTTTTCATATGAAACATCTTTGCAGCAAAAGACTGAAGACTGCCCAGGGAAATCTTTAGTCAGAGGGAGATAGACACCGATAATAGCTGCTGTGTGGTTTTGAAATTAAGTTGATGTAATTTTAATACAGGCTTTTATTAGATAGTATATTATTGTAGAGTTGGAGGCAGATACCTAACATTTAAGAGAAAGAAGGCTTAGAGATGTAAATAGTTGTTGTTTAATGTTCATTTTTAGAGCTAAAGAATAAATCTGTTTTCTCTAATAGAACATAGAAAAGTACAGCACAGAACAGGCCCTTTGGCCCATGATGTTGTGCCAAGACTTATTCCTAATCTAAAATAAAATAACCTAACCTAAGCACCCCTCAATTCACTGCTGTGCATGTCCATGTCCAGCAGTCGCTTACTTGTCCCTAATGACTCTGCTTCCTCCACCACCGCTGGCAACACATTCCAAACATTCACAACTCTCTGCATAATGAACCCACCTCTGACGTCTCCTCTATACCTTCCTCCGAATATCTTAGAACTATGACCCCTCGTGGCAGTCAATCCTGCCTTGGGGAAAAGTCTCTTGCTATTGACTCTATCCATGCCTCTCATTACCTTGTATACCTCGATCAGGTCACCTCTCTTCCTCCTCTCCAGACAGAAAAGTCAGAGTTTAGTCAACCTCTCTTCATTAGGCAAGCCCTCCAGTCCAGGCAGCATCCTGTGGGACACCACTCAACACTGACCTCCAGGCAGAATACTTCCCATCTACAACCACTCTCTGCCTTCTATCAGCCAACCAATTCTGAATCCAGACAACCAAATCTCCCTGTATCCCATACCTCCTGACTTTGTGAATGAGCCTACCATGGGGAACCTTATCAAATGCCTTGCTGAAGTCCATATACATCACATCCACTGCTCAACCTTCGTTGAACTGTCTCGTCACCATATCAAAGAACTCAAAGATTAGTGAGGCATGACCTGCCCCTCGCAAAGCCATGCCGACTGCCTTTAATCACGCTATGCTTTTCCAATTTTAAATAGTGGAAGTTGTCACCCATACTGTAACAGATTATGGGGTGAGGTGAGCTTTCGAATGTTTGGTTTAATTAGCAGAAAGGTTTACTGCCATGTCATAACATAGGAATCCAAGATTTCACACTCAATGACAACTCTGATCTATTGCTGTCTCAAAGCTGGCAACCCCGAAGATTTTGGCAAGCTGTGCTCTTTTTTAAAAAAAAAGCCACTATTGAATCAATAGACCTATGAACACATTAATTCAGAACAGAAATACATTGTTTTGCCCTTCAGGCCTGTTCTTCAATTTAGTAAGATCATGGCTGATCAGTCTGTGTTTCAAATTCCACATGGCTTTCTTCCCCCTCAATAAACTTTGAACATAAGAAATAGGATCAGGTGTAGGTCACCTAGGTAATGAACAAGATCAAAGAAAATTACAAAACAGGAACAGGGCTTTTGGCCCTCCAAGCCTGCGCCAATCCAAATCCTCCATCTAAATCTATTATTGCCTATTTTCTAAGAATCTGTATCCCTCTGCTCCCTACCCATTCATGTATTTATCTAGATACATCTTAAGTGATGCTATCGTGCCCACCTTTACTACCTCCACTGGCAACACATTCCAGCAACCACCATCCTCTGCGTAAAGAACATTCCATGCCTGTCTCCCTTAAACTTTTCCCCTCTTACCTTGAACTCATGACCCCTCGTAAGCGATTCCCCACTCTAGGAAAAAGTTTGCTATCCACCCTGTTTATAACTCATATTTTGTAGACCTCAGTCAGGTTCCCCCCTCAACCTCTGTCTTTTATAATGAAAATAATTCTCACCAACTTAACCTCTCTCCATACCAGGCAACACTCTGGTGAACCTCCTCTGCACCCTCTCCAAAGCATCCACATCCTTTTGGTAATGTGGCGACCAGAACTGCATCCGCATCCTTTTGGTAATGTGGCGACCAGAACTGTATGCAGTAGTCCAAATGTGGCTGAACCAAAGTCTGTTACAACTATAACATGACCTGCCAACTCTTGCACTCAATACCCCGTCTGATGAAGGAAAGCATGCCATATACTGCCTTGACCACTCTATTGACCTGTGTTGCCACCATCGGAGTACAATGGACCTGCACGCCCAGATCTCTCTGTACATCAATTTTCCCAGGAGCTTTCCCATTTATCATATAGTTCTCTCTGATAAAATACATCCCCTTGAATTTGCCCGGATTGAACTCCATCTGCCATTTCTTTGTCCAACTCTCCAATCTATATTCTGGTGCATTCTCTGACAGTCCCCTTTACTATCTGCTACTCCACCAGTCTTGGTGTCATTCACAAACTTACTAATCTATTATAGCTATTACAGAAATGTAGCTGAGGGAGGGACAGGACTGGCAGCTCAATGTTACAGGGTACAGCTATTATAAGAAGGATAGGAGAGGCAAGAAAGGAGGGGGAGTTGCATTTTTAATTAGGGAGAACATCACAGCAATACTGAAAACACATTTTTGAGGGTTTGTCCACTGAATCTATATGGGTAGAACTGAGAAACAAAAAGAGGGAGATTACTTTGGTCACATTATACAATCGACCCCCACAATAGTCAGCAGGAGATTGAGGAGCAAATACATAAGGAGATCACAGATAGCTACAAAAATAATAGGTTTGTAATAGTAAGGGATTTTAACTTTCCTAACATCAGCTGGGATTGCCATAGTGCTAAGCGTTTGGATGGAGAGAAATTTGTTGTGTGTTCAGGATGTGTTTCTCACGCAGTGTGTAGATGGCTCGAATAGAGAAGAGTCAAAACTTGATCTTCTCCTGGGTGTTAAGGCAGGGCAAGTGATGGAGGTATTACTGGGGAAGCACTTTGGTACCAGTGACCATAATTCCATTAGTCTTAAAATAGCTATGAGAAAGGATCGGTCTGGTCCACAAGTTAAAATTTTAAATTGGGGCAAGGACAATTTTGATGGTCTTGAACAGAAACTTTCAAATGTTGACGGGAGGAGGCTGTTTACAGGCAAAAGGACATCTGGTAAGTGGGAGACTTTCAAAAATTAGTTAATGAGGATTCAGGGCCTGTACATTCCTGTTAAGAGTGAAGGGTAAAGTCAACAGGCACAAAGAACCCTGGATGACTTGAGTTATTGAGGTCTTCGTCTCAAAAGAATGAGACAAATGACATGTATAGACAGCTGGGATCAAGTGAATTCTTTCAAGAGTGTAAGGGGTATCAGAGTACACTTGAGAGAGAAACTGGGAGGGGTAAAAAAGGACACAAGATGGTTTTTGCAGACAAGATAAAGGAGAATACAAAGAGATTCTATAAGTACATGAAGGGTAAAAGAGTAAGGGTAAAATAGGGCCTCCTTAAAGATCAATCAGGTCATCAATGTGTGGAGTCACAAGAGATGGGTGAGATCCGAAGTGAATATTTCTCGTCAGTATTTACCATTGAGAAAGGCATGGATGTTTGGGATCTTGCGGAAATTAACAGTGATGTCTTGAACAGGTTTACCAGGCTGATACCAGCAGGACTAACATATGAGTAGAGAATGACCAGATTAGGACTCCGGCACCACTCCCCACCTCTTCCTCCGCTACATTGATGACTGCATTAGCACCACCTTATGCTCCCGCGAGGAGGTTGAGCAATTCATCAACTTCACCAACACCTTCCACCCTGACCTTAAATTTACCTGGACCATCTCTGACACCTCCCTCCCCTTCCTGGACCTCTCCATCTCCCTTAATGACGACCGACATGACGCCAACATTTTTTACAAACCCACCGACTCCCACAGCTACCTGGATTACACCTCTTCCCACCTTACCTCCTGCTAAAATGCCATCCCCTATTCCCAATTCCTCCATCTCCGCCATATCTGCTCAAAGGAGAACCAGTTCCACCACAGAACACACCAGATGGCCTCCTTCTTTAGAGACCGCAATTTCCCTTCCCACGTGGTTAAAGATGCCCTCCAATGCATCTCGTCCACATCCCACACCTCCACCCTCAGATGTAACAAGGACAGAACCCCCCCTGGTGCTCACCTTCCACCCGACCAAACTTTGCACAAACCAAGTCATCCGCCGACATTTCCGCCACCTCCAAACGGACCCCACCACCAGGGATATATTTACTTCCCCACCCCTTTCCACCTTCCGCAAAGACCATTCCCTCCATGACTACCTGGTCAGGTCCACACCCAACAACTCACCCTCCCGTCCTGGCCCACACCTCCTCCCTCACCTCCATCCAAGGCCCCAAAGGAGCCTTCCACATCCATCAAAGTTTTACCTGCATATTCACCAATATCATTTCATGTATCCATTGTTCCTGATGCGGTTTCCTCTACATTGAGGAGACTGGACGCCTCCGAGCAGAGCGCTTTAGGTAACACCTGCACCAATCAACCACACCACCCTGTGGCCCAACATTTTAACTCCCCCTCCCAATCTGCTGAGGACATGGAGGTCCTGGGCCTCCTTCACCGCCACTCCCTCACCACCTGACGCCTGGAGGAAGAACGCCTCATCTTCTGCCTCAACACACTTCAACCCCAGGCTATCTCTGTGGACTTCACCAGTTTCCTCATTTCCCCTTCCCCACCTCACCCCAGTTCCAAACTTCCAGCTCAGCACTGTCCCCATGACTTGTCCGACCTGCCTATGTTCCTTTCCACCTATCCACGCCACCCTCCTGTCTGACCTATCACCTTCATCCCAACCCCTTTCACCCATTGTACTCTTTGCTACCTTTCCCCACCCTTCTCCCTGACCTATTACCTTCACCCCCCCCATCAACCTACTGTACTCTATGCTACTTTCTCCTCACCCCCATCCTCCTCTCATTTATCTCTCCATCCTTCAGGCACTCTGCCTGTATTCCTGATGATGGGTTTTTGCCCAAAATGTTGATTTTCCTGCTCCTTGGATGCTGCCTGAACTGCTGTGCTTTTCCAGCATCACTCTAATCCAGAATCTGGTTTCCAGCATCTGCAGTCATTGTTTTTACCTAGATTAGGACTGTTTTCGCTGGAGTTCAGATGAGTCTGTTTGGGAGGGGTTGTGGTGATCTCATAGAGACTTATAAAATTCTAGCAGGACTGGACAGAGTAGATGCATGGAGGATGTTCCCGCTGGTGGTAGTGTCCAGAACCAGTGATCACAGTCTGAGGATTTGAGGGAGACCGTCTAGGACAGAGATGAGGAGACATTTCTGTACCCAAAGAGAGGTGAGCCTGTGGAATAGATTATCACAGGAAGTAGTTGATGCCAAAACATTGAACGTATTCAGGGGGTGGCTAGATGTGGCACTTGGGGCAAATGGGATCAAAGGTTTTGGGGACAAAGCAGAATTAGGCTATTGAGTTAGACAATCAGCCATGATCATGATGAATGGCAGAGCAGACCTGAAGGGCCGAACGGCCTCCTCCCGCTCTTAACTTCTATGAACAGAGTGCACGTTACAGAAGAGGTGATGTTAGAAATCTTAAAACGCATTAAGGTAGATAAATTGCAAGGGTTTGATGAAGTGTATCCCAGGACGCTGTGGGAGGCAAGGGAGGAAATTGCATCCCCGAGCAGAGATATTTATATCATTGACATGCAAGGGTGACGTCTCCAAAGATTGGAGGGTGGCTAATATTGTACCATTATTTAAGAGAGGTTTTAGGGGCTCTTGGAAACTACAGACCAGTGAGCTTAATGTTTTCTGGGGTGTAAATTATTAGAGGGGATTCTGAGAGACAGGAAGTAAGGCATTTGAGAGGTAAGAACTTATTTGGGATAGCATGGCTTTGTGTGTGGGAAATCATGTAACAGAAATTTGATTGAGTTTTTTGAAGGGGTGACCAAGAAAGTAGATGAGGACAGTGCGATGAATTTGAAAGCTAATGAATTTGAAAGACAACAAGCAAAACTAATGTCATTTACAAAATACCATGCAAGGACTGTAACAAACACTACATTGGACAAACAGGCAGAAAACTTGCCACCAGGATACATGAACACCAACTAGCCACAAAAAGGCATGACCCTCTCTCACTAGCATCTTTGCATACGGATGAGTAAGGACACCACTTTGACTGGGACAACACATCCATCCGAGGACAAGCCAAACAAAGCCATGCATGAGAATTCCTAGAAGCATGACATTCCAACCAGAACTCCATCAACAAACACATCGAGTTAGACCCCATCTACCACCCCCTGAGAAAAGGAACCGGAAGTGACATCACAGGAAATAACATCACCACAGGAAATGACATCACCAACCCAAACATAGAAAGTTGGAACCTTCAACACTTCTTCGCCTGAGGCCCACTGAAGATGTTACCCAGTCAGGTGATGAAACGTCTGGAAATGAACCTTCCAGCTCAGCGAGCAAACCTACATCCAGAACCTCAACCTGAGCTACAAATCTTCTTAAAACTCCGATACTCATGCTTTCCTTTATTGGTCAGAGCATTACCAAACACTACCTTCACTGTCCTATTTACCTGCAACTCTATTTTCAAGGAACGATATGAACCTGCACTCCAAGGTCTCTTTGTTCATCAACACTCCCTCGGACCTGCTCTGAATTGCTTTTCTTCACATTTATCTAAATTAAACTCCATCTGCCACTCCTCAGCCCATTGGCCCATCTGAGCAAGATCCCATTGTAATCTGAGGTAACTTTCTTCGCTGTTCACTACACCTCCAATCTTGGTGCCAACTGCAAACTTACTAACTATATCCCCTATGTTCACACTCAAATCATTTATACAAATAACAAAAAGTAGTGAACCCAGCACTGATCCTTGTGGCACACCAATGATCACAGGCCTCTAATCTAAAAAGTAACCCTTCACCACCATCCTCTGTCTTCTATCTTTGAGCCAGTTCTGTATCCAAATTGCTAGTTCTCCTTGTATTCCATTTGATCTAACCTGGCTGACCAGTCTCCCATGGGGAACCTTGTTGAACGCCTTACTGAAGTCCAAATAGATCACATCTACCACTCTGCCCTCATCAATCCTCTTTGTTACTCAAAAAAACTCAATCAAATTTGTGAAACATGATCTCCCATGCACAAAGCCATGCTGACTATCCCAAATTAGTCCTTACCTTTCCAAATGTATGAAAATAGTGTCTCTCAGGATTCCCTCCAACAACCCGCCCACCACCAATGTCAGGTTCACTGGTCTATAGTTCCCTGGCTTTTCCTGACCACCTTTCTGAAATAGTGGCAACACATTACCCACTCTCCAGTCACAGATGAGGTGCCGGAAGACTATCTATGATTCAAATATCGCTTCCCACAGAGTTCTAGGGTACACTGATCAGGTCCTGGTGATTTATCCACTTTTTTATGCATTTCAAGACATCCAGCATCACCTCCTCTGTAACATGGACATTTTTCAGAATGTCACCATCTATTTGTCCACATTCTATATCTTCCATGCCCTTCTCCACAGTAAACACTGATGCAAAATACTCATTCAGTATCTCCCCCAGCTCCACACATAGGCTGCCTTACTGAAATTTGAGGAGCCCTATTCTCTTCTAGTTACCCTTTTGTCCTTCATGTATTTATAAAAACCCTTTGGAGTCTCCTTAACCCTATTTGCCAAAGCTGTCTCATGTCCCCTTTTTGCCCGCCTGATTTCCCTCTTAAGTATACTCCTACTACCTTTTATACTCTTCTAAGGATTCACTCGATCTCTCCTGTCTAAACCTGTCATATGCTTCCTTCTTTTTTTCTTAACCAAAACCTAAATTTTTCGACTTATCCAGCATTCCCTACACCTACCAGACTTTCCTTTTCCTAACAGGAATATACTGTCACTGGACTCTCATTATCTCATTTTTGAAGGCTTCCCATTTTCTAGCCTATCTATTACCGCCAAAATGAGCCTTCCTCCAATTTAGAAATTGAGGAGGTATGGCTCGTAAGTTTGCAAATGACAGAAAGATTGCATAGTGCATAATGAAGGTGATTTCTGGGTATGGAGCAAAATCCTGACCAACAGAATATTTAGGTCCTCATTGCTGTGCCACCATTCAGTCGACTGAAATGGCAGATGGAGCTTAATTTCGATAATTGCAAGATATTGCATTTTGGTTGGTCAAACCAGGTAGGATTTACAATAGTCAATGGTAGAGCCTTGGGAAGTGTTAAGAACAGAGATCTAGGGTTCCAAATTCATAGCTCTGAAAGTGAAGTCACAGGTAGACAGGGTGATGAAGAAGGCTTTTGGTATGCTTTTTTTTGAGTCAGGGTACTGAGTACATGAGTTGAGATGACTTGCTAAGCTGTACAAGATGCTGGTAAAGCCACATTTGGAGTAGTGCGTGCAGTACTGGTCATCCTACTGTAGAAAAGTCATTATTAAACTGTAAAGAGTGCTTAAAATACTTAATAGGATGTTACCTGAACTCGAGGGTTTGAGTTATAAGGAGAAGTTGGAATGGCTGGGACATTTTTTCATAGAGTGGGGAGACTGGGGGATAACCTATCAAAATCTATAAAATAATGAGAGGCACAGATAGTGTAGATAGCCAACAGCTTTTCCCCATAGTAGGTAAATGACTGCAGATGCTGGAAACCAGATTCTGGATTAGTGGTGCCGGAAGAGCACAGCAGTTCAGGCAGTATTCGATGAGCAGTAAAATCGATGTTTTGCGCAACAGCCCTTCATCAGGAATAAAGGCAGAGAGCCTGAAGGGTGGAGAGATAAGCTAGAGGAGGGTGGGGGTGGGGAGAAAGTAGCATAGAGTAAAATAGGTGAGTGGGGGAGGGGATGAAGGTGATAGGTCAGGGAGGAGGGTGGAGTGGATAGGTGGAAAAGAAGATAGGCAGGTAGGACAGGTCATGGGGACAGTGCTGAGCTGGAAGTTTAGAACTACGGTGAGATGCGGGAAGGGGAAATGAGGAAACTGTTGAAGTCCACATTGATGCCCTGGGGTTGAAGTGTTCCGAGGCGGAAGATGAGGCGTTCTTCCTCCAGGCGTCTGGTGGTGAGGGAGCGGTGGTGAAGGAGGCCCAGGACCTCCATGTCCTCGGCAGAGTGGGAGGGTGAGTTGAAATGTTGGGCCACAGGGCGGTGGGGTTGATTGGTGCAGGTGTCCCAGAGATGTTCCCGAAAGCGCTCTGCTAGAAGGCGCCCAGTCTCCCCAATGTAGAGAAGACCGTATCGGGAGCAACGGATACATTAAATGATATTGGTGGATGAGCAGGTAAAACTTTGATGGATGTGGAAGGCTGCTTTCGGTCCTTGGATGGAGGTGAGGGATGAGGTGTGGGCGCAGGTTTTGCAGTTCCTGCGGTGGCAGGGGAAGGTGCCAGGATGGGAGGGTGGGTTGTAGGGGGGCATGGACCTGACCAGGTAGTCACGGAAGGAATGGTCTTTGCGGAAGGCGGAACGGGGTGGGGAGGGAAATATATCCCTGGTGGTCAGGTCTTTTTGGAGGTGGTGGAAATGTCGGTGGATGATTTGGTTTATGCGAAGGTTGTTGGGTGGAAGGTGAGCACCAGGGGTGTTCTGTCCTTGTTACGGTTGGAGTGGTGGGGTCTGACAGCGGAGGTGCGGGATGTGGATGAGATGCTTTGGAGGGCATCTTTAACCACGTGGGAAGGGAAATTGTGGTCTCTAAAGAAGGAGACCTTCTGGTGTGTTCTGTGGCAGAATTGGTCCTCCTGGGAGCAGATCCGGCAGAGGCGGAGGAATTGGGAATACGGGATGGCATTTTTGCAAGACCCTGGAGGAAGAGCACCTCATCTTCCGCCTAGGAACCCTCCAACCACACAGGATGAATGTAGATTTCTCCAGCTTCCTCATTTCCCCTCCCCCCGACCTTATCTCAGTCCCAACCCCCGGATTCAGCACCACCCTCTTGACCCGCAATCTTCTTCCCGACTTCTCCGCCCCACCCCCTCTCCGGCCTATCACCCTCACCCTCACCTCCTTCCACCTATCGTATTCCCTCCCCCCCTACCCTTTATCTCAGCCCACTTGGCACACCAGCCTCATTTCTGAAGAAGGGCTTTTGCCCAAAACATCGATTCTCCTGCTCCTCAGATGCTGCCTGGCCTGCTGTGTTTTCCAGCACCACATTTTTCAACTCTGGTCTCCAGCATCTGCAGTCCTCACTTTCTCTTCCTTTATTAATCTTTGGCCCATATCCCTTAATATCATGAAGGTAAAAAAAAAACAATGCACATAGGAAAGGAGGTAATGTAATGGGCATTAACTAATCATTAATCAATAGAAAACAAACAGTAAGAATAATTGGGTTTTTCTCAAGTTTGCTTGCTGTCACTAGCATGGTATTGCAAGGATTGATAACGCTGTGTGAATGAGTTATCGGAGGACATCTTCTAAGATTCTACAGATTCTGGAAGTGTTCCTATCGATTGAAGTGTAGCGAGTGTAAACCAATTTTTAAAAAAGGAGATATAGAGAAAACAGGAAATTATGGACAGTTTAGCCTGAATTCAGTGAGGAAAATGTTGCAATCAATGATAAAGGACTCCTGGAAAACAATGACAGGATCAAAAAGAGTTTGCATGGATTTATGAAAGGGAAATTATGATTGACAAATCCACTGAAATTTTTGAGAATATACCTAGCAGAGAGAATAGAGTGATAGCCAATGGATGTGGATTATTGGATTTTCAGAATGCTTTTGATAAGGCCCCATATAAGAGATTAGCATGTAAAATCCAAGTGCTTGGAATTGGGGAGCGTACCAACATGATTGAGAACAGAACAACAGACTGGAAAGAGTCTGGTCTTTTTACACGTGGCAGGCAGTGGCTGTGGTATATTGCAGTGATCAGCACTTGGACTACAACTATTCACAATATATATTAATGACTTAGATGAGGAAACTCAAGGAGTATCTCCAATTCTAGGTGAGTGGGTGAACAATGAGAAGAGTTCTGAAATGCTCCACTAATTTGGACAAGGTGAGTGAGTGAGTAAATGATGTATAATGTGGATAGGTGCAAGGTTATCCACTTAGATAGCAAAAACAGGAAGGCAGATTATTATTTGAATGGCCACAGGTTGGGAAAGAGGGATGGTGTAATGAATTCTGGATGTCTTTGTATACCGGTCATTGAAACTAAGCATACAGGTACAGCAGGCAGTGAATGAGGCAGATGATGTGTTGTTTGAGTCAAGTAGCAGGGAAGTCTTGCTGCAATTGTAAAGGGCCTTGGTGAGACCACAAATGGAATATTGTGTGCAGTTTTTGTCCCATAATCAGAGGAAAGATGTTCCTGCACCAGAGGAAAATTTATCAGACTGATCATACGATGAACAGCTGAGGATCCTGGGATTGTATTTGTTAAAATTCAGAAGGTTGATGGGAGATCTAATAGAAACTTACAAGATAATGCATGGCTTAGAAAGTGTGGATGCTGGGAAATTGGTTCTGTCAGGCGGGGGATACTGGGACTTGTGGGCACAGCCTTAGAATTAGAGGGAGTCAATTTAGAACGGAAATTAAGAGACATTTCTTCAGCCAGAGAGTGGTGGGCTTGTGGAATTCACTACCATGGTGCGCAGTGGAGGCCAGGACGTTAAATGTCTTCAAGGCAGAGATTGATAAATTCTTAATCTTGCAAGGAATTAAGGGATACAGGGAGAGTGCGGGTAAGTGGCGTTGAAATGCCCATCAGCCATGATGAAATGGCGGACTGGACTCGATGGGCTGAATGGCCTTACTTCCACTCGTATTTCTTTTATATGGCCTTATGGTCTTATCCCTGGCATAACAGGACTGATGCCTAAAGATGGATCAGTTCAGACTATATTAATTGGAGTTTAGATGCATGAGAAACCCTTAAATCTCTAACAGGATTGGACAGCATAAATACAGGAAAGTATTAACTATGCTACTTAACTCTGTGATCTGCCTGTATTGCTTGCAAGACAAAGCTTTTCACTGTGCCTCAGTACACATGACAATAAATTAAACTCAATTCAAACTCAGTCAACTTTGTGAGGCATGATTTCCCATGCACAATCAATATAATACTGAGACAGTACCTTCAATCAAATGATCAAGACATAGAATCAGTTTTGGTGGAGAGAAGAAATAGCAAGGGGAGTTGTTTATAGGCCAGCAAGCAGGAGTGATAATGTTGAGCATGGCATCAATCAGGAAATTGGGGCTGCATGTAACATTAGCAACATAGTAATAATGGGCAAATTCAATTTATATGTAGACTGGGTAAACCTAATTAGCACTAATACTGTGAAACATAAATTCCTGGAACAGTATGTTGAGGACTCAGCCAGAAATTGTGATATTTTAAAGATAGTAAGTAGCAAGAAAGAAACAAATAAAATTCTTGCAATTGAGTGTCAGGAAGTAGTGACAATAACATGGTGCCATTTTAAATTCTTTTGCGATTGAGATAGTTTGTTCTGAAACTGGAGTCTTAAAGTTGAACAAAGTAAAGTTTGAATGGCAAATTGTCTGTGACAGATTAACAAAATATATTTCATAAAACCTGAAATTGAACAGTCAGTGGCTAAAATTTAAACGAGTATTATATGTTTTCATTCATTCATGGAATGTGGGCACCACAGACAGGCCAGCATTTATTGCCCATCTTCCCTTGAGTTCGCTTGAGAAGGCGGCAGTGAGCTGTCATCTTTAACCTCTACATCTACTTGTGTGGATTGATTTACAATGCTGTTAGGGAGAAAATTCCAGAATTTTGACCCAGCAACACCAAAGGAACGGTAATATATTTCCCAGTCATGATGGTCAGTGACTTGGTGAGGAGCTTGCAGGTGGTGTATCTTCTGCCCTTGTCCTTCTAGATGGAAATGATCATGTTTGGAAGGTACTATCTGAAGATCTTTGGTGAATTCCTGTGTTGTCTTGTAGATAGTGCATACTGCTGCTACTGTCAGTAAAGTGGAGGAAGTGGATTCTTGTAGATGTGCTGTCAATTGAGTAGGCTGCTTTGTCCTGGTAGTGTCAACCTTCTTGAGTGGTTTTGCAGCTGCACCCATCAAGGCAAGTCGGGAGTATCACATTCCTGACTTGCGCCTAGTAGATGATGTACAGGCTGTGGGGGAGTCAGGAGATGAGTTACTTCCCACCTTAACAAATGCCTTCTAAAAAACTAATGTATTCCAACTGCTGCTTTCCTTTTATCTGTCCTTTTTGCTACTTCCTCAACAAAGTCTAATAAACTTTTCAGGCACAATTACTCCATGCTGACTCAGCTTGATCATATTAAGTATTTCCAATGCTCTGCTATTATTTGTAACAGACTCAGACATGGAGGTAAGTTTTCTCGCTGAGCTGGAAGGTTCATTTTCAGAAATTTCATCACCATTCTAGGTAATATCATCAGTGAGCCTCCGGTGAAGCCTTCACTGGATGCTCACTGATGTTACCTAGTATGGTGACAAAACATCTGAAAACGAACCTTCCAGCTCAGTGAGAAGAAAACTTACTTCCAGAACCTCAACCTGAGCTATAAATCTTCTCAAACCCACCAAACAGTCTAACATTTTACCAATAACAGACTTGATAATCAGAAGTGATTTTAATCTCCATATAGATTGATGAATCAGACTGGCAAAGGTAACTTGGCAGATGAGTTAACAGACTGTTTCAGATGGTTTTCTGGAGCAAAATGTGTTCCAACCAGCTTTAGAGTAAGCTACTAGATATGGTAAATGTTTCTGTTTATTCACTTATGGGAGATTTTCATTGCTGGCTTCCTAGTGTTTGTTTGCTCATCCCTAGTTGCTCTTGAAAAGGTGGTGGTGAGCTGCTTTCTTAAACTGCTGCAGTCCACATGGTGTAGGTTGATTCACAATGCCCTTAGATAGGAATTCCAGGATTTTGACCCAGCGATAGTGAAGGAACGGTGATATATTTCAATTCAGGATGGTGAGTGGCACAGAGGGGAACTCCCAAATCATCGACAACTTCATTACCACAGGGATCTAAAACCAACAGCCTCCAACCTCATAGTCTAGAGCCCTATATCTGACTGTCCCAGTGGACCCATGGTCTCAGCCTACTCCTGCCCCACTGAACTTACCTTTGCACTTGATACTGTCCTGTCCCCCTTGGTCCAGGAACTCCCCATGTACATTTGGGATACCACCCATGCCCTCCACCTCCTCCATGACTTTAATTTCCCTAACCCTCAATGCTTCATCTTCACCATGAACATCCAGTCCCTGTACACATCCATCTGCCATGACAAAGGCATCCAAGCCCTCTGTTTCTTCCTCTCCTGTTGACCCAACCAATACCCTGCCACTGACACACTCATTTGATTGGCTGAGCTGATCATCACCCAACAATTTCTCCTTTGAATCCTTCTGCTTCCTTCAGACCAAAGGGGTAGCCATGGACACCCGCATGGGCACGATCTATACCTGCCTCTTCATTGCGTACCTGGAACAGTCAGTCTTCCACAGCTACACTGGCACCATTTCCCACCTTTTCCTCAGCTATATCAATGACTGTATTGGCGCCACCTCGTGCTCCCACCAGGAGGTTGAACAGTTCATCAACTTCGCGAACACCTTCCTGACCTCAAATTCACCTGGACCATCTTGGACACTTGCTCTCCTTTCCTGGACTACCTCTTTTCCATTTCCGGCGATCACGGAGATCTACTACAAACCCACCGTCTCTCATGACTACCTGGACCACACCTCCTCCCATCCTGCCTCTTGTAAAAACACTATCCCTTATTCCCAATTCCTCTGCCTCTGCCACATCTGCTCCCAGGAGGATGAATTCCATCACAGAATATCCCAAATGGCCTCCTTCTTCAAAGATAGCAATTTCCCCTCTCGTGCATCTCCTCCACTTCCTGCACCTCTGCCCTTGAATCCCACCCCTCAAATTGCAACAAGGACAGAACCCCCCTGGTCCTCACCTTCCACCCCACCATCATCTTCTGCCATTTCTGCCACCTACAAACAGACCCCATCACCAGGGATATGTATTTTCCTCTCCACCCCTATCTGTGTTCCAGAGTGATCATTCCCTCTGCGACTCCCTTGTTAGGTCCACACCTCCCCCCCACCAATCCACCTCCACCAATCCACCCTCCACTCATAACATCTTCCCTTGCCACCACAAAAAATGCAAAACCTGTGCCCTTACCTCCTCCCTCACCTCCATCCAAAGCCCCAAAAGATCTTTCCACATCAGTCAGAGATTTACGTGTACTTACACACACACACACACACCATCTACTGTGTTCGTTGCTCTCGATGTGGTCTCTTCTACATTGGGGAGACAGGATGCCAATTTGCAAAACATTTCAGAGAACATGTCTTGGATACATGCACTAAACAACCTACTGCCCTGAGGCCGAACACTTTAACTCCCCCTCCCGCTCCTCCAAGGACATGCAAGATCTGGGCCTCCTCCACTGCCAAACTCTAGCCACCCGATGCCTGGAGGAAGAATGCCCTATCTTCTACCTTGGGACCCTCCAACTACACGGGATCAATGTTGATTTCATCAGTTTCCCATTTCCCCTCCCCCAACTTATCCCAGATCCAACCTTTCAACTCGGCACTTCTCTCTTGTCCTACCTGTCAATCTTCCTTCCCACCTATCTGCTCCACCCGCCTCTCTGACCTATCACCTTCACACCCACTTTCATCTACCCTATTGTATACCCAGTTGCCTTCCCCGCGCTTCCCCCCCCCCCCCCCCCCCCCCCACCCCCCACCCCCCCACACAAGCCCCAACCCCATCCCATTATCTCTCAGCCTCCTTGGGTCATCCCCTCATTCCTGATGAAGAGTTTATGCTCAAGGCATCAACTCTCCTGACCCGGCTGTGCTTTTCCATCACCACACTCTTTGGCTCTAATGTCTAGCATTTGCAGTCCTCACTTTCTCCTGGTCATCAAAGTGCTATCAATCCACACCTCAACAGCAATAATCTCAGTGATGCCTGGTTTGGGTTCTGCAAGGGCCACTCAGGTCCTGACCTCTTCACAGCCTTGGTTCTAACATGGACAAACAAGCTAAATTTCAGAAACGAGGTGAACGTGACAACTCTTGACATCAAGGCCATATTCAAGCAAGTGTGGCATCAAGGAATCTTAGCAAAACTGGAATCAATGTGAATCAGCGTAGGGCGGGGGTTGCAAAATCTCTGCTGGTTGGAGTCATCACTGCCTCATTAGAAGATGTTTGTGACTACTGGAGCTCAGTCACCCCAGCACAAGGACATTGTTGCAAGAGTTCCTCAGAGAACCGAGTCCTGTCCCAAATGTCTTCAGCTGCTTTATCAATGATCTTCCCTCCATCATACAGTCAAAAGTGAGATGTTCACTGATGATTGTACAATTATCAGCACCATTCATAACTCTTCAGATACTAAAGCAGTCCATGCTCAAATCTCAAATGCAACAAGACCTGAATGATATCCAGGTTTGTACTGACAAGTGGAAAGTAACATTTGCATGACACAAATTTCAGGCAATGACCATCTCTAGTAACCTAACCATTTCCCTTTTACATTCAATGGTCTTACCATCACTGAACATCCCACCATCTACATCAGGGCTGGGGGTGGCAGCTGGCAGTGGGGTGGGTCGGGGGGGGGGGGGGGGGTGGGGGGGCTTCCCATAAACAAGAAACTGAAATGGACAAGCTACATAAACATGTTGGGTGCAAGATGCTAGGAATACTGCAGCAACTAACTCGTCTCCAGACTCCCCAAAGTCTGTACACTATCTATAAGGCACAAGTCAGGAGGGTGATGTAATATTCCTCACTTAACTGGAAGGATGCAGTTCCAACAACACTCAAGAAATTTGACAATACCCAGGACAAAACAGCCTGTTGATTAGCACAGCATCCATTCCCTCCACCACTGACATACAGTAGCAGCAGTGTGTACTATCAAGATGCACTGCAAAAATTCACCAAATATTCTTAGACACCATATTCCAAACCCAAAGCCTCTTCCATCTAGAAGGATAAGGGTAGCAGATATATGGAAACATTATCACTTGCAAGTTCCCCTCCAAGCCACTCCTCATCCTGACTATATCTCGGCTATCAAAATTCTGGAATTCCCTCCCTATCTGCATTATGGGTCTACCTGCAGCAAACAGATTGCAGTATTTCACTACTAACTTCTCAAGGGCAACTAGAGACACGCAATAAATGCTGGCCAGCCAGCAACTCCATATCCTTCGAGAATAAAAAATGTTGGATATATCCTCCCCTTCTCCCTTATTCTGTACTGAAACTGCTATCATTTGATGAGAACTTTGGACAGTGATCAGCTAAGAATGAACCATTGGATTACAGAAATTGATTATGCATGCAATTATAGAAATTCCATCTCTGCCTTCACCTGTATCCATATGTAGGATTTTTCTTAGTACAACTCTTTCCTCCACCACCCCACTGGCACCTAGCCTTCAATCATCCTAACCCAGAGTTATTTTTACCCTCTGTCACTAGTACCACATTGATTGTCTTAAAGTCAGGTTCGCTTTGGATTACATATCAATGCCTTCTCAGTTAAACTGTTTTCTTCCTCTTCAGGTCATAATAACCAATTTTTCAATTGCACATGTCTGAGTCCTATTCTTCATTACATTCTCTTAATGTATTCTTTAAGTTTGGTACTTAAGATGTAACAATCACTTCTGTATGCTTACACCAGTATCCCAAGATCATGCCATGCAATCTTGACTTTCAGGTATCTTTTCAAATAATTAAAAGTTGGGTTGGGGCATGTATATCCTTTTTGCTTAGTCCCAATGTTTTGGTTGGTGGCCAAATAATTCAATTTAGTTATCTTTCAGCAAAAGTTCATAGGCAAAGGAACAAACATTTCCCAAGAGAAAGCTGTTAATTCATTTGTTTCATCGTCACTTCCCTTTCACTTGATAGATTCCATTTGACTACAATTAAGATGAGACATTTCTATTCCCATTTGATTCTGTGTCATTTTTTTCCCTGTCACTATTCTTTTATTAAAAGTGGGCATTCCTATTAATGACCAATCTCTCTGATTCAGGAGCTCTGAAGAAACCTTGCTTTCCATTTTCAAAAGGTGTTTTCATAATATCTTTAAAACAGAAATAAAACATTACTGAAAGATTCCAGGCATTACTAAATTCTTCTTGTTTGTTCTTTCTGACAAAAAAAATGCACATTTTTTTTCCAAAGTAATTGGCTAGATTATGCTTGACCTTTCCTTCTTTCAACGTTAATCCAAATTCAAATATGGCTCCAACTGATTTCAGGGTATCTTTTGTAGACAGCCTCAGTGAGAAAGTTTATGGCCTTAAAACTTGTCCTTAAACATTTGGACTAAAATGTAATTTTGAATTACAGAACATATTTGCTGCACACTAGAAAATAGACAAGCAGTGAGAGTAAGGCAATTAAGAACACTTGCCTTAACATCAGTGAGTCTGTATAAACAGGACAGTGAGTGATAACATTCACAGCTGTTCCTTTGTAAAATTAATAAAAGCGTTTGATTCTGACCTCGAAATGAAACTCTGTATCAATTAACTTCTCTCCCGAATTATTGTCCTTCACTGTTATCTATCTAGTTCAGAACATACAGTGCTTTTGTTAATTTTTTGTGTATAAAGGTAGCCTGAGTGTGATAGTACAAGAGAATCGCCTGCCAAGGCTCTTGAAGGAAGAGTGATACCTTACTCTCCTAGGTTATTAGAATCCAGTTAGTTTAGCTCATAGGTGTCAGTGTTATGTTGTAACAGTGATGCTGTTAGAAAATAAAGGGAATGGCTAAAATTAAATTGTCTGTAAGAAGAGGTTTATTTTATTCCAGGCTACCAAAGAATTCAATCTCTGGAACGAACCAAGAAAGGCTTACCGGTTGAGTCCAGAAGAGCTTCCGTGGGCCGTCTCAAATCTGTACTTTATCATCAGCAGTGTTCTTGGCCTGACAAATCTAATTACTGGTCAACTAATTTCTTCCCAGACAATCTTTCCTAATTTTTAAGGCAAATTAAAACCACCTGCCTGTTTCCACCGACTCTTGTTTGAAATTAAAATTTAAATCTATTTGAGCTTTTAAATGTCAATTAAATTTCCCATTGTGTGCTTTAACTAGCAGCTTGGATCAAGTTATTTTATCAATTAGCAATTTCAAAAAACATTATGGGCAGGCTTTCTAGTTTTAAACAGTATTTTTAGACGTGATTTTAGTTAATTCATAGTTCTTTTATTCTCAAACACTTTGCCTCATCAAACCTTTGCGTTCTTAAAACCTGTTTAAAAACAAATATAAAATCCACTATAGCTCTGAAAGAACTCAGTGGGTTAATAATGTCCAAATATTATCTGTAAATTTAGCAATCCAAATGTACTCCTGTCCAAAAATCACACACAAAAGGTATGCGATGAGATTTTTAAAACTATCAGCAAGACAAGTTCTCTCTGCTGTTTAAGTAGGGGTGGAGCCCAGTTACCAGATGACATCCTTAAACAAGTAGTTCTTCTACAATGCAATGATTATATTAGATTACTTACAGTGTGGAAACAGGCCCTTCAGCCCAACAAGTCCACACCGCCCCGCCGAAGCACAACCCGCCCATACCCCTACATCTACCCCTTACCTAACACTACGGGCAATTTAGCATGGCCAATTCACCTGACCTGCACATCTTTGGACTGTGGGAGGAAACCGGAGCACCCGGAGGAAACCCATGCAGACACGGGGAAAATGTGCAAACTCCACACAGTCAGTCGCCTGAGGCGGGAATTGAACCCGGGTCACTGGCGCTGTGAGGCAGCAGTGCTAACCACTGTGCCACCGTGCCGCCCACAATGGTTGTGTTCTTGTGCAAATTCACATGATAGAAAAATCACACTTTAGAAACAGCGCTTAAAGTGTTGACAATGTAATCGCACTATGGCCAACATATGCTCTAAAAGTTCACACTATAGAAACAGTGTCCCCAATTCGTCAATCGTGTTACAGCAATGCCACTTCCAATGATGCCACATATGCTATAGCCTTTTTGCTACCTTATCTACTTGCACTGTCACCTTCAGTGATCTATGGACCTGCACATCCAAATCCCTCTGTATATCAATTCTCCTCAGGGTTTCACCATTAATTGTATAATTTCCACCTGTTGACCTTCCAAAATTCATCACCTCACATTTGTCTGGATTAAGTGTCATCCACCACTTTTCTGCCCATGCCTCTAATCTATATTCTGTTGTATCCTCTGACAATCATTATCCACAACTCCACCAATCTATGTTTCGTCTTCAAACTTACTATTTACACCAGCCACATTTTCCTCCAAATCATTTGTGTAGACCACAAACAGCAGAGGTCCCAGCATTGATCCCTGCAGAGCACCATGAGTCATAGTCCTCTATTCCAAGGAGCATCTTTCCAACACTACCCTCGGTCTCCTATGACTAGGCCAGTTCTGTGTCCATCTTGCCAGCTCACCTGTGACACCATGTGACTTCATCTTTTATACCAGTTTGCAACAAGGGAACTTGTCAAAGGCTTCACTGAAATCCATGTCGACATTAACTGCTTTTCTCTCATCAATCATCTTCATCGTCACCTCAAAAAAACTCAAGTTAATGAGGCACAACTTATGAAGATGTGGGTGGACTATACCTTAAGAGAGTTAAAAGCAACAGAACTTCCTGACAGCACCAAGTGTTCTGAAAAAAGATATAATGTAACCTTTTGGTCCAGCAGTTAGGGTAGTTGGTTGCCTACAGACAAAAACAGATTCAAATTAGGCCAATCAGCTTAAATTAAAACCCTCAAAAATACTAAACTCTAATCCAGTTTGAATTTCGTATATTGACAATCTTAAAAGCTAATGACAAAATTCAATGCTTTGTGGGGTATAAGACCAGGGAAAATTGAACAGCTTGGAAGAGAACTACCAAGCCACCAGCATGCCCAAAAAATAGCTCTCTTATAGGTACCTTTATCGATCAGTAACCTGTGAAGCAGAATCACCAAGAAAAGAAGACAGGAATACAAAGAAGAACCTGGTTTTGAGATAAGAAGTTTTGTTTTGTAAATCTTAGTCAGGATTTTTATCAGATCAGTATTGTACAGGGGAAAGCAAATTATTGTTCGTTAATTATTCTCTATTATACCTTAAGAAATAAAATTGCTAATTTTTACTTTAAACAGTTCTTGGCCTCTCGAAGTTTCACAGATTACCGCATGGGATAAATCTTTTGTGTTACTGGTTTAAATTAAGCAGGAGGGTCTACCCAGTGTCAGAACACAACCTCCCCTGCACAAAACTACGCTGTCTATTGCTATTAAGTCCATTTGCTTCTAAATGCATATAGATCTTGTCCCTGAGAATCTTTTCCAATATTTCTCCATCATTGCCAAAAGGCTCACAGGCCTGTAACTTCCTGGATTAGCTCTGCTACCCTTCTTAAACAATGAGGCAATATTGTCTATTCTCCACTCTTTGGGGACCTCACCTATAGCCAAAGAAGATACAAAGATGCCTGTCAATACTCTAGCAATTTGTTCTCTTGCCTCCCTCAATATTCTGTGGTAGCTCCCATCAGTACCCAAGAACTTAACTACCTTAATACAATTTAAGAGGCTCAATACCTTTTCTTTTCTTTAATAGCAATGAGGCGTAGAAATTCGACACATCCTTCCCTGAGTTCATCCTCCACCAACTCCTCTTTAGTGAAAACCTACAAAAGTATTCATTTAGGGCTTTACCCACCTCTTTTGACATTGATTCTCTCGTTTGTCCTTGAGTGGACCACCCTTTCCCTGGCTACCCTCTGCTTGGGATTCTCCTTAATCCTATTTGCTAACAACTTTTCATGACCCCATTTAGCCCTTCTAATTCCTCGTTTAAGCTCTTATTTTCCTTATATACTTCAAGGACTTTGTCAGTTCCCATCCTCTTAGACCTTACGTACGTTTCCTTTTTTTTTTGACCAAGGTCGTAACATCCCTGATCTTCCAAGGTTCATGTATCTTGTCATGCCTATCTTTCATTCTCACAGGAACAGGTCGCTGTTGTACTCTTATCAACTGCCATTTGAAATAATCCCAAGTGTCCAATGTGGATTTACCTTCAGATAGCCATTTCTAATCAAAATTCTCCAGTTCCTGCCGAATATTGTTGTATTTCACCTTCACCCAATTTAACACCTAAACCTGAGGACTGCTATTTTCCCAATCCATGACTATGATTAGGTTAGATTAGATTATTTACAGTGTGGAAGCAGGCCCTTCGGCCCAACAAGTCCACACCGACCCACCGAAGCGCAACCCACCAGACCCATTCCCCTACATTGACCCCTTCAGCTAACACTACGGGCAATTTAGCATGACCAATTCACCTAACCTGCACATTTTTTTGGACTGTGGGAGGAAACCAGAGCACCTGGAGGAAACCCACACAGACACGGGGAGAATGTGCAAACTCCACACAATCAGTCACCTGAAACAGAAATTGTACCCAGCTCTCTGGCGCTGTGAGGCAGCAGTGCTAACCACTGTGCCACCGTGCTGCTCGTGAATCTTGAAACTAATTTGGTTACTCCTCCTGAAATGCTCCCCCACTGAAGCTTCACACACCAGAGGTTGTTGACTTACTCGTTGAGCTGATAAGTTTGTTCGCAGGCATTTCATCGCTATTCTAGGTAAGATCATCAGAGTGCCTCTGGGATGCATTGTGTTCTGGGTCCGTTGGGGTTCATGGTGTCATTTCCAGTTTTGTTGCTGGTTCTTTTTCTCATTGGTTGGTACATGGGTTCCAACTCTACATGTTTGTTAATGGAGTTCCGGGCTGAGTGCCAGGCATCCAGGAATTACCGTGCATGTCCCTGTATGGCTTGTCCTAGGATGGATACATTGTCCCATTCGAATTGGTGTCCATCATTGTCCGTGTGTTTGGAGAAAACTGATAGCTGGTCATGTCTCTTGGTGACCAGTTGGTGTTCATGTGGCCTAGTAGTTAATTTCCCTCCTGTTTGCCCTACCTAGTGCTTTTGGCAATCTTTACATGGCATTTTGTATATAACATTAATCCTGTTGGTTGTGGGCATGGAATCCTTTATACTTGTTAGTAGCTGTCGTACTGTGGTAGTTGGTTTGTGGGCTACTGTGTTACCCAGGGTCAGAGTTAACAGAAGTTAAATAAAAACAAGAATAAAGTTAAACTTGCAAGTAATATCAAGACAGATATAAGAGTTTCTTTAAATATATAAAAATGAAAAAGAAATGAAAATGAACATAGATCCCCAGAAAATGAAGCTGGGGAAATAATACTAATAAACAGGAAATGGCAGATGAGTTGAATAAATACTTTATATCCATTTTCACAGAAGAAGTAAGTAATAGCACTCCAAAATTGCAAAATAATCAAGGGGCAAAAGGAAATAAATACAATAACTATCACTGCAGACAATGTGCTCGGGAGACTAATGTAGCTAAAGACTGATAGGTACTCTAGACCTGATGGGATGCATCCCAAGATATTAAAGGAATGGGTATGGCAGATACATCGGTAATAATCTTTCAGGAATTCTTAGATCCTGGAAAACTCCTATAGGATTGGAAATATGCCAATGTAATAACTTTATTTGAAAAGGCATGGCTAAAGAATTGGTGCAGGGGGCAGGGATTCAGACTTTTAGATTATTGGGATCTTTTCTGGGGCAGAGGTGACCTGTTCAAGATGGAAGGGTTGCACCTGAATTGGAGGGGAAACCAATGTCTCAGCGGCCAGGTTTGCTAGTGCTACAAGGGAGGGTTTAAGCTAGATTGGCAGCTGGGTGGTAACATTCCTGATAAAGGGCTTATGCCCGAAATGTCGATTTTCCTGCTCCTCGGATGCTGCCTGACCTGCTGTGTTTTTCTAGCACCACACTCTTGACTCTGATCTCCAGCATCTGTAGTCCTAATTTTCTCCTGGGGGTGGGATCCTCAACAGCAAGGAGGCAAGTGCAAGGCTCAAGTAAGATACAGTAATCAGAAATAGTAAACTGTAGAGTCAAATCAGGCTGGAACATGATAGGCAGCAAGGAATACCTGTTGGATTCAATTGCATTGATTCCAATGCAAGAGGGCTGACATGTAAGGCCAATGAACTCAGGGCGTGAATAGATACATGGGTCTGCGATATTATAGCCATTACAGAATCATGGCTAAGGGAGGGACAGGACTGGCAGCTTAATGTGCCAGGTGCTTTAGGCAGGATAAAGGTGGTGGAAGGAGGGGAACAGGAGTTGCATTTTTGATTAAGGCGAAAATCACACAGATGAAACAACTGAAGGATCATCCAGTGAGGCTTTGTGGGTGGAGCTAAGAAATAAGAAGGGGATGGTGATGTTATTGGAGTTGTACTAAAGGCCCCCAAATAGTCAATGGGAATTAGAGAAACAAATATGCAGGGAGATTGAGGAGACTTGCAGGAGCAATAGGGTTGGCATTGTAGGTGACGGGGGCGGGGGGGTTGGGGGTTGCATTTTGGAACCAGTAACCATAGTTTTACTACTTTTAAAATAGTTATGGAGAGGAACAAAACTGGTCCACAGGTTTAAGTTCTAAACTGGGGCAAGATCAATTTTCATGGAATTAGAGAGGAGCTTGCAGGGGTTGATTGGAGTAGCTTGATTGCAGGTAAACAGACATCTGATAAGTGGGAGGGCTTTAAAAGTGAGACAGCTAGAGTTTAAGGTCCATATGTTCCTGCGAGGGTGAATGGCAAGGTTGTCAGGAATAGGGAACCCTGGATGACAAGAGATATTGAGACTTTGACCAGAAAAAAGGAGGTGTGGCTCAGGTACAGGCAGCTGGGATCAAGGGAATCCCTGGAGGTATATAAGGGATACAGAAGTTTACTGAAGAAAGAAATCAGGAGGGCAGAAAGAGGGCATGAGAGGGCTTTGGCAGACTAGATTAAGGTGAGTCCAAAGAGGTTCTTGAAGTATATCCAAGAAAAAAAGAGTAATGAAGGAGAGAATAAGCCAAAGTGGGCGTGTATGTATAGAAATGCAGGAGATGGACAAGGTCCTCAATGAATATTTCTTCTCTGTTTACTGTGGAGAAAGACAAGACGACTTGGGAACTTAGGGAAGTTAGTGGTTATATCTTGGGGACAGTCCATATCATATTAAAGGAGATGTTGGACGTATTAAATGTATGAAGGTGGATAAATCCCCTGGTCCTGACCAAATATATCCAAGAATACTGAAAGAGGCTAGAGAAGAAATTGCGGGGGCCCTCGATGATATTTTTGCATCATTAGCCACAGGTGAGGTTTCAGTAGGCTGGAGGATAGCGAATGTTGTGTCATTATACAAGAAGGGCTACAAAGAAGAACCTGGGAACTATAGACCAGTAAGCTTACTATCTGTAGTGGATAAGTTATTTGAGAAGATTCTAAGAGATAAGATATAAGGGATGGAGCAGGTGTGTCGAGGAATGGTTCCTGACTCAATATGTAGATAGACTGACTAGAGGGGAGGCCGATTTGGATTTAGTGCAAGGCCACAAACTATGCCAGGTATCAGATCTCTCGGTGGAAGAGCATTTCAGTGATAGTTATCACAACTCCCTGACCTTTACTATACTCAGAGGGATAGTGGATGGTATGGGAAAGAATTTAATTGGGGGAGAGGGAATTGTAATGCTATTAGGCAGGAACTGGGGTGCCTATGTTCTCAGGGAAATACATGACAGAAATGTGGAGGTTGTTTGGGGAAGAGCTTGCTGATAGTGCTGGATAGGGTTGTCCCATTGAGTGACAAGGGATGTGGAACTTCTAGTCAAGAGGAAGAAGGAAGCTTACTTAAGGTTGAGGAGGCAAGGATCAGATGGGGCTCTAGAAGATTACAAGATAGTGAGGAAGGAACTGAGGAGTGGACTGAGGAGAGCTAGAAGGAGCATAAAAAAGCTTTATCAGATAGGATTAAGGAAAATCCAAAGGCATTCTATACTTATGTAAAAACAAGAGGATGGCCATAGTGAGGATAGGGCCAATCAGGGACAGCGGAGGGAACTTGTGCCTGGATTCACGACTGAGGGGGACCTTGACTTTTCTGAAGACAGCGTGAAACAGACTTGAACAGGTTGATGTTCAGAAGGAGAATATGCTGAAAATTTTGAAAATCATGAGGATAGATAAATGCCTTGGGACAGACCGGATATACCCTAAGTTACTTCAGGAAGCGAGGTAAGGCATTGCTGTGCAGTTGGGGATGATCTTTCCTTCCTCACTATCCACTGGAGTAGTGCCAGATGATTGCAAATGTTATTCCCTTGTTCAAGATTAAGGGCAGCATGGTGGCTCAGTGGTTAGCAATGCTGCCTCACAGCACCAGGGTCGCAGGTTTGATTCCAGCCTCAGGTGACTGTCTGTATGGAGTTTGCACATTCTCCCCGTGTCTGTGTGGGTTTCCTCCGGGTACCCCCGTTTCCTTCCACAGTCCAAAGATATGCAGGTCAGGTGAATTGGTCATGCTAAATTGCCCATAGTGCTAGGTGCATCATTCAGAGGGGAATGGGTCTGGGTGGGTTACTCTTCGGGGGGTCAGTGTGGACTGGTTGGGCCGAAGGGCCTGTTTCCACACTGTAGGGAATCTAATCTTAAAAAAAGGGAATAGGGATAATCCTGGGAGTTACAGACCAGTCACTCTCACATTTGTAATGGGCAAAGTATTGGAGAGGAGTCTGAGAGAAAAGATGTATGAAAACCATAGAGATAGTCAGCAAGGCTTTGTGAGGGGCAGGTCATGCCTCACAAACCATACTGAATTATTTGAGGATGTGACAAAACACAGTGATGAAAGTAGAGCAGTGGATGTGGTATACAGGGATTTTAGATAAGCGCTTGATAAGGTTTGCCATAGTAGCTCATTCAGAAAATAAGGAGGCAAGGGATACAGGGAAATCTGGCTGCCTGGATACAGAGAAAACAGAGGGTGGTGGTAGATGGAAAGCCTGGAGCTTGGGGACCAGTGGTGTTCTGCGGGGATCAGTTCTGGAACTTCTGCTCTTTGTGATTTTTATAAATAACTTGGACGAAGGAGTGGAAGGGTAGGTTAGTAAGTTTGCTAATGACACAAAGGTTGGTAGAGTGATCCATAGTGTGGAGGGTTGTTGTCAGTTGAAACAGGACATTGACAGGATGCAGAACTGGGCTGATAAGTGGCAGATGGACTTCATCCTGAACAAATGTGAAGTGATTCATTTTGAAATTCATTTCGAATTTGAATGCAGAATACAAGGTTAAAGGCAGGGTTCTTGGCGGTGTGGAGGAAAAGAGGCATCTTGAGGTCCACATCCATAGATTCCTCAAAGTTGTTACTCAAGTTGAAAGTGTTGCCAAGAAGGCATCTGGTGTGTTGGCTTTCATTAGCAGGGGGATTGAGTTTAAGAGCTGTAAGGTTATGCTGCAGTTCTATAGAGACCTGGTTAGATCACACTTGGAATATTGTGTTCAGTTCTGGTCACCTCATTAGAGGAAAGATGTGGAAGTGTTAGAGGGGGTGCAGAGGAGATTTCCAGGAAGATGCCTTGATTGGAGGGCATTTCTTAAGAAGAAAGAATGACAGAGCTAGGGCTTTTCTCATTGGGGTGAAGAAGGATGAGAGATGACTTGATAGAGATGTACAAAGATGATGAGAGGCATAGATAGAGTAGATGCCCGCAGACTTTTTTTCCCAGGGCAGAAATGGCTATCATGAGGGGGCATAATTTTAAGGTGATTGGAGGGAGATTTCGGGGAGACGTCAGAAGTAAATTCTTTATAAAGAGTGGTGGGTGAGTGGAACGCACTGCCAGGAGTGGTAATAGAGTCAAATACATTAAAGACATTTAAGCGACTCTTGGACAGGCACATGGAAGATAGTACAATGTAGGTTAGTCTGATCTTAGAGTAGGATAAAAGGTCAGAACAACATTGATGACCGAAGGACCTGTACTGTCCTATGTTATGTTGTACATGCATTTGGAAAGACAGGGTTTGATTAGGAGTGGTCAGCATGGTTTTGTGAGTGGGAGATCATGCCTCACAAATTTGTTCGGGTTCTTTGAAGTGACCAGGAAGGTTGACAAGGGCAGTGGACATAGTCTACATGAAATTCAGAAAATCCTTTGATAAGATTCCACATGGTAGGCTGCTCTGGGAGTTAGATCACATGGAATCCAGGGCAAGCTGGAATATTAGATACAAAATTGGCTTGATGTTAGAAAGCAGAGGGTAACAGTGGAAGGATGCCTACCTGGCGGCCTGCGACTAGTGGAGTGCCTCAGGGGTCGGTGCTGGACCCATTATTGTTTGTCATTTATATCAATGATTTGGATGAGAATGTAAGACATAATTAGTAAGTTTGTTGATGATACTAAAATAGGCGGGATTGTGGACAGTGAGGAAGAGTATCAGAAATTGCAGCAAGACCTTGATCAGCTAGGCTGAGAAATGGCAAATGGAGTCTAACATAGATAAGTGTGAGGTTTTGCATTTAAGGTAGGAGTTTCATGGTGAATAGTAGGGCCTTGAGGCGTGTAGTGGAGTAGAGGGATCTTAGAGCTCAGATTCACAGTTCTCTAAAAGTGGAGTTACAGGTAGACAGAGCAGTGAAAAGAAGGCTTTTGGCACACTGGCCTTCATCAGCCATGAGTAAAGAAGCTGGGAAGTTATGTTGCAGTTATGCAGGACATTAGTGAGGCAGTACTTGGAGTATTGTGTTCCGTTTTTTTATACCTTGTTATAGGAAGCATGTTATAAAACTGAAAAGAGTGCAGAAGAAATTTACAAGAATATTGCCAGAACTCAATGGTCTGAGTTATATGGAGAGGTTGGACAAGCTAGGACTTTTTTTCTATAGAGCATAGGAGACTGAGGGGGCACCTTTATAGAGGTGTATAAGATCATGAGAGGCACTGAGAGATTGAATGTACTCAGTCTTTTTCCCAGAGTTGTGGAATCAAGGATGAAAGTTTAAGGTTAGATGGGAAAGAATAAAAGGGAACCTAAGGGGCAACCTTTTTACACAGTGATTGGTATGCATATGGAAAGAGCTTCCAGCAGAAGTGGTTGGGGCAAGTACGTTAACAACATTGAAAAGACATCTTGGCAAATACATGGATAAGAAAGGGGTGGAAGGATATGGGCAAGTACGGGGAAATGGGGTTAGCATGGATGGGGATTTTGGTGGGCCTGGACCAATTTGGGCCAAAGGGCCTGTGTCCATGCTGTAGAACTCCATGACTCTATGACAAAAGAGGTAACTATGGGTGAGTTAGATTAACATCTGTTATTAATAAAATATTTGAGTCTATGTTAAAGAATGTAACAGCAAAGTATTTAGAAACACAATATGATCAACAGATTTAACACAGCTTCATGCCTGATAAGTCCTCAACTAGGGCGGCAAGGTGGCTCAGCAGTTAGTACTGCTGCCTCACAGTACCAGGGTCCCAGGTTCAATTCCAGCCCTTGGGTGACTGTCTGTGTGGAGTTTGCACATTCTCCCAGTGTTTGCGTGCATTTCCTCCAGGTGCTCCGGTTTCGTCCAACAGTCCAAAGATGTGCAGATCAGGTGAATTACTCATGCTAAATTGCCCATATTGCTAAGTGCATTAGTCAGAGGGAAATGATCCGGGTGGATTACTCTTCGGAGGGGTCGTTGTGGACTGGTTGGGCTGAAGGGCCTGTTTCCACACTGTAGGGAATCTAGTCTTCTAGAGCCGCAGACCGCAATCAGGAAGGATAGGTGATAAAATCTCCTCTATGATAATTCTCAACCAGTGCCCAGCAAGGCTGCATACTCAGCCCCTTTTCCATGGATGACAGTGTGGCAAAATTCAGCTCTAACTCCATTTACAAATTTGTTGATTACACAATCACGTTGGGTTGTTTCTTAAACAATGACAAGACAGAGCACAGAAAAGAGACAGAGAGCTCAATGGCATGGTGTGAAGACAGCAATCTCTTCCTCAATGTCAGCAAAACAAAGATGGCCATTGATTTCAGGAATCAGAGTGGAGAACATGCTCCTGACTGTATTAATGGTGCTGAGGTGGAGATAGGCGATAGCTTCAAGTCCATAGGCATAAATATCACTAACAATTTGTCTGGGCCCATCCAAGTCGATGCTACTGTCAAGAAAGTACACTAATGCCTCAACTTCCTTGAAAGGCTAAGGAAAATGGGCATATCCACAATGACACTTATCTATTTTTATAAGTGCACTGTAGAAAGCATCCTGTCCAGATGCATCTCAGTTTGGTGTGGCACCAGCTCTGCCCAAGACTGCATGAAATTACAGAGAATTGTGAACGCAGCCCAGTCCATCACAAAATCCAGTCTTCCTTCCAACGACTCCATCTACACGTCACTCTGTCTTGGAAAAGCAGCTATCATCATCAAAGACCCTTCCCAGCCATGTTTTAGTCTCTTCCACCCTTGTCTGTCAGGCAGAAGATATAAAACTTTGAAAAAAAAACAGATTTACATGCCTTCCCAATTACCCACTTGGACCTCGGATACCAGCTTTTGATGATTTGTGGATAATGACTCGAAAATCCCTCTTTTCTGCAGTCTTTCTCCATTTAAATAACAGTCAGCTCCTCTAATCTTCCTGCAAAAGTGAATAACCTAATTTTCTATCTGCAATATTATTGTGTACATGCTAAACTGTTGATATCCCTCTGCAGATCTTATTGTCATTCTTACCATTTGCCTTCCCACTTATTTTTATATCATTCACAAACTTGGCTGTGATACATTCACTTTCCTTAGCTATTTCATGAATATATATTGTAAGTAATTGCAGCCCCAGCACTGATCTCGATGGCAGTCCATTAGTTACAAGTTGCTATCTTAAAGCATACTAGCCAGTCAATTTGACATCAGTTTAGTTTTAAATCAAGAATTTAATTAATAACATAGCATTCCTTTAACACTTTAACAAATAATTTCTAGAGATGCGTTTGAGCCAGTACCTTTTGACCCAGAGACACAATTAACATTTCAAATCCAATATAGTTCTTATTTGGAACAGTTTTGAAGTTCAGCCATAATGGAATCAAAACATTATCTTTGGTTCTTTCTCCATAGCTGCTGCCAGACTTGTTGAGCTTCTCCAGCATCTTCTGGTTTTATTTCAGACCTCCAGCAAGCTGTACTTTGCTTTTCATATAATAAATTCCCATCTTTGGTTACACCTCACAACTAGACAGAATGAATTCAAAGTCAAATAAATTGAATGCAAGCATGCTAGTATCTTCCACAAAAGAATACTTTGACCGTAATGATGTAATTGAATTCTGCATGTGCACAACTGTGCAGGAGTCCATGAAGCTGGGACTCACTTTCAAGGCAAACTCTTTATATTAAACCTGTACCATGCTCTTTAAGGGCCTTTTTCCCTTCAGACTATGATGATTTTGCCATATTTCACACAATAATATGAAAACAGAACAGTCACTGCATTTAGGAAAAAAAACCCCAACCTTGTCATCAAACCTGCGGACAAAAGGGGTGCTGTTGTCATCTGGCATACTGACCGCTACCTCGCAGAGGCTGAGCGCCAACTCTCAGATTCCTCCTCCTACCTCCCCCTGGAGCATGATCACACCACTGAGCATCAAGCCATTGTCTCCAACACCGTGACTGACCTCATTTCCTCCGAATGCCTCCCCCCCACAGCTTCCAACCTCGTAGTCTCCCAACCTTGGACAGCCCGTTTCTACCTACTCCCCAAAATCCACTGCCCCACTGAACTTATTTCCTCCTACCTTGACTCCATCCTTACCCCTCTGGTTCACTCCCTCCCCACCTACATCCGGGATTCCGCTGATGCCCTGCGACACATTGACAGCTTTCAATTCGCAGGCCCTAACCACCTTCTATTCACCATGGATGTGCAATCTCTTTCCACCTCCATCCCACACCAAGATGGCTTGAAAGTTCTTCGCTTCTTTCTCGAAAAGAGGCTCGAACAATCTCCATCCACCACCACTCTCCTCCGCCTGGCTGAACTTATTCTCTCTCTCAACAACTTCTCCTTCAACTCATCCCATTTTCTCCAAATCAAAGGTGTAGCAATGGGTCCTAGCTATCCCTGCCTTTTCATGGGGTATGTGGAACATTTCTTGTTCCAGGCCTACCCGGGTCCCCTCCCACAACTGCTTTATCGGTACATCGATGACTATTTCGGTGCGGCTTCATGCTCTTGTCCTGACTTGGAAAAATTCATAAACTTCGCTTCCAGTTTCCATTCCTCCACCACCTTCACCTGGTCCATCTCCGGCACTTGCCTTCCTTTCCTTGATCTTTCTGTCTCCATTTCCGGCAATAGTCTATCCACTAATATCCATTACAAGCCCACTGACTCCCACAGCTATTTGGACTACAGCTCTTCTCACCCTACGTCCTGTGAGGACTCTATCCCTTTCTCTCAGCTCCTTCGCCTCCACTGCATTTGTTCCGATGAGGCCACTTTCCAAAGTGGTGTTCTCAATATCTGCTCCTTCTTCCAACTGTGGCTTCCCACCTACAGTTGTTGACGGGGCTCTCGACAGCATGCAATCCATCTCCCGCGCCACTACCCTCACTCCCTCCCCTCCCAGAACAAGGTCCCTCTTGTTCTCACCTTTCACTCCACCAGCCTTCACATGCAAAGAATAATCCTCCTCTATTTTCGCCAACTCTAACACGATGCCACCACTAAACACGTCTTCCCTTCCCTCCCCCGTCTGCATTCTGCAGAGATCATTCTCTCCGGGACAACCTAGTCCACTCCTCCATCACACCTAACACCTCTCCCATCACACACGGCACCTTCTCATGCAATCATAGAAAGTGCAACACCTGCCCTTTTACCTCTTCCATGCTCACCATCTAAGGCCCTAAACACTCATTTCAGAGTAAGCAGCATTTCACTTGTACCTCTTTCAATTTGGTATATTGCATTCGTTGCTCCCAATGTGGTCTCCTCTATATCGGAGAGGCAAAATGCCGACTGGGTGATCGCTTTGCTGAGCGCCTTTGGTCTGTATGCAGTCAGGTCCCAGACCTTCCCGTGGCTTACCACTTCAACATACAATCCTGCTCCCATGCCCACATGTCTGTCCTTGGCCTGCTGCAATGTTCCAGTGAAGCTCAACACAAATCTTCCGACTAGGCATGTTACAGCTTGCCGGTCTCAACATTGAATTCAACAATTTCAGATGTTTATCCCATCTCTACCCCTCTGTTTTCATTCTGCTCTGTAATTTTATTTCATTTATCTTATTTAAAAATTTTTTTCACTGTACTGTACCTCTTATTTCTTGATAGTCTCTCTTTCTCTCGCTCCCCACTCTCTCATCACCTTTTTCCTCTCCTCTTCCCCCTTTACTACCCTTCTCCTGTTTCCATTTTTCCTCTGCTTTACCCATCCCCCCATCCCCCATATATTTTGTCACATAGCACTGGCTTCAGCCTTGGTCATTCACAGCTTCTAATCTCCCTATATTCTCTCTATGCACGTCATGAAAAAAAAAGCTTTGACAGAGGGTCAGTTAGACTCGAAACATCAGCTCTTTTCTCTCCTTACAGATGTTACCAGACCTGCTGAGATTTTCCAGCATTTTCTCTTTTGGTCACTGCATTTAGAAACTCAGTGGACTGAAGATGCACCAGCCTCTGACATCGTACTGGTTCAAACTGTTTGTTACAGAATGGCCACCAGGATTATTTAACAAATTTCTCTTTCTTCCTTCAAAAGCCCAAAAAGAGCACAGCAAAAATATTGGGAACCAGCAGTAAACATTAAAATAAAGTTTGCCTCGGAAAATCGGACGAGTCATAATGGGACAAAAACAGAAAACAAATCTGAAATAGCACCATGTTACAAAATCTAATCTTCTACTCTGCAAAAATCACACTGTACTTTATAGCAGCTCTATACAGTTTGTTTGGGGAGAAGATACCGCAGGCTGACTGGGCTGAACAAACTGCCTCTGTCTCTGTACTCGGTTCTATGCAGAGATGTATTTTACACTTGTAGACCTAAACCAAGGATGTCAGGTTCAGAGATTTGGTTATGCCACAACAGCCCTTTCAATTTCTATGAATTCTTTGTATGGGGTCAGTTCGCTCAACTGGCTGGATAGCTGGTTGGTGATGCACAGACTAAGGTTACCATGAAGATCTTTTCTTCTGAACCTTTCCCCTTGCCTGAAGTGTGAAGACCCTCTAGTTAAACCACCACCATTCATCTCTCTAATGAGAGAGTAGCCCTCTGGTCTGGCAGGATTATGGCTAGTACTTCTTATCCTTTGTGAAAACAAAGCAAAATTCTTCAATCACGAGGAGCACTATTTGAATGGCTCACTGACGGTCTCTAGTGGCCCTCATGAGTAATGCAACATAATAAAACTATATGAATTGCCTGAGGAAGAAGCCTTCTGACAGTTAAATCCTGGAACAATAAGTCCTCCTAATTCTGGAGGGGAAAATAAATTATGTCAATCTTTCTCCTAGGCCCTAGATTAAGTGTCTAGCAGATTAAGCTTGCTTCCCACAGTGGCAGCCAAACTTTAATGGCATACCCTGTAGAAATTAATCACAATAGTTCAAAAAATTAGTGATTATAAGTTCAAACAGGATGAGTGTGATCTGGAGCAAGCTTAGATAACATTTCCTTATCCTTTTCCTGCAACAAAATAGACAAGAATAAAATGAAATTTATATTTGTGACACTCTGATTTTGTTATATTTTGACTTCGATCTTTAGGTGAACAGATAAAAAGCTAAGCAGATCAGAATTCAGAAAAACATTTACATTGGTATGAACCTGTGAATAGTACATTTTTTTAAAGTTGAAAGCTTGTTCAAATTAGACAGGCACAGAGATTAGAAAAAAGCTAAAAGTTTAGAAGGGACACAAACTGGTAGGACCTTCCCTGTTTCTGCAAGTCATGCACAGCTGTGATGTTCTTACCTCCATTTTTTACCACTGGAAATACATTAAACCTTTTGAATTTTTTTTCTGTATAAGGCTGATTAATTTTGGCTGTGGTACACAGCAATGTTATACTCCCTACTTTACTTAAAATATGTCTGATTATCCCTCTTCCAGCTTCTGTTTGGCCTGAATAATAGGCTCAGGATAAATCTCACGTCTTTCTTTTTAATGTCACATTTCAGCAACACATCTATTAACTTTCAGTGATAAAAACAATCAAGTGCTTTTTTTTCGCTTTACTTTTCTTTACTTCTAGATATTTAATCGAAGATGACTCTTCTCTTAAATATTCCTTCTCTTCTTCCTACTTCAGGTCTAAATCCAAATATGTTGTCATTTCTTTTTATTATTTTCAAACTCAATTTAATAAGATGATTCATCAAGCTAATAGTTTCACTAAAATAATTTCATTCCACTGCTTTAGGTTTCTTAAGTTACTGAAGGAATAATAAATGCCTCAAGTCACTTGGACAAATGAGAACAAAACAGTGACGTAGAAGTTCAAAGGATGAAGATAGCTCAAAATAATTTTGTGAAGATTAGGATGCGTTTAAAAAGAAGAAAATTCAAGTTTCAGGAGGAACAAGGAATACATAATCTTAAGATACAACATTTCATCCACTTCCCTTGATGTCTCAGAAACCTGGAGAACAAGTAAATATTTACGGAAGAAATTAGAATCCTTTGAAATATGGATGCCAAGATTTATGCTAAAATATCCAAATACAAAGTATTAAGAAATGATATATTGAAATTACAGGAGCAAAAGAACTGTTTAAAAAGTGTCAGTATTATCTAATGCACAAAACTAGCTTTGAAAACTGCAATCTCTTTTTGTCATAGGCAACTGGTGACAAGGAGAAATTAAGGCTGCAGATGCTGGAGATCGGAGCTGAAAATGTGCTGCTGGAAAAGCGCAGCAGGTCAGGCAGCATCCAAGGAGCAGGAGAATCGATGTTTCGGGCATGAGCCCCTCTTCAGGAATTTCCTGCGTGTCTCACAAACCTGATTAAATATTTTGAAGAAGTAACAAAGAGGATTGATGAGGGCAGAATGATAGATGTGATGTATATGGACTTCAGTAAGGCATTCGACAATGTTCCCCATGGGTGACTGATTAACAAGGTTAAATCTCATGGAATACAGGGAGAACTAGCCATTTGGTTACAGAAATGGCTCAAAGGCAGAAGACAGAGGATGGTGGTGGAGGTTTGTTTTTCAGAATGGAGGCCTGTGACCAGTGGTGTGTCACAAGGATCGGTGCTGGTTCCACTACTTTTCATCATTTATATAAATCGTTTGGATGAGAGCATAAGAGGTATAGTTACTAAGTTTACAGATGACATCAAAATTGGAGGTGTAGTGGACAGCGAAGAAGGTTACCTCAGAATACAACAGTATCTTGATCAGATGGGCCAATGGGCTGAGAAGTGGCAGATGGAGTTTAATTCCCATAAATGTGAGGTGCTGCATTTTGGGAAAGCAAATCTTAGCAGGACTTATACACTTAATGGTGAGGTCCTTGGGAGTGTTGCTGAACAAAGAGACCTTGGAGTGCAGGTTCATATCTCCTTGAAAGTGGAGTCGCAGGTAGATAGGATAATGAAGAAGGAGTTTGGTATGCTTTCCTTTGTCAGTCAAAGTATTGAGTACAGGAGTTGGGAGGTCATGTTGTGGCTGTATGGGACAATGGTTAGGCAACTGTTGGAATACTGCGTGCAATTCTGGTCTCCTTCCTATCGGAAGGATGTTGTGAAACTTGAAAGGGTTCAGCAAAGATTTGCAAGGATGTTGCCGGGGTTGGAGGATTTGAGCTTTGGGAGAGGCTGGACAGGGGTTGTTTTCCCTGGAGCATCGGAGGCTGAGGGGTGACCTCACAGAGGTTTACAAAATTATGAGGGGCATGGAAGGATAAATAAACAAAGTATTTTCCCTAGGGTGGGGGAGTCCAGAACTAGAGGTCGTAGGTTTAGGGGGATGTTTTTCACTCAGAGGGTGGTACATGTATGGAATGAGCTGCCAGAGGAAGTGGTGGAGGCTGGTACAATTGCAACATTTAAAAGGCATTTGGATGGGTATATGAATAGGAAGGGTTTGGAGGGATATGGGCCAGGTGCTAGCATGTGGGACTAGATTGGGTTGGGATATCTGGTCGGCATGGACAGGTTGGACTGAAGGGTCTGTTTCCATGCTGTACATCTCTATGACAACATGAAATCAAAATTGTTTGACTTTGTTCTGTGTACTCAATGTTTTGAAATGGTTCACTTAAACAGCGTGGTAAATGGAATTATCAAATCGCTACTTCTAGAAAAGTGTTGCAGTTTAATGTAGGGTAAAAGTGTTATAAAAGTTCAAAACAAAATATTTTTTCTGAAACGAAAACCTCTACAATCAGCAACCAACAGTTCACTCCCTCAACAGAAAATAAATTCTCTTAAATTAAGTGATGGCTTATTTTAGTTCTCTCTTTTGGAGCCAAGAGTATGTCTTTTTCCTGACAAGCTCCTTCACAAACATCCATCATTAATTTCCACTTGTAATTAGAGGTGTTATGTTGTTAAAGTTTGTTATTCAGTCATGTAGTAATTGAATTTGAAGATATCAGAAATTCATTCCTGTACTGAATTCTCACTTAGCACAGACTCTGTAACAAGAAACTAATATCCCATATGGAAATAAAGAGAGGATAATGGAGTTCCTGAAACGCAATTTTCACTTCCATGGCTAAAACACATTATGAAGTTTGCACTGGATGAGTTACAATCAACCTCCCAATCATAAAACTGTGGATTAATAGAATTTCACAGGACATCAGCCCAACTGTCTGTGCCATAAGCATTCAACAACAACCTAGATATATGGCATATTTTACAAAACAAAGCATCTCAGGTGCTTTACACATGCAATGCAAAAGACTTTTTTGGAAGTACGCATACATATTAGTCTATTTCTATGAAAGGTCAATTTACTTGTCCTATCCAGTCAACTTTTCTCCAAACCTTCATATTTTTCTTTACTATTTTTAGTTTTACTTGTGATGTATTTTATCCCATTTACTGACCTGCTGTGTTTCTCAAGCTTAAAAATACAAATTTTTGTTGCACTTGGAATGCACACCAACTAAATTTAATGGTGGTGACAGTGACTCTGACAAAAAGGCCAGATACTGTGGAAATCTGCCGCAGCTATTTCAAAACCGTTTCAGCGGCCATCAGGCAATTAAATGTCTGGTATCAGAGTTTTTGTTTCTTTTGGGATAAAGATTTCATCTTCAAGAGCTGTTGCCCAAACAGAGGATCAACAGCTCGTCAGTCCCAGGAGCACCACCAGGATGGCTGGTGTTTTTCTGGATTGAAGTGATAAGGGTAAGTGATAGGTTTTGTGGACAAGAATTCACCAGTATTTTTCTTTTACCAGTGATTTGAGGATCAAACAAATAATTTACTTTCCCAATCCCTTTGGCTTACTCTTTGTGGACCACCAAACTTTCAGTGGTTCATAATGTAAAGGCAGTCATACTAACACATTATTCCCTGGTTGAAAAGTTTGGGTCTTGGTATGTCTGTCAGTGTATTTCATCATGTTGTTTGTTGAAGCTCAAAGGTCTAAACCACTTTGAATGCTCTTCAAGAAAACAGATACACAATATAATGTTTTTTTTAATTTTACTTTATTTTTGATTGTGGACTGAAATGGGGAAAAGAGGTTTTTAAAACAGGGACTGTGGAAGGAAATGTTACATCTTTGAAAACAAATTTCTGGAACACATTATGAGTTGTGTTTACACAGTTGCTTTGCAAGCAGTGGTGGGCATAAGATAAGATGGCATAGCAGCAAAGGATATGTGTGTTGTGTTTTTTTTTACAGTGAGATTCAGCCAGGAACAGGGAGCTGATTGTTTTGTGCAGTTGTGAATGCTGAAGCTCATCAACCGGCTAACAACTTTCTGATTGATTGATTCCTGGGCATTTTAATGGCTTGTGGGTGTAAATTGTACAATGGTTGAAGGTTTTTCAGACTGGAAGAAGCAGGGTCAGTATCTGTATTTCTCTGTAGCAAGTAATTTAAGCCTGGAGACAGCCAGTTATTCAGTATCACTGTTTGCTGTAGGCAAGTGTGAAACTGAATAATTAGTGTGTAAATTATTCAGCAAAGAACTAAGAATCTGGAAGGAAGGGCTTTGCAGAACAGAAAGTTTTGGGAGGAAAGAGGAACATTTTATTGAATCCTGGAGACTGGCTCTATTGATCTCTGTGCCCCTCCAGTAAACTTTCCTTCATCCATGGAACCAATTTTCTTTGTTCGTCTGAGTCTTTCCGTATGTTTGAAAAGGGGACTTACGAGGTGACAATTTCAATTCTTTATATTTAGCATTCCTTTAGATTTTCTCCTTAGATCAGGAAGTAAACTACCGAGTATAGAGATGAAAATCATAGATTTTTTGTTTCATCATAAAAAAGGGGACATATTTGTTCAGAATGTAAGTTGTAAAGGAAATGCTAGCGTTTGTAAAAATGAGTCCGAAAAGAGAACTGAGAAGCAAATATCATAGATCAAATTGTAGCTATAACTACAACTAAGGGACCAGAGGCAAAGACTGTTGAGAGTGCAAAAGAAATGCATTTGGTGGATATGAGATACGAAGACTTTATTGTCTCAAGGAAGCCAACCTATTTTTCCTCAAATAATGTAGCCAAGCCTAAAGCCATAGCAAGAGACACAGGAGCTTCTCAAACATGTCAAGTAGAAGCAAAACTTCAACATGTAATTAACCAAATACCTTTGATATCCATACCAGTGATTTTTAATAAACACTTCTAATCAAGTATTATTATTACCTTGTATGTTGTTTTTATTCTGCTAGATGGTAGAGGCCATTGATTTGGAATTGCTACCATTACCAAAAATGCAACTTGGACAACTCGTAAATCCTTACCATTATGGCTATGACGAATTGAATCGAATTTATTGTCACATGTACCGAGGAACAGTGAAAAGTTTTGTCTTGCGAATAATACAGGCAGATCAGAGTTAAGTAGCATAGATAAGTAAATAATAGGTAAACAGCAGCAAAAACAAAAACACAAGTACAGGTGAATGGTAGGGGTTTGAGAGTCCTACTCCTTGAGGGACCATTACAGCTCAGGTAACATTGGTAAAAGTTAACACTTTTAAAATTTGTTATGAAGTATCAATTGAGTGAGATACAATCTGATCAAGTTTCTACCTTCATGTAGAAAGTTTTCCAGGACATCTGCAGTTTGGATATAAAACAATTTGAAGTCAACTGCATATCATCAGCAAACACAGGAAGCTTTGGAGAGATACCATTAAATTCTCAAAACCATGATTAAGATGTACTGAGATAAATACACCAAATGACTGGGACAAAGAATTAGATTTCGTTCTATTTGCTACCAGAGTTATGCCAAATGAATTTACTGGGTTTAGTCTGTTTGAATTAACTTATGGCCATGAGATTAGAGATCCACTACAATTGATTAGGAAAAAGTTATTAAAACAAAAAGATTAATTTTCAATGACACAAGTGTCCATGCTTCTGGAAAGACTCACAAGAGCATGTAAGAAAACACGCAGATTTCACAAACATCGGAGATTGAGGGGTGACCTTACAGAGGATTATAAAATCATGAGGGTGAATAGCCAAGGTCTTTTTCCCAGGATAGAGGGCATAGGTTGAAGGTGAGAGGGGAAAGATTTAAAAGGGACTTGAGGGCAACTTTTTCTCTCAGAGGGTGGTGTGTGTAAAAAACAAGCTGCCAGAGGTGGTGATGAAGGTGGGTGCAGTTAAAACATTTAAAAGGCATCTGGATGGGTATATGAACAGGACGGGTGATGACTTCCACCCCCCTCGACTGGTGTGTTTGCCACCACTTCCACCTCCACTAACGCCACTCACTTTTGTATTCTGCTGACATGCCACCCCACAGATCCCACTGTCACCATCCCCGCCCCCCAAAACCCTGAGGGGAACACCGCCCCTGCTCATGACTCCACCCCCATTCCCCCCACCACAACTCCCACTCCAGTTACAGGCTCCACCCCCACTCCTAGCTCCACACTCACACCAGCTCCCAGCCCTGCCAAGTTTTCACCATCCCTCCAGACCTCCCCCTCACTGAGGACAAATTATCAGTCCTCAGCAAAGGACTCACCTTCATCCCCCTCTGCCCACGCATCAATGAATTTGATACATGCCATGACGTCGAACACTTCTTCCGCCGACTCCAAGCTTACTTTTACAATCAGGACTCCCACCCATCTTCAGAGGACCCCTTTGCCCGCCTCCAACACACTCCATCTACCTGGACACCCCATGCTGGCCTACTACTTGCCCTTGACCTCTTCATTTCCAACTGCCACCGGGATATTAACTGCCTCAACCCTGTCTACCCCACTCCCGCACTCCAACCTCTCACCCTCACAACGCGCAGCCCACCACTCCCACTGCTCCAATCCTGACCCCACCATCAAGCCAGCGGATAAAGGGGGTGCAGTGGTAGTCTGGCGCACTGACCTCTACACCGATGAAGCCAGATGCCAACTCGACCGACCCCTCGACCATAACCCTACCCCCTATCACCAAACCATCATCTCCCAGACCATACAGAACCTCATCACCTCAGGAGATCTCCCACCCACAGCTTCCAACCTCATAGTCCGGGCCTTCCCAATATCCACCACCCCGGCCGACCCATTGTCTCAGAATGCTCCTGCCCCATTGAACTCATCTCTACCTTGATACTGTTCTATCCCCCCTAGTCCAGGAACTCCCCACATACGTTCGAGACACCACCCATGTCCTCCACCTCCTCCAAGACATCCGATTCCCCAGCCCCCAACGCCTCATCTTCAACATGGATATCCAATCCCTCTACACCTCCATCCACCACAACCAGGGCCTCCAAGCCCTCAGTTTCTTCATCTCCTCACGTCCCCAATATACCCTTCCACCAACGCTCTCATTCGTTTGGTTGAACTGGTCCTCACCCTAAACAATTTCTCCTTTGAATCCTCCCACTTCTTCCAGACAAAAGGGGTAGCCATGGGCACCCATATGGGCCCCAGCTATGCCTCTCTTTATTGGCTACATAGAACAATCCATCTTCTGTAGTTACACAGGCACCACTCCCCACCCCTTCCTCTGCTACATTGATGACTGCATTGGCGCCACCTCGTGCTCCCGCAACGAGGTTGAGCAATTCATCAACTTCACCAACACATTCTACCCTGACCTTAAATTTACCTGGACCATCTCTGACACCTTCCTCCCCTTCCTGGACCTCTCCATCTCCATGAATCATGACCGACTTGACACTGACATTTTTTACAAACCCACTGACTCCCACAGCAACCTGGATTAAACCTCTTCCCACCCGACCTCCTGCAAAAATGCCATCCCGTATTCCCAATTCCTCCGCCTCCACTGTATCTGCTCCCAGGAGGACCAGTTCCACTACAGAACACATCAGATGGCCTCCTTCTTTAGAGACCGCAATTTCCCTTCCCACATGGTCAAAGATGCCCTCCAACGCATCTCGTCCACATCTCGCACCTCCGCCCTCAGACCGTAACAAGGACAGAACGCCCCTGGTGCTCACCTTCCACCCTACTAGATTAGATTAGATTACGTTATAGTGTGGAAACAGGCCCTTTGGCCCAACAAGTCCACACCGACCCGCCGAAGCGCAACCCACCCAAACCCCTACATTTACCCCTTACCTAACACTACGGGCAATTTAGCATGGCCAATTCACCTGACCTGCACATCTTTGGACTGTGGGAGGAAACCAGAGCACCCGGAGGAAACCCACACAGACACGGGGAGAACGTGCAAACTCCACACAGTCAGTCGCCTGAGGCGAGAATTGAACCCGGGTCTCAGGCGCTGTGAGGCAGCAGTGCTAACCACTGTGCCACTGTGCCACCGTGCCGCCCACAAACTAACCTTCGCATAAACCAAATCATCCGCCGACATTTCCACCACCTCCAAACGGACCCCACCACCAAGGATATATTTCCCTCCCCACCCCTTTTGGCCTTCCACAATGACCATTCCCTCTGTGACTACCTGGTTAGGTCCACGCCCCCCAACAACCCACCCTCCAGTCCTGGTACCTTCCCCTGCCACCGCAGGAATTGCAAAACCTGTGCCTACACCTCCTCCCTCACCTCCATCCAAGGCCCTAAAGGAGCCTTCCACATCCAAAGTTTCACCTGCACATCCACCAATATCATTTATTGTATCCGTTGCTCCCGAAGTGGTCTCCTCTACATTGGGGAGTCTGGACGCCTCCAGCACAGCGCTTTAGGGAACATCTCTGGGACACACACACACCAATCAACCACACCGCCCTGTGGCCCAACATTTCAACTCCCCCTCCCACTCAGCTGAGGACATGGAGGTCCTGGGCCTCCTTCACTGCCACTCCCTCACCACCTGACGCCTGGAGGAAGAACGCCTCACCTTCCGTGTCAGAACACTTCAACCCCAGGGCATCAATGTGGACTTCACCAGTTTTCTCATTTCCCCTTCCCCCACCTCACCCCAGCTCCAAACTTCCAGCTCAGCACTGTCCCCATGACTTGTCCTACCTGCCTATTTTACTTTCCACCCATCCACTCCATCCTCCTCTCTGACCTATCACCTCCATACCCACCCCCATTCACCTATTGTATTCTGTGCTACTTTCTCCCCATCCCCACCCTCCTCTCATTTATCGCTCCACCCTGCAGGCATTCTGCCTCTATTCCTGATGAAGGGCTTTTGCCCGAAACGTCGATTTTCCTGCTCCTCGGATGCTGCCTGAACTGCTGTGCTTTTCCAGCACCACTCTAACCTAGAATCTGGTTTCCAGCATCTGCAGCCCTTATTTTTGCCTTGGAGGGATATGGGCCAAATGCTGGCGAACTCAGTTAGATCAGTTTACGATATCTGGTCAGTGTGGACAAACTGAATTGAAGGGTCTGTTACGTGCTGTATAACTCTATGATTCAAAGGGTTACCACTCACTCTAACTCTACCACAGCACACACACCTCACCAAAGCCCATAGACTACAACTGTCACTACTGCACACATCCTGTCCTATTAAGATTTCTCGCCCACCTCGCCTAAGTAACTCTTTCCGCTTATTCTATTCACTCACTTGGGGACATCTCACCATCTCTCCTGCTCCTTCATCAATGCTCTTCCATCCACTTGCGTCATGATTTATTTCACTGCAGGACAATTGGGCTGAGAGCGCTGAGACCAGTAGAGGTAGGTCAAAGTCCTGGAACTCCTGTCTAACAGTATTATGAGGGTTCCTATACCAAAGAGGGAGGTGGTGAAGGGTTGTTTTTCAGACTGGAGGCCTGTGACCAGTAGAGTGCCACAAGGATCGGAGCTGGGTCCTCTACGTTTTGTCATTTATATAAATGATTTGGATGCGAGTATAATAGGTACAGTTAGTAAGTTTGCAGAGGACACCAAAATTGTAGTGGACAATGAAGAGGGTTACCTCAGATTACAACAGTATCTTGATCAGATGGGCCAAAGGGCTGAGAAGTGGCAAATGGAGTTTAATTCAGATAAATGCGAGGTGCTGCATTTTGGGAAAGCAAATCTTAGCAGGACTTATATACTTAATGGATTAGTGGTGCAGGAAGGGCACAGCAGTTCAGGCAGCATCCAAGTAGCTTCGAAATCGACGTTTCGGGCAAAAGCCCTTCATCAGGAATAAAGGCAGTGAGCCTGAAGCATGGAGAGATAAGCTAGAGGAGGGTGGGGGTGGGGAGAAAGTAGCATAGAGTACATTCGGTGAGTGGGGGAGGGGATGAAGGTGATAGGTCAGGGAGGAGAGGGTGGAGTGGATAGGTGGAAAAGGAGATAGGCAGGTAGGACAAGTCCGGACAAGTCATGGGGACAGTGCTGAGCTGGAAGTTCAGAACCAGGGTGAGGTGGAGGCGCCCAGTCTCCCCAATGTAGAGGAGACCGCATCGGGAGCAACGGATACAATAAATGATATTAGTGGATGTGCAGGTAAAACTTTGATGGATGTGGAAGGCTCCTTTAGGGCCTTGGATAGAGGTGAGGGAGGAGGTGTGGGCGCAGATTTTATAGTTCCTGCAGTGGCAGGGGAAAGTGCCAGGATTGGAGGGTGGGTTGTAGGCGGGCGTTGACCTGACCAGGTAGTCACGGAGGGAACGGTCTTTGCGGAAGGCGGAAAGGGGTGGTGAGGGAAATATATCCCTGGTGGTGGGGACTGTTTGGAGGTGGCGGAAATGTCGGCGGATGATTTGGTTTATACGAAGGTTGGTAGGGTGGAAGGTGAGTACCAGGGGCGTTCTGTCCTTGTTACCGTTGGAGGGGTAGGATCTGAGGGCGGAGGTGCAGGATGTAGACGAGATGCGTTCGAGGGCAGCTTTAACCACATGGGAAGGGAAATTGCAGTCTCTAAAGAAGGAGGCCATCCAACACAATAGATTTCCGCCACCTCGAAACAGACCCCACCACCAGGGATATATTTCCCTCCCCACCCCTTTCCACCTTCTGCAAAGACCGTTCCCTCCGTGACTACCTGGTCAGGTCCACACACCTCACTCTGGTTCTGAACTTCCAGCTCAGCACTGTCCCCATGACTTGTCCGGACTTGTCCTACCTGCCTATCTCCTTTTCCACCTGTCCACTCCACCCTCTCCTCCCTGACCTATCACCTTCATCCCCTCCCCCACTCACCCATTGTACTCTATGCTACTTTCTCCCCACCCCCACCCTCCTCTAGCTGATCTCTCCACGCTTCAGGCTCACTGCCTTTATTCCTGATGAAGGGCTTTTGCCCGAAACGTCGATTTCAAAGCTACTTGGATGCTGCCTGAACTGCTGTGCTCTTCCAGCACCACTAATCCAGAATCTGGTTTCAAGCATCTGCAGTCATTGTTTTTACCTTATATACTTCATGGTAAGGTCCTAGGGAGTGTTGCTGAACAAAGAGACTTGGAGTGCAGGTTCATAGCTCCTTGAAAGTGGAGTCGCAGGTAGATAGGATATTGGTCAGAGTATTGAGTACATGAGTTGCCTAGGTCATGTTGCAGCTGTACACGCCATTGGTTCGGCCACTGTTGGAATATTTCGAGCAATTCTGGTCTCCTTCCTAAAGGAAAGATGTTGTGAAACGTGAAAGGGTTCAGAAAAGATTTACAAGGATGTTGCCAGGGTTGGAGGATTTGAGCTATAGGGAGAGGCTGAACAGGCTGGGACTGTTTTCCCTGGAGGGGCGGAGGCTGAGAGCTGACCTTATAGACGTTCGCAAAATTATGAGGGGCATGGATAAAGTAAATAGGCAAAGTCTTTTCCCTAGGGTCGGGGAGTCCAGAACTAGAGGGCATAGGTTTAGGGTGAGAGGGGAAAGATACAAAAGAGACCTACGGGGCAACATTTTCACACAGAGGGTGGTACATGTATGGAATGAGCTGCCAGAGGAAGTGGTGGAGGCTGGTATAATTGCAACATTTAAGAGGCATTTGGATGGGTATATGAATAGAAAGGGTTTGGAGGGATATGGGCCAGGTGCTGGCAGGTGGGACTAGATTGGGTTGGGATATCTGGTCGGCATGGACGGGTTGGACCGAAGGGTCTGTTTCCATGCAGTACATCTCTATGACTCTATAATCAACAAGAGGTTTCCTGTCCTTAACATTAAGCAATGACATCTCATAAAGGCTAAAGCCAATACTCTGGGCTCCCATTACCACTCTGTAACTGATTCAGACCTCAGAATTGTGCCAAAAATTACTAGATGTTAATGAGGAGGACCTTTACAGGTTAACTGGGCTGGTATGCCAGTATTATAGATGATGTCTCAGTTGATGCCAGTGCTACATCTAGTTTTATTCTTCATTTTCCATAGTTTAATACAACTGAGGTTATTTTCTAGGCCATTTCAGAGGGTAATGGCTTAGTGGTACTATTACCTGACCCTTAATCCCGAGACCCAAATAATATTTTGGGGACCTAGATTTGAATCACACCATCGCCATGGTGGAATTTGAATGCAATAAAACTCTGGAATTAAGAGTTTAGTGATAACTATGAAACCACTGCCGATTGCTGGAAAAGCCCATCTGGTTCACTGATATCCTTTAGGGAAGTTACCTACCATCCTTACCTGGACCGGCCCATATGTGACTCCAGATACAGAGCAATGTGTTTATCTCTTAACTTCCCACTGGGCAATTAAGCTTAAGCAATAAATATTGGCCCGGTATGCCCACATTGTGTGAATAAATATATTTAAAAAACCCACCACATTGGTCTCAGGTTCAATACACATAAAAGCCAGACTATATAAGCACAGCACATTATCTTCCCTAAATGATAACAGTGAGCCTGATGAGTCTGTGCAAAAGCTCTAGTATTTTCATGGCACCATGCCTGATAGTGACGATAAACACTTTAATTCCAGATTTATTTCAATAAATGTGATTAAGTTGTCCAGAGGTCATGGTGGGATGTCTTAAGATCATCAGTTGTAGGCTAAGAATCATACAGCACTATATTTGGCCCAATGAGACTGTACCAACCTATCTACACTCCTCCTATTTTCCAAAATTGGGCCCACAGCCTTGAATATTTTGACATTTCAAGTATTCGTGCATATACTTTTTAAAGGTTGAGGTTTACCACTTCTACTGCCTTCCAAGGCATTGCATTCAGATCTCTGGATTTCTTGCCAGTAACATAACCACTAAATTACCAAAGCTATATTTTGGATTGGTGGTGCTGGAAGAGCACAGCAGTTCAGGCAGCATCCGAGGAGCAGCTATAGCATATTCCTCTATTGTTTCTGAACTCCAACCAAATGATCTTTTGAGGGCATTATCTCTTTTCAGCTCTGCAATATTTCTTAAAATCAAAACTGCTACCTCGTCACTATTTTTTGCTTTCCTAACTTGCTGACTCTGAAATATTAATCTTTAATTATGATATCATATTCCCTCATAGTTACATTCAGCTGTGCATTTACACTGTTGCACCTCAAAACTTAATTTCATTAACTAGGAAAATCTATTTGGTATCCTTCGATTGTACAGATTTTTCTTTCTTCCACTGTGAAATATGAGATTAAAGTGATGTAAGATACATTTTGGCGGCTTAAACTGAAAAGGCCAGGTTTGTTTAATCATAGTAAGCAATTGATTTAATAAGAACACAACTCAATTCGCAGTTTCTGTTTTATGTGCTGTGGTATCTTCGAAGTGTGTGGGTTCTTTAGATGCTTAGTACATGTGAGGGTAGATATCTTCTTAGCAATAAGAGTCTTGTAGGGCAAATAAAAGTTGCATTGAAAATAATAGGTGCTAAAAACTCAGGTCTGGCAGCATCTGTGGAGACAGAAAAACAGAGTTAACATGATGTCACATGTTCTTCAGACTATTCTTCAGAACTGCAAGCTAAGAGCTGAAAGATGAATTTTGGACTGTAAGTAGCAGCTTGTGTTAAACAAAGAACAAACAAGCTGTTATTTGTTCATGAGGCCAGGCTTCAAAGATAATTTCAGATTATTTCTTGTTAAAAAGTACTCAATGGACACTTTTGACTCTGAAGTGGCCTTATGCTCAAGCAGATGGTAGATACTGAATATTAACTAGATTTAGATTACTTACAGTGTGGAAACAGGCCCTTCGGCCAAACAAGTCCACACCGACCCGCCGAAGCATAACCCACCCAGACCCATTCCCCTACATTTATCACTTCACCTAATACTATGGGCAATTTAGCATGGCCAATTCACCTAACTGCACATTTTTGCATTGTGGGAGGAAACCGGAGCACGTGGAGGAAACCCACGCAGATACAAGGAAGAACGTGCAAACTCCACACAGAGATTCGCCTTAGGCAGGAATTGAACCCGGATCTCTGGCGCTGTGAGGCAGCAGTGCTAACCACCGTGCCACCGTGCCACCGACTAGGATATCATGGGAACAGTCAGACGGGAGAGACAAGACTTTGATTTTAGCACTGTGTTGGAATCATGAGGATTGTGCCTTTGAAAACTTCAGGATGGAGGTTTGATTGCTCTCTGGTTGTCTTTTCATTATTAACTTAATGAAAGTTCAGAGAATAGAATCTTCATGATAAATATTGCTCAGAGCCTACCGGAAGCTAGCTGCATGCATTGATGTCATCAGAAACAAAGCAAGATGCAATCACATACAGCTGTGAGGTGATAATTAGTGAAAACAGTTTAAGTGAATTAAATCTCATTAATTTTTCCCTTTTGATTTCCCCCACAACTGTTTGTGTGTGTGTGTGATATATATGTGTGTTTGCGGGGGGGGGGGGGAACTAGAATAAAAGAGAATTGAGTCTAAATCTTATGCATAAATTAGAGTGCTTTGTGGTTTAGCTCTGCTAAAGCTACCAGATTCTTAATAACTTGTTAAATAGCATTAGAAACAGGACCAGGAATAGGCAATTCAGCCCTTCAAACTTATTCTGCCATTCAATAGGATCCATAACACTTGATTCCCTTATTGATGAAGAATCTTTCTATCTGAGCTTTAAATATACACCAGGACTCTGCCCCCGCATCTGTAGCAAGGAGTTCCACAGTTTCTCAACCATCAGGGAAGAAATTTATCTTAATCACAATCTTAAATTGGCACCTGTTATTCTGAGACTATGTTCTCTATGTCCAAGACTCTCCCATGAGGGGAAACATCCTCATGGAAGCATTTACCCTACCAATTGGAAAAGTGTGAGGTGATTCACTTTGAAAAGAGCAACAGGAATAAAGAGTACTGGGCTAATGATAAGGTTCTTGGCAGCATAGATGAGCAGAGAGATCTCAGTGTCCATGTACATAGATCCCTGAAAGTTATCACCCAGGTTGTTAGAGTTGTGAAGGAGGTATATGGTGCGTCAGCTTTTATTAGTAGAGGTACTGGGTTTCAGAGTCACAAGGTCATGTTGCAGCTATACAAATCTCTGATATGGCCGCATTTGGAGTATTGCGTACAGTTCTGGTCACCATATTATTGGAAGGATGTGGAAGCTTTGGAAAGGGTTCAGAGGAGATTTACTAGGATATTGCCTGGTATGGAGAGTCGGTCTTATGAGGAAACACTGAGGGACTTGAGACTGTTTTCATTAGAGAGAGAAGAAATTTGAGAGGTGACTTAATAAGATAATCAGAGGGTTAGATAGGTTGGACAATGAGAGCCTTTTTCCTTGGATGCTGATGGCTAACACGAGGGGGCATAGGTTTAAATTGAGGGATGATAGATATAGGACAGATGTCAGAGGTAGTTTCTTTATTCAGCGAGTAGTAGGGGTGTGAAACATCCTGCTGCAATAGTAGTAGACTCGACAACTTTAAGGGCATTTAAATGATCATTGGATAAACGTATGGATGAAAATGGAATAGTGTAAATTAGGTGGACTTCAGATTGGTTCCACAGGTCAGCGCAACATCGAGGGCAGAAGGGTCTGTACTGCACTCTAACATTCTAAGTTCTTTAAGGATCCTCCTTGTTTCAATGAGATCATCTCTCGTTCTTCTAAATTCTAATGAGTCGAGTCCCAATGTGTTTCATCTTTGCTGATTAGAGAATCCCTCTAAACTGGGGATCATCCCAATGAACCCTCTCTGAACAGCCTCCAATGAAATGATACTTTTCCTTGAAGGAGACTAACACTACTTACAGTACTCCAGAGGTGGTCTCACCAGCACCGTGCAGTTCCAGCAAGACTTCCCTATCCTTATACTTCAACCCCCTTGAAACAAAGGCCAAAATTCCTTAAGTCTTCATGATTACCTGCTGCACCCATGTGCTTGCTGTGACTTTCTTGCACAAATATATTCACGTTCCTTTGTGTTTTAGCTTTACAAAGTTTTTTTGCCATTTAAATAATACTGTTCTTTTGTCTTCCTTTCCAAAATGAACAACTTCACATTTCTGACAGGCAACAATGTAAAGTGGCTGAGCAGAGGCTGATAGCTAAGTTTGGTACTCATGAGGCTGACCACAAACAGGGTCTTGGGTTCATATCATACTACAGGTGACCCCACTATACGATACACTCTCTTTCTTTCTCTCTCACACATACACTCATACACACACATATACAGACACCCCCACACTCACACCATGTACAAACCCTCTCACAGGCTTTTCCCCCATCACACTCACACACACTTTACCAAACTTGCACACAAGCAAACACACACTCTCTCACATGCATTCCCACTTCACACTCATCTCTCTCTCTCCTGCATGCACACATAATTTGTATTTGCAGAATTATATTTGCAGATACATTCTATTTTGCTCAAAAAAAATACAACCTGCAAGCGGTCAATGCAGATCCAGGCAGATTCAAGCAGTCAATTCCTGTAATATTTTGTAAATTCCACTTTAGAAATAGAGCCAGTCTGACTCAAGATAGGGATACAGACAGACTCTAACCTCACACCTTTAATTCATTGGTTGAGCTGTGATGCCACCTTTCTTTTAACAAAACCTTAAGTTACCTTGAGAATGTGACTTAAAAGTAGTTCTGGGATTTACATATTAATGAATCGAAACCTGCAACCCATTCTAAAAGATGAAAGACTTAACAACAATCTAGGTTTGTTCAATATATCATTTCAGTTGCATGACACTGTAATTTTCTGCGATAAATTCTGTGCCTTATGGTCCTGCTGCACAACTACCTAATGAATAAATAATAAATAAATAAATAAATAAAAACTAATAAAGCTAGTGCTTCCAAATAAACCTGTTGGACTATAACCTGATGTTGTGTGATTTTTAGCTTTGTCCCCACCCCAGTCCAACACCGGCTCCTCCACAATCTGTCCTGGTTAGTCCACGTCGATGCTATGGTTAACAAAGCACACCAATGCTTCTACTTCCTCAGAAGGCTAAGGAAATTGGGTATATCCATAATGACTCTCACCAATTTTTATAGATGTACCGTAGAAAGCATCTGATCCAGATGCATCACAGCTTGGTATGGCAACTGCTGTGCCCAAGACTGCAAAAGATTAGGGATTTGTGAACACAGCCCAGTCTATCACACAAAACAGCCTTCCATCCACTGACTCAGTCTATACTTCCCTATGCCTTGGGAAAAGCAGTCAACATAATCCAAGGCTCCTCCTCCACCCTGGTTATACTCTCTTCCACCCTCTTCAGTCAGGCAGAAGTTACAAAAGCTTGAAAACACATATCAACAGATTTAAAAATAGCTTTTTCCCCACTGTTATCAAATGTTTAATCATATCTCTCACATTCATCTTTCTTTGCACCTTCTCTGTAGCTGTAACACTATAGTCTCATGATTTGCCTGGATAACAAACAAAACAATATTTTTCACTGGAAATGGCATCACCTCAGGAAATGATATCACCTAAACACATAAACAGAAAGCAGATTACTAACACCAGTGCTTGACCGGAGGCTCACTGATGATGTTATCTAGTATGGTGTCGAAACGTCTGAAAACAAACCTTCCAGCCCAGCAAGCAAACTTCCATCCAGAACCTTTCACTGTAATTCGGCATGTGACAATAATCAAATTTCAAAAAGCTAACTAACGGATGCACTGTGAGATGGAAGAACTGCCTCATTATTATTTCAGATATGACCTAGTAAATATGGACATGGTAAAATTGACATTGTATTCAAACAAGTTTAAAAATCTCTTTCTACTTTCGGTGTCACAACAGCTTACAGTTGTCATTCAAATGCTGACTTTCTATTCAAATCCCAACCAATAGTTCAATTATTCTTCTCAAATTCAACCAAGTTTAACAAAATATTGAATGAAAATCAAAATTTAATTTAATACATGTAGGGTTCCATTTACAGTTGATTGTTTATAACTCAGTATAATAATGCAAGACATTTGAATTATGCATAAAGATGAATTTATGTCTTAATAATCATAAATGGCTGATTAACAAGTCCCAAGTGATATTTCTCCAAATCTGGTGTTCTGGTAAAAAAATGTAAAATAATTAAAATACTTGCTCAATTCACTGCACTGATTTTCATAGCTTTTGCAAAGTGTTACGATGATTAACGCAAGTTTAGTAAATGACAGGAAAATGTTAGCTTTCCCAAATATACTGAGTGAAAGATATTGAATGTTGTTGCAGAGGATTTCCTGCTCTAACATGGATAAAATTTATTTGTTCCCAAAAATACTAAAATAAACATTTACCATTTGCATTGCAACATCGCAACATCCACAGGGTCAGCTGGTAAATCTAGACACCTATTTTAATTATTGAAAGCATGCTATGCAAATTACACACAGATGGAACTGAATCAACAGGTGGTAATTTAGTACAATTAAAATAATTCAAAATAAAAATTTCAGAATACTGATATGAATACATGCAGCATATGTTAGTATTCTAACATACCATAACACAGTGGTAAATGGGCTTGCACAACCACAATCCATCACATAGCAAGTTTCAGTCTCTCTATTCATTCTAACACAGGGAGCCTTTGAGATTAATTCTAAGAATGTACACAAGGAGACAAAGGCAGGTGGTACACCTAAAGATATCATTGTCTTGTGTTTTAGAAGTTCTGCTCGGTCGCCTTATAATAAAAAAAACAAAATGCTGCAGATGCTGGAGATAGATTCAGAGTCAGACAGCTTGGAGACAGACCCTTCAGCCCAAACTGGTCTTTGCCAATCAAAATGTCCATCCACTCTAACCTCATTGCCCTGCACTTGGCCCATATCCTTCTAAATCTTTCCTAACCATGTGTTTGTCCACAGGCCTTTTAAATATTGTTAATGTACCCACCTCAACAGCTTCCACTGGCAGCTCATTCCACGTGGGTACCACACTGTAAAAAAAGGTTGCCCCTCAGGTTCCCATTTATTTTTTCCCTCCTACCTTAAACTGATGTCCTCTAGTCTGATTCCCCAACCAAACGAAAAAGACTGAGTGCATGCATCCTTTCCATACTTCTCATGATCTTATATACCTCTATAAAGGTCCCCCCCTCAGTCTCCTATGGTCTAAATAAAAGTGTCCTCACAAGTCCAACCTGTCCCGATAACTCAGTCCCTTGGGTTCAGGCAACATCCTTGTAAATGTCTTCTGCACTCTTTCCAGTTTAATAACATCATTCCTCTAGCAAGGTGACCAAAATTGAACACAATACTCCAAGCACAGACAACATCCTGTACAACTGCAGCATAACCTCCCAATGTCTGTACTCAATGCCCTGACTGATGAAGGCTAGTGTGCCAAAAACCACCTTCACTGCCCTGTCTACTTGTAACTCCACTTTCAGAGAACCGGTCACCTAAATTCCAGTGTTCCTTCTGTTACACTACACTCCTGAAGGCCCGAACATTCACCATGAAAATCCTACCTTGATTTGACTTTCCAAAATGCAAAACCTCACATTTATCTATATTAAACTCCATTTGACATTTCAAGGCCCACTTCCCACAGCTGATCAAGGTCCTGCTGCAATTTCTGATAACCTTCTTCACCGTCTACGATACTGTTATTTTAGTGTCATTTGCAAACTTATTAATCATGCCTTGTACATTCTCATCCATATAATTGATTTAGATTACAAACAGTAATGGGCCCAGCACTGAACCCCCTCATCACAGGCCTCCATTCCGACATGCATCCTTCCACTATTACCCTCTACTTCCTACCATCAAGCCAATTTGCAAGCTTGCCCTGGATTTCATGCGATCTAACGTTGCAGAGCAGCCTACCATGTGGAACCTTATCAAAGGCCTTACTGAAATCCATAGACTACGTCTACTGCCCTGCCCTCATCAACCTTCCTGGTCACTTCATCAAAGATTTTTAACAACTTTATGAGGCATGATCTCCCATGCACAAAGCCATGCTGACTATTCCTAATCAAACCCTGTCTTTCCAAAGATCTGAAATAAAATCTATGTGCAAGAAAATGGAAAGGAGAAAAAGGGAGAACGATCACTTTCTCTTATTCTCTGGGCATCCTATCTTTTCTAGTCCCTTTCTCTCTCTGCCATTTAAAACATTATTTTCCTGCCCCTTCAATTCCAAAGAAGAAACATGAACTCTACTTCTCTCTCCACAGATATTGCCAAATCTGCTGAGTTTCTCCAGCATTTTCTGTTATTTATATTGTTTTGTAACCCAACTTACAACTAGCACATAAATCAACCATTCACAAAAGCAACAGAAAATTCTGTGCAAATTTACTGCCAGTCTACCAATGTATACTCAAGTGACGTGCTTTAGCAAATGTTCTATTCCTAATGCAATTGATTGGTTGTTTCCGATTATACTTCCACCAGAAGTTTGAAAGCAGCATATTTAAGTTATATGCACCTTTTAAAAGGGAACTTGCAGTCACAGAATCTCAACACTTCGTTCACTACCTGTTAAGATGGCAGGAAGGAGAAGAAAGATTACTAATCAGACAGTTTACAGAAACATATTCATGATGTAAAATTTGACTTCAAGCTGCTTGGACAGAGAGTGGGACAGGTTCCTTAGAATGTTTGACTAGGATTTGGTCACATGTTAAAAGGTAGAGGGAGAGGTTCAGAGAAGGAATTTTAGATGTTCAGTGTCTAAGAAATCAAATGCATGATCACCCAAAGTTAGAACGATTAAAATCTGAGATATACTCAAAGCCTGGAGAAAAACGTTGTTCTCAAAGTGTGGGAAAAGAAACATAGAAACGAGGAACATGAATAAGGCCATTCTTCCCTTCGGGCATTCAATATCATCATGGCTAATCCTCTATCTCAACACCATATTCCCTCTTTGTTGCCACATTTCTTGATGCCTTTAATATCTAAAAATTTATCAATCTCTTTCTTGAATATACTCAGTGAGCAGCCTCTACAGTCTTCAGTAGTAGTGAATTCCACGGACTGACCAGCCTTTGAGAAAATATGTTTCCTCATCTCAGTCCTAAATGGCCTACTCTATATCGTGAGACTGTGACCTGTGGTTCACACTCCCCAATCAGGTGAAAAATATTCCGTGTATCTACTCTGATCAGCCCTCTTAGAAATTGATGTTCAATCAGATCCTTTCTAATTCTTCTAAATTCAACTGCACACAAGACCAGTTGAACCGATCTCTCTTCATACAACAGTTCTGCCATCCCCAGTATCAGTGTGGTGAACTCCACTGTGCTCCCTCTGTGGCAAGCATATCCTTTCTTAGGATACATGGACGAAAATGGAATAGTGTAGATTAGATGGGCTTCAGATTGGTTTCACGGTTTGGCACAATATCGAGGTCTTAAGGGCTGAACTGCACTGGAATGTTCTATGTTCTATAAAGGCAGGTGTCCCATATGCCTTCTTAATGAGCCTATTAACCTGCCCTGCCATTTTCAGGAATTTGTGGATAAACACTCCAACATCCCAATGTTCCTGGTATATCCTAATGTCCTATCATTCACTGAGTACTCCCCTCCTCCATTCCCTCCTCCAAAGTGCATCACCTCACATTTGTCAGGGTTAAATTCCATCTGCCACTGTTCTGCCCACCTGACCAATCATTTAGAATTATACAGCATGGAAACAGACCCTTCGGTCCAACTAGCCCAAGTCAACCATGTTCCCAAATTAAACTTGTCCCACCTGCCTGTGTTTGGTCCATCTTTCTCCAAACCATTCCTTTTCATGTACTTATCTAAATATCTTACAAAAATTGAAACTGAACCTGCATTCACCACTTCCTCTGCAGTTCATTTCACATACTAACCATTCCCTGTGTAAACAAGTTGCTCCTCCTGTCCTTTTTAAAATCTTTCTCCTCTCACCGTAAAAATATCCCTCTAATTTTGAACTCCCCCACCTTTGGGAAAAGATGTTTGCTGTTCACCTTAATTGCGATTCTCATGATTTTATAAACTTCTATAAGGTCACCTTCAACCCCCTGCACTCCAGTGAAAGAAGTCCCAGCCTATTGTGATAACTCAAAGCTTGCTTTCCTGGCAACTTCCTGGTAAATCTTTTCTGAACCCTCTCCAGTTTAATAATATTCTTCCTATAACTTCCAGTCAAGATGGCAGCGGAGTAGGATGTTCCAATAGTAGCTCCTTCGTTCCTTTTGTTTCCTTCTCTATTGTCCCCACTCTTTAGTCCCTTGATGGGACTCAGCATGGTCTCATGACACCGCATGGTAGGTCCCTGCTTGGTCTCTTGGTAGCTTGTGGCAGCTCTCAGCCTAGTCTCTTGGCAGCTGGTGGTGGCTCCCAGCCTGGTTTCTTGACAGGTCATGGCAGGTCCTGGGCCTGGTCTCTCAGCGGCATGGAGGCTCTCAAACTGGTCTTTGCTGGCTTATGGTGAGCCTAGTCTGGTCTCCGCAGCTTGTTGCAGGTCCCAGCCTGGACTCTTGATAACTCTAGCTTGGTCTCTCAGCAGTATGTCAGCTGGTCTCTCAATGGCAGTGTCGCAGCTTGGTATGCGAGTTGATTGTGACCAGGCATGTTCCCAAGGCACTGGTGGAAATCGGACAGGCAGCAGTTTCAGTCTCAGCAATGGTATCTGGGGCGGCAGCATCGAGAACAGGTATCAGAGCGAGATAAGTGGAGGACTCATTACAGACTGTTGAGCTTTTAACTTATTCCTTTATTTTCCTAGTTTAAACTATGAAATACTTTAATGTAAACTATTACCTATTTCTTTATTTGCCTACTATTCTATGAAATAATGCTTAACTTTTTAACTCTCGTTTCTCTTCCTACTTTGTACCAAAGCTTTTTTTTTGTATCCAGGTACCTTGGCACCGAAGATGGTGCTGTGTGTGACAACATTATACGCTTTTCACTGTACTCCTGTGTTATGAAGTTGAAGGCGTGCACTGTACCTTTAAGAGAGAGTGAAAGCTGTTTTGCACTGAAATCTTGCAGGTACCTATCACGTGATTGACTAGCAGTCTCAGAGTGTACTGGAAAATTGAAAATATGTAACATTTGGCTGTGAAACAAATACCTGACTTTGGTTGCTGTTTTGACAACCATTTGATTTTAGCCAGTTTAAATTATGCCCCAGGATACCAAATCCTAATCGAGTTTGAATTTATTGTTTTTGCCAACTTCGAACCAATGAGACGATCCAATGTTAGGGGCATAAAGAAGTAGACATGTTGAAAGTTAGAAGTGAGACCAACTACCATTGACAGAGTAACTGCTAGCAAAGCACTCTATCAAAGGTACCTTTTTCACATGAAACATCTTTGCAGCAGAAGACCAAAGATGACCCAGGGAAAGCTTCAGCCAGAGGGAAACAGACACAGACAACAGCCACTGCGTGGTTTTGAAATTAAGCTGATGTAATTTTAATACGGGCTTTTGTTGGAACAGTACATTGTTGTAGGGTTGGAGGTAGATACCAAACAGTTAAGGGAAAGGAGGCTTAAGAGTTGTAAATAGTTGCTGTTTAATGTTCACTTTCAGAGTTAAAGAATAAATTTATTTTGTTTTCTTTAGCACTGCTGCCTCACAACGCCAGAGACCTAGGTTCAATTTCCGCCTCAGGCAACTGACTGTGTACAGTTTGCACATTCTCCCCCTGTCTGCATGGGTTTCCTCCGGGTGCTCTGGTTTCCTCCCACAGTCCAAAAAAAAAATGTGCAGGTGAGATGAATTGGCCATGCTAAATTGCCTGTAGTGTTATGTGAAGGGATAAATGTAGGGGATTGGGCCTGGGTAGGTTGCGCTTCGGCGGGTCGGTGTGGACTTGTTGGGCCAAAGGGCCTGTTTCCACACTGTAAATAATCTAATCTAAATAATAGAATTTGGTAGTTCTCTGTCACTCATACTTTAACAGATTACAAGGCAAGGTCAGCTTTTCTGGGTATTTGGTTTAATTAGCACAAGGGTTCAGCGCCGTGTTGTAACACCTATAATTCTGTATTTAGTACACATAACAATAAAACCTAAAATCTAACAGGGGTGACCAAAACTGCACACTGTATTCCAGAAGAGGCCTCACCAACATCCTAACAAACTCATCATGACATCCTAACTCCTATACTCAAGGATCTGAGCAGTGAAGGCAAGCATGCTAAATACAGTCTCAATACCCTGTCTACCGGTTACAAAAATTTCACAGAATTATATACCTGAACCCCTTGGTGTCTCTGTTCTATGACACTAACCAGTTTTTTTTTAAATCTCTTCCTTTAACTAAGACTTTCTTCCTCACTGTCAACCATCTAGCCAATCTTCAATTTTCTTGTTATTTGAAAATTTACTTGTCATCCCTCCCCCACTGCCCATCTTCACATTCTAATTTGCATTGTTTTTTTACACACACACACACACACACACACACACACACACACACACACACACACACACACACACACCACAAACAATAAAGGGACCCAGCATTGATCCTGTGGCAGGCCACTGGATACCAGCTTCCAGTCACATTAGCAGCCTTCTTTTCTCAACCTTTATCTCTTACCCTAGATCCCATGTACTTTTGCGTTCTGTATCAGTCTCCCATGTGGAAACTTGTCAATGGCCTTGATGAAATCCATATAAACTTCAAAAACTGCACTACCCTCAACTACACACTTGGTCATCTTCTCAAAATATTCAAACTGATTTGTTCGGCATGACCTCTCTCTGACAAAGCCATGCTGACTATATCCCTGATCAAACCTTACCTCTCTAAATGGAGACTAATTCTCTCCTTCAGAATTTTTTGCAATTGTTTCCGGATCACTGATATCAGACTCATTGGTCTGTAATCCCCTGGTTTAATCTCTATCACTCTTCTTCAAAGGTAGAGCTGTCCTCCAGTATTTCCCCTGTGGCCAGCAAAACAAACATTTGGGTCAGTACCCTAGTGATTTCTCCCATAGCAGCTTGGGATGCAACCAGGACCTTGAAATTTGTTCCCTTTGGAACTATACAGATTATCTTGAAAAACATTTTGAGGCGCTGCATTTTGGGAAAGCAAATCTTACCAGGCCTTATACACTTAATGGTAAGGTCATAGGACGTGTTGCTGAACAAAGATAACTTTAAAACTAGCTGTCCTTATTGAATCCTTTAATCGGTTAAAAGGTAGACTGCTGATTTAAAATGCAAAATCCAGATTTCTTTCAAGTCTTTGCCCCTAGATAAAGATTTTATCAATCTACAAGAGGTAAAAATGCTGGCAAAGAGGGAATGATGACCTACAGAAAGAAGAGAGAACCAAGAAGGTAGTAAGGGAATCCTGCACCTCACTTGAAAACTTGCTTTTGGCTTTGGGGAACAGTGAGACTGATGGTTCCTCTATGGAGGTCAGCCAGAGCCAAGACCATGTCACAGTGGGTGACCCAGCTGTTTTTTTTTTGGAGAGGGTGTTGGAGGAGGTCGTGTTGAAAGGCAACAGTGATAGAAAAATTATTAGTGAGGGGAGTACACAGGCACTTCTGCAGCCATTGACATTACTCTTGGATGGAAAACTCCTTCCAAATGCCAGAGTCAAGGATGTCATGAAATAACTAAAGGTCATTCTGAAGCGTAAGGATGAATAGCCAGACATTATTGTCCATGTTGGGACCAATAACAGTGAGAAAATGCAGTCCTGCAAACAAACTTTAGGGAGTTAATAGAGGATGCTGAAAGCAAGACTTCAAAAAGGTAATAATTTTGATCATACTCAATGCCACAAAATAGTGAGTATAGGCAGATGAATTTTTGGCTGATAAGATCATGCAGGAGAGAAGGCTTAAGATTCCGGAAGCATTGGGACTATTCCTGAGGGTGGTGGTACCAGTAAATTTGGACAGGTTACATCTGAACAGGAATGGGACCAAGATCTTCATGTGATGTTTACTGATGTTGTTGGATGGATTTAAACTAGATTGGCAGGGGATGAGATCCTGGCAAATAGTTCAGAGGGTAGAAGAGCTGAGATGGAATTGTAAGTTAAAATGCTAGTGTCAGAGATGGAAGACAGAGGAAATATGGTAGGATAATAAAGTAGTGAGTTTAGTAAGGCTAAATGGAATATATTTTAATTCAAGGAGCCTGAGGAATAAGGCAGAAGAGCTAAAGGCACAGATAGGCATGTGGGAGTATGATGGCATAGCTGTGACTGGGACTTGATGCAAAGATGGACATGATTGGCAGCTCAACATTCCTGGTTATAAGGCATTCAGGTAAGACAAAGGGCAGGAGTAGACAGGAAATGGGAATCAATTACAGCAGAGAGGAGTAAAGATATATTGGAAGGAACATCAAATGAGGCCACATGGGTCGAAGTTAAAACACAAAAGGAGCAAGCGCACTATTTGGTATTAATTAAGTAGAGATAGTCAGGAAAGATACAGGATCAAATACACAATCAAATTTCAGAGACAGACAAAAATAATAAAGTTGTAATCATAGCAGAGCGGGGCAGACAGGAGGAGGATCGTAGATACAGATTCACAATAAAAGCAAAGATTGAGCCAGCCACGACAATAACCTATTTCAACAAAAATCCAGAAGGATTCAAAAAGACTTATAAAAGTGGCATCAACACAAAGCAAAGAGCTGATTAGTAGCCATGGAGTAAGTTGCTGTTCTTCTGCACTTTAAAAGTGCATTAAGGAAAAGTAAGAGTTCTAATTTCTTTTTTGAAATGAAACTTAAAATAATTTTCTATTTGCCTGAAATTTAGGGGAAGTGTATTTTAAATAAAGGTATGGCAGGAGAGTTTAGTCCTGCGTGTTGTAAGGCCTGCAGTATGTGGCAAGTCTTAAATGCTCCTGGCAGTCTAAATGACTGCATCAACAGGAAGTATCACTGGTTTGACCAACTTCATCACCAGGTTTCAAAGCTTGAGCATTGCTGGAAGTTACATGCCCAGCATGTTTTTAGATGTGGTACCCCACAGCTTAAGGAAGTGCAGTCAGAGAAAAAAATAGGTGACTACTCATCAAAAGAAGTTCAAAGATGTCACTGAAGGGTAACAGTGAACGGTCAGAGCTCATGACTCATACAGGTACTGGCAACATAGGCAGAAAGAGGAAGGAGGTCCTGCAACACAAATTCAGATCTGTGTAGCAGACTGAACAGCAGAACTTCCAAAATTATAATCGGCATTTCATATGCCAGTGAGTACAAAAATAGGCACATGATAGAAGAGATTAGTGTGTGGCTCAAAGGTTGCCAAAGAGAGAGGACGTTAGATTCCTGGATAATCAGGGAAGATAGGACTTGTATAAATCTGATGGGTAGCACCAGAACAGGACCAACATCTGGGGGAGGAATGAGGACAGTGATTGCTAGTGCTATTGGTGGTGGGATTTAAACTAATTTGGTGAGGGGAGAGAGTGAAGGTATAATGCATCAATATAAAGAAAAAACAAATCAAGCCAGTTACGGCACAAGGGAGCTCAGTAAAGCTAGAAGGCATTTATTTTCATGCTGCCCATTTTTCAATTAAGGCCATTTTGTAGCAGACAACATGCCTGATGAATTCTTGGACCCATCCAAAATGGGGTGGGGTGGAAGAAAAAGGATTTTAGGTGGAGGTGCCGTGAGCACATTCTAAACATACAGTGTCACATAACCCTTGCCTGCTTCATCCTGCAAAATCGGAACAGGCAAAGAGGGAATGCAATGGAATCTGAAGTGTAGGGAGAGAGGTTGCAATTTTGATTTTATTTTATTTATTGTTGTTACATGTGCCTAAGTACAGTGAAAAGTTTTGAGTGCAGTAAAGGTAGATTATAACATACAAGGGCATGCAGACCATAGGGTATTTAGAAAGAGCAAGGTATACAAGTTTACACAGGAGGTGCGCAAAAGCAAGATCAACATTAGATTTGAAATTAAGGAGGTCCATTCAGCAGTCTGATAACAGCAGGGAAGAAGCTGTTGGTATCTGTGTTTAAGCTTTTGTATCTTCTGCCTGATAGAAGAGGTTAAATCCAGGGTGGAAGAGGTCTTCAATGATGTTGGCTGCCTTTCTGCAGCAACAGGAAGTGTAGATGGAGTTCATGGATGAGAGGTTGGCTTGTGTGACAGTTTGGGTTGTGTTCACAACTTTGTGTAGTTTCTTACAGTCCTTGGCAGAGCAGTTGCCGTAAAAAACTGTGATGCACCCACATGGAATGCTTTGTACGGTGCATCTGTAAAAGTTGGTGAGGGTAGTTATGGACATGTCAAATTTCCTCAGCCTCCTGAGGAAGAAGAGGCATTTTTGTGCCTTTTTGATTATCACATCTAATTTCAGAAAGGGTGAGAACATCAAGTAGGAGAAACACTATCTTCTGCACCCTTCTACAATGTTTACAGCATCGCTTGACCTGGTGAATAGTGGAGCTTTACAAATGGCACCAACATCGGGTGTCCAGGATGTATCAGCAGTAGCATGTACTTCCGCCATTGCAAAGCAAAAGATAGTGTGAGTGGGGCTCCACAGAAGCATGGGTCATAGTTAATGATGTGAGGTGCAGACAATAGCAGCAGAAAGTTCACAATGGCTCACAGGGAGAAACCCTTCATAAAACTCAGCAAAACTAACAAATTCCTGGTGAAATTTAGCTGAAGTACTAGCATATACAGGATTCCAAAATTTTATTACGAGTAATGTAACAGGACATACCTTCTAATAGTTTTGCAATGTCCTTTTCTAAATATTCCTTTTGCACATCACTTTGAATGTGAGAACAGTTCACAGGGATCTTCAGTCTATAAAGACCCAAGGGTCAGTAAGTATTCTAAATTATGAACTTGATTTTCCCATTTTTAGGATGTGTTTTTTGTTTGAAGAGTTTAATTGCAGATATCCTGTCCTACTCCTATTAACTTGCCTTACGTGATCCTCACTGCATTAATTACACAGCCAACCTCTTTGGGGGCTTTCTCATGCAATCGTGCAGCAGGGAAGGTAAGGTTCCCACTGCTGCCACAATCTTGCAATGGACAAATCACTGTCATTATATTTAAAACTTAGCTGCACACCATATCATTTGCTGAAAGCCAGGAACTAGCTTACACACTGTCCTCTTATGAAACCAAAGTTTCTCAGAAAAGGAGGCTGGCACTCTATTTTCCAAAATGGGGTCCTGAAAGTCCTAGTGGACAGAGTGATCACAGTGTATGCCATTCTTCACCTGGCAGACCACCAAGAAAGGCGAAGATGTCAATCATGAATGCATGATGGTGACTCGGGTCTATGCTATTGCCAGGATTGGACAGAATGAACAGCAATGCAGGAGAAAGTTCAACAATTTTATTCCACAAGGATGAATATCACCATCTTCTCAAAAACGAAAACAGCAAGCTTGTCCACCAGCCAACTTTTCTAAATTTCAAGACAGGAATTGTTACTACCTTACTTCTTGGATACTATTGAGAATGTAAATGCTTGAAAGTAAGGTCATTACTGCTAAAGAATAAGATTTGGATCTTCCTATTGAAACCTTGAGGGAAAACGAAAACATTTCTTTGACATTGAAGATCAGATTTTTTTCATTTCACCATATTACATTAAGTCATGATGCTCATTTGGTGATTGGTACAGACACAATAGGCCAAATAGCCTCCACCTGCGGCAAATCATTTCTGTGATTCTTTATTTTCCCAACATTTCTTGTCATTGTCCATGTCACAAAAAACAAGGAAAAATTCCACAAGACAAAGCAGAACTCAATAAGCCAACATATCAATGCATAATTTGTGAATGTATGCCATTGCAAACAGAACATAAGGGAGAAAATCCCTGAGTACCATCTACTATTCCCTTAAGTGACCTATCCACCCACAAAACTATTCACTCTCCATTTTGAGTTGTCTGAATGCAGTCATTTTAACATAATTTACAGCAATTTTATGTTTGTTATTGAGCCAGGAACAATTTAAAAATCTTTTTGAATCAAGTTTATTTTCATATTTTGGTAATGAACTGTCATTGAAAGTTAAAGATAAAGACAAAAGATCATGAAATTCAATCTATCAATTTCAAGGATATATAAATCAGATTCAAAACTTCCATCACATCCATGAATGACTGCACTGACAATATCCCATTTCATCACTCTCCTCCTCTACAAGCCTATGGTTTCAGATAAAATTTTTGACATATCAGGTAACTTAGCTATGCACAGAGATTCATAAATTCAAAAAGCTGCACAAAAAATGGCACTTATGTTTAACAAAAGTCAAAATCTTATATCCACAATAGGTGCGAGCATGACAAATCTTTCTCAATGTAAATATAATTTGCACCTCACTGCCTGAAAAGAGTATATTCCCTTCTTATTGTAACACCCACCTGATTTTCTTTCCATTGATTTTAATGGACTGACTGTTCAGACCAAATTGGACCTAGATGACAAAGATGAAAATGACTTCATTTACTAAATTCTAAACTAAAAGTTTGCATCAGCAATTATTTCTTCAAAAGTAAACATGCTTTAGATTCTCCAAGCAAACACAAAAATTATTCCAAAGATTTTTGAATTAAAGTTTATGACAGTTCAACACACTGCATTTCTTTTTCAAAAATATAAATATACTTTGTATTTTCTGCCTAAACATAATCAGAACCACAAAATGATTACAACATACAAGAAGGTTATTCAGCTCATTATATCTGTGCTGGCTCAGTAAGAGAACAACTCACCAAGTGCCATTTTGCACCCTCTCCCAATGGTTCTATATATTAGCGTCATAGAAATGTACAGCACAGAAACAGACCTTTCAGTCCAACTCATCTATGTTAACCAGATATCCCTAAATTAGTCTAGTCCCATTTACCAGCAATGGAACCATATCCCTCTAAACCCTCCCTATTCATACACCCATCCAGATGCCTTCTAAATGTTGTGATTTCACCAGCCTCCACCACTTCCTCTGGCAGCTCATTCCATGCACACACCACACTCTGCGTGAGAAAGTTGCCCCTCAGATCCCTTTTTAATTTTTCGCCTCTTACCTTAAACCTATGCCCTCTAGTTCTGGATTCCACCACCCCAGGGAAAAGACCTTGTCCATTTACCCTATCCATGCCCCTCTTGATTTTATAAACCTCTACAAGGTCACCCCTCAGCCTCTGACACTCCAGGGAAAACAGCCCCAGCCTATTCAGTCTCCAGGTAAAAGCAATGACTGCAGATGCTGGAAAGCAGAGTTTAGATTAGAGTGGTGCTGGAAAAGCACAGCAGTTCAGGCAGCATCCGAGGAGTAGCAAAAGCCCGTCATCAGGAATACAGGCAGAGTGCCTGAAGAGTGGAAAGATAAATGAAAGGAGGGTGGGGGTGGAGAGAAAGTAGCATTGAGTACAATAGGGGAGTGGGGGAGGGGATGAAGGTGATAGGTCAGGGAGGATGGTGGAGTGGATAGATGGAAAGGAAGATAGGCAGGTAAGACAAGTCATGGGGACAGTGCTGAACTGGGGTGAGGTGGGGGAAGGGGAAATGAGGAAACTGGTGAAGTCCACATGGATGCCCTGGTGTTGAAGTGTTCTGAGGCGGAAGTTGAAGCGTTCTTCCTCCAGGTGTCGCGTGGTGAGGTAGCAGCGGTGAAGGAGGCCCAGGACCTCCATATCCTCAGCGGAGTGAGAGGGGGAGTTGAAATGTTGGGCCACAGGGCGGTGTGGTTGATTGGTGCAGGTGTCCCAGAGATGTTCCCTAAAGCGCTCTGCTCGGAGGCGTCCAGTCTCCCAAATGTAGAGGAGACCGCATCGGGAGCAACGGAGACAACAAATGATATTGGTGGATGTGCAGGTAAAATGTTGATGGATGTGGAAGGCTCCTTTTGGGCCTTGGATGGAAGTGAGGGAGGAGGTGTGGGCGCAGGTTTTGCAATTCTTGCGGCGGCAGGGACAGGTGCCAGGATAGGAAGGTGGGCTGTTGGGGGGCATGGACCTGACCAGGTAGTCACAAAAGGAACGGTCTTTGCGGAAGGCGGAAAGGGGTGGGGAGGGAAATATATCCCTGGTGGTCGGGTCTTTTTGGAAGTGGCAGAAATGTCGGCGGATGATTTGGTTTAAGCGAAGGTTGGTAGGGTGGAAGGTGAGCACCAGGGACGTTCTGTCTTTGTTACAGTTGGAGGGGTGGGGTCTGAGGGCGGAGGTGCGGGATGTGGATGAGATGCGTTGGAGGGTATCTTTAACTACGTGGGAAGGGAAATTGCGGTCTCTAAAGAAGGCAGCCATCTGGTGTGTTCTGTGGTGGAATTGGTCCTCCTGGGAGCAGATACGGCAGAGGCAGAGGAATTGGGAATACGGGATGGCATTTTTGCAAGAGGTAGGGTGGGAAGAGGTGTAATCCAGGTAGCTGTGGGAGTCAGTGGGTTTGTAAAAAATGTCGGTGTCTAATCGGTCATCATTAATAGAGATGGACAGGTCCAGGAAGGGGAGGGAGGTGTCAGAGATGGTCCAGGTAAATTTAAGGTCAGGGTGGAATGTATTGGTGAAGTTGATGAATTGCTCAACCTCCTTGCGGGAGCACGAGGTGGCGCCAATGCAGTCATCAATGTAGTGGAGGAAGAGGTGGGGAGTGGTGCCGGTGTAATTACAGAAGATCGACTGCTCTACGTAGCCAACAAAGAGACAGGCATAGCTGGGGCCCATATGGGTGCCCATGGCTACCCCTTTGGTCTGGAGGAAATGGGAGGATTCGAAGGAGAAATTGTTAAGGGTGAGGACCAGTTTAGCCAAATGAATGAGTGTGTCGGTGGAAGGGTACTGTTGGGGACGTCGGGAGAGGAAGAAACGGAGGGCTTGGAGGCCCTGGTCATGGCGGATGGAGCTGTAGAGGGACTGGATATCCATGGTGAAGGTGAGGCATTGGGGGCTGGGGAAACGCAAGTCTTGGAGGAGGTGGAGGGCATGGGTGGTGTCTCAAACGTATTTGGGGAGTTCCTGGACTAGGAGGGATAGGACAGTGTTGAGGTAGGTATTCAGCATCTCCCTATAGCTCAAACTTTCTAAGCCTGGCAACTGCCTTTTAAATCTTTCTTGAACCCTTTTAAGTTTTCTTCCTTTTCAGATAGTAATCCAATTCCCTCTTGACTGAACCTGCCTCCACCACATTCTCAGGCAATATGTTCCAGATGCTGTGTGAAAAAGGTGATCAAGCCATCATTGTTTCTTTTGACAATTATCTTAAATCCACACCCACTTGTTCTCAATCCATCTACCACTGGAAACAGATTTAGAGCAGGAAGAGCAGTATGTTCCTATTTCCCCTCGCTTATGCACCCTACAATTATTGTTGCTTGATTTTCCAGGGCATAGTTTAAAACATTGTCAATAATCATTTTAAGATAGATAAGCTTGAAGCGCATCAAGTATCAAGCCCAATATTTGCAAAATGCTCATTCAATTAATATTGATAAGGCCCAATTTTGTCAAAACACATGCTTTGGCCACGTTTCTACCTTTGTGATGAAAACCAGGTGGCAACAAATTTCTACACTGCTATCTATTACGCACATGAACATGAATTTTAATATATGCGTAACAACAGTTTGTCAAAGAATGCCATATATGAATCCATATTTCTAAAATCCTCAGTCAATGAGCAAATCATTATGCCTCTCTGGGATAGTACTTTGTTATTCCCAATTATTCCCGGTCAGCAGAAAAGTGAAAGATTCTTTTAAAAGTATGCAGAATTCTCCAATTTACCCAATCTTCATATCTACGTTGTCAGAAAGCCGATACCAGGTTTCTGTACTTACCAAGAATTAATTTTTATTTCAAATAAATAGTCAGCTACATGGATTAAATTATGAACCATTGGCATATAACTCTACTAGTTAAATGTCTAATCCCCTTATCAACTCTTCCTTACATATGTACATATCCAAGCAGCCAGAAAGAAAAACTGGGGAAGTAGTTCAGTGGTTCCCGATCACAAGAGAGGATTCTTGTGCTGACCAGAATGTGGTTTCTTGGTTTTCCTCTTCAGGATGCTTTTGCTGGTTTTCAGAATGAAGATTTTTAATTAATATATCAAAGATTTTTTAAAAATCACAGTCTATAGCAACTGAATAGAAAATAAACTGGTTTTCTTCAGGCTTAAAGTACATTTACTGCAGAAAACAGAAAGAACTCCTCTACTTGAGGAAATATGATGACTTTTTCCCATGTTATTCACAGTACCAAGCTAGTCATCAACCTGAGAACTAATCACATCGTTGTTGACATGTAGGAGACCTTTGTCATCAATAACTGGTCACTAGTCCACAGACCAATCAGCTACTTGTTGCTGGCTAAATTTTATTTACACACAGCTTTGGCTCCAGCTTGTCTGTACCTTCTCCTGTGACTGCTTGAACCAGCAGCTGCGTAACAAGTGTGAATAATGAGTATCAGATTAGTTCCTTTCAAAAACATGCTTCAGCAATCCTTGATCCTTTTCTCATTTCAAATCAAAAATATAGAAAAATACAAAGACAAAGATGTAGTCTCTATGAAATGTTTTACAATAAATTTAATTACTTAGCAAATGAATTTTGACATAACCGAAAGCACTAATGGATGCAAATCTGAATAGCTGACTTGAAGCAAAATATCTGAATGAACTCTTAAAAAAGCAGTGGAAATATTTTATTCATAAATTCAATATTCGAAGTAATAAGGTATTTGGCCTATCACAGTTCCACTTAGTGTGATTAACTTTATTGTATTTTGATTTTCAGAAGGAATTTGCCAAGATTCCCCATGAAATGTAAAGCCAAAGTGAAGGATCTCGAGACAAACACAAATCTGGAAAATAACTTGGTTAATTAATAATGAAATAAATCATATCAGTGGCAGGAAGTCCAATTGATAATCTGAGAAACCATATCATCTATACCATACATTTATATTGCTGAGGCAACATTTAACATAAAATTTCTCTGAATCCCTAAGGTTATTAAGAAAAATTCCAATGTAATAACCACCTCCCCAACCCTTTATTATATACCCGAGGTCTGTCCCAGACAACATTCCTTCCTCCTTAAAGCTTGAGTTTCTATATTTTCAACTATCATCCTAGACTATATTTATTCCAATAATCGTTAATCTTATTTGCAATCAGATATCCAGTTTTTTAAACTTGCTCCAGTCACAACTACTGATGCTAGTTGTTTGTTCTATATTTCCACTATCCAGCATAGAAAAAGAAAAAATTATTTGAATTTACAGAACCCCTTCAGTGTGAAGCAGACCATTTGGCCCATTGAGTCCACATCAACCCTCTGAAGAGTAACCCACTCAAATCCCCCCCCCCAACCCTATCCCCAAAATCCTGCATTTCCCATGGTTAGCCCACCCAATCTTCACATCCCTAGACACTCTAGGCATTTCAACATGGTCAATCCACTTACCTCTACACCTTTGGATTGAGAGAGGAACCCACGCAGACACACAGACAGTCACCCAAAAGTGGAATCAAACCCAGGTCCCTGGTGCTGTGAAGCTGCAGTGCTAACCATTGACCACTCATCATCTAACATCTCTGCTGTGATACTCCTCTTTCGGAATGAATAGATGCCAAGTTGAGTAGTTAATTAGCTCTTATGGGCAACTATCCAAGTGGCATGACTGAAAATCATGTTATATCTGTAGAGACACTAATACTATATAAAGAGATTAAATGCCACTGACCCACTGTAACTTGTTTTAAAAATTCATTCATGGGACATGGGTGTCAATGGCTGACCAGCATTTATTGCCCATTCCTTGCTGCCGTTGAGGACGTGGTGATGATGTGCCTTCCTGAACTGCTGCTGTCCACGTGCTGCAGGTTGACCCACAATGCCCTGAGGGAGGGAATTCCAGGATTTTGATCCAGCAACATAAAGGAACAGTAATATAGTTCAAAGTCAGGATAGTGAGCAGCTCGGAGGGGAGGTTGCAGATGATGGTGCTGTCATGTATCAGCTGCCAATGTCCTTCTAAATGGAAGTGATGATGTGCTTGGAAGTTGCTCTCCAAGGATCTTCAGTGAAGTTTTACAGTGCATCTAGTGAATAGCATACACTGCTGTTACTGAGCATCAGTGGTGGAGGGAAAGGATGCTTGTGGATTTGGTGCCAACCAGGCAGGCTGCTTTGTCCTGAATGGTGTTCAGCTTCTTGAGTGTTGTATCCAGGGTACAGTATTTCATCAGATTCCTCCTGACTTGTGCCTTGATGATGTTTCGTCCTACAGGATTCCTAGCCTCTGACCTGCTTTGCAGCCACTGTGTTTAAGTAGATAAGCAGGAGGCTGGAAGAACACAACAAGCCAGGCAGCATCAGGAGGTGGAGAAGTCAACATTTCGGGTGTAATCTTTCTTCAGTCCTGGCTTGCTGTATTCTTTCAGCCTCCTGCTTGCCAACCTTGGATTCCAGCATTCGCAGTTTTTTTTTGTCTCTAACGTATTTAAGTGGCAAATCCAGTTGAGTTTCTGGTCAATGGCAACCCGTCGGGTATGGACAGTGGGGGATTCAGTGATGCTAACACTAAAAAGATACAAATGATTTATCAAACATTGTAGGACTTTTATCAATTTGATGGATTTTATTATAAAACTCTAACCAATATTCAATTTATTTACAGTACTGCAGGAGTTCCTCTGGGGACATATTTTCTAAATCAGCCTGTACAGAGATATTATTATACATCTCTGGAGTAACTGGCCTCTTGGCTGAGAGGTCAGGACACAACCACTGGACCATCACTTTTTTATATATTAAATGGCAGTATAAGCAGTTACCAGAGGTTGCAAACAAGTTCCATTCTGGAGTCCATTCACAAGTTGATTTGTTCACAAGTCAGAACACAATGTAGAACAAAATAAAGGAGCCACTTGTAAGTGCAGGAAATGTTCATATGTTGGGTCTTGAAAATTACATTTCTGTATTAGTTTGTATTCATAAGTATGAGCATTTGCAAGTCAATTGTAAATCAGGTTTCACTGACAGAATTACAGAATCTCACACAAACAACATCCTAGGGGTTCCGACTCATCAGAAACTGACCTAAACCATTCAAATGAATACTGTGACAACAAAAGTAGGGCAGAGTTTGAAACTTCTGTCGCAATTAACTCACTTTCTGATTCCCCAATGCTTCTCCAGCATCTACAGGGCACCAGCCAGAAGTGTCATGGAACATCGCCCACTTGTGTCGATGAGTGCATCTCCAACAGAAATAACTCAATGTCATTAAGGATAAAGCAGCCTGTTTCATCTCATCCAGTACTTTTAACAGTCACTCCATCTCCCACCAGCACACAATGTCAACTGAGTGCACTACACACAAAATGTATTGTAGCAACTCACCTCTTTTGACAGCATCTTCCAAAGCTATTATTGCTACCACTTAGAAGGAAAAGGGAATCGGATAAATTAATGCACCGCTTTCTGCAAGTTCCCCTGCCAGCCACAAACCATCCTGACTTGCAACATGCTGACCTGCACCAGACTGTGGTGACAAAGCACTCTTCACTTTACCTTTCTAGATATATGTGACAATAAATAACTTATGGTTTGCAGTTCCTTTGCTATCACTTGGTCAAATTCTGGAATTTCCTGTTTAAGAAAGGCTTACACCAGATGGACTACAACAGTTCACTTTGTTCTGGGTAAGATGCACTTGGTTAGGCAAAACATTTGATAGTCCTCAAACACATCCCATGTTTCTGCCATTGCCCCTTCCCATCTTGCACAACAGCATCATTGGGTCCACCTTTTCCTCACTTTTCATCTCATCAGCTTTCGCATTCAAAGGATCATTCTCAGTCATGTCAGACAACTCCAGCAGAACACATCTTCCTTGACTCCCCCATCTACATTTCACAGGGATATCTCACACCCCCTATCTGCATTTCGCAGGGATATTTCGCTCCAGGACACCCTAGTCTATTCACTGACCACTAACACCACCACCACTTTCCACGGCACCTTCCCATGCACAGGACAGTAGTACGGTTGCAGTAAGGATGTTTGAGGACTCATCTACTGAGGTAATATGGGCTGAGACTAGAAACATGAAAGGAGAGGTTACACTGTTGAGAGTTTTCTATAGCCTCCAAATAGTTTCAGAGATGTGGAGGATAGGATAGCAAAGATGATCCTCAATAAGAGTGAGAGTGACAGAGTAGTTATTATGGGGGACTTGAACTTTCCAAATATTGACTGGGAATACTATAGTTCAAGTACTTCAAATGGCTCAATTTTTGTCCAATGCGTGCAGGAGGGTTTCCCTGTAGACAGGCCAACAAGAGGCGAGGCCACATTAGATTTGGTAAGGGGCATTAAACCCAGCCAGGTGTAAGATTTGGAGGTAGGTGAGCACTTTGGTGATAGTGACCACAATTCAAGGATAGGCATATACTGCAGGGCAACAGTTATGGCTGGGGAAAAAGGCAATTATGATGCATTTAGGCAAGATTTTGGTTGCATAGGATGGGGAAGGAAACTGCAGGGGATGGGCACAGTTGAAATGTGGAACTTATTCAAGGACCAGCTACTGAGGGTCCTTGATAAGTATATACCGATCAGACAGGAAGGAAGTGGTTGAGTGCAGAAGCCACGGTATACTAAGGAATCTCTTGCCAAGCGGAAGAAGACAACTTATGTTAGGATGTGATGGCTCAGTTAGGGCACTTGAGTGTTACACGTTAGCCAAAAAAGACCTAAAGACAGAGTTAAGAAGAGCCTGGAGTAGGCATGAGAAGTCGTTGGCAGATAGGATCAATGAAAACGCTAAGGCTTTCTACAGATATATCAGGAATAAAAGAATGTCAAGAGTAAATCAATGAATAATTAGAGCCAATCAAGCATTGTAGTGGGAAGTTGTTTGTGGAGTCAGAGGAGATAGGGGAAGTGCTAAATGAATACTTTTCATCAGTATTCACACTAGAGAAAAAAAACCAATGTGGTCAAGGAGAATACGGAGATACAGGCTAATAGACTAAATGGGATTGAGGAGCATAAGCGGGAGTTGTTAGCAATTCTGAAAAGTGTAAAAGCAGGTATGTCCCCTTGGCCGGATTGGATTTATACTAGAATTCTCTGGGAAGCCAGGGAGGAGATTGCCGAGCCTTTTGCTTTGATCTTAATTTGTTATTGTTTACAGGAATAGTGCCAGAAGACTGGGAGTCGAGACAACCCTGGTAATTATAGACCTGTGAGCCTTACTTCAGTTGTGGGTAAAGTGTTGGAAAGGATTATAAGAGGCAGGATTTATAATCATATCAAAAGTAATAATTTGATTACAGATAGTCAACATGGTTTTATGAAGGGTAGGTCAAGCCTCACAAACCTTACTGAGTTTTTTTGAGAAAGTGACGAAGCAGGTGGATGAAGGTCAAGCAGTTGGTGTGATGTCTATGGATTTCAGTAATGCACTTGATAAGGTTCCCCACGGTAGGCTATTGCACAAAATATGGAAGCATGGGATTGAGAGTGATTTAACAGTTTGGATCAGAAATTGGCAAGCTGAAAGAGGACAGAGAGTAGTGGTTGATGGGAAATATTCATCCTGGAGTTCAGTTATAAGTGGGGTACCACAAGAATCTGTTTTGGGTCCACTGTTGTTGTCATTTATATAAATGACCTAGATGAGAGCATAGAAGGATGAGTAAATAAATTTGCGGATGACACTAAGATCGGTAGAGCTGTGGATAGTGACGAAGGATGTTGTAGGTTACAAAGAGACATAGATAAGCTGCAGGGCTGGACTGAGAGGTGGCAAATAGAGTTTAATGCAGAACAGTGTTGGGTGATTCACTTTGGAAGGAGCAACAGGGATGCAGAGTACTGGGCCAATGATAAGATTCTTGATAGTGTAGCTGAGCAGAGAGATCTTGGTGTCCAGGTACATAGATCATTGAAAGTTGCCACCCAGGTTAATAGAGTCGTTAAGACGGCATATGGTGTGTTAGCTTTTATTGGTAGAGGGATTGAGTTTCAGAACCATGAGATCATGCTGCAGCTGTATAAAACTCTGGTGCGACCACATTTGGAGTATTGCATACAGTTCTGGTCACAGCATTTTAGGAAAGCTTTGGAAAGGGTTCAGAGGAGACATACTAGAATGTTGCCTGGTACGGAGGAAAGGTCTTATGAAGAAAGGCAGAGGGATTGGAGGCTGTTTTCATTAGAAAGAAGAAGGTTGAGAGGTGACTTAATTGAGACATAAGATAATCAGAGGGTTAGATAGTTTGGACAGTGAGAGTCTTTTTCCTTGGATGGCGATGGCTAGCACGAGGGACATAACTTTAAATTGAGGGGTGATAAATATCGGACAGATGTCAGAGGTAATCTCTTTACACAGAGTAATAGGGGCATGGAACGCACTGCCTGCAATAGTAGTAGATTCGCCAAGTTTAAGGGCATTTAAATGGTCATTAGATAGGCATTTGAACTAGAATGGAACAGTGTAGGTTTGATGGGCTTCAAATTGGTTCCACAGGTCGGTGCCATTGAGGACATTGAGGGCCAAAGGGCCTATACTGCGCTGTAATGTTCTATGTTCTATGTAACCTCAGAAGGTGCAACACCTGCCCCTTACCCTCCTCCCTGCGAACCATCCAAGAGTTTAAACAGTCTTTCCAGGAAAAACAGTCCTTCTCAGGATGGCAGCTGGTGACAAGTGCTATTCCGCAAGGGTCAGTGTAGGGACCAAAACTTTTCATTTTATACATTAGCGATCTGAACGAAGCAAGTGAGGGCATTCTGGCTATGTTTGCAGACAATATTTTTACAAGGATAGGTAGGGGGTCATGGAGCATTGAAGAGGTGGGAAAGCTGCATAAGGATTTTGACAGATCAGACATATTTGGAATATTGTGCACAGTTTTGGGCCCCTCATCTCAGGAAGGATGTACTGGCTCTGGAGCATGTTCAGGAGGTTCACAAAAATGATCCCAGGAATGAAAACCTTAACATATGAGGAACGTTTGAGGACTGAATTTATACTCAATGGAGATTAGAAGAATGAGGGGGGATCTAATTGAAACAAACAGAATACTTATCAGATGGGCCAATGGGCTGAGGTCTGGCAGACGGAGTTTAATTTAGATAAACACAACGTGCTACATTTTGAGAAAGCAAATCAGGGCAGGACTTATACACTTTATGGTAAGGTCCTGGGGAGTGAAGGTTCACCTTGGAGTGCAGGTTCATAATTCCTTGAAAGTGGAGTCGCAAGTAGATAGGATAGTGAAGATGCTTTCCTTTGTTGGTCACATCATTGGGTATAGGCTGTACAAGATGTTGATTAAGCCACTTTTGGAATATTGTGTGCAATCTTGATCTCCTTCCTACCAGATGTTGTGAAACTTGAAAGGGTTCAGAAAAGATTTACAAGGATCCTGCCAGGATTTGAAGGATTTGAGCTGTAGGAAGAGCCTGAATAGACTGGGGCTGTTTTCCCTGGAGTGTTGAAGGCTAAGGGGTGACTTCATAGTGGTTTATAAAATCATGAGGGGCATGGATAGGATAAATAGACAAAGTCTTTTCCCTAGGGTGGGGGAGTCCAGAACTAGATGGCATAGATTTAGGGTGAGAGGGGAAAGATATAAAAGGGATATAAGGGACAACCTTTTCACGCAGACGACGGTACATGTATGGAATGAGCTGCCAGAGGAAGTGGTGGAGGCTAGTACAATTACAGCATTTAAAAGGCAATTTTTTTGCAGCAGAGAGCGGTGGGAGCTGGGCAGGTGAAGTCAGAGTGCAGAGCCGATTGGGAAGGTAAGTGATTATTATTTGAGTGGGTGTGTTCTAGACTCCAGGTCCTACAAAGTAGGGTCTCCCTCCCACCCTCCTCCTCTAACCTAACTTTAAAGTCCACAGACTTGCCCCAAAAAGAGAGTCCAGGGAAGTTCCTATTGAGAGAAGAGAGTCTTTAGCTCAGGTATCTTAGCTCAGTTGAAGATGATGAAGACATGACTGCCCAGCTGGTTCAGTGTGCTACATGCATGATGTGGGAGGTCAACGACTCTGGTGTATCTGGCTCGTATATCTGTGGAAAGTGTGTGCACGTTCAGCTGCTGACAGAGCATTTCGCAGCACTGAAGAATGAACTCGAGGACCTTAGACCCATGCGAGAGAACAAGATCTTTCTGGACAGGACCTTCAGCGAGGTTATTACACCCACCATACCAGAAGAGAGCAGAAGAGAGAAGATGATGAGGAAGGCAGAGAGGAGACAGGTGCAAGAGATCGCGGGGGAAGTACCTGTCAGGAACAAGTTGAATCTTTTGGAAACAGTCGAGACAGATGACACTGCCAGTCCGCGAGGCAGTCAGGTCTGTCAATCAAAAGTTGGCGTGGAGGCAGAGCCGAGGAGTCAGACATCGCACAGAGCCGTGGTGATAGAGGACTCCATAGTGAGAAGAACTGAACGGGGTTTCTGTGGCAACAGGTGGAATTTAAGGATGGTGTGTTGCCTTCCTGGTGCCAGGATTAAGGACATTGCAGACAGAGTGCAAGAAATCCTCAAGGGAGATGGTGAAGAGCCAGAGGGCGGCACAAATGATGTCGGAAGAAGAGGAGGAACATACTACAGCGGGACTTCGGAGAACTAGAAAGAAGGCTGAAAAGCAGAATGTCCAGAGTGGTTATCTCCGGCTTGCTTCCAGTTCCTCAGGCTGGAGAGGCCAGGAACAGGGAGATAATGGACTTGAATGTGTGGCTGGGGAACTGGTACAGGAAACAAGGATTTAAATTCTTGGATCTTTGGGGTATGTTTTGTGGTAAGCATAAATTATACAATTTATGGGGGAGGGGATGAAGGTGATAGGTCAGGGAGGAGAGGGTGGAGTGGATAGGTGGAAAAGGAGATAGGCAGGTAGGACAAGTCCAGACAAGTCATGGGACAGTGCTGAGCTGGAAGTTTGGAACTAGGGTGAGGTGGGGAAAGGGGAAATGAGGAAACTGTTGAAGTCCACATTGATGCCCTGGGGTTGAAGTGTTCTGAGGTGGAAGATGAGGCGTTCTTCCTCCAGGCGTCTGGTGGTGAGAGACCGGCGGTGAAGGAGGCCCAGGACCTCCCTGTCCTCGGTAGAGTGGGAGGGGGAGTTGAAATTTTGGGCAAAGGGGGTTGCAATTGATTGGTGCAGGTGTCCCAGAGATGTTCCCTAAAGCGCTCTGCTAGGAGGCGCCCAGTCTCCCCAATGTAGAGGAGACCGCATCGGGAGCAACGGATACAATAAATGATATTAGTGTCCTACCTGCCTATCTCCTTTTCCACCTATCCACTCCACCCTCTCCTCCCTGACCTATCACCTTCATCCCCTCCCCCACTCACCCATTGTACTCTATGCTACTTTCTTCCCACCCCCACCCTCCTCTAGCTTATCTCTCCACGCTTCAGGCTCACTGCCTTTACTCCTGATGAAGGGCTTTTGCCCGAAATGTCGATTTCAAAGCTACTTGGATGCTGCCTGAACGGCTGTGCTCTTCCAGCACCACTAATCCAGAATCTGGTTTCCAGCATCTGCAGTCATTGTTTTTACCTCGTTGATGAACAGTGAGTTGCAGATGAACACATGGCTGCAGGGCTGGTGTAGGAAAGAGGGCTTCAGATAGGTGGATCATTGGGATACCTTCTGGAGAAAGTGGGACCTGTTCAAGAAGGATAGGTAGCACCTGAACTGGATGGACACGAATAATTTGGGTGGGACGTTTGCTAGAGTTCTTTGGCACAGTTTAAACTAGATTGGCAGGGGGGTGGGAACCTGAGCTATGGATCAGATAATGGAGTAGGTCGTGAACAGCCAGATACGGCGTGCAGAAAGTCTGTGAGGGATATAGGCACTTGATAGGGCAAAGGTGCATTCAGTGTGATGGGCTGAAGTGTCTCTATTTGAATGCAACAAGTATCAGGAATAAGGGTGAAAAACTGAGAGCATAGATCAATCTTTGGAATAATTATAATGCGGCCATTACAGAGACTTAGATATCACAGGAGCAGAAATGGTTGTTGGATGTTCCAGAGTTTCAATATTTCAAAAGGAATAGTGAGGGAGGAGGCAAAAGAGGTGGAGGAGTGGCATTGCTAATCAGGGATAGTACCACAGCTGCAGAAAGGGAGGTCAGTTGGGGGGGGGTGGGGATGGTGAAAAGGGGGTTGTTTACAGGGTCAGTATGGGAAGGGAGCAATCACTTTATTGGGAGTTTCTATAGACCCCCCAGTAGCAACAGAGACACGGAAGAGCAGATTGTGAGTCAGATTTTGGAAAGGTGCAGAAGTAACAGGGTTGTTGTCATAAGTAACTTTAACATCCCTAATATTGATTGGAACCTCCAGTTGAATGGAGCAGTTTTTGTCACGTGGGTCCAGGAACAGTTCCTGACTCAATATGTAAGTAGGCTGACCAAAGGGAAGGCCATATTTGATTTGGTGCTTGGCAATGAACCATGCCAGATGTCAGGTCTCTCGGTGGGAGAGCATTTCGATAATAGTGATCACAATACTTTGACCTTTACTATGCTCATAGAGAGGGATAAGAGCAGATGGCATGGGAAAGTCTTTAACTGGAGGAGGGGGAATTGCAATACTATTAGGAAGTAACTCAAGCGCCTAAATGGGGAACAGCTGTTCTCAGGGAAATGCATGACAGAAATGTGGAGGTTTTTTAGGAAGCACTTGCTGATAGTACTGGACAGGTTGTCCCACTGAGGCAAGGAAGGGATGGTAGGTTGAAACAACTTTGGGTGACAAGGGATGTGGAACATCTAGTCAAGATGAAGAAGTAAGGAGGCAAGGATTAGACAAGGCTTCAGAGGGTTACAAGGTAGCCAGGAAGGAACTGAAGAATGGACTTAAGAGAGCGAGAAGGGGACATGAAAAAGCTTTAGTAGGAAGGATTACAGAAAACCCTAGGGCATTCCACGATAATGTGGGGAACAAGAGGATGGCCAGAGTGAGAGTAGGGCCAAATCAGACATAGTGGAGGGAACTTGTGCCAGGAGTTGGAGGAGGTAGGAGAGATCCTTAATGAATACTTTGCCTCTGTAATCACTGTTGAGAGAAATCTTGATGTTTATGAGGACAGTGTGAAACAGACTGATATTCTAGAACAGAATGATGTCAGGAAGGAGGATGTGCTGAGAATTTTGAAAAGCATAAATCCCCTGGCCAGACGCGATATACCCGAGGTTACTACAGGAAGTGAGAGAAGAAATTGTTGCATCTTTGCATCCTCACTGCACACTGGAATAGTGCCAGATGATTGGAGGGTGACAAATGTTATTCCCCTGTTCAAGAAAGGGAATAGGGATATTCCTGGGAATTGCAGATCAGCCAGTCTAACATCTGTGGTGGGCAAAGTATGAGAGAGGATTCTGAGAGACAGGATTTATGATTACTTGGAATTTTGCTTAGAGATAGTCAGCATGGTTTTGTGAAGGGCAGGTAATGCCTCACAAGCATTCTTGAATTCTTTGAGGATGTGACAAAACACATGGATGAAGGTAGAGCTGTGGATGTGGTGCAGATGGATTTTAGCAAGGTGTCTGATGAGGTTCTCCATGGTAGGCTCATTCAGAAAGGAAGGAGCAATGTGATACAAGGTAATCTGGCTGTCTGGATACAAAATTGGCTGGCCATAGACGACAGAGGATGGTGGTAGATGGAAAGCATTCAGCCTGGAGCTCGATGAACAGTGATGTTCCGCAGGGATCGGTTCTATGACCGCTGCTCTTTGCGACGTTCATAAATGACTTGGATGAGGAACTAGAAAGGTGGGCAGTTGAAGTTTGCAACAGGACATTGACAGGATGCAGAACTGGACTAAGTGGTAGATAAAGTTCAATTTGGCAAAGAGTGAAGTGATTCACTTTGGAAGGTCAAATTTGATGCAGCATACAAGGCAGGATTCTTGACAGTGTGGAGCAACAGAGGGATCTTGGGGACCATGTGTATAGATCCCTCAAAGCTCCCACCCACATTGATTGGGTTGTTAAGAATGCCAATGGTGTGTTGACTTTCACGAGCCCAGGGATTGAGTTTAAGAGCCACAAGGTTATACTGCAGCTGTATAGAGCCCGGTTAGACCACACTTCAAATATTGTGTTCAATTCTGGTCCCCTCATTAAAGGAAAGATATGGAAGCTTTAGAGAGGGTGGAGAGGGGATTTACCAGGATGGTGCCTGGACTGGAGCGCATGTCTTATGAAGAAAGGTTGAGGGAGCTAGAGCTTTCCTCATTTGATGAAGGAGGATGAGAGGTGACTTGATAGAGGTGTACAAGATATTGAGAGGCATACATAGTGGATAGCCAGCAATGTTTTCCTAGAGCAGAAATGGCTATCATGAAGGGGCATAATTTTAAGGTAATTGGAGGAAGATTTTGGGGAGATGTCAGAGGTAGGTTCTTTCCTCAAGAGTGATGGGTGCGTAGAATACACTGCCAGCAGTGGTAGTAGTCAGATACATTAGGGACATTTCAGTGACTCTTGGACAGGCACATGAACAATAGTACAATGAAGGTTATGTAGTTTCGTCTGGTCTCAGAGTAGGATAAAAGGCCAGGACAACATCGAGAACTGAAGGTCCTGTACGTGCTGTACTGGTCTCTGTTCTATGAAACTCGTACCTTGATTTGACTTTCCAAAATGCAAGACGTCATATTTAACTAATTAAATTTGCCATTTCTTGGCTCACTTCCTGAGCTGATCAGACTGCCGCCTCATCACTGACTGCCACTGCTTCCATTCAGGTTCATGCTGTGCCCCAGCCGCTGCTATGCTCCATCACCACTGCTGCCTCCATAGCCGAGCTTTCGGTACATAGTTCTTTGAAAATTGCATCACAGATAGGCAGGATTTTTAAGCAGGCATTTAGCATGTTTGCCTTCATTGTTCAGACCACTGAGTACAGGAGGTGAAGCAATTTTTGGAGTACCATGTTCAGTTCTAGTCACCTTGATACAAGAAGGATATTACCAAATTGGAGAGGGTTCAGAAAAGATTTACCAGGATATTGCTGGTAATGGAGGATTTGAGTTTTAGGGAGAGGCTGGATAGGCTCAGACATTTTTTCACAGGAACATTAAAGGTTGAAGGGTGACTGAAATAATTGCACAGCGGCCAGTATCCCATCACTAAGTCACCCTTTATTTACTCATGCACAGTACACTGGCTACGGCCAGCCAGCTCAGATTTAGAAAAACAACAAGTGTGTAAACCTTTATTTATGTACCACTACCAGGAAGAAAGGAAGCACCCAAGTGGCCAGTGACAAGCAGTGCCCTTCTCAGAGGGCAATGCTGCGTGATCAAACAGTGAAGGGGAGGGCAGGGATTAACTCAAAATAGAGTTGAAGGGGGAAATAATACACTCCACTCTCTGCAGTGCCCACCTTTCCCTGAAAATCTTGAGGGTGTTAGTGGACACCGTGTGCTTCTTCTCCAGGGACACCTGGGCTCTGACATAACCTCAGAAGACGGGCAAGCAATCAGCAAAACCCCTGTTAAAATTGGTCAGCTAGGGCTTCCTGATTGGCCAGGTTAGCAACCTTAATCAAGGGTCTTGTAATCAACAAAATCCACTTCGTTCCAATCACTATAGTGACCTTGAAGATTTATAAAATCATGAGGGGCACAGAAAAGGTGAATAGCAAAGGTCTTTTTCCTAGGCTGGGAAGTTCATAAGTAGGTGGTATATGTGAAATGAACAGGGATATGAGCTAAATGCAGGTAAGTGGGACAAATTTAGTTTGGAAATTTGATCAGCATGGACAAGTTTGACCAAAGAGTCTGTTTCTGTGCTTCATGACTCTGATTCTATAACTAAATTCAATTTGAAATATGACCTACCTTTGATAAAGCCACAGAGAAAAAATAAATTAATATTAGACTGTCAAAATGCATATTTATCTTATTCTGTATTATGACCTCCATCAATATTCCCACTACCAATGTTAAGCTGGCAGATCTGCAGTTTCCTTTACCGCTTTCTTAAACAATGGCATAATATTTGCAATCCTCCAGCTCACTGGGATGAACCCTGTGTTCATAGGGGCCTGGAAAATTTCTGTCAACAGCTCCACAATTTGCTCCTTCACTTCTCTCAGCAATCCAGGATGCATCACATCTGGCTTTGGTGATTTCTCTTTCCTGGTGTGCTGCCAGCTTCATCCATATTCAGTCAGTCCTTCACCTGTGATAATCTGGCTCCCAAAAATGTTCAACATATAGGCATAAGAAATGCCTTACTAATTGCTTTGACTTGTTCAGATTGTTCAATCAGTGCCAATTAACATTGAGAACTGCACCCCAGCTATTCAATTAGCATGCTGTAAAATTACTGTTTTCTCATCACTACCTATAAAGTTACCTGAATCTTTCAACTCTTTTTGTTCATAATATATTTTGTCCGGTGAACTTCAAAATTATTTCTGATAACCTTATACAATACTGTAAGGTTTGCCAAATTCTCTTTGAAGCATCAACATTAACAATTGCCTTTCTAATTGCATGTCAGCATTCAAATTCACCTGAAAAAAAGGGGCTACGCGCCAAAAGTTTGCAATTTCAAATACACTTGTCGGACTAGAACCTGGTGTTGTGTGACTTCTGGCTTTGACCACTCCAGTCCAACACCGGTACCTCCACACCAAGAAAAAAGTGGAAGTACTTGTCTATTATTCGGGCACTTGTCACTGACAGCATTTTTAGATGTCTCCCAAAATCCAACTGACATGGACCATAGCCTCCAACCAGTTACAGTAAGGTTTTCCACATGAGCTATCTATGCCAAGGCAAATGTTAATTTTCAACTTAGTTGGTCCACAGAGATGTTCTGAAACTATTACCATATGTTCTCCCCTATTACCATATGATTTCTTTCACATATACTATTACTAAAGGGACTTTGTGTTGCCATGTTCATTACAACAATGTTCACATTTTCACACATATTCTTAAATTCATAATTGACAAACTCTCCAGATTAGCCATGGTAAATACAGGGTTATGGGGATAATGTAAGAGGTTAGGTCTGGGTGGGATGCTCTTCAGAGGGTCAGTGCAGTCTCGCAATGGGCCAAATAGCCTTGTTCTGCACTGTACGGATTCTATGATTCATTGTTAATTAGGTGTCCCCAGTCTCTTTAGTGAATATTATTGAAGACTGATTAAATCTAACTTTCATGTCTACAAAGTGCAAGATAAAATGTTTTCTTCCTTAATCCACAATTTCTGCTTCATTATTACAACTTTGTTACAATCTCTTGCTAATTGGAGGCTCTGTGGTGATAATATTCTCCTGAATATTTTCTATATGTTACACTTAATGCTGATCTCTTCTATTAATGTCCTCATCATCCATTACTTTTGTATCCTTTAGCAGGATTTGCAACCTGTGACAAGTTAGAAACCAAACTTAAGACAATTAGCCTTTTCTCCTGCAACTCTTATCTCCTTATGCCCATAACACTTACTTAAAACTTTGCTTAAAGAAGTCAGATCCTGTTCAAGGAATATTCAGTCTATTATTGAGAGTATTATAACTCATCATCTTACTAATAAACAAAACATACCGAAGAACTGCAGATGGTGGAATTCTAGGGAACAAAACATGGAAATTGCGAGAAAAACTCAGAAGGTCAAGCAGCATCCGTCGGCAGAAAGTAGAAATAGCATTTCGGATCCAATGACTCTTCTTCAGAATTCTGTCCATAAATTTTAATAGGATTTCCAAACCTTTCCTAATATTAAATTGCTGAGTTCCCCGAGTCAGAAAATACTGTATACCTGATGTTGCTTCTAAGGGAACATGACAGTTCCAAGGTAATACTTTGCTGTTTTCTTTGTAACAACATAATCTATGTCCACATATACACTTCATTTTTCATTTAATTATAAGACTCAGCTTCTCAAAACATCATTGGAAATCATATTCCAAAGCTTTGCACTTGGTTCCAGCCATTCTTCTCGAAAGTGATGCCAATTGCAATCTTTGGTCCTTTTCAGTTTTCACCTTAAAGCAATCATCCCCTGCTAACAATGTCAATTATTGGTACAGAAACCAAGACTTTTTTTCTTAAGTATTGTTCTTCTTGCATTAATCAGAGCATTTGCAAGAGAAACATTTTATACCGTCTGAGAAGGGAGTCAGTGGAAATTGTTCTGGAGAGGAATTGCCTTAGATAATACACTAGTTAGATGATAACTGACATAAAATAAACACAAAAAACTTCAAATGCTGGATAGCTGAAGAAAAACAGAGTGCTCAAGAAACTCAGCAAGTCTGGCAGCATCTGCAGAAAGAAAAGCACAACTAGTATTTTAGGTTCAGTAACCTTTCATTAGAACTGACAATAACTCGAAAAGGATGGTATTTATACTGATGACAGAGTGGGGATTGGGATGGGATAGAGTACATGGAGATGTGTCCGAGAGAGAAAGAAAGAGAAAAAGAGGGAATAGACAAAGAAATGCATCAAAAATGTATGCGTGCGCAAGTGTGTGTGAGAGAGAGAGAGGGGGGCAACAGAGAGAGAGAGAGAGAGAGAGAGAGAGAGAGAGAGAGAGAGAGAAAGATAGATAGAGAGAAAGATAGAAAAATCACTCAACACCAGTTTATAGTCCAGCAGGTTTATTTGGAAGTACAAGCTTTTGAAGTGCTGCTCCTTCATCAGGTAACTAGTTGGGCAGGATCATAGGAATTATAGTAAAAGATCAAAATTGTTCAATACATTGCAACGGTTGTGTGAAAAATTAGAATGCTGTTAAGTCTATAATCACTTAGAATGGAGATGCAGGTTTGGATTGATTCATATGTAAATCCCAGAACTTCTTTCAAGTTATAGCCCTGAGATAACTTCAGGCTTTTTTTTTATAAAGTGACATCACAGCTCAGACAATGCATTAAAGGTGTGGAGTTAGTCTGTCTATATCCCAAACTTGAATCAGACTGGCTCTATTTCCAAAGTAGAAATTTGTAAAATGTCACGTAGACTGATTGCCTTTTGAACAAAGTAGAGTGAATCTGCAACTGCAACTTAACCCCATAAACATGTGTGTTTGATAGTGTTTGTGAGAGTGTGACCACATTCACCACATCCTCTGGCAGCTCATTCCATACACTTACCACCCTCTGCATGAAAATGTTGCCCCTTAGGTCTCTTTTATATCTTTCCCCTCTCACCCTAAACCTATGCCCTTTAGTTCTGGACTCCCCGACCCCAGGGAAAAGGCTTTGCCTATTTATCCTAGCCATGCCTCTCATAATTTTGTAAACCTCTATAAGGTCACCCCTCAGCCTCCAACGCTCCAGGGAAAACAGTCCCAGCCTGTTTAGCCTCTCCCTGTAGCTCAAATCCTCCAACCCTGGCAACATCCTTGTAAATTTTTTCTGAACCCTTGCAAGTTTCACAACATCTTTCCGATAAGAAGGAAACCAGAATTGCACGCAGTATTCCAACAGTGGCCTAACCAATGTCCTGTACAGCTGCAACATGACCTCCCAACTCCTGTACTCAATACTCTGACCAATAAAGGAAAGCATACCAAACACCTTCTTCACTATCCAATCTACCTGTGACTCCACTTTCAAGGAGCTATGAATCTGCACTCCAAGGTCTCTTTGTTCAGCAACACTCCCTCGGATCTTACCATTAAGTGTTTAAGTCCTGCTAAGATTTGCTTTCCCAAAATGCAACACCTCGCATTTATCTGAATTAAGCTCCATTTGCCACTTCTCAGCCATTGGCCCATCTGGTCAAGATCCTGTAGTAATTGGAGGTAACCATCTCTAATTTTGGTGTCATCTGCAAACTTACTAACTGTACCTCTTATGCTCGCATCCAAATCATTTATGTAAATGACAAAAAGTAGAGGACCTAGCACCGATCCTTGTGGCACTCCACTGGTCACAGGCCTCCAGTCTGAAAAATAAACCTCCACCACCACCCTCTGTCTTCTACCTTTGAGCCAGTTCTATATCCAAATGGCTAGTTCTCCCTGTATTCTGAGAGATCTAACCTTGCTAATCAGTCTCCCATGGAGAACCTTGTCAAACGCCTTACTTAAGTCCACATAGATCCCACCTACTGCTCTGCCCTCAATCTTCTTTGTTACTTCTTCAAAAACTCAATCAAGTTTGTGAGACATGATTTCCCACCCACAAAGCCATGTTGACTATTCCTAATCAGTCCTTGCCTTTCCAAATACATGTACATCCTGTCCCTCAGGATTCCCTCCAACAATTTGCCACCACTGAGGTCAGGCTCACCGGTCTATAGTTCCCTGGCTTGTCTTTACTGCCCTTCTTAAACAGTGGCACCACGTTTGCCAACCTCCAGTCTTCCAGCACCTCACCTGTGACTATTGATGATACAAATATCTCAGCAAGAGGCCCAGCAATCACTTCTCTAGCTTCCCACAGAGTTCTCGGGTACACCTGATCAGGTCCTGGGGATTTATCCACTTTTAACCATTTCAAGACATCCAGCACTTCCTCCTCCGTAATCTGGACATTTTGCAAGATGTCACCATCTTATTTGCCCACAGTCTATATCTTCCATATCTTTTTCCACAGGAAATACTGATGCAAAACGTTCATTTAGTATCTCCCCCATTTTCTGCAGCTCCACACAAAGGCCACCTTGCTGATCTTTGAGGGGCCCAGTTCTCTCCCTAGTTACCCTTTTGTCCTGAACATATTTGTAAAATCCCTTTGGATTCTCCTTAATTCTATTTGCCAAAGCTATCTCATGTCCCCATTTTGCCCCCCTGATTTTCCTCTTAAGTATACTCCTACTTCTTTTCTACTCTTCTAAGGATTCACTCAATCAATCCTGTCTACACCTGACATATGCTTCCTTCTTTTTCTTAACCAAACCCTCAACTTCTTTAGTCATCCAGCATTCCCTCTACCTATCAGCCTTCCCTTTCACCCTGACAGGAATATACTTTCTCTGGATTCTTGTTATCTCATTTCTGAAGGGTTCCCATTTTCCAGCCGTTCCTTTACCTGCGAACATCTGCCCCCAATCATCTTTTGAAAGTTCTTACCTAATACCATCAAAATTGGCCCTTCTCCAATTTAGAACTTCAACTTTTAGATCTGGTCTATCCTTTTCCATCACTATTTTAAAACTAATAGAATTATGGTCGCTGGCCTCAGAGTGCTCCCCCACTGAGACCTCAGTCACCTGCCTTGCCTTATTTCCCAAGAGTAGGTCAACCTTTGCACCTTGGTAAAAACAATGGCTTCAGATGCTGGAAACCAGATTCTGGATTAGTGGTGCTGGAAGAACACAGCAGTTCAGGCAGCATCCAAGTAGCTTTGAAATCGACGTTTCGGGCAAAAGCCCTTCATCAGGAATAAAGGCAGTGAGCCTGAAGCGTGGAGAGATAAGCTAGAGGAGGGTGGGGGTGGGGGTGGGGAGAAAGTAGCATAGAGTACAAAGGGTGAGTTGGGGAGGGGATGAAGACGATAGGTCAGGGAGGAGAGGGTGGAGTGGATAGGTGGAAAAGGAGATAGGCAGGTAGGACAAGTCCGGACAAAATTCCAGCTCAACACTGTCCCCATGATCCAAAGCTACTTGGATGCTGCCTGAACTGCTGTGTTCTTCCAGCACCACTAATCCAGAACCTTTGCACCCTCTCTAGTAGATACATCCACATACTGAAAACAGAAAATTGTCTTGTACGCACTTAAGAAATTCCTCTCCATCTAAACTCTTAACACTATGGCAGTCCCAGTCGAGGTTTGGAAAGTTAAAATCCCCTACCATAACTACCCTATTATTCTTACAGATACCTGAGATCGCCTTACAAGTTTGTTTCTCAATTTCCCTCTGACTATTGGGGGGTCTATAATACAATCCCAATAAGGTGATCATCCCTTTCTTATTTCTCAGTTCCACCCAAATAACTTCCCTGGATGTATTTCCGGGAATATCCTCCCACAGCACAGCTGTAATGCTATCCCTTATCAAAACTGCCACTCCCCCTCCTCTTTTGCCTCCCTTTCTATCCTTCCTGTAGCATTTATATCCTAGAACACTCAGCTGCCAGTCCTGCCCATCCCTGAGCCATGGTACTGGGATATCATAGCAATTACAGAAACATGCTCCTAACTATGCCTCGAGTTCATCTGCCTTCCCCGTTAAGCCCCTTGCATTGAAATAAATGCAGTTTAATTTATTAGTCCTACCTTGTCCCTGCCTGTTTGACTCACTTCTGTTCTCAGCTGTACCTGTCTCAGATCGATCTCTTTCCTCACTATCTCCCTGGGTCGTTCCCCCCCCCCCCCCCCCCCACCACCTTAAGTACTCTCAAGCAGTTTTAGCAAATTTCCCTGCCATATATTAGTCCCCTTCTAATTTAGGTGCAATCCGTCCTTCTTGTACAGGTCACTTCTACCCCAAAAGAGATTCCAATGATCCAAAACTGTGAATCCTTCTCTCATACACCAGCTCCTCAGCCATGCATTCATCTGTACTATCCTCCTATTCCTGCCCTCACTAGCTCATAGCACTGGGAGTAATCCAGATATTACTACCCTTGAGGACCTCCTTTTTACATTTCTGCCTAACTCTCTGTAATCTCCCTTCAGAATCTCAACCTTTTCCCTTCCTATGTCGTTGGTTCCAATGTGGACAATGACCTCCTGCTGGCCCCCCCCTCCCCGTGAGAACATTCTGCACCCTCTCTGAGACATCCTTGATCCTGCACCAGGTAAACAACACACCATTCTGCTTTTTCTCTGCAGACCACAGAAACATCTGTCTGTGCCTCAGACTACAGAATCCCCTAACACAATTGATCTCTTGGAAGCTGACGTACCCCTCGTTGCATTACAGTTTGTCTCAATACCAGAAACTTGGCTGTTCATGCTATGTTCCCCTGAGAATCCATCACCCCCTACATTTTCCAAAACAGCATACCTGTTTGAAATGGGTATATCCACAAAAGACTCCTGCAATTGCTGCCTACCCCTCTTACCTTTCCTGGAGTTAACCCATTTATGTGACCGTATCTGAGACTTTCCCCCCTTCCTATAACTGCCATCCATCACTTACTGTTGCTGTTGCAAATTCCTCATTGCTTCTATCTGTCTCTCCAACTGATCCACTCGATCTGATAAGATTTGCATCCAACAGCATTTTGCTGAGATCAGATCGGTCTTCCTGAGAGTCAACCCAAGGAATGCAATGAGCCTGGATGGAGTCCCCAGCTGCACACTTAGATTGTGTACAGACCAGCTGGCAGGGATAATCACGGACATCTTCAACCTATCCATCTGACAAGCTCAGGCTCCTACCCACTTCAAGAACACTACCTTCATCCCAGTACCTAAGAAAGCACATGTAATGTGCCTTATATGACTACCACCTCGTGACTCTGACCTCCACAATCATGAAGTGCTTTGAGATGCTGGTCATAGTCCACAATAACTCTAACCTCACAGCCTGTCTCAAGCCCCTGCAATTCGCCTACCGACATAGCAGGTCTACAGCAGATACCAATTCCCTCACTCTGTACTCACCCCTGGAACATCTGGATATCAAGGACACCTATGCCTATACTTGGAACATCTGGACAACAAGGACACTCATCGACTACAGCTCTAACTTCAACACCAATATCCCCTCCAGATTGATCTCAACTCAAAGACTTTGATCTTGGCTCTGCCCTTTGCAACTGGATCCTCAGCTTCCTAAACCATAGACCGCAATCGGTTAAAATAGACAAGTGCACCTCCTCCATGACAACTGTCAACATTGGAGGCCCCCAGAGATGTGTTCTCAGCCCCTACTCTACTCCCTGTACACCCACAACTGTGTAGCCAAATTCCAAATAAATGCCATCAACAAGTTTGCTGACACCACCGTGGTAGGACGGATATAAAAACAATGATGAGTCAGAATACAGGAAGGAAATAGAGGGCTTGATGACGTGATGTAATGATAATAGCCTCTCTCTCTCTCTCTCTCTCTCTCTCTCAATGTCAGCAAAACAAAAGAACTGATCACTGACTTCAGAAAGAAAGGAGGAAACATGATCCCACCCACATCGACGGAGTGGAGGTTGAGAGGGATAATGGTGTCAAGTTCCTAAGAGTGACAGTAACCGACTTTGTGGACTTCCCATGTAGATGTGACTGTCAAGAAGGCACAGCAACGCCTCTTCTTGCTTAGGTTTAGGAAATTTGGCATGTCTATAATGAACCTTAGCAACCTTCACAAATACACGATAGAAAGCATACTATCCAGGTGGCAATTGTTCTGTCCAGAACTATAAGAAATGACAGAAGGTTGTATGCACAGCCCAGACCATCACCGAAGCCAACCTTACATCTGTGGACTCTATTTACACCTGGCATTGTGTGGAAAGGCTGTCAACATCATCAAAGACCCATCACCCCCTGGTAAAATTTTCTTACAATCTCTTCCGTCAGGCAGAAGGTACAGAATACTTGAACACTTGCACCAACAGGTTCAAGAACAGCTTCTTTCCTACTGTTATTAGACTGATAAATGCACTCTCTTAGTTCAAATAATGTTCATGATTTGGAGAAGCCAGTGTTGGACTGGGGTGTACTAAGTTAAAAATGGTGTTGTGTGATTTTTAACTTCAAATAATGTTGATCTTGCTTCACACACATTCTGTGCGGTATAACGTGTATGCCTCACTCTGTTCAAGATATTTCTCCCCCTGTGATCTGTCTGTTCTTGCTTACTATGATCTCCCTGTACTGCTCGCAAACAAAGCTTTTCATTGTACTTATAAATGTGACAATAAATCAAATCAGATATCATACTTAAAATATACTAACCAAAATAGCTTTAGAAATGTACACAATCGCCAGAATTTACATTAAAAAGAGAGTTAGCCACCCAACAATTTGCAAGTCTGCAAAGTATAATTTCAAAATCTTAAATCTCTTAAGTGAACAAGCATAATTTTGTTATATTTATTTTGTGTAATGTACATCAAGGCTGGTATTTATTTTCCATGCATAGTCCCTCTAAGAAAGTAGCAATGATGCTTCTTGAAGGCTGAAATCTGTGAATACTTTTTTGTCAGATTGATACAATCACTGAATGTCCTACTAATCCATTTCAGATGAAATTCAAAGTAAAGCATATACAGTAATCCACTTGTGCAGCATTATTCTCAGATAAGCCAAAATAGGTAATGAATGCAGCTTTCTTCCCCAAAACTGAAGTTAACAATCTAGTTGTACTTTCTTAAAAACACAAAGTTAATTCAAATTCTCTCAAATACAATGATGATATCACCTCAATTTCTTTGTATTATTTCAAGACCTACAGAGATCTAATGCAGTGAAGTATTCACTACTGTATCAGACCCACAATAACTAAATGATAGAATATTTACCAAACAGTATGAATTAATGTTATTGCTCACTAGATCATTAGGTTTTAAGGCATCCAGTAGATTTAGAAAATTAAAAAGATTACATTATTTATCCTAGCATTAACCAACAGAAATAAATTAACTTCAGATAAAACACAATTTTAATGGTTTACAGCAACAAAACTGCTATTACTACAGGAAGATATATAGTCATCTTAATTAAAATTAAAACATTTGCTCAGATTTTGTTTTCATTTCAGAATCAGGAATGTACAGGACAAAAAAGGTCAATGAGGCCCATCTGGATAGCCTCAAGTGATCAAAGAAAGAAGATTTAATCTACATTATTTAAATCTCAACTGAATGTTTCATCATGTGCCAATCCAACCTCTCTTACAGTTAACTGTTATTAACCTGACCAACCTACCAGATGTCAATTAGAAACATTCCCAAAGTTCTGCATGCTCAGAGCTTTGAGTATAGGAGCTGGGACATCATGTTGAAGTTGTACAGAGTGTTGGTGTGGCCTCTTGTGCAGTACTGTGTGCAGTTCTGGTCACCCTGCTTTAAGAAGGATATTGTTAAATTGGAGATAGTTCAGAAAAGATTTACCAGGATGTTGCCAGCAATGGAGGGTTTGAGTTGTGGGAAGAGGCTGGATAGGCTGGGACTTTTTTCATTGGAGCGTAGGAGGTTGAGGGGTGACCTTATTGAAGTTAATAAAATTATGAGGGGCATAGATAAGGTGAATAGCAAGAGTCTTTTCCCTCGTGTGGGGGAGTTCAAAACTAGGGAGCATATTTTTAAGGTGAGAGGATTAAGTTTTAAAAGGACATGGGGACAATTTTTTTTTACACATAAGTGGTTTATGTGTGAAATAAATTTTCAGAGGAAGTGGTCAATACAGGTGCAGTTACAACATTTACAGTATGAATAGGAAAGATTTGGAAGGATATGAGCCAACGGAGGTAAATGGGGCTAGTTTAGTTTGGGAACGTGGTCTGCGTGGACTAGTTAGTCCAAAGGGTCTGTTTCCATGCTGTATGACTTTGTAACTCCATATACAAATGCATTCACTCTTCTGAGCTTCAACATATGGTGATTATCACTGACAGAGGCACGGGAAACAGAACTTCATTCTTAAATTTAAGAATATCAATAAGATTTAACCTTTTTAAAAAAGATACAGTGTGCATAAGAATGGTTGTATAAACTTTATACCCCACTACACTTATTTTTCACATCCTCTATCCAAGGATACTTGTAAAACATTTGATCCAAAATGGAGTCCAACAAATTTTCTGGATGTCTTGGGAAGTTGTCTAAGTTCCATACGTAAGTAAATCAGTGGTCTAAATGCCCAACAAAAATTAGGCTTTGAGAAGTCGTATAAAACTTCAGAGTTACCCTACTCCAGATTCTTCTGCCACTGTAACCAAAACAGCTGATGCCAAGATTGAGTGAATAGATGCTTCCTGTTGCCTTCTCTAATCCCATCAGTCATTCAATTTATCTGTGGCTTAATACTGGCAAGGGGAGCAGTCCAATACTTTTCTATATAAAATATGCAAGATGTCTGTGAAAGGAAAACAAATGCCAGTAAAATGTAACAATTGAGCAATGAAAACATTATGTGCGACACATATATTCTCTTAATGTAGAATTACATGCATTTTTCGGAATGGGTAGCTTCCAATGCAGAAACAATATTTGTATGCAACATTTCTTTTGCTTGATGATCACATCTTGGACTGAGGAATTTCCAAAATGACATAGCAGATGCCAAGATGACATAAGAGCAACAATCCAGCCAAAGTATCTGAAGTACAGAGAAAATCTTTAGAATATTCCAATGGTACTTCTAATTCTAGTTTATTGTTTAACAATCACCTTTTGGTATTTAATGGTATTATCATTCCTGAATCCTACATTAACAATGTCTTGAGGTTTCCAATAACTAGAATCTGATGTCGACCAACAATTCCAACACAGTGGCTGTGAGAACAGTTCCAAGGCTATGAACCCAGCAGTGTCTTGTCTCCTGACTCCCCAAAGCCAGTCCACCATCTACAAAAGAAGTCAGGAGTGTGATGGAATACTCACCACTACCACCATCACCACACCTCCCCACAACCACCCCCAACACCGGCCTGGATAGTGCAGTTCCAGCAACACTGAAGAAGCTTAACACCATCCAGGAGAAAGGAGACTGCTTAATTAGCATCACATTCAAAGCAGCCACTCCCTTCTCCACTGACACAGAATTATTACAGGGTAGAAGATAGTCATTTAGCCATCATTCCAGCTCTGTTATCTAGATCAGCTAAATTACGTAGTGACAATCTCCAATCTTTTCCCAACATTCCTGCATACCATTACTATCTTAAAACATGCAATGCCATTTGAATGCGCTTTGACACAGGGATAGGAAGCTGAATCAAATCAATCAGTATTGTTGGATTCATGACACACAGTGATCATAAAACATTCAACAGCCCTCAAAATTGCTCAATTGTTGCTAACCAGACTTTACAAATAACAGATATTGGATACTGAGTCCATAACTTAAACAAAAATTAACTCATTACTAGGAATGCACCTTCAGAAAAACACTACAGATGAATAAGATAATCTAGTTAATATTTATGGCCCAAGTCCAATCTTCTTTGATTATAAACCCCATTCTCACACTGACAGACAGACACAGTTAAAGGATAAATTAAAAAGAAAATAAAAGAATTGTAATTTACCAGTTCAATAACGATTTCACTGATAAATACTTGGCTTTCATTAAATCCTTTCCTGACTGTATTACAGGCAGGTATGACTGAGCATCTTGCCTGAATTCTGAATCACTGGTCAATACCTGGAAACTTTTACTCATTCCTTACAGACTGGGGTTCTTAGAATTTTCAATAAGTCAACAACTGGAGAATAACTACAGTGCCACAATTTTTGATGCTGACTCTCCAGCACAGGCAGTCCTACTTTCTCCAAATAGCTACAGACAGCTAAACCAAGAAACAGTTTCCCAGTCTGACAGCTTCTCAAGCAAAATGTCTGCTGCCCAAAACCCAGTCATTACCATTCACTCTGCTTTTTTCAACATTCTAGGGTTAGCTGGCCAGCACTATACTTCCATGATTGACAATTCAACATCCAACCAGCTACCAGTTCCTGAGTAAAACAGCATCTATTCTTTGAGCAATAATTAACGTACTTTATCTTTCCAGGCCAGTTCCCCCAACTGCAAACATTAATATTTTGCTTTATATAAAGAAGCTGCTGTTCAAAGTTCAATTCCTAACTGCAACTCATTCATAAAGACAGGAAGTATGGGATACAGGGAGATTTGGCTATCTGGATTCAGAATTGGCTGGCTGACAAAAGGCAGACAAAAGGCATCCTCCTCTTCTGCAGATGCGAAGTATTCTGCCTGGAGGTCAGTGTTGAGTGGGGTCCCACAGGGCTCTGTTCTTGGGCCTCTGCTCTTCATAGTTTTTATAAATGTTTTGGATGAGGAGGTTGAGGGGTGGGTTAGTAAATTTGCAGATGACACAAAAGGTTGGAGGTGTCATCGATAGTATCGAGGGCTACTGCAGGCTGCAGCGCGACATAGACAGGATGCAGAGCTGGGCTGAGAGATGGCAGATGGAGTTCAACCTGGATAAACGCAAAGTGATGCATTTTGGAAGGTCGAACTCGAATGCTGAATATAGGATTAAAGACAGGATTCTTTACAGTGTGGAGGAACAGAGGGATCTGGGTGTGGAAGTGCATAGATCCCTCAAAGTTGCCATCCAAGTGGATAGGGTTGTTCAGAAAGCATATGGTGTTTTGGTTTTCATTAACAGGGGGATCGAGTTTAAGGGCTGCAAGGTTTTGCTGCAGCTCTACAAGTCCCTGTTTCGCTGCTTCTTGGATGCTGCCTGAACTGCTGTGCTCTTCCAGCACCACTAATCCAGTATTTGGTTTTCAGCATCTGCAGTTATTGTTTTATTCAGTTCTGGTCGCCCTACTATAGGAAAGGTACAGAGGCTTTGGAGAGGGTGCAAAGAAGGTTTACCAGGATGCTGCCTGGACTGGAGGGCTTGCCTTATGAAGAAAGGTTGAATAAGCTTGGACTTTTCTCTTTGGAGAGGAGCAAGAGAGGAGACCTGATCGAGGTGTACAAAATAATGAGAGGAATAGATACAGTCAATAGCCAGAGACTTTTCCCCAGGGCAGGACTGACTTGTACGAGAAGTCACAGTTTGAAGATATTAGGAGGAACGTATAAAGGATACATCAGAGGTTGGTTCTTTACGCAGAGAGTTGTGAATGCATGGAATGCGTTGCCAGCTGTGGTGGTGGAAGCAGAGTCATTGGGGACATTTAAGCAATTGCTGGGCATGCACATGGATAGCAGTGAATTGAGGGGTACGTAGGTTAAGTTACTATATTTTACATTAGGATTAAATCTCGGCACAGCATTGTGGGCCAAAAGGCCTGTTCTGTGCTGTACTTTTCTATGTTCTAACTCACAGTTCCAAACCAAAAACAAGAAAAAGAGAGAAAAATAATCACAGCCTTAACAAATGCCTCGACTGAATCTGACTCTACTACATTTCCAAGCAGAGCATTCCATATCATAACTACCAGTTTCTCCACATCACCTTTGCTTCGTTTGCACATCACTTTAAATCATTTTAAATCTACACCCTCTCATTCTGGTTTCTTTTACAAGCACAAACAGCTTCATCTTATCTACTCCGCTTAGCCCACTCATAATTTTGAAAACCTCATTTAGATCTTACAGCCTTTTTTTTTAGATTAGATTAGATTAGATACAGTGTGGAAACAGGCCCTTCGGCCCAACAAGTCCACACCGCCCCGCCGAAGCGTAACCCACCCATACCCCTACATCTAACCCTTACCTAACACTATGGGCAATTTAGCATGGCCAATTCACCTGGCCTGCACATCTTTGGACTGTGGGAGGAAACCGGAGCACCCGGAGGAAACCCACGCAGACACGGGGAGAACGTGCAAACTCCACACAGTCAGTCGCCTGAGGCGGGAATTGAACCCGGGTCTCAGGCGCTGTGAGGCAGCAGTGCTAACCACTGTGCCACCGTGCCGCCCAGTCAGTCCGAACTTCTTCAATCTATCCTCATAGTTGAAATTTCTCATTCCTAGAACCATTCTAGTAAAAAGTTCGGCACACTCTCCAATGCATTGAATCTTTCCGAAAATGCAATGCCCATAAATGTATACATTATTCCAGCTAAGGTCTAACAGGTTTTTGTTCAAATTCAACATCACCACATTGCTCTTATACTCAGTGCCCCATTAATAAAGCCAAGAACAGTATGTTTTATTTATTGCTCGCTCCACTTGTCTTGCTATATTCAATGATCTGTGCATATCTGTATATATACTCAGGTCCCTCTGCTCCTGCACCCACTTTAGAGATGTACTCTTCATATGTTTTTATTTAATCTATTTTTGTAATCAATCTGTTCATAAATGTTGTTATACACCTCTGCAGGATATGGGATTTGAACCAGCCTCCTGTCCAGGGGTAAAGACACTGCACTACGCCACAGTACCCTCTAATTTATATTGTCTTCCAGTGCTCTTCTGACCAAAGTGCATCATTTCACACTTCTCTTTGAACTTTGACATTGAACTTTATGCCACCTATCCATCAACTTGTCAGTGTCCTTTTGGAGTTCTACCCTGTCCTCCTCACAGCATACAATCCATCAAAGTTTTATGTCACCTAGAAATTGTTCCCTGCACACCAAGATTCTAGATTACTAATATATATCATGAAAACCAAAGGTCCCAATACCAACCCAGGACTCCAAAACAAATCTTCCACCAACCTTAAAAATGTCCATTAACGATACTCTTTCTCTCTATTATGCCAATTTTGTGTCCACTTTGCCACTGCTCCTTTTTCACCATGACATACAACTTTGCTCAAGTCTGTTGTGAGATACTGTCAAATGGCTTCTGGAAATCCATGTATGCCATGTGGTAAGCATTATGCTTATCAACCCTTTCTGTTATTTCTTTTAAAAAAAACTCTCAACAAGTTAGTTAAATATAATTTTCCTTTTAGAAATCCATACTGTTACTAATCAATCCGCTTTGTTCTACACGATTACTGATGTAATCCCAAATAACTGTTTCCAAAACTTTCCTAATTACTGAAATTGAGCTAACTGGTCTGTAATTGCTGGGATTAGCCTTATAACCTTTTTTTTGATCAAAGCCATGATGTTGGCAATTCTTCAGTTTTCTGGCACCTCCATGGAGTCCAGGGAAGACTGAAATATTATGGCAGTGCCTCTGCAATTTCTACCTTCACTTCAAATCCCTTGGACACATCTCATCCAGTCCCATTACCTGGTTAACTTTAAGTGCCAACAATATATTTAAGAGTTCTCCCTTACTAATTTTGATCCCTTCTAGTGACAAGGTTTCTTCCTCTGTCAACATGGTGTGAGCAGCATCCTCCTCTTCTGTAAAGACAGATACAAAGTATTCATTTAATCCCTCAGCCATGCGACTTGCCTCCATCTGTAAATCCATTTTCCAGTTTCTGATGGGCCCTACTTCTCCTGAACCACTCTGATATTATTTATATGACTATACAAAATTATGGAATTGCATTCTGTTAGCTGCTTGTCTTTTTTCATTATTTCTCTTTGCTTTTCCTGTTTTTTTCACCACCACATTAATACTTCTGTATTCCTATTGATTCTCAATTGAATTTTATGCCTTATATCTGGCAAAGATTAATCTTTTCTTCGGTGTTAATTTCTACTTCCTTTGTCATCCTGAGAACTCTGGATTTGTTGTCATATCTTCTATACTAAAGAGAATATACCTTGACTGTACTGAAACCATCTGCTCCTCGAATGGAATTTCATTGCTAAGTCATCTTCCCAGAGAAAGTGAGGACTGCAGATGCTGGAGATCAGAGCTTAAAAATGTGTTGCTGGAAAAGCGTAGCAGGTCAGGCAGCATCAAAGGAGCTGGAGAATTGACGTTTCGGGCATAAGCCCTTCTTCAGGAATGAGGTGGGTGTGCCAAGCAGGCTAAGATAAAAGGTAGGGAGGAGGGACTTGGGGGAGGGGCTTTGGGAATACGATAGGTAGAAGGGGGTTAAGGTGAGGGTGATAGGCCAGAGAGGGGGTGGGGGCGGAGAGGTCGGGAAGATGATTGCAGGTCAAGAAGGCGGTGCAGAGTCTGAGAGTCTGAGAGTTGGGACTGAGAAAAAGTGGGGGGGGGGGTGAAAGGAGAAAGCTGGAGAAATCTGCATTCATCCCTTGTGGTTGGAGGGTTCCTAGGCAGAAGATGAGGAGCTCTTCCTCCAGACGTCATGTTGCCATGGTCTGGCGATGGAGGAGGCCAAGGACCTGCATGTCCTTGGCGGAGTGGGAGGGGGAGTTAAAGTGTTCAGCCACGGGGCGGTTGGATTGGTTGGTGCAGGTGTCCCAGAGGTGTTCTCTGAAACCCAGCCATCTTTTTACCTGTGAACATCCGCTTCCAATCAACTTTTGAAGTTCTTGCCTAACACCGTCAAAATTGGCTTTCCTACAATTTAGAACTTTAACTTTTGGATCTGGTCTATCCTTTTCCAAAACGATTTTAAAACTGGCCTCAAAGTGCTCCCCCACTGACACCTCAGTCACTTGCCCTGCCTTATTTCCCAAGAGTAGGTCAAGTTTTGCACTTTCTAAGTAGGCACATCCACATTCTGAATCAGAAAATTTTCTAGTGCACACTTAAGTTCTTCTCCATCTAAACCCTTAACTATATGGCAGTCCCAGTCTAGGTTTAGAAATTAAAATCCCCTACTGTAACCACCCTATTATTCTTAAAGATAATTGAGATTCCTGTTAAATTTATTTCTCAATTTCTCGCTGACTACTGGGGGGGAGGGTGTGTGTGTGTGTCTGTCTGTCTGTCTGTCTGTCTGTCTGTCTGTAGGACAACCCCAATCAGGTGATCATCCCTTTCTTATTTCTGTTACACCCAAATAACTTCCATGGACATATTCCCAAAAATATCCTCGCTAAGTACAACCATAATATTATTCCTTATCAAAAGCACAATTCCCCCTACTCTCGCCCCCCTTTCTTTTCTTCCTATAACATTTGTATCCTGGAACATTAAGCTGCCAGTCCTGTCCCTCCCTGAGCCACATTTCTGAAATTGCTATGATATTCTCGTCCCATGTCCCCAACCATGCCCTGAGTTCATCTGCCTTCCCTGTTAGACCTCTTGCACTGAAATAAATAATTTCATTTATCAGTCCTACCTTGTTCTCCGCTATGTTCCTGCCTGCCCTGTCTGTTTGACTTGTTCCTTTTCCCAGCTATACCGGTCTCAGACCGATCTCTTTCCTCATTATTTCTCGGAGTCCCACTCCCCCATCTTACTAGTTTAAATTCTCCTGAGCGGCTCTAGCAAATCTCCCAGCCAGTATATTAGTCCCTTCCAATTCAGGTGCAATCCGTCATTCTTACACAGTCATTTCTATCCCAGATGAGATTCCAATGATCCAAAAAATGTGAACCCTCCTTCCCTGAACTGGCTCCTCAGCCATGCATTCCTCTGCTCTACCCTCCTATTCCTACCCTCACCAGCTCGTAGTACAGGGAGTAATCCAGATATTATACCCTTGAGGACCTTTCTTTTTAAATTCCTGCCTAACTTTGTATATTGCTGAAATTGTGTTGCTGGAAAGGCACAGCAGGTCAGGCAGCATCCAAGGAGCAGGAGAATCGACATTTTGGGCATGAGCCCTTCTTCAGGAATGGCTCATGGTTGGGGCCATTCCTGAAGAAGGGCTCAAACCCGAAATGTCAATTCTCCTGCTCCTTGGATGCTGCCTGACCTGCTGCGCTTTTCCAGCAACACATTTTCAGCACTGATCTCCAGCATCTGCAGTCCTCACTTTCTCCTAGATAACTTTGTATATTGTCCCTTCAGAATCTCATCCTTTTCCCTTCCCATGTTGTTAGCTCCAATGTCTACAACAACCTCCTACTGGTCCCTCTATCCTTTGAGAATATTCTGCACTCTCTCCAAGATATCCTCGATCCTGACGCCAGGGAAGCAATACACTATTCTGATTTCTCGTTGTCGGTTGCAGAAACATCTGTCTGTGCCTCTGACTACAGAGTTCCCTATCACAATTGATCGTTTGGAACCTGAGGCACCCCTTATTAAATTAGAGCCAGTCTTGGCAGTTCATGCTACATTCTCCTGATAGGCCATCACCCCTTATATTTTCCAAAACAGCTTAATTGTTTGAGAGGAGGATAGCCACAGGAGACCCCTGCACTACTTACCTCCCTCTCCTATCTTTCCTAGAGGTAGCCCATCTACCTGACTGTATCTGTGGTTTTTCTCCCTTCCTATCACAGCCCCATTTCCTGTAAGTTCCTCATTACCTCTAACTGCTGCTCCAACTGATCCATGCGAACGGATCGGACTTGCAAACACTTAGTGCAGACATAATCATCAATAACATGGATACTCTCCCTTACCTCCCACATCTGACAGGAAGAGCACATCACTCTACTGAAGGTCATCTTTGCACCTTAACAATCTACAGACCCAGAAAATAGCACAGTCTTACTGCTCAAAAAAACACTAGTCCACACTGAGTACCTGTGTTTTATATGTTTAAAATTTAATCAAAAGACAGATCCCAATGAAATACATGATCATAAAAGAACCCATTCTACTCATTATTGTAGATTTACAACAAAACAGCATGGTTACACTTAAAAGCAATGCACTTAGCTGCTCCCATGCTGTGAGCTCCCCCACACAGGTTCTTCCAAGGTCAGCTGTGAATGTCACTGTTTGTTAATTTTCCTTAGATGCACTCCAATGTCCAGAAATACTTGAACTCAAACAACAATGGCAGTAGCTGTGCAGATTCACTGCTGTGTCAGACAGCAGTGTAGGTTTCTTTCTCATTTGATTCACTGACCATGTGCTCACTGCCTTTGTGTCTCTTCCTCCTTTTTAAAGTGCTGTTGTTTTCACCTTTACTTCCCCCAAAATTCCAAAACAATGCAATAGCTTATAAAATAGTAATTACTGCTCCTGGAATTAGAGGAAATCAGCTCCAACATTGAAAATACCACAAAAAAAAGGAGCAGGTCTTACAGCCACAACTTTTTCCTTTCCTCCATCTTGGATGACCCAGAATCCTTTAAACTAAGCAAAGTATGAAAAACGGAAGAAAACTGGATTCAATTTACATTATTTTAAATTGTTTTTCTTCTTTAAGCTCCTTTCACATTTTTGCTGCTCTACTGCTCCTGGTTCTTTCCTTCTCTTGCCACGAGTACGCATTTTAGCTTACAGTCTACAGCACAAAACTGTTGTAAAGCCATTTCCTAGCACTTTTAAAAAAAAATTTTCACTCATTGGACATAGGTATCACTATTTGGCCAGCATTTATTGCCCATCCCTAATTGCCCTTCAGAAGGTGGTGAGGAGCTGCCTTCTTGAACTGCTGCAGTCGCCACCTGTTGTAGGTTTACCCACAATGCCTTTAGGGAGGGAATTCCAGGATTTTGATCCTACAGTGAAGTGAAGAAACAGCAATGTATTTTCAAATCAAAATGGTGAATGGCTTAGATGAGAACTTGGTGTTCCTACGTCTTTTAGATGGAAGTGTACATGGGTTTTGCAGGATGCTCTCTCAGGACCTTTGTTGAATTTCTGCAGTGCATCCTATAGATAATAAACAGAGCTGCTATTAACTGTTGGTGATGAAGAGAGTGGATGTTTGTGGATGTGGTGCCAACCAAGTGGGCTGCTTTGTCCTGGATGGTTTCAAACTTGAGTGTTGTTGGAGTTGTCCCCATCCAGGTGAGTGGGGAGTAATATATCGCACTCCTGACTTGTGTCCTGTAGATGGCATACAGACTTTGGAGAATCAGGAGATGAGTTAATCACCACAATACTCCGAGCCTCTGACCTGCTGTTTTAGCCACTATGTTCATATGTCAAGTTCAGTTGAGTTTCTGGTCAATGGTAACCCCACAAAGTTGATAGCGATGGTAAAACCACTAAATGTCAATGGTGGTTGTTAGATCAACGCTTGTTGGTCATGGTCATTGCTTGACAATTGTGTGGTGCTAATTTTACTAGTCACTTGTCAGCCCAAGCCTGGATAGGGGCCAGGTCTTGTTCCATTTCAACATGGACTGCTTCAGTATCTGAGTTGGCATGAATGGTGCTGAACATGATGCAGGCCAATGGTTGCACACCCATTTCTGACCTTATGATGAAGAGTAGTTCATTGATGAAAAAGCTGAAAATGGTTAGGCCTAGGACCTTACCCTGAGGACCTCCTACTGAGATCACCTGGAGTGGAGATGACTGCCCTCCAACAAAGATAACAATCTTGTGAGCCAAGTGTCATTCCAACCAGCAGAGTTTGCTCCTGATACTCACGGATTCCAGTTTTGCTCACGATCCTTGATGCTTCATTTAATCAAATGTGACCCTTATGTCAAAGGCTGTCACTCTCAACTCAGTTCTGTCTAGTCCAAAGCCCTGTCATCACACGTTAACATCTAAATATTAAGGGCTGCAGTCTCTCCCACCCTTACAGTCATTGAGGTTCATTCCTACCACACTCTGGCTGAAATATTTTCCTCATATTCTCTCCAAACCTCCAGCCCCTGGTCATTACTGCCTCAGCCAAGGGGAAATGCTCCTTTATGTCTTCCCTTACTATAGCCTTACTTTATACATCTCAATCATGTTCCTGTTTCCTTTGCTCTAAGGAAAACAAATCCTGTTTATCCAATCTGTCTTCATAACTAAGTCAGAAATCACATGACACCAAGTTATAGTCCAACAGATTTATTTGAAATCACAAGCTTTTGGAGCACTGTTCCTTCATCAGGTGAAGTTACTTCACCTGACAAAGGAGCAGCACTCCAAAAGCTTGTGATTTCAAATAAATCTGTTGGACTGTAACCTGATGTCATGTGACTTCTGACTTTGTCCACCCCAGTCCACTAGCACCTCCAAATTATGGCTTCATAAGTAAAACTGTCCAGTCATGGAATCATCCTGGCAAACCTCCTCTGCACCCTCTTCTTTGTTATCACATCTCTCCTATAATATGAATTCCAGAACTGCACACAATACCCTAGCTGTGGTCTATACCATGTTTTATTCAGTTCCAACACAACCTCCCTGCTCTAAAACTGTATGCCTCAGCTAATAAAGGCAAGTATACCATATCCTTTCTTAATCAATTCATTTACCTGTCTGGTTACCTTAAAGGACCAGTGGACATGGACACCAAGGTCCCTCTAGTCCCTTTATTCCTATGCCTTGCTTGCTCTACCCAAGAATAGCATCTCCCACTTCTCCAGTTTGAATTCTGTTTGCCACTGATCAACCCATGTGACCAGCCTATCCATGTCCTCCTGTAATCTAAGGCTATCCGGCTCACTACTTCGCACCAACCAACTTTCGTATCATCCAAAAACTTACTGATCAACCCTCCCATCTTCCACTCTAAATCATTTATATGTACCACAAGCAACAAGAAGCTAACAGCAATCCCTCCAGACCCCATTAGGGCACAGCTTTCCAGTAGCAAAAAACATCCCTCAATCACCACCCTCTGCTTCTTCAATGCAGTCGATTCTGGATCCAATTAGCCAAAATTCCTTGCATTCCATGGTTCTTACCTTCACTATCAGTTTCTCATGCGGACCTGCTGAAGTCCAAGTCAACTACATTAACTGCATTGACCTCATCTGCACACCTGGTCACCTCTTCAAACAATTCAGTCAAGCTAATCAGACATGACCGCCCTTATCAAAACCATGTTGACTGTTCTTGATTAATCCTTGCTTCTCTAAATGCAGATTAATCTGTCCCTCAGAATTGCTTCCAATAGTTTCTCCAGGACTAAATTTGACTGACTGGCCCATAGTTTTCTGCTTTATCCCCCTATTGCATCCTGAATAAATAGTACCTCATTGGCTGTCCTCTAGTCCTGTCATACCTCTTCTGTGGCCAGAGAGCTACTGGAAATTGTTGCCACCATCCCTGTTACTTCCTCTCTTGCCTCACTCAACATCCTGGAATACATTTCATATGGCGCTGGAGATTTGTCTATTGGTATGATTTATTGAGAAAAAAAGACTTCTATTTTCCAACTCAAGGTTTGAAGAACAATTTGAGTATCTTGCTAGTGAGTGGTGAGAGGTCTAAGTGTCAGTATTCACATCTCATCAGTATCAATTGTACCTCATTTATATGCAGTTTGCTATTCTCCCACGCAGAAGAGAAAAAACTAGATGGATACCTTTCCAGACATGAAAGTCAGAGCGGATACATGGTGGCTCCAGATCGCTGCTTAATCTTCTAGGCCTTGATCTTAGAAAATTGAGCCCGTTCTTCTGACATTCAACATGATCATGGCTGATCTTCAATTTGAATGCCTATACCTCTAAGAATCTAGTACTTTCTTAAATATACTCTGCAATTTTGTTTCCAGCCTTGGTGTGACAGAGAATTCCACAGATTCATCACCCTTTAAAGTAAAGAAATTTCTGGAATAGTTTACCACATATTCTAAAACCATGACCACTTGTTCAGGACATCCTCAACAAGAGAAAAATTGTGCCTGCATCCACTCTGTCCAAGCTTTTCATAATTTTATACACTTCAGTCATTCTAAACTCAGTGAATACAGGCCCTGTCAACCCAATTTCTCCTGTCCAACAAATCAGCCACCCCAGGAATCAGTCAGGTGAATCTTCACTGCAAGCCCTCAGTGGCAACTCTAACTCTTCCTCAGTAAGGAGACCAAAACTGCATACATGATCCCAGTGTGGTCTTACCAAGGTCTCTTGATGCTGAAATAAGAGGTCCTTGCTCCTGAACTCTTGCAAACTCTCTTACAATGAAGATCAACATATCATTTACCTTTTTTCTTTATATACCCCTCCTCTCTGTCTCTCTGTGTGTTCTGAACTGCTTGTTGCACCAGCATGCTTGCTTTCAATGACTAGTATATGTGGATACTCGGATCCCTTTATACATCACACTTACCAATCTATCACCATTGAAATAGTTCTTGCCATTGTTTTTCCTAGCAAACTGGATAACTTCGTAATTATTAAAGTTATCCACATGGCGTCTGCTATGTTTTTACAGCTTAAATCAATTTGTCCAAATTTAAAGTTTCTTCAAATCCTCCTCATAATACCCACCAAGTTTTGCACGATCAGCAAATCTGGAAATATTACCTCAATTCCCTCATCCAAACCATTGGTATATATTGTGAATAACTGGAACCAAGGTGACAATTGCAGTCCCTACTCCTCACTATCTTCCACTCCAAAAATTGACCAAGTTATTCCTGTTGTCTAATTCCTGTTTACGAACCAATTCTAGATGCATGTCAGTATATTACCCATCAACCCATGTTCTTTGATTTTGTACAATGACCTCTTATGTAAGACTTTATCAAAACTTTCTGAAAATCCAAATCCAAATCTTGGCCAACAGTCCCTCACAGCACGTTCCATAGATAGCAACTGCCAACACAACCTTTCCACAGACACACACCAGCCTTATCATGTTATCATGGCATATCGTCAACTCACTTGAAATACAGTTTGCAACTTTACTGCTGCACTTTGAAGCTCACCAATACCTTACATTATCCTAAATAAAAAACAAAAGAATTGCGGATGCTATGAGTCATAAATAAAAGCAGAAATTGCTGGAAGAGCCCAGCAGAACACACCAACTCTGAGAAAGGATCACTCGACCCAAAACAGTAATTCTGATTTCTCTCCACAGATGCTGTCAGACATGCTGTGCTTTTCCAGCAATTTCTGTTTTTATTCCTTATATTATTCTGCTGCTGCCAGGTCACAATGCGCACAGGGACAGGCACTTATCTCCTGCTCTGAAGCAGGGTGCATATCAGGGTTCTTCACTTACTTTCTTAGTGCTTACCCATTTTACGCTCACCAGAATGCTCACAGCGTATCTTATTTGCCTTTCTGCTCTCTGCCGCTTCTTTCAGAACTCACAGTTCACAGTAGTTCTGTGTTGCCATGCTGTTCAATGCAGACACAAAGCCAGGCAGCTTGTCATGGTTGTCAGCAACAATCAGTCAAGAAGGTGGACATGCTGCTCTATAGCACTGTTCTTCATCAATGTCACGGCTACAGCATATGCTAACAGTTTTGGTAGCAAACATTGCATGTGTTCCGGCAAAATGGCCATGTTTCAAAGTCTAAACATAGTCCTCAGTCATACTAAGGGTGTCTGTCAATTATCAGAGATGTCACCCACAGTCAGTCAAAGGCAGCATCCCATCTCAGTCTAACGGCTTGGATATGGTCAGTTAGCATCTCGGGTCAGTTCGTGTCAGGGGTTCTCTATCACTGCAGACCAGGGAGTAGGCCACACTTGGTTCTGCAGGGCCAAGGTCATCAGTCTGAGATTAATGGTAAGTCAGTCAGGGACCTACACAGAGACTAGTCAGTGATCAGAGTTCCAGGTTTCTTACCCAGTGGCTGTATGGGAACGGTGGTTTAGTTCCAATTCAGGATGACTACGTGGCTTGGAGAGGATCTTGCAAGTGGTTGTGTCCAAATGAGCCTGTAGACCTTTTCCTTCTATGTCATAAAACTCACACTTGTTGAAGGCATTGTTGGAGGTATCTTGGCAAGCTGCTACAGGCATCTTGCATGTAGTACACTTTGCTACCACTGAGCAATATTGTTGGAGGGTGTGAATGTTTAAGGTGGTGATGGGTATGGATCAAACAGGCTCCTTTGTCTTCGATTATGTCACACTTCTACAGTGCTTTGGGAACTCCAATCATCTAGGCATGGAGATTATTCCACCAAACTCCTTGCAGCTGGTGGTCAGACTCTGGGGAGTCAGGATGTGATTTACTCACCGCAAAATTCTGACCAATACACACAGTATGTACATGTCTAGTTCAGATAGGATGCTGATGAATAGTAACAAACATGGATGTGGACATTTCACCAGAAGTTAGCATCACAGAAGGAAACTATCAACCCATCATGTTCGTATTACCTTTTTGCAGAGCAATCAAAATTACTTTATTGACTTTCCATAGCAATGCACTGCACTTCAACTTTGTTCTCAATAAAATTAAACAGTCTACTTAGCACATTATTACCAATTTTTAATGTCTGCAAATCACTGCAACAAATGCAAAATTGAGTCACCTATCTGGTGTTCGGACCAGACAATCAGAGGTTCCATCCTTACTTCAAATGAATTTGCTGATTTTACTCAGAATGCCATTAACAGCATTAGGTCAGGCAATTGTGGATACTAGCCATATTTCCTGCTTGCTCATTCCTGATTGCTATCCAGCTGCTCCAGTTGGAAACAAATGCCTAGTGCTTGTTTTGACTGCTTGGTTCAAATATGGACACTATTGGTAAGGTGTATTTTGTTGCCCATTCCTAGTTACTCTTAACTTGGGTATCTAGACTGTTTCGGGGGCAGTTAAGAGTTAACCACATTGTTGTGGATCTGGAATCACCAGTAGGCCAGATTAGGTTAGGAAAGGAGATCACCTTCCCCATTGTAAAAATATAACTACTGAACAACCTGTCAATACCCATTTATGTTTGAGCCAGGACAATAAGTTCATAAGATATAGGGGCGGAAGTAAACCATTCAGCCCATCAAGTCTGCTCCGCCATTCAATCATGGCTCAGGGAATCTTCAGTGGGCCTTAGGCAAAGCAATGCTGAAAATTCCTGCTTTCTGTTTATATGTTTGGGTTTCTTTGGGTTGGTGATATCGTTTTCTGTGGTGATGTTATTTCCTGTTGTGAAGTCACTTCCTGTTCCTTTTTTCAGGGGGTGGTAGATGGGATCTAACTCAATGTGTTTGTTGACAGAGTTCCAGTTGGAATACCATGCTTCTAGGAATTCTCGTGTGTGTCTTTGTTTGGCCTGTCCTAGGACGGATGTGTTGTCCCAGTCGAACTGGTGTCCTTCCTCATCCATATGAGAGGATACTAGTGAGAGAGGGTCATATCTTCGTTTTTATGGCTAGTTGGTGTTCATGTATCCTGGTGGCTAGTTTTCTGCCTGGTTGTCCAACGTAGTGTTTGTTACAGTCCTTGCACGGTATTTTGTAAATAACCTTAGTTTTGCTCATTGTCTGTAGAGGGTCTTTCAAGTTTATTCGCTGCTGTTTTAGTGTGTTGGTGGGTTTGTGGGCTACCGTGATGCCAATGAACAAATGAACACAGACTACTGATCTCTCAGCAACAAACCCAAACAAGCAGACAAAAATTTTCCAGAAACCCTAGCCACTCTCCTCTACATCAAAGACATCTCAGAAACAATTGCCAGGCCACTCAGACCCTTTGGCATCATGGTAGCCCACAAACCCACTGGAGATGTTACCTACTAAGGTAATGAAACATCTGGAAATGAACCTTTCAGCTCAGCAAGCAAACTTACATTCATCCACCACACTTTTGGGTCGCGAATTACACAGATTGTCTTCAACTCTGTTTTAAATTGGTTACCCCTTATCCTAAGATCCTCTTGTCCTAGAATGCTCCACAGCGGAAGCATCTGTTCCACATCTATTTTATCCATTCTTTTATCATCTTGACTACCTCAATTTGATCTCCCCTCATTCTTTTAAATTCCAGAGAGTACAGGCCTAAACTGTTCAATCTTTCTTCAAAAGACAACCCCTCATCTCTGGGATCAATCTAGTGAACCTCCTTTGAACTGCCTCCAGTGCCTTTACATCTTTCCTCAAATAAGAGGACAAAAATTGTGCACAATACTCCAGGTGTGGTCTCACCAATGCCTTGAATAGTTGCAACAATACTTTCTTACCTTCATATTCTATTCCTTTAGCCATAAAGGCTAACATTCAATTCGCTTTCCGATGTCCCTACATGCTAGTTTTCTGTGACTCATGAACAAGGACACCTAGACACCTCTGCACCAGAGCATCCCAAAGTCTTTCCCCATTTAGATAACAGGTCACCTTCCCATTGTTCCAACCAAAATTTGTGACCTCACACTTATCCACGTTAAACTCCACCTGCCACATTGGGCCCACTCTCCTAGCCTATCTACATCCATTTGTAAGATACTTATTTCCTTAATAAGTTTTAAAGAATATAACCATTCCCTGAAATGAGTAACAAATTTAGGAGAGACAAAGGAGAAAGGTTGTAGGAATAAAAAGCTTTGAAATTCTTGACATGAATAAGAACAAAAACAAAATAGTTCCATAAGAAGAAACATCAAATCTACTTGCAAAATGGGCAAGGATGTGCCTGATGACCAACACTGAGTTAACAGTACCGAAACAGACATTTTTACCCAACAAGTCTAACTGGCAAAGAATGTAATCTCCCCTCTCCTCGTGATGGACTATTTGAATTATATTTTATACCCATTCCCTTACTTCCAAATCACCCATACATTGTTACTGAATATGAAGTGCACACTTTTAAAAGAAGTTTTCTAAAATTTAAATGCGAGAGGTTTGAAGAATATTTATAAAGCTTGCAAATGCTTTCTGCAAGATAAATTAGATACTGTACTGACCCCCAAGTAAGGTATAACTTAAGTAAGCAATAAGATAACATTTTGGTTACTGGTCCAAGTTGGACCATAAGACATAGGAGTGGATGTAAGGCCATTTGGCCCATCGAGTCCACTCCCCATTTAATCATGGTGGATGGGCATTTCAACTCCACTTACCCACACTCTCCCCATTGTCCTTAATTCCTTGCGAGATCAAGAATTTATTAATCTCTGCCTTGAAGGCATTTAACGTCCTGACCTCCACTGTGTTCCGTGGCACTCTTTATAGAATGAACAAAGTGGCCTCACAAAGTAGGAGTGTTGTGACTGGAATAATAGACAGCATTAACAAGACAATCCACAAAGATGGCAGGTGTACAGAAAAGAAATTCAGAAATGTCACCATAGTGCAGTAGGGGATGGTCTTCTGACACTGGGATTTCAAATTTGTCACAAATGATAAGAGAGCAATTTGCCTGCATTCAACAAGCTGTGCAAAACTTACATGTGTGCTTGAATTGGAAATATAACAACAAGATTGGTTAATTCATATAATAAATAGTGGGAACAAAGTTCTCCAATACACATGCTTTAATGCTTTCTTTTTGTTGTCTGGACAAGAAAGAGTCGAAGTCAGGTTTGACAGATTCATCTCATTGTTCATATTTGTTGAACCACACCTCCGCAATCTTTTGAATGATCAAATGAATGTTCAAAATAGACTTGAGGGGCAATATCAAAAAATTATGTTTGTACTGTATTAGCCAAGTTAAGTTTTGAAGTTTTTTATGTGAAAGAATCTGTCTGATGAACATAATACTGTCTTAATTAACATTACCCCTCCAATTTATTATCCCGATTACAAAAGATTCTGCTAAACATCCACTGTCTTCATGAACGATGTTAACTACCAATCCAAGAGCAGAAAATTCATACAATTTCATGTATACACGTAAAAATAGTAACTCTTTTAACAAGTGATTTTACAACCTGCTGAGACTAATATATTTAGCAGTTATTTAGATACCAACACCTCCACCTGCTGTACAAAATGAGGACTTTATTGATACATAGTACACGTAAGTTGCTTTGTGAATAAGGACAAGATATTTAATTTCAGCAAGTATCCAAACATTTGCTTAAAAATGAATTGAAATGCCATTTTTAAAACAGACTTTCTATCATGTAAATATAGATTTTGTTCACAATATACTTATTAAAGAGACTCTGTTTCCCAATGTAAAATGTGCAATCATAACATTAAGTTTATTCTCAGATGGTCAAAACAATCATTCTAATTTTTTTTTCATTTGATCAGTGGCTATATATCCATAACAATCAACTACAAAACAAGTTTTTTTAAACAACTTAATATTAACAAATCATTAACAACTAGCAGCAACATTGGATGATGAATATGTAATTATGACTGCATTATGGAATTTAATACAAAAAAATGACCAATACCATCACATTATACCACATTTATGGCTGTGACAAGAATTTGAAATCCTCAAAACCTTAAATAAAACGTTGAACTAAGACGACACCAAGATGCAGACCACTGCAAGTACCTAACATTCATGTACGTACATATACGTACAGAGTAACTGGCAAAAAGGCTGAGCTCTTCAAATCAGATCGCAAAATATACATATATATATATTCCTTTGCAATATAAACCGTACCTGTTCTTCCTAATTTATTGCCGTAAACAACGCCAAAAATAAAATCACCTTTAACTAATAAGAAAATCAGCTTCTATAGTTAACAGACACCGATGCACAATGTACAAGATTTAATTCTCATATAATATCCTAGATTTGTGTTCACCAGTCAGTAATACAAAATGTCATGCGTGTATATAACAAATATATATATACACACGTATACATACCTAATTTAACAAATGATATCTTTTCCAATCTCAAGTTTTCTCAAAATGTTATAATGACCCTTTCCCAGATAAATATCTAAATATTCAGGAAGAAGATCGTCTCCCAAAAAGCCAGTAAGCATCAAGGATCCAAAAGAATTAGTGGAAAAGAATAACAGTAGCGTAAACAAAAGCAAATCTTTAACATTTGCAATCAAAAATATCCGAATCTTCTTTTTTAATATTCCAAGAGAGGATAAAAATAAAGTTTATTCCTACCTTGGAGTTGAAGAAGAAATCCACAGAAGCTGTACAAGCAGAAAAGGGACATATTCTGTTTGGTGAGCATGATTCCTCTCCTTTTATTTGTATTTCTTTCTCGTTTTACTTTCCTCTTTTTTTCCCTCCTCACATCAACGAAGCTGCTGATATCCAGAGGTGGTGATGATGATGGGGGCTGAGGCGAGGGGAATGTATTTTCACCTCTCAATATTTATGATCATGTATTTCAATTTTGACGCCGAACATGTATCTCGAACAATTTATTCAAAAACAGTTGCTTTTATATATCTCTCTCCCCCCTCAGTTTTAGAGGTTTTCTTTAAAATTCCCTGATGATTGTTTTACCTCAGCGCCCGCCCGGTTCGTTAATCCGACCGTTGGGTTCTCGCGCTGTTGTGTCACTCGCGCTGCTGCCGTTGCTGCTACTGCAAACGCACGGCCCAGACTCTCGAACGCGCTGACAGCCCGGCTCCGCACCGCTCAACCAAACCTGCAGAGAGAGCGGCGTCTAGGAGGAGGGTGGGGCTCCGGCTCCTGATCGACACCACGCTACACCAATCGTGCGTCCAATCCCTCACATCACAACCAATCGGTGACAGGATGGGTGGGGCACGATGAGGAGGCGGGGCCGAAGGCTCCCGAACCTGCTGGATTGATACACGATATCAACCATTAAGAAATCAAATTTTAAAAGCGCCCCGTGAAAGGAATGGCATTCTGGTGATAATTTTAATTTTTCATGGGGAGTATAAATAAGTGATAAAAATGCTCGCACGGTGTTTTAAGTTGTCACATGTATATGCACACCAGGTTGTTTTTTTAATCGAAGCAATTGATGTTCCCGCATACAAATTAGCCTGTGGGACCATCTTCCTGAATCTTCGCTGCTATCTGTTTGCCGCTGCCGTTTATGGTAGGATTGGGGGGTTGCACCACCTTTAGTATTTAAAAGTGGTGCAGTTGGATGGTCAGGCTGTTTTGGGGGATGGGTTGGTTTCTCATGGTGTGGGCTGACAGGGGAGAGAGCGAGGGCGCTTACCAGACCACGGGTTGGAGGTGGGACGCGGGGTTGTGATTGACAGAGAGGTTAACCAATCGAACTACCGGCGCGCTTCGGGGGAGCCAATAGGTGCGAGGTGCCGCCTGGAGGGGGCGGTATAGAGACCACCTTTTTAAGGGGTAGTTGTGGTGGGGGTGAAGTTCCGATCAAGGTCTAAGTTGGCGTGGAGTCCGGCCAGGAGTGACCCCCCGCGTCAGTGGAAGTAAGGAGCTGTGCAATTCCTCTACCTACTTTCTTTCATAACAAGTTTAAATAAACTGTCGCTTTAGTTTTGTTTGCAATCCCCCATTCCTCCCACCCCTAAATTCTTGCCAAGTTATTAAAATATATATTTTTCTCGATCAAAAGATGTGTTTGTTTCTTATTAAATTTACATTGCTAATGCCCTTTCGGACGGTGCGAAATTAAAGCAGTGTAATATTCTGAACATGAACAAGTCATCCTAACCACGTACTGTCAGGTAGTTTCGTGGAGGCGGCGGCGGAATGCCCTACAGAAGCTGCTGAGAATACAAAGCCGGGAATTATCGCTAAACTAAACTCGCCGGCAAAACATTAATTATTTTTAAAAGCGGGCGATCGGGAGGCTGTTTATTTCCACTTGGGGTGCTGAAAAAATATAGCCTGGATTCAAAAGCCTGCCAAGGACGAAGCTTTTAAAGTTGTCTGTGCATAATTGTACAACGTAACGACATAATTGTGTTTTCAAAGCACTAAATCACTGCTATAATAGAGATTATTTACATCAACCCTATAGAATCGTTGAAATGTACAACATGTAAGCGATAACATAACCCTGACAGTGTTCTGATATATTAATAACCTGTCAACTGCAGGTCGAGATGTGGCTTATGGCGCTTTTTCGGAGATGAGAAGTGTACAAGTCATGACAGCTTTAGACGAGGTAGTAGTTGTAATGTTGCTCCAAGGGCACCAGAGTGACCATCATTGTAGTGTATTGTATTACGATGAGACGCGCATCAACAGTGTCATTGAAAATAAGAGGGTTGTGAAATAACTGGTTTGCTCACCATTGCATCTAAAAAAATCGTTTCAGATGAGGCCCTGCTTTGAGACTCTGCCCACTACTGGAAGTAGCTGTCATTCCATTGTTTAAAATCTGTTTTCAGCCCTTGAGCTTTTAAGCGGCAAAGTAAGACAAGCAGAAATGGGAGTCTAAATTTTGTGATCATCAAAACAAAGCATTTATCTTGCCCTAAATCAGCACATTGTACTCCCTCAGTCAATAATAATGAAAGTCAAAAGTTTTCTGCGTGTTTTATGTTTTCCCGCAAGCATTCCAATAATAACAAGCTTGCAAACAACATTAAAGCCAATTGAATTTAAAGGACAGTGGCAGCATGGCTTGGTGGTTGGCTAAATGACAGGTTTTTTTTATTATTTCCTTGGATATGGTTCAGCATCTATTGATTCTGGATTAGTGGTGCTGGAAGAGCACAGCAGTTCAGGCAGCATCCAAGGAGCAGCGAAATCGACGTTTCGGGCAAAAACCCTTCATCAGGAATAAAGCTTTATTCCTAATGAAGGGCTTTCGCCCGAAACGTCGATTTTGCTGTTCCTTGGATGCTGCCTGAACTGCTGTGCTCTTCCAGCACCACTAATCCAGAATCTGGTTTCCAGCATCTGCAGTCATTGCTTTTACCTCAGCATCTGTTGACCCTCCCTAATTGCCTGAGAAAGACTGTGTTGCACCTTGAGCTAGAAGAAAAGGCCTTCTCACACTGGTGCAGTCCTTGAGGTGTAGAATAATCATGGTGCAGTTCCGAGAGTTCCAGGAATTCTACCCAGCAACAATGAAGGAACGACAATGGAATTCCAAGTATGGATGGTGAGTGCCTTGAAGGGGAATTTGCACATGTATCTGTTCCCCTTATCCTTCATGGTGGTAGAGTTCATGGGTTGGAATGTGCTGTCTAAAGGAGCTTTCCGTTTTTGCAGTTCATCATGCAGATAAGACCAGAAGACATAGGGGCAGAAGTAGACCATTCAGTCCATCCAGTCTAATCTGCCTTTGTGAGATTCTGGTTGATCTGTTTGTTAATCCTCGAATACACTTTCCTGCCTTTTCCTTATAATCCTTAATTGCCTTGTTGATTTAAGATCTGTACATCTCAGCCTTCAGCATACTTAATGACCAACCTTGACAGCCCTCTGCAGTAAAGGATTCCAGAGGTTCAGTATCCTCTGACAGAAGAAATTCATCCTCATCTCTACCATAAATGGGTGATCCCATTTTCTGGGATTATGCCCTTTGGTCCTACACACTCCCATAAGAGGATCAATGTCTTTGTATCACGTCCCCTAAGAATCTTTTACATTTCAATAAAATTTCCTCTCATTCATTTAAACTGAAATGAGTACAAGTCCAACCTACTCAACCTGTCCTTTTCAGATAGTCCCTCCATTATCTGTTGTCAGCTGAGTGAATCTTCTGTGAACTGTCATCAATGCATAGATATCATTTTTTAGATAACTGTCTCAAACTGTTGACAGTATTTTCGCTTAATTTGAATGGTGCCTTGTATAGTTGTTGTAAATATGACCCTATTTTATACTCCATTCCCTTTGACATGAATGCTAAAATACCATTTGCCTTCCTTGCATTAAAGAACACAAATTGGCCACCAGCCAGGAACTTCATATTTCACCACATGGCACCACTACAGAGTTGTCTTTGCTGTTCAGTCTTTTAAAAAAAGTTTAGAATATTGTGCCTTTTGAATCTTTACCATGGGACATCACCACTCTTCTGCTCTTCTTGTAATCCAGGTTTTAGCTTCTTATTAATATGCTGAGGAATTGTTCAAATTTGGAAAATGCATTCTTTGCTCTTGCTGTTCCGGAGAAGGGCATAACAAGTCCGTTAGAGAGAACATGAGCAGTCAAAAAGTTCTCAGGATAGTGGAGGAAGAAAGACTGTTTCCTTTTCTTTATGATATTCATAACAAAAATTAATTTGATCATATTTTAAGGCATGATAACTTGCTGCAGGAGAAGATTGAAAGAAGATTAAAGGGATGTAGACCAAGAAGAAGAAATAGAATGATGATGTTAGACAACTTGAAATTGAAAATTAAGTTCTAATGAGAAAATGAAAATGAAATTGCCAGGCTTAAGGTGAAGAGAAATGAGCAGAGGATCTGCCCTTGGGCAGTTCACTATTATGATTACTGCTACAAAAACTACAACTAGATAAGGCAAATCTTGTGGTTCAAAGAAACTACTCATAACGTGTTCACCTTTTGAAGATTCCAAGAAGTTTGTTTTATTTTTCTACTATATTTCTATTTGCATTCAGCACTTTAGCAAGATTTACACTTAGTAATGCCATAGAACAATACCTTGGTTTATGGATAGTATGTTTTTAAAAAAGTTATGGTTTCATACACTCAATGCATATATACTGAATTTCCAACCTCAGATTTTAATAATGACATGTGTTCAGGAAAAGTAATGTCCTTTCACAATGAGGTGAGAGGAAATCAACAGGCAATTTTACATACTTCTGAAGATGGGTCACTGGACTCAAAACTTGAACTGTTTTCTCTCCACAGATGCTGTAAGACCTGTTGACTTTCTCCAGCAATTTCTGTTTTTTGTTATCTGTATTTCTTTGTTTAATTTTACACACTTGTTCATAGAGCAATACTGACAGTAGGTTGATTGCAGAATATCTGGTTACCCCTTGTCTTCTGGAAGACTCTAAAAGAATGGCAAAACCCAAACAGTTACTAAACCCTACTGTAAGAGCACCTATGCAATTCAAAGAATTTACCTACCCCCTTCTGATTTGCAAGGTTTCACTGCACGAGGATAACTCAATGACTGTTTCTCGAATCATTTGAAGGCAGATAAGTGAACACAGCATACTTGGGATGAGAAAAAGATAGAGACCTATTTTATTCCCAAATTTCTCCATCACCAGGGGGTGTACACATCTTTGACAGCACTTGAAAATCCAACCCATGTGATTTGAAAATTTCATCCCCAGAGGTAATCTCCAGAAAGTGATGCAATTTTCAAAAGAAGGATAAGCACAAGGAGTACACACCTCCAATTAACTGATTGGACCTACTGCCCAGGTCCAAATCCATTTTGACTTGGCCTCCAATCACCTCTGTCTACTTATCCCTCACTTTGATGGTTTGCATTGTCCTTAATGAGCCTTGCATGTAAATTACTGAGTTGGAGAACATGTGTGATTTGCTGATGGTAGTTAATCAGCGGGAAATAAACATCACAGATGATTTGGTGATTGGATGAAAACATTCAGTTGTATGAAAAAAAACTACTGCCCCAGAGCTCTTAATTCCAGAGGAAGACATCCTCCTGACCTTGCCATGATTTATTTTACACCTTTATCATCTCTTCTCATGGATATATTGAATGTCAGATTCCAGAGTGGGATCTGGATTAATAGATCATGAGTTTTATATCCCTTTTTGTGGCGATTGGCAAATATACATTACTATGTTCAGTGATCAATATGCTTTTAAGAAAATAAGATACATGTTTATTGTACAAAAGAGAAATATGCACTGTTACACATTTAAGAATTATTTGAAATGGTCTCATTACAACTATCAGAAAGGTTCAACTCTGTTATCCCAACAACAAACTTACAAACATTCAAACCTGAGACAAAAGTCACCCTCTCTACAAACTAAGCCTTTTAGTTAGCTGACATGGCTCCAATATTTTTTTACTCAGCAAACTTTGACATTTATTCAATGGTATTTTCTTTAGTTAATGTCCCTTTCTGAGACCTTTTAAACAAGCTGCTAATTCTGCTTTCTTAGAACTTTCATGAATTCTTTAACATCTTCAACATTTTAAAATGTTTTCTTCTCTAACACCTCCACATCTTTCTGTTTCTGACTCTTTGCTAAGCATTTCAAGACATTTTCTCCCCAGCCCTGACTGCTTAGACTCAGTTCTTAGAGATCTCATCTTGCTGAATGAACCTACTTCTCTCTCTCTCTCTCTCTCTCTCTCTCACATGAATCAAAAGTTGAACGTGAAAACCTGGACTTCTCGGCAGGTGCTTTAGCACAACTGTCCACATTGATGACATCAGTCGAGGAGACACAGCACACATCAGGTATCAGTTTCTCCTTGGGCGTGGAAAGTAGAGTAATTCAGTCATCTCTGATCTTATTTAAGATTCAAGGTATGAATTCCAAGGTATCTGATGAACTTGTTCTGCATTGCATCTGACTCAGTATCACCTACATCCTGCCACAATAGCAGCCTCATTATGTCCAGTGCCATCTCCTATATTTGCTTTGTATTGTTCAGTTTCACTTTGTTACCACCTGTCTGAGACACTTCATGACTGTAGTGAGTTCTGTTTTCCTGCTAGGATGAGAAGATGATGATTTGAGTAACTTGAACTCCACTCACCAATACAGAATAGCATCAATGTAAACTGTTGTGCACTTCAGTGGTTGATGTCCCATTGACAATTCAGTGTTGCAACAGGCAATTTGATCTGACAATATGAAGGAGAATCATGGGACTGCCTACTCAGCTTGTGTGCACACAGTTGTGCAGAGAGTTGGAGATCTGATACTCAGATGTCACCTGTTTACTTGCCTTCCTAAGTCTTTGGTCAGTTGAACATTTTACATTTCAAAATTGCACTGTCATTCATGCTGAAGGATTGCAATAGAATCAGGACCTACAAGGGATTCAGGCATTGGACTCCCAATCCTGGTCCATCATGCTTGAATCCATTGCAGACTAAGTGATAGAAATCAATTGCCACAGTTAATCAAACTCACCATTATGTTTGCATCATATCACTACCAGAAGCTATTCTGAGGTATTTTAGGTGTTATAAGGCAAACTAGACAGAACCATATTGAAAAGCAAGCTATTTCAATATATTGTGTTTTTAGGCTTTTAAATTTTTTTTGTCTCCAACTGCAATCCTATGTTCCTAAAAGCCAAATGCAATAAGTTCTTATTTAGTCATAATTGTGAAATCATGACTGTAAGTGAAAGGATTTGAAATGAATCACATTTTCTCTTTTAAACCAATGTAAAAGCTGTAATGAAAACAAAAAAATGCAGGAGATTGCAGTGGTTCAGGCAGTATCCATGGTGAGAGAGAAAACTAACGTTTCAAATCTAGATTTGGAGATGCCGGTGTTGGACTGGGGTGTACAAAGTTAAAAATCACACAACACCAGGTTATAGTCCAACAGGTTTAATTGGAAGCGCACTAGCTTTCGGAGCGATGCTCCTTCATCAGGTGACTATAACCTGGTGTTGTGTGATTTTTAACTTTTCAAATCTAGATAGCTTCAGAGCTGAAATGAAGTGTGTAGAGGGCAGCATTTATACAATAGTGGGGGGGTGGGGGGAGAGGTTGGAGTGCTGAGGGAGAAAGGATATTGATAGTTCCAATTAAGTGATCGTAATGTGGAAAAGGCAGAACAATGGTAAGTCTAACTGCCAGACTTGAAAGAATAGACAGTCCCACTGGAATAGGGGGACGGAAGAGAAGACATGGTGACAGAGAATATAAAAGCAAAGCCAGAAGAAAGGGAAGGACAGAAGAAAGGGAAGGAATGGGTTCACAACTTGAAGGTGTTGAACTCAATATTGAGCTCAAAGTTGTAAAGTACCTAGATTGAAGATGAAATGTTGCTTCTCCAGTTTTCACTGTGATTCGCTGGAGCATTGCAGCATGGTGAGGGCAGACGAGCAGGATGCAGTGTTAAAAAGAGTGGCTTTGGGAATGTCGGGGTCGTGCTTGCGCACAGACCAGAGGTGCTCTGCAAAGCGGTCACGCAGTCTGCATGCAGCGAATACAATACACAAGATTGGATGAGGTGTAGGCGAAATGTTGTTTCACCTGGAAAGACTGTTCAGGCTGTTGGATGGTGAGCAGGGAGGAGGTGAAGGGGCAGGTGTACCTTTGGCAGTTACATGGGAAGGTGCCATGGTAAGTGGGATGACGTTGGTAGTCGAGGAATGGACAAGGGTGTCTCGGAGGGAATGCGAAATGCAGAGGGGAGAGTGAGGGAAGATGTGTTTGGTGGTGGCATTCTGCTAGAGTGGTCTGAAATAGCAGGGAATGATCCTTTGATGGGAAGGCTGATGGGCTGAAAAATGAGAACAAGAAAAACTGTAATCCTGCAGGATCAATCACATTAGAAAAAAAGTCTTAAAACATTATACCCTGTAATCTAAAATACTATACATTACCACATTCTTGTATTAGTAAATGGAAGACGTTTTAATAGTGCAAATTTAAAAATATACAAGAAAAGAAGTAGTAATTTTCCACCTACCTCCCACTCACCACTGATCCTGTTAACCATACCTTCTAGAAACCACACATTCAGCTGTATCACTACTCCGGTGGCTGTGGATCTTTCCTCCTGCTGACCTTCCAACTCAGAGCTTCTCCTCTCCAAACACCACATTCTTCTTGTCAACCATCCAACTTGTGGCTTCCGGTACACCCAGAGTCATCCTCTGACCAAAACATCCACACCGCAACTCTTCCTCTTCCTTGTAAACCCTTTCTGTGAGTTGAGGAGCCGAGGGTGAGAATGGAACCTTGAGCAAGAACATAGATTCCGAAGCTACAGTTCAGAGGTTGTGAAGTTGGAGGTCACAGTTCAGTGTCTCCGAAGTGCCAACCTGGGAGATATTATAATTGATGTCCTCAGACTGCAAACTTGCCTGCAGGTTCTGAGTTCAGCAACAATTTTATTGAGCAAAGTTCAAGCAAGATAGTAAGAGATTCATCAAAAAGAAAGCTCAGCATAAAAAGATAAATATGGGAGTGGCAGATGCCTCTGGTTTGAGGGTCAGCATCAAGAGGATGGATTAGGGACCAAAGCCTGCTGCTTAAAAAATAATACCAATTGGGTCAAAATGACTTAAAAGCAAACTTGCTAAGAATACAGTCCCCATAAATTGAATGACTGTACCCACTTGTCAGTGTTTCGTTTCATTTCAATGATAAATGAGAATTGACTGTTTTGATGTATCCCACTCTTTATCTCTGGTAACTGCCTGAGCTTGAAACACACAATTCAGTTTGAACTCAAATTTGATTCTGAGATAGGTCACCTATCACATTAACTATGCCATCATTTAAACTGCTTATTTCTGCAACATAATATTACAGTATCACTGTTTCAGTTCATTTGCTGCTCAAACCCTCACCCACACAATCGTTACCTCTACTCAAACCATTTCAACACACTTCCATCCCCACATCTTCTATTCTTCATAAACTTAAAATCGCATAAAGTTCTGCACTTTTATGACTTCTCACCAAGTACTGTTCACCCATTACCCCTTTGCTCACTGGCATCCAATGGCATCTATTTAAGCAATAGTTCTTAAGAAAATAGTTTCATATTTCCAAATCTTCTTCCTATCTCTGTAATTTCCTCTAACACTACCAGCCTATGATACTTCTGCACTGTTCCATTTCTGGCCACTTGAATATTCACAATTTTAACCACTTTACTGTAAAATGAAATGAGGTAAAAACAATAACTGCAGATACTGGAAACCAAATTCTGGATTAGTGGTGCTGGAAGAGCACAGCAGTTCAGGCAGCATCCAACGAGCAGCGAAATCGATGTTTCGGGCAAAAGCCCTTCCTCAGGAATAAAGGCAGTGAGCCTGAAGTGTGGAGAGATAAGCTAGAGCCAGTACTTCCCATTGAGTCTGTCCTCAATGGAGTTGAAAAGGATGAGGGGGGATCTCATTAAAACTTACAGAATACTGAGAGGCCTGGATAGAATGGAGAGGGAAACGATGTTTCCACTTGAGAGATTAGGACTTGAGGGCACAACCTCAGAGAGATGGCATGATGCTTTAGAACTGAGATGAGGAGGAATTTCTTCATCAGAGAGTGGTGAATCTATGGAACAGTTTTGTCACAGAAGGTTGTGGAGGCCAAATCACTGAGTTTAGTTAAGTCAGCAATAGATAGGTTCTTGGTTAGTAAAGGTTCAAAGGTTATGGGAGAGAAGGCAGGAGAATGGGGTTAAGAAAAATATCAGCCATAATTGAATGCAAAGCTGATTCAATGGGCGGAAATGGCCTAATTCTGTTCCCATATATGATGGTCTTATAGATGCCACAGTTCAGCAGTTAACACCTTTAACTGGAATTATGGGTGACATGGTGACTCAGTGGTTAGCACTACTGCCTCACAGTGCCAGGGACCTGGGTTCAATTCCAGCCTCCGGGCGTCTGTCTGTGTAGTTTGCATGTGCTCCCAGTGTCTGCATGGGTTTTCTCTGGGTGCTCTGGTTTCCTCCCACAGTCACAAAGATGTGCAGGCCAGGTGAATTGGCCATGCTAAATTGCCCATAGTGTTTGGTGTATTAGTTAGAGGGGGGTGGGTTGCTCGTTGGGCTGAAGGGCCTGTTTCCACACTGTAGGGAATCTAATCTAAATCATTCCTCCTTTATGAAATTCCTTAACATTATTCTCTTTCACAAATCTTTTATCAGTCAGTTATCATTTTTTGATAACTTAGGATGTTTTTTTGTGTATCACCTCTTTCAGTTACTTCGTACGTTTGTAAATTTTTCTCACTCTGAATAAAGCTTTTCCTTATAACTGTTCTAAGTTTATTTCTCAATTTAACTTCTCCGTTATTTCCAATTTTTATTTCTGTCTTGCCTTGTTATATTCTGAAGAAATAATCTTACCATATGCATGTTATTTAAAATTTTATAACAAAGAAACCAAGGGTGCAGGCGCATAGTTCCTTGAAAGAGGAGTCGCAGGTAGACAGGATAGTGAAGAAGGCCTTCATTTGGCAGTGGATTGAGTAGAGGAGTTGGGACATCATAATGCAATTGTTCAGGATATTGTTGAGGCCACTTTTAGAATACTGTATTCTATTCTGGTCACCTTTCTATAGGAAAGCTGTCTTTGAATTTGAAAGGGTTCAGAAAAGATTTACAAGGATATTGCCAGGATTGGAGTGTTTGAGCTAAAGGGAGAGGCTGAGGGACCATGGGTAGGGTGAATATCACCTGATGCAGGAGCGTCGCTCCAAAAGCTAGTGTGCTTCCAATTAAACCTGTTGGACTATAACCTGGTGTTATGTGATTTTTATCTTTTTCCCAGAGTAGGGAATACATTCCCAAACTAATGGGAATACATTTAAGGTGAGAGGGGAAATGTTTAAAAGAGACCTGAGTGGCAACATTTTTACACAGAGGGTGGTGCTCGTGTGGAATGAGCTGTGGAATGAGAGGAGGTGGTGGAGGCGGGTATAATTACAACATTTAAAAGGCATCTGGACAGGGTAAATGAATAGCAAGTGTTTAGAGAAATATGGGCCAAATGCTAGGAAATGGGACCAGATCAGTTTAGGATATTTGGTCAGCATGGATGAGTTGGACTGAATGTCTGTTTCTGTTCTGCACAACTCTATGATTCCATTTTCCTGTAATCTTCATATCAGACTGTAAAACTTAGAACATAGAACATAGAACAATACAGCACAGAACAGGCCCTTCGGCCCACGATGTTGTGCCGAACTTCTATCCTAGATTAAGCACCCATCCATGTACCTATCCAAATGCCGCTTAAAGGTCGCCAATGAATCTGACTCTACCACTCCCACGGGCAGCGCATTCCATGCCCCCACCACTCTCTGGGTGAAGAACCCACCCCTGACATCTCCCCTATACCTTTCACCCTTCACCTTAAATTTATGTCCCCTTGTAACACTCTGTTGTACCCGGGGAAAAAGTTTCTGACTGTCTACTCTATCTATTCCTCTGATCATCTTATAAACCTCTATCAAGTCACCCCTCATCCTTCGCCGTTCCAACGAGAAAAGGCCGAGAACTCTCAACCTATCCTCGTATGACCTACTCTCCATTCCAGGCAACATCCTGGTAAATCTTCTCTGCACCCTCTCCAAAGCTTCCACATCTTTCCTAAAGTGAGGCGACCAGAACTGCACACAGTACTCCAAATGTGGCCTAACCAAAGTCCTGTACAGCTGCAACATCACCTCACGACTCTTGAATTCAATCCCTCTGCTAATGAACGATAATACTCCATAGGCCTTCTTACAAACTCTATCCACCTGAGTGGCAACCTTCAAAGATCTATGTACATAGACCCCAAGATCCCTCTGTTCCTCCACCTGACCAAGAACCCTACCATTAACCCTGTATTCCGCATTCTTATTTGTTCTTCCAAAATGGACAACTTCACACTTGGCAGGGTTGAACTCCATCTGCCACTCCTCAGCCCAGCTCTGCATCATATCTAAGTCCCTCTGCAGCCGACAACAGCCCTCCTCACTGTCCACAACTCCACCTATCTTTGTATCATCTGCAAATTTACTGACCCACCCTTCGACTCCCTCATCTAAGTCATTAATAAAAATTACAAACAGCAGAGGACCCAGAACTGATCCCTGCGGAACTCCACTTGTAACTGGACTCCATGCTGAATATTTACCATCTACCACCACTCTCTGACTTCGACCGGTTAGCCAGTTTTCTATCCAATTGGCCAAATTTCCCTCTATCCCATGCCTCCTGACTTTCCGCATAAGCCTACCATGGGGAACCTTATCAAATGCCTTACTAAAATCCATGTACACTACATCCACTGCTCTACCCTCATCCACATGCTTGGTCACCTCCTCGAAGAATTCAATAAGACTTGTAAGGCAAGACCTACCCTTCACAAATCCGTGCTGGCTGTCCCTAATCAAGCAGTGCCGTTCCAGATACTCGTAAATCCTATCCCTCAGTACCCTTTCCATTACTTTGCCTACCACAGAAGTAAGACTAACTGGCCTGTAATTCCCGGGGTTATCCCTATTCCCTTTTTTGAACAGGGGCACAACATTCGCTACTCTCCAGTCCCCTGGTACCACCCCCGTTGCCAGTGAAGACGAGAAGATCATTGCCAACGGTACTGCAATTTCCTCTCTTGCTTCCCACATAATCCTAGGATATATCCCGTCAGGCCCGGGGGACTTGTCTATCCTCAAGTTGTTCAAAATGTCCAACACATCTTCCTTCCTAACAGATATCTCTTCTAGCTTATCAGTCCGTTTCACACTCTCCTCTTCAACAATACAGTCCCTCTCGTTCGTAAATACTGAAGAGAAGTACTTGTTCAAGACCTCTCCTATCTCTTCCGACTCAATACACAGTCTCCCACCACTGTCCTTGATCGGACCTACCCTCGTTCTCGTCATTCTCAGGTTTCTCACATACGCATAGAATGCCTTGGGGTTATCCTTGATCCTATCCGCCAGGGATTTTTCATGCCCTCTCTTAGCTCTCCTAATCCCTTTCTTCAGGTCCCTTCTGGCTATCCTGTATCCCTCCACTGCTCTGTCTGAACCTTGTTTCCTCAACCTTATGTAAGCCTCCTTCTTCCTCTTTACTAGACATTCAACCTCCCTCGTCAACCAAGGCTCCCTCACACGACCATTTCTTTCCTGCCTGATCGGTACATACATATCAAGGACACGTCGTATCTGCTCCTTGAAAAAGTCCCACATTTCCACCACATCCTTCCCTGACAGCCTATGTCTCTCTCTTTCCCTATAGCTAATCACTTTTACCTTTGGGATCATCCATTATTCTTTACTGCACACATTATGCTGCATGTATGTATTTTTGTGTTAATGATTAAAAGATGAAAGGGTTTGGGGAAGAAACCCTGAGTAAGTATGTTTGGCGAACAGATTTCCATGCAAGTTTATTCTGATTGGGCAGGTCATTGCCCTAAATAATGAAGCAGCTATCATTTTGTTGAACTATGTGAAGTGTATGTGCATGTTCTTTGGGTTTACAAATGACCGAGCCTTATATATTCATATGTGTAGCCTTCAGTACACACACTTAACAAAACCTGGCAGTTAAATGTCAATCAGCATTAATGGGTGCATTCTCCAAGGTAATGCCTGAACCAATCGGAGTCCACTTACAGTCAATCAACACTCTTCCCTCGTTTAGTACACGTTAGTTTTCTCCTTGAATTTATATTCTTGTAAAATGTCCTGATAAGTGAAACTTAAAAAGCTTTGAGCTATACTCAAAAACTACACAACCAATCAGATATTTAAATAATGTTAATGGCACACCAAAATTGTAGAGATCATGTCGTTGAGTCATACAGATGTACAGCATGGAAATAGACCTTTCGGTCCAACCCGTCCATGCCAACCAAATATCCTACTCTAATCTATACCCATTTGCCAGCACTTAGCCCATATTCCTCTAAACCTTTCCTATTCATATACCCATCCAAATGCCTTTTACATGCTGCAATTGTACTAGCCTTCACCACTTCCTCTGGCTGCTCATTTCATACCTGCACCATCCTCTGCGTTAAAAAGTTGCCCCTTAGGTCCTTTTTATATATTTCCCCTCTCACTCTAAATCTATGCCCTCTAGTTCTGGATGCCGCCCCCCCCCCCCCCCCCACCCCAGGGAAAATACCTTTCCTACTTATCCTATCCATTCCCCCTCATGGTTTTATAAACCTCCATGAGGTCACCTCTCAGCCTCCAACTCTCCAGGGAAAACAGCCCCAACCTATTCAACCTCTCCTTGTAGCTCAAATCCTCCAAACCTGGCAACATCCTTGTAAATCTTTTCTGAACCCTTTCAGGTTTCACAACATCCTTCCAAAAGGAAGGAGACCAGAATTGCACACAATATTCCAAAAGTGGCTGAACCAATGTCCTGTATAACCGCAACATGACTTACCAACTCTTGTACTCAATACTCTGACCAATAAAGGAAAGCATACCAAACGCCTTCTTCACTATCCTATCTACCTGTGACTCTACTTTCAAAGAACTATGAACTTGTGCTCCAAAGTCTTTTTGTTCAGCAACACTCCCTAGGACCTTACCATTAAGTATATAAGGTTGATAGGGTTATTAAGAAGGCATACGATGTGTTCGCTTTTATTGGTAGAGGGATTGAGTTTCGGAATCATAAGATCATGCTGCAGCTGTACAAACTCTGGTACGGCCACATTTGGTGTATTGCATACAGTTCTGGTCACCGCATGACAGGGAGGATGTGGAAGCTTTGGAAAAGGTTCAGAGGTTGTTTCCTGGTTTAGAGGGAGGTCTTACGAGGAAACGCTGAGGGATTTGAGGCTATTTTCATTAGAAGGACGTTGAAAGATGACTTAATTGAGATGTAGAAGATAATCAGAGGGTTAGATAGGCTAGACAGTGAGAGTCTTTTTCCTCAGGTGGCGATGGCTAGCACGAGGGATATAGCTTCAAACTGAGGGGCGATAGAAAAAGGACAGAGATCAGAGGTAGTTTCTTTACTCAGAGTAGTAGAGGCGTGGAACGCACTGCCTGCAACGGTAGTCGGCTTGCCAAGTTTAAGGGCATTTAAATGGTCATTGGATAGGCATATGGATAGGAATTGAATAGTGTAGATTAGATGGGCTTCAGATCAGTTCCACAGGTCGGCGCAACATCGTGGGCTGAAGGGCCTGTACTGCGCTGTAATGTTCTACCTTATCATTAAGTGTATAAATCCTGCTCTGATATGCTTTTCCAAAATGCAGCACCTCACATTTATTTAAATTAAACTTCATCTGCCACTCCTCAGCCCATTGGCCCATCTGTTCAAGATCTGTGTACTCCAAGGTAACCTTCTTCACTGTCCACTCCACCTCCAATTTTGATGTCATCTGCAACCTACAAACCATATCTCCTATGTTTACATCCAAATCATTTATATAAATGACGAAAAGTAATGGACCCAGCACCGATCCTTGTGGCACTCCACTGGTCACACGCCTCCAGTCTGAAAAACAACCCTCCACCACTGCCCTCTGCCTCCTACCTTCAAGCCAGTTCTGTACCCAAATGGCTAGTTCTCCCTGTATTCCATTTGATCTAACCTTGCTAACCAGCCTCCCATGGGGAATCTTGTTGAACACCTCACTGAAGACCATATAGACCGCATCCACCATTCTGCCCTCATGGGGTGGCATGGTGGCTCAGTGGTTAGCACTGCTGTCTCACAGCACTAGGGTCCTAGGTTCAATTCCAACCTGTGTGGAGTTTGCACATTCTCCCTGTGTCTGCGTGGGTTTCCTCTGGGTGCTCTGGTTTCCTCCTGCAGTCCAAAGATGTGCAGTTCAGGTAAATTGGCCATGTTAAATTGTTCATATTGTTTGGTGTATTAGTCAGAGGGAAATGGGTCTGGTTGGTTACTCTTCGGAGGGTCAGTGTGGATGCGTTGGGCCAAAGGGCCTGTTTCTACACTGGAGGGAATCTAATCTAAAGCAGTTAAAAAAGCAAAAATATTGAGTTTATTTTTCTTTGCAAGCAAATATAAATTTAAAAGAAATGGAGCAGGTATAAACAGGAGTCTCCATTTTAAATTTGCACTGAATATTTGCTCACATTACCAGCTAGGGTAGCATAAATCAAAATTAGTTTACAGAGATATTGCTAAGCCAGTATTGTGTGGTGGCTAGAACATGTAATAGTCAGTAATGATCGAATATTAGTCCATTGCTGAAATCAGCAATAAACACTCTCAATGAGTGACTAAAGTTGGCCGACTAAGGTTTGTTTTGTTCTTCGACCTTGCCTTTCCAAAAACATGTAAATTGTGTCCTTCAGGATTCCCTAAAACCACTTGCCCACCACCAATGTCAGGCTCACCGGTCTTTGGTTCCCTGGCTATTGACTGGTGAGTCTGACGTTGGTGGTGGGAATCCTGAGGGACAGGATGTACATGTAATTGGAAAGGACTGATCAGGGATAGTCAGCATGGCCTTGTGCATGGGAACTGAAAATGTGTTGCAGGAAAAGTGCAGCAGGTCATGCAGCATCCAAGGATTCCTGAAGTAGGGCTCATGTCTGAATCATCGATTCTCCTGCTCCTTGGATGCTGCCTGACCTGCTGCGCTTTTCCAGCAACACATTTTCAGCTCTGATCTCCAGCATCTGCACTTTCTCCTTGTGCATGGGAAATCATGTTTCAAATGTGATTGAGTTTTTTGAAGAAGTAACAAAGAGTATTGATTAGATTATTTTTCCTACAGTGTGGAAACAGGCCCTTTGGCTCAACCAGTCCACACCGACCCTCCGAAGAGTAACCCACCCAGACCCATTTCTCTCTGAAAAATACACCAAACACTATGGACAATTTAGCATGGCCAATTCACCTGAACTGCGGGAGGAAACCAGAGCACCCAGAGGGAACCCACGCAGACACAGGGAGAATGTGTAAACTCTACACAGGCAATCACCTGAGGCTGGAATTGAACCAGAGACCCTGATGCTGTGAGATAGCAGTGCGAACCACTGAGCCACTGTGCTGCCCCATAAACTTTACTACAAAGAACTTTACTTTATGCAATGACTTTCATGCCTTCAAGACATCTTGATGGACATTGCAATAAATGAATTCCTTTGAAGCATTAGCAGTTGCTTTGTAGGCAAATTGTAGCCAGTTTATGCATAGCAAGATCCAAAGTAACAATGAAATAAATTACCAGTGTCAGGGTGATGGCTAAAGTATGAGGTATATGTTGTAATTGGATATGAAACCAAAAGTACATATACTTCATAGAGAACTCGGGCACATGGGCAGCAGTACGAAGCAATCTCCAGTAAAGCTTTCTTAATCTTTCCAAGAAGAAAAAACCGGTAAGACCAAGAGCATGGGGTTGACAAACATGTCAGTCATAATAAAATGGTGGAGTTGATGTGATGGGCCAAATTGTCCTATATCTTATGGTTTCTGATGCCTGTCACTCTATGTAATCTGCAACAAGACAGATTTTTGTGATTATTGAGTTGCACGTCATTGGGATAGCCCAGTAGATATCAATCCCCAATATTCATGGAGTAATTTCACAAAATTCCTCAAATTGCCATCTTTTATCCCAAGTTGACAGAAAATATGGGCCAAGTTTCATTACTGAACAAAAATGACTGTCACAAATAAATACATTCTAGCCATAGATAAATAATTGTGAACCACTAACTAACTCTAATTCTACAAGTTAAGATTCTAACACACTTATGAATTCCCCCTCTACATACACATACAGACAGATAGATACAACCCAACACAAAAAAAAGGGTGTTATAGGTGAAGGTAATGATTAGGAAGGTGGTTCTGTGGCCCCATCCACAGAATTGACTGAGGTGATCTTTTGTTGATCTGACTGCAGCTTTTTGGTCTTCCCTCTCCAGATACTTCCATTTGTTTGCACAGGGTGACTGGTTTTATGCTTATAAAGATATTTGACTTATCTATTAAAAGTCACAGGTTACAATAACTGGAAAATGGAAATAATCTGGCCATCTTCAGATTTGAGACACTTTTTTTTAACTGCAGAGCAGAACATCCCCTTCCCTTCAGAGGTCAGATGGTTTTCCTTGAAATAATCACATCCCCAAACTGTTCAGCTGTTCAATGCCAGTCACATTTTTTATTGGCAGGCAGACATCCATTGTTATTGATAATTAGTCACTTGTTGCCAGCCAAAATTCTATTCCTACAGATTTCTTGATTCCAGCTTGTCCAACCTTTCTGCCCCAACTCACCTCACCATCACCCACAACTGCTTGAATGCACAGCAGTGTAAACGCCACTTATAATGGGCATCAGGTTACTTGCTTTTTATAAGTAAGTGCTGCACTTTGCAGTGATTGGAACGATATCAGCCAGGTGGATCTCATAGAATGAGTTCCCTGGCTGGGGCTGTTAACCTGTTCTAATCAGGAGTTCCTGGCTGACAAATATAAACTGCAATGTCACCCGGTACGGAGGAGAGAGGGCAGGTCTGAAGACCTCCTCATGGGTCTGCTCCTGGGCCTGGCCAAACTGGCCATAAACAGGTCCAGGCAGCAGGCCGTGGAGGGGGTCATTAAGGCCTGCCTGCCCGCCCCTCTTCTGTGGTTACGTTACAGCCCGGGTGTCTCTGGGGAGAAGGAGCACACGGTCTCCACCGACACCCTGGAGTTGTTCAGGGAGAGGTGGGCGCCGCAGGAAGTGGAGTGCATTACTTCCCCTTCCAACTCTATTTTGATTTAATCCTTGCCCTCCCCTTCACTGTTTAATCACACAGCATTGCCCTTTGATGTGAAGGGCACTGCTTGTCACAGGCCACTCGGGTGTTTCTTTTCTTCCTGGTGGTGGAAACTGAATAAAGGTTCGTGCACCTTGTGTCTTTCACTGTGTCTCACACCTGCACACACACACCATGGGTGCTGGGGAAAAAATAAGCACTACTGCAGTTAGGCGGTAGTGTGGGGGTTTAAAAAAATGAACAGGAGTGTTAGATATCCTGAAACAAAATAAATAAAAAAAACTGCAATGTTACCCGGTACGGAGGAGAGAGGGCAGGTCTGAAGATCTCCTCGTGGGTCTGCTCCTGGGCCTGGCCAAACTGGCCATAAACAGGTCCAGGCAGTGGGCCGTGGAGGGGGTCGTTAAGGCTGACTGCTTGCCCCTCTTCTGTGGTTATGTTAGAGCCTGGGTGTCTCTGGAGAAGGAGCACACGGTATCCACCAACACCCTGGAGTTGTTCAGGGAGAGGTGGGTGCCGCAGGGAGTGGAGTGCATTATTTCCCCCTCCAACTCTATTTTGATTTAATCCCTGCCCTCCCCTTCACTGTTTGATCACAAAGCATTGCCCTTTGATGTGAAGGGCACTGCTTGTCACAAGCCACTCGGGTGTTTCCTTTCTTCCTGGTGGTGGAAACTGATTAAAGATTCGTGCACCTTGTGTCTTAAAACAAAAGAAAAAAAAAACTGCAATGTCAGGGGACTGTTCAGTCCAGGAGCCGGCTCCGACCTAGCTGGGTCAATGTCATGCACTATGTGTGTGTAAATGAGGGGTGACTTGGTGACAGGGTACTGGCCTTCATGAAGTTATTTCAGTGGTGACAAGAATGTGACTATGAAAAAGTGCCTATGAGCAAAAGATCAACCAGACTTCAAATAGACACTACAACTAGCTTTGTCTTTAGAAATTACAACAAGTGGAGCTTATGAGTAACAGGGTATGTAGATGGAAGTGGACACCTTCGCCAGGCTGACTGTGCTTGGCAAACACCATTTGAATGAAGGCAATTGCATAGCCTCAGTCAGGACATGTGGGAACATTCTCTGAACCTTGGTCATCCCACGCAAAACCTCAAAACAAAGTCAAGCCTTGACCAAACAGTGAAATTTTCTCTAATCCAGGCAAGCAGGCCATTGTAGTTGCAGACTCTAGACAGCAAAAGAATTCTACTAGGCCTGAATTGAGGAAGACAACTCATAGGCTGCTATCCAGGAGAATGCACACACTGGAAAGTCCACCTACAGCCATTTTGGAACAGTTAAACTGCTAAGAAACTTTTAAATTAGAACCAATCAAAATAAACATCTGGTTAAATGGTCACCCAGTCCTAGTAGAGGTCTCTAGTGCTGTGGCCATTTCAGTGATTGCAGAACTGGTCTTTACTAAATTTCACTCTCAACTCCAAACCTTAAGTTTGTGTAAGACCTCAGCCAGGCTGAGGACCTGTACTGGGAAACCCATAAAGATGAAGGGTACAATTTCTGCTTTGGTCTCTTCTGAGAAACAGCTGGTTCAAGTTACGATTGATTGTCAAAGAAAATTTGGACCCAATTTGGGGAAAATTTGGTTTAAAAAGATTCAAGTTGATTGGCTCAACATTTTTCAATTAGAAATAGGTGCCTGAGTAAAGTGCGAATTAAATACCTGGAAGCTTTTCAGGGAGGTCTCGGGATAAGCAAAAGGGCCCAGCCCATCTTACATGTTGACCAAGAAACAAGTCTGTGATTCTGTAATGCCTGCCCAGTGCCATTTGCCTTATGTGCAAAAGTAGAGTCAAAAATCAGGATACTGGAAAGCAAAAGAATCATCAAACTAGTCCAGCTTACAGAATTTCAGTACTGGTCATACCGATTGTGAAACCCAACTGGTCGGTTTGCTTTTATGGGGATTTCAAACAAATGTTGAACTGCTTTTCGCACCTGGATAAACAACTAATTCCATGCATAGAGGCTGTGCTTCATAAAGCTGGATATAAGCCATGTGTACCTGTAATTGCGATTAGATGAGGATTCCCAGAGGTATGCTACAGTCAATACCCATCAGGACTTTTACCAATATACGAGACTACCTTTTAGGGTTTCATCAGCCTGGCCATTTTCCTATAATTGATGGAGAGCATTCTACAAGGTCTACCCCAGTTTGCCATTTATCTGGATGTTGTGCTAATAACCGATAGGAGCAATAACAAGCATTTAGAGAACTTGGATATAGTGCTTAAATGTTTCTCCAAAGTGGCATATGCCTTAGGAGGGAAAAAATGTGTTCCGGGCACCGCAAGTGACTCACGTGGACAACAGAGTTGACAAAAAGGCCAAGTTACATCTGTTGGAAGATAAATTGAGTACAATCAAAGGTGCCCCAACCCATTCTCTGTACTGGAGCTTCAGTCTTTCCTTGGGTGGATGAATTGTTATGAAAAATTAATACACAACCTCGTCTCCATCGTGGCACCCTGACACTTATTATTGAAAAAGGGTCAGCCTTGGAAATGGTTGCCGAGCCAAGATGTACCCTTGAGGGAAGTAAAGAAGCAGATGTCGGCAGACTACAATCACAAGCGAGACTCGGTACTGACATGCAATGCCCCCCTGTACAGTATCAGAGTAGTGTTGGCTCACCAGTGGCCCATAGAGTGAAACGCTTGATAGCGTATCCTTCCTGAGTTTGGCTGATGCTAAACAATGATATGCCCAGATAGCGAAGGAAGGTTTGGCAGCCATCCTTGATGTGAGAAAGTTCTACCAATAGGTTTACGGATGTAAGTTTGCCATAGTAATGGATCACAAGCCCCTGCTAGGGCTACTTAAAGAGGACAGGGCCAAGCTGCCCATAACTTGAGTTGAATTCAGTGGTTGCCTCTTATTCTAAGTGCTTACAATTACAAGTTGGAATACCATCCAGGAGGTGAAGTGGCAAATGCAGATGTTTTGAGCCACCTCCAACTGGGGGATACACCACCAGTAATGCCACCACTTGAGGACTCCATTCTGGATTTAAACTTTCTGGACATCCTTGTGGTCATTGCTGACAATATCAGATCTTGGATACAAAAAGATCCCATCCTAGCAAAACTAAAACAGCTCACAGTATTGAGGAGGAAGCAAAAGGTTCATCACAACCAGAATTGAAACCTTTTTGGACCAGAGGACACCAGGTCATCATTGAGGATGGCATATTATTATGGAGGGCAAGAGTGAATGTCCCAAGCAAAGGTCACCACCAGATACTGACTGAACCCCACCGGGGTCATCCAGAGTTTTCCAAAATGAAATGTTGGTGAGAAGTCATGTCTCATAGCTAGGATTAGATGATGACATAGCTATGTTGGTGGGACAGAGTCCAGAGTCCCAACAAGGACAAAAACTACTGCCAGTAGCTCCCCCATATTCATGGGAATGGACCCGTGAACCCTGGATTTAGTTCGACATTAATGATTGCTGGTCCTTTCGTGGACTCTATGAGTGGACGTCCACAATGACTAAAAACAAAGTGGTTGGAATTAGATAATGTTAATTCGTCAAACATGGGAACGATGATTGAAAAATTGAGAGCAACTTTTGCAATACATGGACTCTCAGAGGTGTTGGTCACAGTCAACGGGCCATCACTTACCAGCAGGATATTTGAGTATTTCCTAAACTTGAATGGCATTCAGCATTTAAGGAAAGCTCCATACATCCATCATCCAATGTTCTGGTGGAAAGAATAGTCTAAACTTTGAAGGCAGGCTGAAAGAAACAGCATATAGCTTCACTCAATAGCAAACTGTCCCAGTCCCTGTTTGATTATAGGACCACCCTTCACTCAACTGCAGAGACAGCTCCAGCAGAGTTGCTAATGGGGAGAAGATTCCACACCAGGTTAAATCTGATCTTCCTTGAACCAGATGCAGGGTGAAAGCATCAGGAGCATCAATGCTAGGCACAACACTCCCCTAAGCGAGTCAGGCAGTTCACTTCAGGGGACGACGTTTAGTGCTGAAACGTTTAGTGCATGGGTAAAAGGCATGGTTGTATGAGGTCAGGTCCTGTGATGTAAAAAGATCAGGTATGTGAGGAAGTCCTGCACAACCACATGGACCACATGGAAGCTGAAACCTTACAAAACAGAAGCAAAACATATCCAGCACCCCCAGAACATCTGGAAGACTGCCAGAACCTGTGGGTTCTCTCTTCCTACTGATTGAGGAAACCTCTGAGGACAGATGGACATGGCAGATGTCGCAGACTTGATGCATTACCACTTCAAGAAGATGATGAGTTTCAGCCAAGATGCTCGGGGCGCAAGAGGCAAGTTATGGTCTGGTCCATGCCGCCAAGTATCCAAGGCAAAGTCAGAGGAACCGGACCTGGTGCGAAAACACCTAGGAGAAGCTACAGGAAAAAGTATGGGCTGACGTCCCTGGACTGAGAGGAAGAGGCATGTAGTGACTGGAATGATGTCAGCTAGGTGGTTCTCATTGAATATGAGTTCCCTGATTGGGACGGTTTATCTGGTCCCTTCAGGGAGCCACTGCTAACAGATATAAAAAGGAATGTCAGGGGTTCTGTTCAGTCTAGGGGCTGTTTCTGAGCTAGCTGGGTAAGTGTAATAAACCATGCAAATGTATTTTAAGGGTAACCTTGGTAATGGCATACTGGCCTTCGCAGAGTTATTTCACAGTCGTTTAACAAACTTTGGTTTTTGAAACAGTTCTTTTCCTATTTCAGTTCACACTCAAAAATACAGAAAAATTAAAACGTAGTCTTTATGATTGGTCTAACACTAAGAAAGAAATGAATGTAAAAAAAAGTTGAAAGTGGATGAAACACTAGTTTATACTGAGAAGAAATCAGTAATTAAAGCTTTTGGGAGGATGGAAAACATAGAAACTTTCCTCTTTATCCAACTTCCATTCAGTTAGAATAAAGGTTTACAGAACTGACGGAAGCTTCTCTTTGAATTGTGCCAACACCAGCTCTTTCCAGAACAGTTTAAAACTAATCATTCTGCCCTGCTATTTTCCAATACCTAGCATTTTCTCCTGCTTTTTATTCCAGGGATGTGGGCAATATTAATTAATCACCCTTAGTCACAAGGCATTAAGTATCTGTCATACCGTATAGACTAAATGTATATGTAAGTCAGACCTTGGAGATAAAAGAAGATTCCTTCCCAGAGGCAAATTAATGCCACAGTTGGGTTTTTGAGCAGGTTGAGGTTTTAGTCATTCAGTACCTAGCTGGAGCCCATAAAGGATTTCAATTTGTTAAATTCAGTTTCACAGTTTGTCATGGTGGTATTTAAATTTACCATATTCTGTGTTTCTCATGTATGTTTGATAACCATTTGTCTACTGTACCCATTGCTTCACACCTCTGTCCACTTTTCCTTTGAAAATCACTGACTGCTAAGGCATTTCATGTTGGGATAAGTCCATGTAAATGAAGTAATTTTAATGCTTCTTAATTTTCTTGCAGTGATTATAAATTGTAATCCTTTGCCACTGATGACCAATTGCAGGAAAAAAAACCCTACTCAGCTCAGAAAATCTCTAAATATTTCTCAATCTATGAAATCTGATTTGAGCTTTCACATTCCTGAGAACTCTAGATTTTTTTTTCTTTGTCAATTTCCAAAAGCTATACTTAACAATCTTTCTGATTTATTGTCCATTTTGTAAGAAGGAACCCAAAGTTGCACAAAATGCTGTGAGCAGGGCCTTGTACGTGCATCAATTTTCTTCACTCTTATATTTTATCCCCCTGTTTATAAAATACAAATGATGGTGACCTTTTTCATGGCATTTTAAAACTGCTTTCAAGGAATTCTGTATTTAAATTGCAAGATCTGATTCTCCATTTATTTAGCAAGTCACCATTAGTTTGACCTACCTTATTTAACTAAGCACAAGACATAACCTGAGACTCTGACCTTTGGTGGTTCTTATGCCACTAAGGAACTTACTGAATTTAATCAGGTACTGTCATAGAGTCATACAGATGTACAGGATGGAAACAAACTCTTCAGTCCAACTCATCCATGCTGACCAGATATCCCAACTAATCTAGTCCCATTTGCCAGCACTTGGCCCATTATCCTCTAAACCCTTCCTATTCATATACCCATTCAGATGCCTTTAAATGCTGTAATTGTACCAGCCTCCACCACTTCCTCTGGCAGCTCATTCCATACACGCACCACCCTCTGTGTGAAAACGTTGCCTCTTAGGTCTCTTTTATATCTTTCCCCTCTCACCCTAAACCTATGCCCTCTAGTAATGGACTCCCCCATCTGAGGGAAAAGTCCTTGTCTATTTATCCTATCCATGCCTCTCATGAGTTTATAAAGCTCTGTAAGGTCACCCCTCAGCCTCTGACACTCCAGGGAACACAGCGCCAGCCTATTCAGCATCTCCTCATTGTCCTGACTTTTACTAATGTTGATTCTTTTTTTATTTTTATTTTTCTTTATATTCTGGTAATAATAATATTCAATTTTTGTCTGTTAATTCAGGAAACATTAGTCAATTTGGATATAAAGATCACTGAAATGATGAATTAAGACTAACCTTAAAGCAATAGTGTGTTTGGACAATACACCTAATTAAAAACATGCCAGTGCATATTTCAGAAACTTTAATTAAATGATCACAGTTCTGCAGATGGATACTTTTATGAATTCATAAACTTTTTTCAGTGGAGTAGTGATTAATATGGAATACCAAATTATAATGACTTAAATAAGCAAGGGCACACGCAGCAGAGGAATCATATCAGGGAAACTAAAGAGGCGAACCTAGATCTGATAGGTCGCATCCTAGGATGTTTTGCGAAGTAGCTATAGACATAGTGGACAGACTGGTGGTAATCGCCCAAGAATCTTAGATTCTGGAAAAGTCACAGAGGATTGAAGACAGCCACACTTATTCAAAACTTATTTGAAATCTTTGATATGGCAACAATGGGATAGACAAAGGGGAACCATTTGATGTAATATTTAGATTTCCAAAAGACATTCAGTAAAGTACCATACATAAGGCTACTTAGTAAAATAAGAACCTAAGGAAATAGATTAGATATATTAGTATGGATAGATTATTGACTAATTAATCGAAAACAGAGAGTTGGGGTATGTAGGGAATTTTCAGGGTGACAACCTATCACTAAGGGAGTGTCCCAAGGACCAGTGTTTGGGGCCACAACTATTTACAATGTATGTTAATAGTTTTGACGATGGAGTGAATGTAGTATCACCACGTTTTGGGATGACAAATGTAGATGGTAAGGCCAGCGATGAGGATGACACAAGATGTCTACGGAATGATATCGACAGGTTAAGCAAGGAGGCAAAAATTGGCCAGACTGAATATAATGTGGGAAATGTGAGGTTATGTACTTATACAGGACATTTAGAAGAGCTGAATATTATTTAAATGGGAAAAAACAGCAGAAAGCTGCAGCACAAAAAGATTCGGGCTCTTTGTGCAGAACTATGAAAAGCTAGCATACAACTTAAGCAAATAATAGGGAGGTAAATGGGATGTTGGCTTTTATTTCTAAGAAATAAGTATAAATATTGCAAAGTCTTGCTAAAACTATACAAGGGACTGATTGGACCATACCAAGAATACCGTGAACAGTTTTGGAAAAATATACTAGCATTGGAAGCAGTCAAGAGAAAGTTCACTAGTTTGATGCTAGGCATGGAGAAATTTTGTTATGAGGAGAGGTTAAGTGGGTTAGGTTTATACCTATTGGAATTTAGAAGAATGAGAGGTGATCTTATTGGAGTGTATAAAATTCTTAGAGGGCTTGACAGGGTGGTTGCTGAGTGGTTGTTTCCTGTTGTGGTCAAGTCTAAAACCTGAAGGCATAATCTCAGAGTAAGGGGTCACCTCTTTAAAGTGGGGAGGAGGAAATATTAGTTCTCTGAGGGACATGAATCTGTAGAGTTCTTTACTGCAGAGGGCTGTTAAGGTTGGGTTGTTAAGTATATATAAGGCTGGAATAGGCAGACTTTTAATTGGTAAAGAAATTGAGTTTTATTGGGAAAAAGAGGGAAATGGAATTGGAGATTACCATATATTCTATGCTCTCATTGAATGGTGGAACAGGCTCAATGGGCTGAATGGCTGACTTCTGATCCCATGCCTTTGTGATCTAATCACTTGGTGGATTAACAAAAATTCAGACTATTGTGAAGACAACAAAGTCAAGGAATTATACAGATCAGTTACAAAAGGGAACTCTGTAAAATTAAACTTGATGGCAAGGGGCAAGGGAAGAAGATTTGCTAAAACTCCTATGGAGTTGTATTAGACTTGCAGAAACATTTGGATTGTCACAAGGAAGAGGTAAGAAAGTTATAAAATAAGAATTTTGAGGCAGATACTTTGGATTCAAATGTCTGCAGTCTACATATCAAGGTTGGAACTGTAAAATGTTTGAGCCCTCTGGCCAAACCCCAAGGTTTTTGTCTGAGTATTGTTAAGTACATGTTTAATTACGTGGTACTTAATCTGTGGTATTCGACGTTCAGTGTTGGAAATCCTAATGATTTGAGAAGTGAATTATGCAGAAGTACACATGCATTTACCACTTCTGTCATAAGACAATAATACAGTCACATTCTTCATCCTTATTACGCATCGCTATAATAAACAAATGTTTGTACTGCTGAGCATGGGTATTCCTGTAGTAAGTATTCCAGATTATTTCACTATACTAAACAGCATTCTCAGCACTATTCAGGTTTGAATCTAATTTGTTTTAAAAATTTGATCAAAAACCCATATGTTGACTCTAAGCATTTGATTTTTCCAAGTGACTGCATTACAAATTGCCACAACAAACTATGTTTTTTACTAAAATGGAATATATAGCAATAATCTCTTTCAACTGTGAAGTATTGCTGGTTTTTGATGTCGAATGTTTCTGTTCTCTTCATGGACACTCAGTATTGCAAAACTGGAACTGTTAGACCCGATAGAGAAAACAAGCTAAGTCGACCTGAGAAGTCTTGCACCACATTAAAATCTCTGCAATGAAAGCACATTATTCTAGTTTACAGTTAATTTTTAAAAATCTACTGATTCCAGCATATTTAGTTGTTTGCTTTGCTTTCAGTGATATGAAATTATCAATTTACATTTCTACTTTTAAAACAGTATATCCAGAAAGTTTTGTTCTTATCAGTGTGATGGGTATTAATGTCAGTGGGCCGAATTTTATGTTTTTTGGCTCAGTATCAGTTGTGTTGAGTTCCATGGTACATTTCTGTACAGACTGCTGCCTTTCATGCTGATGTAGAACAGTCTGAATCTGGGCTCTCTTTAGCCAGAGCTGCTTTAGGATGAACTGCAGTTTCTCCCAATAAACGTCAGCAGTAACCCATCAGCATCAAGAGTGTGTTGCTGGAAAAGCACAGCAGGTCAGGCAGCATTCGAGGAGCAGGAGAATCGATGTTTCAGGCCACAGCCCTTCATCAGGAATCCACCAGCTACACCGCAGCTATTGAAGTAGCACTGGAAAGGAGTATTAGCGCAGGTAAATGTATCCAAAAGACTGGCATAATATCAGAAGACACAGGGATTACTATGTATTTATAGAACATAGAACACAGAACATAGAACAATACAGCACAGAACAGGCCCTTCGGCCCACGATGTTGTGCCGAACTTCTATCCTAGATTAAGCACCCATCCATGTACCTATCCAAATGCCGCTTAAAGGTCGCCAATGAATCTGACTCTACCACTCCCTCGGGCAGCGCATTCCATGCCCCCACCACTCTCTGGGTAAAGAACCCACCCCTGACATCTCCCCTATACCTTCCACCCTTCACCTTAAATTTATGTCCCCTTGTAACACTCTGTTGTACCCGGGGAAAAAGTTTCTGACTGTCTACTCTATCTATTCCTCTGATCATCTTATAAACCTCGATCAAGTCACCCCTCATCCTTTGCCGTTCCAACGAGAAAAGGCCGAGAACTCTCAACCTATCCTCGTACGACCTACTCTCCATTCCAGGCAACATCCTGGTAAATCTTCTCTGCACCCTCTCCAAAGCTTCCACATCTTTCCTAAAGTGAGGCGACCAGAACTGCACACAGTACTCCAAATGTGGCCTAACCAAAGTCCTGTACAGCTGCAACATCACCTCACGACTCTTGAATTCAATACCTCTGCTAATGAACGAAAATACTCCATAGGCCTTCTTACAAACTCTATCCACCTGAGTGGCAACCTTCAAAGATCAACTTAGATAACGTTGACTAACAACGCATCCAGGATATTTTGCAATTATTGTACCTCTCTACTGTTAAATACATTGCCCTCAAAGCCAAAAAAATGCAGTCACTGAAACCCTGTGCCTTGGCAAAGCCTGCTTTTCAGTAAAAGCATGTGTGGTCCACTGACTGGAAACAAGTTATCTGACCAGAAATGTTGAAGTCAGAACCAAAATATTCATTGCATGGCAACACGAATGCATGCAATTTTATCAACTTTGAATATCATTTGTTATGGTGATTCCATATCTAACATTTTTTGTGGACTTGAATTTAAAGTAGCGTGGATGCTCATTTTTTTAAAGAGGTTAATTAAAGGACAGTGGTACATTGTTTTAAACAAGGCATTTTTGAAAATTGCACATCTTTTAATATCTGCTGACTCGCTGCCTGGGTTTACCACTGTCAGGTTGCTGTTGCAGTTTTGAAGATTTAGGTAAAAACAATGACTGCAGATGCTGGAAACCAGATTCTAGATCAGAGTAGTGCTGGAAAAGCACAGCAGTTCAGGCAGCATCCGAGGAGCAGTAAAATCGACGTTTCGGGCAAAAGCCCTTCATCGGGAATACAGGCAGAGTGCCTGAAGGGTGGAGAGATAAATGAGAGGAGGGTGGGGGTGGGGAGAAAGTAGTATAGAGTACAATAGGTGAGTGGGTGTGGGGATGAAGGTGATGGGTCAGGGAGGAGGGTGGGGGAAGGTAGCAAAGAGTAGGATGGGTGGATGGGTGTGGGATGAAGGTGATAGGTCAGAGAGGTGGGTGGAGTGAATATGTGGAAAAGAAGATAGGCAGGTAGGACAAGTCATGGGGACAGTGCTGAGCTGGAAGTTTGGAACTGGAGTGAGGTGGGGGAAGGGGAAGTGAGGAAACTAGAGATAAAGGGGATGCAGTGGTAGTCTGGTGCACTGACCTGTACACTGCTGAAGCCAGACACTAACTCGAGGACACCTCCTCCTACCGCCCCCTCGACCATGACCGCACACCCCCCATCACCAAACCATCATCTCCCAGACCATACAGAACGACATTATCTCAGGAGATCTCTCACCCACAGCTTCCAACCTCATAGTCCGGGAACCCCGCACTGCCTGGTTCTACCTCCTTCCCAAGATCCACAAGCCTGACCACCCTGGCTGACCCATTGTCTCAGCATGCTCCTGCCCCACTGAACTCATCTCTACCTACCTCGACACTGTCCTATCCCCCCTAGTCCAGGAACTCCCCACATACATTCAAGACACCACCCATGCCCTCCACCTCCTCCAAGACTTCCGTTTCCCCAGATCCCAACGCCTCATCTTCACCATGGATATCCAATCCCTCTACACCTCCATCTGCCATGACCAAGGCCTCCAAGCCCTCCGTTTCTTCTTCTCCTGACGTCCCCAACAGTACCCTTCCACCGACACTCTCATTCGTTTGGCTGAACTGGGCCTCACCCTTAACAATTTCTCCTTCAAATCCTCCCACTTCCCCCAGACCAAAGGGGTAGCCATGGGCACCCGTATGGGCCCCAGCTATGCCTGTCTCTTTGTTGGCTATGTAGAACAGTCCACCTTCTGTAATTACACCAGCACCACTCCCCACCTCTTCCTCCGCTACATTGATGACTGCATTGGCGCCACCTCGTGCTCCCGCGAGGAGGTTGAGCAATTCATCAACTTCACCAACACATTCCACCCTGACCTTAAATTTACCTGGACCATCTCTGACACCTCCCTCCCCTTCCTGGATCTCTCCATCTCTATTAATGATGACGGACTTGACACCGACATTTTTTACAAACCCACCGACTCCCACAGCTACCTGGATTACACCTCTTCCCACCCTACCTCCTGCAAAAATGCCATCTCATATTCCCAATTGCTCCGCCTCCGCCGTATCTGCTCCCGGGAGGTTCAGTTCCATCACAAAACACACCAGATGGCCTCCTTCTTTAGAGACCGCAATTTCTCTGCCCACGTGATTAAAGATTCCCTCCAACGCATCTCATCCACATTCCACACCTCCGCGCTCAGACCCCACCCCTTCAACCGTAACAAGGACAGAACCCCCTGCTACTCACCTTCCACCCTACCAACCTTTGCATGAACCAAATCATCCGCCGACATTTCCGCCACCTCCAAACGGACCGTACCACCAGGGATATATTTCCCTCCCCACTCCTTTCCGCCTTCCGCAAAGACCGTTCCCTCCGTGACTACCTGGTCACGTCGATGCCCCCCTACAACCCACCCTCCCATCCTGGCACCTTCCCCTGCCACCACAGGAATTGCAAAACCTGCACCCACACCTCCTCCCTCACGTCCATCCAAGGCCCTAAAGGAGCCTTCCATATCCATCACATCCACCAATATCATTTATTGTATCAGTTGCTCCCAATGCGGGGAGACTGGACGCCTCCTAGCTTTATGGAACATCTCTGGGACACTTGCACCAATCAACCACACTGCCCTGTGGCCCAACATTTCAACTCCCCCTCCCACTCTGCCGAGGACATGAAGGTCCTGGGCCTCCTTCACCACCGCTCCCTCACCACCCGACGCCTAGAGGAAGAACGCTTCATCTTCTGCCTCAGATCACTTCAATCCCAAGGCATCTATGTGGACTTCAACAGTTTCCTCATTTCCCCTTCCTCCACTTCACCCCAGTTCCAAACTTCCAGCTCAGCACTGTCCCCATGAGTTGTCCTACCTGCCTCTTATTTTCCACTTATCCACTCCACCCTCCTCTCTGACCTATCACCTTCATCCCACCCCCATTCACCCATTGTACTCTTTGCTACCTTCCCCCACCCTCCTCCCTGACCTATCTCCTTCATCCCCACCCCACTCACCTATTGTACTCTATGCTACCTTCTCCCCACCCCCATCCTCCTCTCACTTATCTCTCCCCCTTTCAGACACTCTGCTTGTATTCCTGATCGATTTGCCCGAAACATCGATTTTACTGGTCCTCGGATGCTGCCTGAACTGCTGTGCTTTTCCAGCACCACTAATCCAGTTTTGAAGATTTGACTTTTCAGCTGATGACTTACCTGGGAAAGAAAAATGCTCACAAGCTCAGCTCTCCTGTTTCTTGAAAATCTCTTCCCTTATCAACCTCCTGACAAGCATCCAGAAGAATCCTTGGTGCAGTATCCTTGCAGCACTAATGATGCCTTTATTCTGCATTAGTTCACTGTTCATTGGTATTTGAGCCATCTCATCAAAGAGAGAGCAGTTATGGGCAACAAAGCTATCCACTATATATTGGGTCCATGACTTCAGTATACAATTCAATCTCATGGTTAATATGACATAAGCAATTATCACAAGACATGCATCTTTTGAGAAATGCCCTGTTTTAAAAAAAAGTGTTTCTTAAGCAAACTGTGTTGACAAAGATCCTTGAAAATTGCTTGCATTTGGTGATATCTGTCTTTATAAACCAGAATGTTAGGTCAACAGCTGCCTGAACACCATGCTTTTACCTTTTCCCCTTGCCTGCAACAATGGAATTTTTCTCCTGATAAAGTTGAGCAAGGTAAGAAAGGTATGATAATACCAAGATAATGAGAAAATCAGAATTTCAACATAAAGAAAAATGTTTGTGATTTTCCTCTTAAGCCTTAAGTGGTGACTTTAGAATCTTGCCATTGAACAATGATTGTTATACACTAAAAGATGACAATATTTAAACAGAGTCCAAGACCACACATGTAGTGAAAGCTTTATTTTAGTTACTCATAAAATTCACAGTGCATTGATTACTGGATTCCTATATTTGTACAACCAACTCAAACTCAATGAACTATTAATTAATATATCTAACTGTATTCCCTCATTTCATTTGGTTTCAGATATTTCTTCAGAGCATATAAGATGTTGCTTCTATGCATTTATATCTCATTAAAGGCTAAATGTGGCTGGCAAATCAGAGCAGTGAAGGAGAGGCATTCAATCAAACACCAAGTCATAGAAAGTGGTGAACACTAGTGGTCAGTGAGAAGACTGGGAACTTTGTTGGAATGGGCAGCAGATGGCTAAAAATCTAACAAAGTGGGAGAAAATTGATTATGAAAGTAAATTAGCAATAAATGTTTAAATAAACATCCTTTTATGAGTATCTAAAAAGAAAGGGAGTAGCTCTTGGACGATGCAACAAGGCAGTTAAAAACAGGAACAGGAAAATGCCAGGTAATTTAAACTAATATTTTGCATTGCTCTTAGATGATAAGGCCATATGACCATAAGACCATAAGAGATAGGAACAAAAGTGGGCTGTTCAGCCCCTCAAGCCTTGATTCACTTACTGATCAAGAATCTATCTTTCTCAGCCTTAAATATACATGATGGAGGACACAATAAGCATCTCAAAGACAACAGAAAAGCAAGGTGTTAATAGGAGGAAAGATCTTTCAACAGTCTCTACCAAAACGGACAAATTATTTGACAAACAAATGGGATTGAATCCAGACAAGTCCCAGGACTCAAGGGCCTGCATTTAAAGAAGCTGCTGTAGCAATAGGATCAACATTGGTTGAAATATTCCAGGACTCACTGAATTCCAGGAGGGTTCCAGTGAATTTGAAACTGCTAATATGATGCACCTATTCAAGAAGGGAAGGAGACAGAAAGCGTGAAACTATCAGCCAGTTAGCCTCAAAGCTGTCACTGGGAAAATGCTAAATGCATTATTAATGAAAAAGCAGTAGGGCATTTAGTAAAGTTTAGTGCAATCATACACAATATGGTTCTGTGGAAGATGAATCATGTTAGACAAACTTTCTAGAGTTCCTTGAGGATATGTAACAAGCAGAGTTAATAAAGGTGAACCAGTAGATATAGTGTTGGATTTTCAGAAGGTATTTGATAAAGTGGCAATTAAAGTTATTGCACAAGATAGGAACTCACAGTATTGGTGATGAAATATTAGCATGGATTGAGGATTGATTGAAATACATAAGTTGGGGTTAATGGGTCTTTTTCAGACTGGAAAGATGTAACTAGTGGGGTTCCTCAAGGATCAATCCTGGGGTCTCAATTATTTACTATCCATTTAATGATTGGAAGAATGAGAGATTGTAATGTATCCAAATTTGCTGATGATACAAAAATGGTGGGAGAGCATGTTATAACGAGATCATAAGGAGTCCAGAAGGGGATGTGGATAGTTTGGGTGACAGGGAAAAAAGTGAGAGTTAATGCATTTTGGTTGGAAAAATCAAAAGGCAGTCTATTATTTAAGTGGAGAGAGGTTGCAAAAAAAGTTCAGCGCATTGGGATCTGGGTGTTCTGGTGTAATAATAATAATCTGATGTAGCAAATAATGAAGAAGGCAGCTGAAATTTTGACCTTTATTACTCAGAAGTTGTGTTTGAAAGCAGGAAAGTCTTGTTACTACTGGACAGGGCTTTGGTAAGGCCACACTAGGAGTATTATGTACAATTTTGGTTCCTGTATTTAATAATGATATACTGGCAGTGGATGCAGTTCTAAAGAGATTCACTCAATTGATTGCAAGGATGAAGAGATTACATTTTCACTAACAGCTAAATGACTTACACCATTTTAAATTCTAATTTAGGAGAATGAAAGGTAACCTTATTGAAACATACAAGATTCTGAGGTGCTTACCAGGATAGATATTGAGAAGATATTTTCACGAGGGGCAGAAGAAATTTGGGTAAGTTGATAAATAGGAAGTGTTTGGAAGGATATGGGCCAAGTACAGGCAGATGGGGCTAGTTTAGTTTGGGAACATGGTCAACATGGATTGGTTGGATTGAAGACTCTGTTTCCAAGCTGTATGATTCTGTGACTTGTATGTTAACAAAGACCATCACAGGGAGACTCATGCCAACCCACCTAACAAAGAGAATATTTGAAACAAAACAGGAAGTGAAAGCAAAGTTGGAACTGGTTTTGAACTGTAGTTTTTGTCAGAAGGATTGCGGTTGCCAAAGCTACAAGGTGGAGGTTCGATTGCTCCCTTGTTATCCTCCCATTATCAACTTATTGAAAATGCAGTGTATAACATCTCAATTATAGGAATTAAAATTAATATTCCTCAGAATTTACTGGAAGCTATCTGCATTGATCAGTGTCTTCTGAAATCAAGTAAGATACAATCCCATGTGCCTGTGACTCTACACATTGTGGAAACAGCTTAAGTCAATGAGTCAATTACATTTTTTCTTATTTTCATTCAATTTATACTGTAACTGTATCTGACTGTTTGTCTATGTGTGAGTGTGGGCTAGAATCAAAGTAAATTTGGTTTAAATCAGACAATAATTCACACACCTTATTGTTTAACATTGCCCATCAGAAGTTACTGTATGATGAATAAATTGTTCATTCATTAAGTCATAAACTTGTTTTGTATCAGTTTTCACAAAGTCTGGTTAGGTACCACTGGGGTCAATTTTGAGGATCATTAAATGTTTAATTTTATGGTGTTACAAATACAAGAATAGGATGGCTGATCTGATTTAGCTGTATTTCTTTGCGTTGTAACAAGGTCGAATACACAGAGGCGTTTAGGAGGATGAGGTGTGCGTTAGCTGTTAATTGGACATAATTATTGCAATGGTATGAGTTGTAATCTATAAACCTTGGTAAAAACAATGACTGCAGATACTGGAAACCAGATTCTGGATTAGTGGTGCTGGAAGAGCACAGCAGTTCAGGCAGCATTCAAATAGCTTCGAAATCGACGTTTCGGGCAAAAGCCCTTCATCAGGAATAAAGGCAGTGAGCCTGAAGCGTGGAGAGATAAGCTAGAGGAGGGTGGGGTTGGGGAGAAAGTAGCATAGAGTACAATGGGTGAGTGGGGGAGGAGATGAAGGTGATAGGAATGAATCTGAAAGCTGAGGAGGTGGTGAGATAAATGGGAGGGACATGGTGCTAGGGGAAAGATAGCTGAGAGTGAGATAGGTAGATGGAGATGGGGTCATGGTGATAGGTCGGAGAAGAGGGTGGAGTGGATAGGTGGGAAGGAAGATGTACAGGTAGGACAGGTCATGAGGGCAGTGCCAAGTTGGAAGGTTGGATATGAGATAAGGTGGGGGGGAGGGGAAATGATGAAACTGGTTCAATCCACATTGATGGTATGGGGTTGGAGGGTCCCAAGGCAGAAGTTGAGCTGTTCCTCATCCAGGTGTCGGGTGTTAGGGAGTGGTGATGGAGGAGGGAGACGTGGGAACAGGTTTTGCAATTCCTGCAGTGGCAAGGGAAGGTGCTGGGAGGAGAGGGGAGGGTGGGTTGGTGAGGGGCGTGGACCTGTCAAGGGACTTATGGAGGGAATAGTCTTTAAGGAAAGTGGGTGGGGTGGGGACAGAAATATATCTCTCATGGTGGAGTCTGTTTTTAGGAGGCGGAAATGGCAGAGGATGATGTGATGTATTTGAAGGTTAGTGGGGTGGAAGGTAAGGACCGGGGGGGGGGGAGGGGGGGGGGGGGGTTCTGTCCTTTTCGCGGTTGGAGGAGTGGGGTTCGAGGTCAGAGGTGCAGAAAGTGGATGAGATGTGCTGCAGGGCATCATCAAACACATGGGAGGGGAAAATGTGGACTTTAAAGAAAGAGGCCAATTGGTGTGGTCTGTGTTGGAACTGGTCCTCTGGGAGCAGATGCAGCAGAGGTGGAGGAATTGGGAATAACGGATAGCATTTTTGTAAGAGGCGGGGTGGGAGGAGGTGTAGTCCAGGTAGCTGTGGGGGTCAGTGGGTTTGTAGAAGATCTCAGTGTTGAATAAGTCACTATTGATGAAGATGGAAGTCCTCAATTTCACCTGGCTTAGTCTGTTGGTGCGTCTTCTGTGATTGTCTACGGGAGATAGGACTATTGTCCCCTTTACCAACCTGTCCACCAGCAGCTCTCGGTTGCTGTCTGTGAAATGAAAGGAACCTTTCCTTTCCTTTGGTCTGTAACTTCAGTGATAATGGTCTAGCACAACAGTGTGAGGGCCATTTCATGGCTTGCAGCACCTGTACAGCTGGGATTTACAACAAAATGAATGCCAACAGAATGAATGCCAGAGGCTTCAAGTCACAAACATTCTGTCTTTCCGATCATGCAATTCCCTGATCAAGGCTGCCAAGAGCCCAGTTCATAATTAATGCATTGAAAAGTGAAAGTTAACCTAAGAAAGGTTGCTCTGAACTATGGCAGATTGTGTTTTATGATTTTCCCTCAACAAAACACTATAACTAAAATTGGGAACATTTATTAACTGAACATATGACTTCCCCAACCCCAACAAGTTAAACTCTGAAGAGAGAAATCAATCTTTTAACTTTATCTAATGTAATTGTGAATATTTGTATAAATTTTGGGCTATTTAGATGGGTAAGCATTTATATTTTCAAATTGTACATTAAGTGTGTTAACCAAATTTGCATCATCACTATATAAGTTTTGTCTATAGTACATAATTAATTTTGTGTTTCTTAAAGAAACCAGATTGATTGATTTTTTTTTAATTTGAACACCCCACCAAAGGTTTGCTTCCAAGTTACACACCCACCATTTTGGAAAATTTTCACTATTTCTTCACTATCGCTGGGTCCAAGTCCTGGAATTCCCTCCCAAAAGGCATCATGGGTCTGCCTACAGCACATAGACTGCAATGGTTCAAGATGGCAGCTCCCCACCACCTTCTCAAGGGCAACTAGGGAAATAAATGCTTACCCAGGCAGTGACATCCCGCATCCCAGATATGATACTTTTAAAACATTAGTTAATTAAATTTAAATTCCCTAGCTGCCATTGTGGAATTTTAATTCATGCCTATTCATCTCCTTCCTTCTCACTGCCTGATGCCCCAAGCACCTTCCAGGTGAAGCCGCATTTTCCTTGTATTTATTTCAAGCGAGTCTATGGTGGCACTGTGGCTCAGTGGCTAGCACTGCTGCCTCACAGCACCAGGGTCCTAGGTTCAATTCTAGCCTTGAGCGACTCTCTGTGTGGAGTTTGCATATTCTCTCTATGTCCCACAGTCCAAAGATGTGTAGGTCAGGTGAATTGGCCGTGCTAAGTTGCCCATATTGTTAGGTGCAGTAGTCAGAGGGAAATGGGTCTGGGTGAGTTACTCTCCGGAGGGTCAGTGTGGACTTGTTGGGCCAAAGGGCCTGTTTTCACACTGTAGAGAATCTAATCTATTGTGTTCATTATGTAGTCGCCTTTACTTTGGTGAGTCTAAATGCAGACTGGGTAATAAATGCTTGTCTAGCCAGTGATGCCCACATCTTGTGGATGAATTTCAAAAAGCCTTCTGGACTTGTTGCTGATTTTAACAACATCTGCCATAAATTGAATACAAACAATCCCCTTCCCGCTCCACCACGCACTGTTTGTGTTTTGCTGGCTTTGGTCTCAGCAGAGCACCATTTCACACCAAACATTTATACTGTTTTTATGTATTTAACTCTCCTTTACCACCATTAGTACTTATTTTTCTTTTGTTCTGAGCACTTTCAAATTTTGAGTGACCATTTAACCACCATTTACCAGTACTTTGATTTTGAAAAGTCATACCAGACCTGAATCATTAGCTGTTTTTCTCTCCACAGATGCCTCTCAATCTGCTGAGTTTCACCAGCATTTTCTCTTTTTTATTTCAGATTCCCAGCATCTGCAGTATTTTGCTTGTATTTACATATGTTTATCATTTGCATAAGCTTAAATGGAAGGTAAATGACTGATAGATTAATTAAAAACTCATATAGACCAGAAGCTCACTCTAGTAAAAATTAAAGTTCAAAGTGACCACAATTTAAAAGTTAACATTAGAAGTGAGAAGGGATATATTTTACTCAGAATGTCTATTTAACTTGGTATTAAAGGTCTTGATTGTGGTGCTCATGTGGATTGCCTTGTGCTTGTCCCTCAGTTTAAATTCATCCGCTACTTATCTAGCATTAGTCCTCTTAAGAGACTGATTTGTCAGCTGATTATGTCAGTGGGACTGTACCAATCATTTTCCAGGCCTCTGGATTACATAATTCTCTAACATAATTGCTGCATTGCCACCATAGCCATTCTTTTTACATGTATCTGCTACAATACTACACTAAAAATTAGGAATTAGATTGTTGAGCCTTGGGACAGGAGAGATAATATTTTGACATATATATTTTAATCTTTGTAAAATAAAATTTACAGCCTTATAGATAACATTGTGTGTCAAATTATACAACTATTTGCAGCTTGCTTAATGCATTAGCAATTGAATGATAGAAACAGGAAATGGACACTAATTTTTAAACCTTCAGATGAAAGAATTAGAAACCGTGGGTGTATGCAATTAATGTAGAGGATGACTTAAATTACGAATGATGGATATTTTGTTCAAATTTTCTCTTGAGCTAATGGATGAAATTAAACATAAATTATATAAATATTAAATGGGGATGTAATGAGTGGTGTGTATCAGTTACTGACATGCCACTTTCAAAGTTGATTAAGGCTAGTATCTAAATCCTGGATAAGAATTCTAAACTATGATAACTTCAGGTGCAGTGTGACTTTTGATGATTAATACAGGCTTTACCGAAAAATCCTCCAGAACCTGTCTATGTGAACAAGCTTCTGCTAAAAAAAACAGTGCCTGTTGTCATGGTGACAGATGTGAATACTTTTTTTAAAATAGTAGACAGTATCTTTGAAAAATAATAGTTATATATATTTTCTTGAAAGTTCTGTTTCCACCACTTTCTTTTTCAGAATGGGTACTGTGATATTTGCTGACCCTTTATTTGTTCAACTACCCAAGTCTGGTCCACACAAAAACAGCAGTTATGCATGTGGAATACTAATAGACAGATAATTATATTCCTAGTGCATTTCAGATTCAGAAGGGGTTGCTTTCAGCCAGGTCATTTGGTCTGCCTCAGGTTTTCACTTCTGGAAAAGAGAAAAACATAAGTTGTATGAGGAAAAAAAATAACACGTATTTATATAGCACCTGTCAAAATCTCAAGCTATCTTAAATCTCTTGCCAACCAATTAAGAATTTTTTTCAAGTGATGTCACTATTGTGTTGTAGAAAAGTGCAGAAGCCAATTTGTGCATAGCACACTCCCTTTAAGAACAATGAGATGATGACTGAATAATTATTTTTAGGGCTAATGTTTGAGGGATAAATATTGGCCAGGACATGACAGACATAGCTGCACTATGTCCGATTCAGATGGATTTAATAGGCTATTATAAGAACACAGGAAAATAGGAAAAGCAGTGGACCATTCAAGTCCTTGAGGCTATTCTGCTATTCAATGAAATCATGGTTGATCTGCGGCTTATATATCTGCCTTTGGCTCATATCCCTTAATAACTTTGATTAACAAAAAGTTATCTGTCTCAGATTTAAAATTAAGAATTGATTTAGGATCAATTGCTATATGTGGAAGAGAGTTCTAAACACCTTTTGTGTGTAGAAGTGCTTCCTAACATCTCTCCTGAACAATCTGGCCCTAAATTTTAGACTATTAGTTTTAGAATCGCTGATTCATTTATCTCTATCTACCCTGTTTTCCTGTTATTATCTTGAAGACTTTGATCAAATCACCCTTTAGCTTCTAAATTTCAGAGAAAACATGTCTCATTTGTATAATCTCTCCTGATGACCTAATCCCTGAAGTCCCCAGGTATCATCTTTGTAAACCTATATTATACTCCACCCAAGGCCAGAGTTTCCTTCCTAAGGTGTGGTGTCCAGATCTGCTCACAATACATCAACTGAGATTAATTTTCCATTTTTATTAAAGTGGAGAATAATTGCAGCAGAGAGCCACACATATAGATTCGATTAGATTAGATTAGATTCCCTACAGTGTGGAAACAGGCCTTTCGGCCCAACCAATCCACACCGACCCTCCAAAGAGTAACCCACCCAGACCCATTTCACTCTGACTAATGCACCTAGCACTATGGGCAATTTAGCATGGTCAATTCACCTGACCTGCACATCTTTGGACTGTGGGAGGAAACCTGAGCAAACCTACACAGACATGGGGAGAATGTGCAAACTCCACACAGACACTTTCGGCCTTACATTGAGATCATCCACTTTAGCAAAGATTGCTAGTTATAAGTAGAGTTGTTTGATCTATATGGTTCAGTACAGGCCTCAGGTGACTTTATGAGGCCCCTTTCGGTCATGGCTGATCATGGGTTGCATCCTTGTTGTTCTGGCTTTCTGCTTCCCTGAAGCAACATCGCTTGTGACTGAAGACACCAATGCTGGAGTGACAGTCCTGATTGCAGAGGTCCCATATGTGTATGGTTGTTGATCTGCTCGAGTGCTGCACCCTCTTATGCCCTCTTGTCTGCTGCAGTGCTCATCAACTTCTTTTCCCCTGTGTTGAGGTGTTGGTTCAGGGTGCTTCTCCATCTCGTGCAGTCAGCTGCAAGTCTTTTCCAGGACTCAGTAACACTATCAAGAACCTTCATGTCCCTCATGCAGACGTCCTTGTAGCGCAGCTGGGGACACCAAGTAGGTCTCTTCCCCGATGCAAGCTCTCCATAGAGGATATCCTTTGGGATGCAGCTGTCCTCCATGCAGTGCGTGTGGCCCAGCCAGTGCAGTCTCCCCTGCCTGAGCAGAGTGTACATGCTGGGAAGGCCAGCGTGAGATAGGACCGCTGTGTTGGACACTCTGTCTTGTCAGGATATGCCCGGGGTACAGTGGGTACTCCAAGTCGAAGGTGTTCAGTCCTGTCTGACATATGTAGTCCTGTCCCAGGATGCTCATCTTCTTCAGGCTAATAGTCAGCCCAAAATCCTTGGAAGCATGAGAGAGCGGTCTATCAGTAACTGGAGTTTCTGCTGGGTGTGTGTTGCAACTGCAACATCATTGGCAAACAGCATGTTCCTGATGAGTGCCGCATGTACTTTTGTCTTAACCCTGAGGTGGGCCAGGTTGAAGGGCCTGCCATCTGATCTAATAATCTGATCTGGTAAATACCCTCTGTTGTGGTGCCAAAGGGATGTTTCAGGAGCACGGCAAAAAAAAAGTGGGAGTGAGGACACAGCCTTGTTTGATGCTGCTGTTGATGTCGAAGGGCTCAGAAGAGCTGCTGTTGAACTGCACTGTCCCCTTCACGTTACTGTGGAAGGATTTGATCATGCTCAGCAGTTTCGTTGGGCAGCCAATCCTCAGGAGAATCTTGAAAGGGCCGTTCCTGCTGACCAGGTCGAATGCCTTGGTGAGCTCAATGAAGGTGACATACAGGGACTTTTTCTGTTCTCTGCACTTCTCCTGCAGTTGGCGAAGGGAGAAGATCATGTTTACTGTTGACCTTTTAGCTCGGAAGTCGCACTGTGACTCTGGGTCTACACGTTCTGCCAGTTTCTGCAGATGGGTCAAGATGACCTGAGCAAAGGCTTTGCCAACAGTGTTGAGGAGAGATGTCTCTGTAGTTGTTGCAGTCACTTCTCTCTCCCTTGATCTTGGCATCCCTCCTGGCCTGCGGTACAGCTCCTTCTTGCCAGCACTGGGTGTCTTCAACCACTCACTTATTGTTAGTTTTCCTCAGTAATTCTGATTCTAAGAGCTTTTTGAAAAATGGAGGAGGGTGTGGGTGGGGAGTGGGGGTTGTGGGGAAGTGTTAAACCCAATAAAAAATGAGTGCATCGGAAAGCCAGCTCCAATGTGCCAACTTCCACATTCAGCACATTGAGCCCCTTGGGTTATTAATTGTCACAGGGAAACTACTCAATTAAAGTGATGTTGACATGGATTTTCACATTAAGTTTGGTCACAGATTACATGAAATTCAGGAGTGAAAGCAAAGCAAGAAGACAAAGGCAATTCAGAGGACTGAAGACACGAGATTGAAAAATGCCAATACGTACTCCATACTGACAGCTTATTTCTTAGCTGCCCATATGAAAAGCTTGATACATAGTACTTGACAAACTTTAGAAGTGTTGTCTACACTTTGGAGGATTGATCTGTCAGATCAGCATGGACACTGTTAGACTGGATGTCAGATGAGTCTCAAGCAGAACAGGAGGGAACTGTACGGTTGGCAGGGGCTCAATCTGAACCAATCTGGGACCAAGAAAAACTGAGGAAGGTGGTGACAAGGACTGTAAATGAATAAATGAGAGGGAGGGCTCAGGGGAAGTCAAAACAATTTCAAAGTCAAGTAATATGACAGAGAATAAAGTATTATTCAAGAATCCTACTTCTGGGTTGGCAGGTAATGGCAAAACTTTAAGAAGTATAAACCAGAAGCTGGAAATAATAAATAGGTGAATGAAGCAAAGTATTGAGGGACAGATTAAAGTCTGTGGCCCAAATAAGAGTTCAATATACAAATGCACAGTGTGTAGGAATAAATTAACTGAGCTGCAAGCAAAAATTCAAATTCGAAATTACGATATAGTAGCCATCATTGAGACATGGCAACAAAATGGTCAGGCTGGGAACTAAATATATACCAAGCTAAACGGTTTACAGGATGAATAAGGGAAAATGGCAGAGAAGGAGGAGCAGCCTGACTGATTAGCGACGGTGCATAGTAAACTGGGAAATCTGCTAATGGAGAAGAGAACTGAAGAACAGTGGAGAATGGTTAACGAAACATTTAATGCAATACAGAACCAGTTTATACACCTGAGAGTGAAAAACTCCACTTCACAGAAAAGAAAACAGCTATGGACAACTGAAGAGGTAAGGGACAGCATAAAACTAAAAGAACAGGCTTACAAACATGCAAAAGAAACACAGATCCTGCTGAATGGGAAAGATGGAAAGACCAGCAAAGGGCACAAAGCAGATTATAAGAGATACAAAGAGAGACTATGAAAGGAAACTTGCAAGGAACATCAAAATCATTTAGAAGAAATGTCATAGTTACATACTGGGAAAGTGAGTTATCAGGAGCAGTGTTGGCCCACTAAAGATTGAAAGTGGGAATATTTGATTTGATTTGATTTATTTATTGTCATGCGTACCTATGTATAGTGAAAAGCTTTATCAATGACTGTGGGAAAAGGCAGACATGTTGAATAATTACTTTGCCTTAATCTTTCCAGCAGAAAAGGAGGATAGATTGCTGGAAGTCTGGAGGAAATTAATAGTGGATTGGGAAAAGGGACTGCATAAAATAAGCAAACTATTGGTAATGAGGAAATTAATGGCATTAAAATGTGACAAATCTTCAGAGTCTGACGGTTTCCATCTGAAGGTGTTGAAGGACGTAGGCAGCGCATTTTCCTACTGATACCCAAAACCTTGGGCTGATACCCAAAACCTTGACTCTACTGCTCCTCGGATGCCGCCTGACCTGCTGTGCTTTCCCAGTGCCATGTCTTTTGATTAGATTTTAGATGCCCCAACTATCATCTTTCAGAGTTCCCCAGATTCATGAATCATCCTTCTGGATTGGAAAATTACACGTCACTTCACTTTTTCAGGAAGATGCAAGAAGAAAAGCAAGAAAATCCAGAGAACAACAGACCAGTTAGCCTAACAACTCTGGTGGGAAATTTATTGGAATCTATATTCAACAATGGGGTAACTGAACACCTCCAAATTTACAGTTAATCAAGGAGAGTGAGCACTGATTTGTGACAGATAGTTCACACCTGACAAACCTCACTGAATTTTTTGAAGCGGTGACTAAGATGATGGACAAGGCAATATCTGTGAATGATGTTTTACAGAAGGCATTTGATAAAGTTCTATTTAAGAGATCATTAACTAAAGTAAGACCCATGGAACTGAGGGCAAATTATTCAAATGGCTGGGAAATTAGTTGATTGGCAGGCGGCAGAAAGTCGGGATAATGGTTAGGTAATCAGATTGGCAGGATGTGATGAGTGGTGACCCATGAGGGTCTGTGTTAGGGCCTCATTCATTCATGTTATTTGTTAACAGCTGAATAATGGCAGAGAAAGTCACATATACAAATTTGCAGATGACACTAAGTTCAACAGCATTGGAGACTGTGTAGATGATAAGATAAATTAAAGGATGTTGGTAGACTCAGCGAATGGGCAGAACTTTGGCAGATGGAGTTTAATTTAGATAAATGTAAGATGTTGCATTTTGGTGGGGCAAATCAGGGCAGGACTTATACACTTAATAAGATCCTGGAGAGTGTTGCTGAACAAAAAGACCTTGGAGTGCAGGTTCATAGTTCATAGAACATAGAACAATAAAGCATAGAACAGGCCCTTCGGCCCTCAATGTTGTGCCGACTTGTGAACTATTCTCAGCTCATCCCCCTAAACTATCCCATCATCATCCATGTGCTTATTCAAGGATTGTTTAAATCTCCCTAATGTGGCTGAGTTAACTACATTAGCAGGCAGGGCATTCCACGCCCTTACCACTCTCTGAATAAAGAACCTGCCTCTGACATCTGTCTTAAATCTATCACCCCTCAATTTGTAGTTATGTCCCCTCGTACAAGCTGACGTCATCATCCTAGGAAAAAGACTTTCACTGTCTACCCTATCTAATTCTCTGATCATCTTGAATGTCTCTATCAAATCACCTCTTAGCCTTCTTCTTTCCAATGAGAACAGAACCAAGTCTCTCAGCCTTTCCTCATAAGACCTTCCCTCCAGACCAGGCAACATCCTGATAAATCTCCTCTGCACCTTTTCCAATGCTTTCATATCGTTCTCGAAATATGGCGAACAGAACTGTACACAATATTCCAAGTGTGGCCGCACTAGCATTTTGTATAGTTGCAGCATGATATTGCGGCTCTGAAACTCAATCCCTCTACCAATGAAACCTAACACACCGTATGCCTTCTTAATAGCACTATCAACCTGGGTGGCAACCTTCAGGGATCTATGTACATGGACTCCAAGATCCCTCTGCACATCCACACTACCAAGAATCTTTCCATTGACCCGGTACTCTGCCTTCCTGTTATTCCTCCCAAAGTGCATCACCTCACATTTAGCTGCATTGAACTCCATTTGCCACCTCTCAGCCCAATTCTGCAGTTTATCCAAGTCTCCCTGCAACTTGTAACATTCTTCCAAACTGTCCACTACTCCACCGACTTTAGTGTCGTCTGCAAACTTATTAACCTATGCCTGTGTCTAAGTCATTTATAAAAATGATAAACAGCAGTGGTCCCAAAATAGACCCTTGTGGCACACCACTAGTAACCGGACTCCAGGCTGAATATTTTCCATCAACCACCACTTGCTGTCTTCTTTCCGAAAGTCAGTTTCTAATCCAAACTGCTAAATCACCCTCAATCCATGCCTCTGCATTTTCTCCAACAGCCTACCATGTAGAACCTTATCAAAGGCTTTACTGAAGTCCATGTATACTACCTCAACTGCCCTACCCTCATCTACATGCTTGGTCACCTTCTCAAAAAACTCAATGAGGTTTGTGAGACATCACTGCCCTTGATGAAACCATGAAATCAAAGTGTTGCTTGCTAGATGATTATAAATCTTATCTCTTATAATCCTTTCCAAAATCTTTCCTACAACAGAATTAAGGCTCACTGGTCTATAATTACCTGGGTCATCTCTACTGCCCTTCTTGAACAAGAGCACAACATTTGCAATCCTCCAGTCCTTTGGTATCAAACCTGTAGACAATGACGACTCAAATATCAAAGCCAAAGGCTCTGCTATCTCCTCCTTAGCTTCCCAGAAATCTTTGGATAAATCCCATCTGGCCCAGGGGACTTGTCTACTTTCACTCCTTCTAGAAGTGATAACACCACTTCGTAACTAACCTCGACCCTTTCTCGTCTGATATCTCGTATCTCTTTCTTCTCCTCTACAGTATTCTCCTTTTTCTGAGTGAAAACCGATGAGAAATGTTGGTTTAGCACCTCTCTGATCTCCACAGGGTCCACACTCAACTTCCCACTTCTGTCTTTGATTAGCCCTATCCCTACCCTAATCATCCTTTTATTCCTCACATACCTATAGAAAGCTTTAGAGTTCTCCTTTATTGTATTTGCTAAAGACTGCTCGTGTCCTCTCTTTGCTCTTCTTAACTCTCCCTTTAAATCCTTCCGAGCTGATCTGTAACTCTCCATCGCCTCATCTGAACCATCTTGCCTCATCAACACATAGGTCTCCTTCTTCCACTTAACAAGAGATGCAAGTTCTGTAGTCAACCACTGTTCCCTTACCTTATCACTTCCTCCCTCCAGTCAATGTTGGGGAAGTTAAAGTCCCCCATAATGACTACCCTGTTCCTTTCACTCCTACCCAGAATAATTTTGACAATCCTTTATTCCACCTCCATGGAACTCTGCAGAGGCTTATAACAAAACTCCAAGCAGTGTGATCTCTCCTCTCATTGAAAGTGGAGTCCCAGGTAGACAGGATAGTGAAGAAGGCATTGGTATACCTGTCTTTATTGCTTAGTGCATTGAGTATAGGAGTTTCGAGGTTGTGCTCTGGCTGCACAGGACATTGGTTTGGCCACTTTTGGAATACTGATTGCAGTTCTGATCTCCCTGAAGTAGGAAAGATATTGTGAAACTTGAAAGGGTTTAGAAAAGATTTACAAGGATATTGCCAGGGTTAGAGGGCTTGAGATATAGGGAGAGGCTGAATAGATTGGGGCTGTTTTCTCTGGAGTGTCAGAGGCTGATTTTATAAACCTTTATAGAGGTTTATAAAATCATGAGGGACAAGGATAGGATAAATAGGCAAAGTCTTTTCCCTGGAGTGGGGGAATTCAAAACTAGAGGGCAGAGGTTTAGGGTGAGAGAGGAAAGATTTAAAAGGGACTTGAGGGGCAACTTTTTCACACAGAGGCGGTGCGTGTATTGGAATGAGCTGCCCCAGGAAGTGGTGGAGGCTGGTACAATTAGGCATTTAAAGGCACCTAGATTGGTATATGAATAGGAAGGTTTAGAGGAATATGGGCCAAGTACTGACAAATGGGACTAGAGTAATTTAGGGTATCTGATTGGCATGGATGAGTTGGACCGAAGGGTTTGTTTCCATGCTGTACAGCTCTATGTCTCTATGAATTTCAATGTGGGTAAGTGTGAGGTGACCCATATTGGACTGGAAATGGATCCATCAGAGTATTTTTTAAGATGGCATGAAGGTAAAAGAGTGGATATCCAAAGAAATTTGGAATAGGGGAGGGCGATTCTTCATTCTTCATGTTCATGTTCAAAGATCTTTAAAATGCTATGAACAGGTGCAAAAATAATCAAGAAGCCTAATGGAATGCTACCTTTTATTCCTAGAGGACTGGAGCATAAGGACACAAAAGTTATACTGCGAGTTATATAAAACTCTCATCAGACTCCATTTGGAGTTCTGCGAGCAGATCTGAGCACAAACCTTAGGAGAGATAATAATGGCCTTGGAGTGAATTAAACCGTAGGTTTCCAAAAATGATACTTGGAGATGAGGAGAGATTATACAAATTAGGTTTTAGAAATTTCTCCAGAAATTATAACGTTTTGGGGTGATCTGATCAAAGTCATTGAGATATTAACAAGAAAAGGCAAAGTAGATAAAGATAAATTATTTCCACTGGTAGGAGATTCTAGAACTAAGATGCATAGTCTAAAAAAACAAGTCCAGTCAGTTCAGGAAGATGTTAGGAGGCACTTCTACACACAGGTGGTAGATGTTTGAAACTTTCTTCCACAAATGGCAGTTGATACTAAATAATTTGTTAATGGAAATCTGTGTAAGATAATGTTTTGTTAAGCACAAGTATTAAGGGATATGGGCCAAAGGCAGGGATATTCAGTGAGGCCACAGATTAGCCATGATCTCATTGAATGGCAGAATAGGTTTGAATGGCTGAATGGCCTACTACTGTTCCTCTGTGCCGAACAAACAAGCAGCAGAAGCAGTAATAGAAGCATCTGTCTACTCTTCGTAGACCTGCAGTGCCATATGGAAGAGGGGCTCATTATCGAGGTGAAGGTTGCAGCATCCAAGATATATAGCTAGATGCTAATCTCAACATGTCAGAACAATATCTCAGTAGACTCAGTCTGAAGCAGATAATTGAAATGCACTGGAACAGGACTGTTGCCTACTAGACTTGATCACTATACTTTGAGTTTACCATTGAAGTTTTTACCTTTAAATTTGTTTCACAGTGATCAATATCACTCCCCTTTGGATGCATCTGGCTGAGAAGACTTCAGAGAGTCCTGACCCCTTCCACATAGACTATCCAGTGACCTTGCCTCCAGCGTCTGCCCTTGCTCATGTGTAAAGTGTATGATAAAATGAGGACTGCAGATGCTGGAGATCAGAGGTGGAAGATGAGGTGTTCTTTCTCCAGGCATTGGGTGGCGAAGATTTGACAGGGGAGGAAACCCAGGACTTGCATTTCTTTGGTGGAGTGGGAGGGGGAGTTGAAGTGTTTGGCCACAGGGCAATGGGGTTGTTTAGTGCATGTGTCTCTGTTTCTGAAACATTCTGCAAGTTGGTGTCCTGTCTCCCCAATGTAGAAGAAACCACATCGAGAGCAATGGACACAGTAGATGAGGGGTTTGGATGTGCAGGAAAATCTCTGATGGATGTGAAAGGATCATATGGTGCCTTTTTGGAGGTGAGATGGGAGGTGTGGATGCAGGTTTTACACTTCTTGCCATAGCTAGGGAAGGTGCCGGAAGTGGAGAGTGTGTTGGTGGGGGCGTGGACTTAATGACAGAGTCATGGAGGGAATGGTCTTTGTGGAATGCTGAAAGGGGTGGGGAGGCAAATATATCTCTGGTGGTGGGGTCTGACTATAGGTAAACGAAATGGCGGAGGATGATGCTTTGTATCTGGACATTGGTGGGGAAGGTGAGGACCAGGGAGGGAGTATTCTTGCTGCAGCTGGATAGGTAAGGTTCAAGGGTGGAGGTGCAGGAAGTGGAAGAGATGCACTGGAGGGCATTGTTGATCATGTGGGAGGGGAAATTGAGGTCCTCGAAGTAGGAGGCCATCTGGGATGTCCTAGAGTGGAATTGCTCCTCGTGGAGCAGATGCAGCAGAGGCAGAGGAATTGGGTGTAAGCGATAACATTATGACAGGAGAGAGGGTGGGGGGAGGTGTACGCCAGGTAGCTGTGGGTGTCGGTGGGTTTGAAGTAGATGTCTGTGTTGAGTCGGTCACTGGAAATGGAGATGGAGAGGTTCAGAAAGGGGAGGGAGGTGTCTGAGATGGTCCAGATGAACTTGAGCTGAAAATGTGTTGCTGGAAAAGCGCGGCAGGTCAGGCAGCATCCAAGGAACAAGAGAATCGACGTTTTGGGCATAAGCCCTTCTTCAGGAATGAACTTGAGGTCAGGGTGGAAGGTGTTTGTGATGTTGATGAACTGTTCAACCTCCTGTTGGGAGCACGAGTTGGTGCTGATGCAGTCATCGATATAGCGGAGAAAAAAGTGGGGAAGGGTGCCAGTGTAACGACTGTTCCACATGCCTGAAGAGACAGGTTGAGCTGGGGCCCATGTGGGCACCCATGGCTACCCCTTTGGTGTGTTCAGCATTTGAAAACCTAACTCTTTTGCTAGCTTGTCCTGTGGAAATAGGTCTGTTGTGGTGCAGTGATTATGTTCCCTACCTCTAAACCAGGAGGCTTGCATTCAAATCCCACCTGCTCTAGGTCTGTATAATGACATCTCTGAATGGGTTGATGAGGAGAAGAATGCTTGGAGTTATCATAACATAAATGATCATACTCCAGTACCTTTTGACATGATATGATTTTGTGATCACCAGTGTCTTCCCTGTAGATGGAGAGAGACAAAGAGGAGTCCCTTTGCATTCTTTGCTCTCATTGCCCGCAATTAGAGAAAGAACAATGAATGAGAATAATGGGAAATGTTCACCTGGATAGATGAATTATTGAAGGTGAGAAAGAGGCATATCATCACATTGGATAAAAACCAGTGATTGTCAGAAAGATAGGAATGTGAATAAATGCCAGAACAGAAGGGGATGGATTTAACTTTAAGATACGTTATTGTGAGCAGTGATGTGCTGGAACAGAGATGAGAAGACAGAATGAGGAGATTCGGGTACTACGCGTAGCAGAATATAGGCAATGTACCATTACTCTCGTCTTTCCAGTCCTTTTTAAGGTTACTGAATTTTCAGATCCAGGTGCTTGATACAGAGCCATACTGTTGTTGCTGCCTTCCTCAGAAACCTCCAACCACCACAATGGAAATATACCTCTTCAGAGTCTCCAAGAAGACGTCAATGAAATACAGAGCAGCCTTTACTCATTTTAACATTATTTCTTTATTTTTCAATGTGTATGATCAGAAGAATGAATGCTGAACTTTTAATTTATTGCTTTATTTTTCTATTTCTGTAACTAAGATTTTGTACCTAGGTACTTTATACCTAGGGTAGCGCTATATATGGCGTCTTTGTACACTTTTCACTGTACTCGTAACACCTACTTGTATGCACATGACAATAAACTTAAATCTAAATCAATGACATCATGGCTGATCGGATAATCCTCAACTCCACTTTCCAGTCTTTTCCCTATAATGGCTGATTAAAAATCTATCTATTTCAGCCTTGAATATATTTAATCAGCCAGCCTCAACATCCTCTAAAATAAAGCATTCTACAGTTTCACTACACACTCAGACAAGAAATTCCTCATCTCTGTCTCAAAGGTGTGCTCCCTTATTCTGAGACTATGCCCTGTGGTCCTAAACTTGCCCATAAGGGGAAATAACCTTATCATATCTACTCTGTCAAGTCTTCCAAAAAGTTTGTATATTTCAAAAAGATCACCCCTCATTGTTCTAAATTCTAATGAGTACAGACCTAACCTATCAGTCTAGGATGGCAACGGAGTAGTGCCTCTGTGTAGGAGCTTGACAGCTCCAACTGCTTTTCTTTTTCTTTATTCACTTAAACACCTTGTCCTGAGCTTGGACAGCATCAACAGCGAGAGCCCAGAGCACGGACTTTGGGCTGGTCCAGTGTGTGGACCTCAAGTGGGCCCAGGGTGGAGGAAAGCGAGCTCCAACTGTGCAAGCACAGCACTTGGAATCGGCGGCTGCTACATCAACAGAGACAATACTGTCAGGTAGGCCTAATGGCAAAAGGTGTCTCCTGAGGATCAGTGACTTAATTGTTGGTTGAGTTCAGTGCTGGCAGTAGTGAAATGATTTTGGAAGGTCCTCACAGCAACATCGATGAGGTGGGCCCAGCAGCAAGAGACACTGACTTTGACTTTGATGGGTCTGGTATAGTTGGAAACGACACAATGGCAGAGAAGAATCAATCAACGGCAAAGATGACGCCTGAGAATTAACAACTTCAATGTTCGTTGGGTCAGGTGTAGATGGTGGCAAAGTGGTTGCAGAGGTATGGTGATGCAGGCATCATTGACAGTGATGAGCTGGCTCACGACTAATAGATTCTCTTCAAGCTGAGTCTTTCTTTTCTCCTGTATTCTTACATTATTCAAAATGGTGCTGTTTCACGGTGACAACTGAAAGCTTTTCACTATTTTATTGTATTCTTACTGTAAAATAGATGTGACAATAAAATCAAATTTAAAATCAAAGCAACCTCTCCTCTTAACACATAGAACATAGAACATAAAATGTTACAGCACAGTGCATGCTCTTTGGCCCTTGATGTTGCGCTGACCTGTGGAACCAATCTGAAGCCCATCTATCCTACACTGTTCCATTCTTGTCCATATGCCTTTCCAATGACCATTTAAATGCCCTTAAGGTTGGCAAATCTACTACTGTTGCAAGCAGGGTGTTCCATACCCTTACTACTCTCTGACTAAAGAACCTACCTCTGACAGCTGTCCTATATCTATCAGCCCTCAATTTAAAGCTATGTCCCCTCATGCTAGCCATCACCATCCGAGAAAAAAGCTCTCGCTGTCCACCCTATCTAATCCTCTGATCATCTTGTACATCTCTATTAAGTCACCTCTTAACCTTCTTTTTAACAAAGATAGCCTCAACTCACTCAGCCTTTCCTCATGAGACCTTGCCTCTATATCAGGCAACTTCCTGGTAAATCTCCTCTGCACCCTATCCAATGCTTCCACATCCTTCCTATAATGCGGCAACCAGAACTGTACGCAATAATCCAAGTGTAGCCGCACCTGAGTTTTGTACAGCTGCAACATGACCTCATGGCTCCGAAACTCAATCCCTCTACCAATAAAATCTAACACACTGTATGCTGCCTTCACAACCCTAACAACCTGGGTGGTAACTTTCAGGGATCTATGTACATGGACACTGAGATCTCTTTGCTCATCCACATTACCAAGAATCTTACCATTAGCCCAGTACTCTGTATTCCTGTTACTCCTTCCAATGTGAATCACCTCACATTTTTCCACATTAAACTCCATTTGCCACCTTTCAGCCCATCTCTGTGGCTTATCTATGAACTTCCGTAAACTGCAACATCCTTCCGCACTGTCCAAAACTCCACCGACCTTAGTGTCATCTGCAAATTTACTAACCCATCATTCTACGCCCTAATCCACATCATTAATAAAGATGACAAACAGCAGTTGCCCAAAAACAGATCCTTGCGGTAAACCACTAGTAACAGAACTCCTGGATGAACATTTCCCATCATGCACCACTCTCTGTCTTCTTAAAACTAGCCAATTTCTGATCCAAACCACTAAATCACACTCAAACTCATGCTTCTGTATTTTCTGCAATAGCCTACTGTGGGGAACCTCATAAAACATTTTATTGAAATCCATATACACCACATCAACCGCTTTACCCTCGTCCACCTGTTTGGTCACCTTCTCAAAGAACTCAATAAGGTTTGTGAGGCACGACCTACCCTTCACAAGACTGTGATGACTATTCCGAATCAAATTATTCCTTTCTAGAGTCCTATCTCTTGTAATCTTTTCCAACACTTTACCCACAACCGAAATAAGACTCACAGGTCTATAATTACCCAGGGTTGTATACTCCCCTTCTTGAACAAGGGAACAATATTTGCTATCCTCCAGTCTTCTGGCAATATTCCTGTAGACAATGGCAACATAAATATCAAAGCCTCTCTGCAGTCTCCTCCCTAGCTTCCCAGAGAATCCTCAGATAAATTCCATCTGGCCCTGGGGACTTAGATACTTTCGCACTTTCCAGAATTGCTAACACATCCTTCTTATGAACCTCAATCCTGTCCAGTATAACAGCCTATATCTCAGTATTCTCCCCAACAACATTGTCTTCTTCCAGTGTGAATACTGATGAAAGATATTCATTTAGCATCTCTCCTATCTCCTTGGACTCTACACACAAATCCCACCACTGTCCTTGACTGGCCCTAATCTTACTTTCATGATTCTTTTATTTCTGACATACCTTTAGAAAGCTTTAGGGTTTTCCTTGATCCTACCTGCCAAAAACATCTCATGTCTCCTCCTGGCTCTCCTTAGTTCTCTCTTTAGGTCCTTTCTGACTAACTTGTAACTCTCAAATGCCCTAACTGAGCCTTCACATCTCATCCTTACATAAGCCTCCTTCTTCCTCTTGACAAGAGATTCAAATTCTTTATTAAACTATGGTTCCCTCACTTGACCACTTCCTCCCTGACTGACAGGTACATATGTATCAAGAACACACAGTAGCTGTTTCTTGAATAAGTTCCACATTTCAATTGTGCCCATCCCCCTACAGTTTCCTTCCCCATCCTATGCATCCTAAATCCTGCCTAATCACATCATAATTGTCTTCCCCCAGCTATAACTCTTGCCCTGTAATATATACCTGTCCCCTTCCATCGCTAAAGTTAACGTAATAGGATTGTGGTCACTATCACCAAAGTGCTCGCCTACCTTCAAATCTAACACCTGGCTTGATTCATTGCCCACAAATCCATTGTCGCCTCACCCCTTGTTGGCCTGTCTACATATGGACTCCGGACTACATTCAACCCAGCACAGCTCGAAACTGAACAGGACAACCAGTACAGACTACAGATTCAAAACCACCAGAAACAGTTCTCCTTCCGGATTCTCCACTCAACGCTCACAGCAATGCGCCGGCACCTAGCCTCTCTACAGTCAGCCCTGCCTCAGCTGAGGGCCACATTCTCCCAGAACTCTGTACTATATTCTAAGAAGAATCATACTCTTAAATAACAGTGTTTCAATACCATCTCAAACATCAAAAACTGTAAGTACCGCCCACCTCCATAACCAGCGCTCCTCAAACATTCCAGATTTCCCTGGCCTCTGGAACTGCTCAGACACCATTAGCCATGTGCCTGGTACAGCTACCATCCCCATGGTGATTGATGACATCACTTCCGTCCCCATCATGGCCACTTCCACAGCCACTTCCGCCCCTCACGATTCCTCAAGCACCACACGTGACATCATTTCCGCCCCTCACATCATCGCTGATGTCACCCATTCAGCGACTTCTGCCCCCTCTACTACCGTGTTCACCACCACTTCTGTCCCACCAATGCCACTCACCTGAATTCTGCTGACACGCCCTCCACAGATCCCACTGTCACCATTCCTGCCCCCTGGAACCCTGAGGGGAACACCACTCCTGCTCATGACTCCACCCCCATTCCCTCTATTACCACACCCACTCCAGTTACAATGTCTGCCCACTCCCAGCTCCATACCTACACCAGGTCCTAGCTCCCAGCCCTGCCAAGTTTTCACCATCCCCCAGACCTTCCCATCATTGAGGACAAATGATCAGTCCTCAACAAAGGCCTTACCTTTATCCCCCTCTGTCTACGTGTCAATGAATTTAATACACGCCGTGACGTTGAACACTTCTTCTGCCACCTGCGCCTCCGAGCTTACTTTTACAATCAGGACTCCTGCCCACCTTCCGAGGACCCCTTCACCCACCTCCAACACCCTGGACACCCCGCGCTGGCCTATTATCCACCCTCGAACTCTTCATTTCCAACTGCCGCCGAAACATTAACCTACTCAAACTGTCTACACCCCTCCCCATTCCAACCTCTCCCCCTCACGATGCGCAGCCCTCCAATCACTCTGCTCCAGTCCCAACCTCATCATCAAACCATTAGATAAAGGGGTGCAGTGATAGTTTGGCGCACTGACCTCTACACCGCTGAAGCCAGACGCCAACACGAAGACACCACCTCCTACCACCCCCTCGACCATGACCCCACCCCCCATCACCAAACCATCATCTCCCAGACCATACAGAACCTCATCACCTCAGGAGATCTCCCACCCACAGCTTCTAACCTCATAGCCCAGGAACCCTGCACTGCCCGATTCTACCTCCTTCCCAAGATCCACTAACCTGACCACCCCGGCCGACCCATTGTTTCAGCGTGCTCCTGTCCCACTGAACTCATCTCCACGTACCTCGATACTATCCTAACCCCCTCCCAGTCCAGGAACTCCCCACATACGTTCGAGACACCACCCACGCCCTCCACCTCCTCCAAGACTTCTGTTTCCCCGGCCCCCAAAGCCTCATCTTCACCATGTATACCCAATCCCTCTACACCTCCATCCACCATGACCAGGGCCTCCAAGCCCTCCGTTTCTTCCTCTCCCAACATTCCCAACAGTACCCTTTCACCGACACTCTCATTCGTTTGGCTGAACTGGGCCTCACCCTTCACAATTTCTCCTTTGAATCCTCCCACTTCCTCCAAACCAAAAGGGTAGCCATGGCCACCTGTATGGGCCCCAGCTATGCCTGTCTCTTTGTTGGCTACGTAGAACAGTCGATCTTCCGTAATTACACCGGCACCACTCCCCACCTCTTCCTCCACTACATTGATGACTGCATTGGCGCCACCTCGTGCTCCCGCGAGGAGGTTGAGCAATTTATCAACTTCACCAACACATTCCACACTGACCTTAAATTTACCTGGACCATCTCTGACACCTCCCTCCCCTTCCTGGACTTCTCTATCTCCATTAATGACAACCGACTTGACACTGACATTTTTTACAAACTCACCGACTCTCACAGCTACCTGGATTACACCTCTTCCCACTCTACCTCCTGCAAAAATGCCATCCCATATTCCCAATTCCTCCGCCTCTGCCGTATCTGCTCCCAGGAGGACCAGTTCCACCACAGAACACACCAGATGGCTTCCTTCTTTAGAGATCACAATTTCCCTTCCCACGTGGTTGAAGGTGCCCTCCAATGGATCTCATCCACATCCCGCACATCCGCCCTCAGACCCCACCCCTTCAACCGTAACAAGGACAGAATGCCATTGGTCCTCACTTTCCACCCTACTAACCTTCGCATTAACCATATCATCCGTCGACATTTCCGCCACCTCCAAACAGACCCCACTACCAGGGATTTATTTCCCTCCCCACCCCTTTCCACCTTCCACAAAGACCGTTCCCTCTGTGACGACCTCGTCAGGTCGACGCCCCCCCAACAATCCACCCTCCCGTCCTGGCATCTTCCCCTGCCACCGCAGGAATTGCTAAACCTGCGCTCACACCTCCTCCCTCACCTCTATCCAAGGCCCTAAAGGAGCCTTCCACATCCATCAACGTCTTACGTGCACATCCACCAATGTCATTTATTGTATCCGTTGCTCCCGATGCGGTCTCCTCTACATTGGGGAGACTGGACACCTCCTCACAGAGCGCTTTGGGGAACAGCTCTAGGACACCCGCACCAACCAACCCCACCGCCCTGTGGCCCAACATTTCAATTCCACCTCCCATTCTGCCGAGGACATGCAGGTCCTGGGCCTCCTCCACTGCTGCTCCCTCACCACCCGACGTATGGAGGAAGAACGCCTCATCTTCCGCCTCAGAACACTCCAACTCCAGGGCATCCATGTGGACTTCACCAGTTTCCTTATTTCCCCTCCCCCCACCTTACCCCAGGTCCAACCTTTCAGCTCAGCACTGTCCTCATTACCTGTCCCACCTGCCAATCTCCCTTCCCACCTATCCGCTCCAACCTCCCCTCTGACCTATCACCTCCAACCCCACCCCCATTCACCTATTGTACTCTTTGCTACCTTCTCCCCCCCCATTTATCTCTCCACCTGGAAGCTTCCTGCCTCTATTCCTGATTAAGTGTTTTTGCCCAAAACATTGATTTTCCTGCTCCTCGGATGCTGCCTGACCTGTTGTGCTTTTCCAGCACCACTCTGATCTAAACTCTGGTTTCCAGTATCTGCAGTCCTCACTTTTGCCCTGTCTACACACTGTGTCAGGAAACCCTCCTGCACACATCGGACAAAACCTGACCCATCTAAAGTACTCAAACTAAAGCGTTTCTCGTTAATATTTGGAAAGTTAAAGTCCCCATTAGCAACTCCCTGTCACCTTCACTCTGATCCAGAATTACTTTTGCAATCCTTTCTTCAACATCTCTGGAACTTTTCAGAGGTCTATAGAAAGCTCTCAATAGGTTGACCTCTCCTTTCCTGTTTTTAACCTCAGCCCATGCAACCTCAGTAAACAAGTCCTCATCAAACATCCTTTCTGCCACTGTTGTACTGTCCTTGACTAACAATGCCACATCTCCTCCTCTTTTGCCATCTTCCTTGTTCTTACTGAAACATCTAAACCCCGGAACCTGCAACAACCCCTCTGGTTCAGGTGTAGACCAACCCATTTGTAGAGGTCCCACCTCCCCCAAAATGAGCCCCAATTACCCAGGTATCTGAATCTCTCTCTCTTGCACCATTCCTGTGGCCATGTGTTCAATTGCTCTCTGTCTCTATTCCTTACCTCGCTAGCATGTAGCATGGGCAACAAACAAAGTTAACAACTCTGTTTGTTCTAGCTCTAAGCTTCTATCTGAGCTCCTTGAATTTTTGCCTTACACCCCCATCCCTTTTCCTACCTATGTCATTGGTGCCTATGTGGACCACGACTTGGGGCTGCTCCCCCTCCCCTTTAAGGATCCCGAAAACACAATCCGAGACATTCCGTACCCTGGTCCCTGGGAGGCAACACATCAACAGCGAGTCTCTGTTGTTCCCACAGAATCTCCTATCTGTCCCCTCAACTGTGGAATCCCAAATGACTAATGCTCTACTCCTCTTCCCCCCTTCCCTTCTGAGCAACAGGGACAGACCCTGTGCCAGAGACCTGTACCTCATGGCTTCCCTCCCCCGCCCAATATTATCCAAATTGATGTACTTGTTATTGAGGGAAACAGCCACAGGAAATCCCTGCACTGTCTGCCAGTTCCTTTTCTGTCCCGTGATTGAAACCCATCTACCTTTTTCCTGTAACTGAGCTGTGAGTATCTCCCTGTAACTCCTCTCAATAACCCCCCCCACCTCCCGAATGATCCGAAATTAATCCAGCACCAGCTCCAGTTCCAGCTGGAAATGGGTGCACTTCCCACAGATGAAGTCAGCAGAGACACTAGTGGTGACCCTCACCTCCCACATTCTACAGGAGGAACATGCAACTGCCCTAAACTTCCATTCCCACTATTCTGAATTTCCAAAGAGACTACTGAAAAAAAATAATAACCTTACGAGTCAGACGAATAGAACCTTTTTTTATGGTTAGAGGAGGTGGATGGGTGGGAGACACTGCCTCAGTAGTGTTTCGGGTAAAGCAACCACCCAAATATATTACCTCACTTACTCAGCCACCCCATGTCCACTCCTACGCAGCATGCTCCCTGCCTATTCACGAGGTAAGTTATTAAAGGATTAATTTACCTTGCCAGCAGGCCCTAGTCCTCACTCTCATCACTTCCGCTACTGCTGAAAACGGAGGCCACTGATTCTCAAAGTAAATCCTTTTAGAGGGAAATTTACCTTCCCAGCAGCCTCCTGGTCCTCGATCTCACAGCTCCCCCTGCTGCTGAAAATGGAGAGGCCCTCCATAATTAGCGTCAACCTAGTAAACCTTCTCTGGACTGCCAGATGTGCCAATTCCAAAGTCCAAACGTCTTTCCTCAGATGAGGGGCCCAAAATTGTTGACAGTATTCCAATTGTAGTCTGACTAATGCCGTGTATAGTTTTAACAAAACATTCAGTGCTGTTCTACTCCATTTTCTTTGAAATAAAGGCTAACATTTCATTTGCCTTACCTGTCATTAGCTGAACTTGGATGTAAGCCTTTTCAGATTCAAACAGGATTCCCAAATCCTTCAGTTCTGTAGCTTTCTGCAGCCTTTTTTCTTTTAAATAATATTTGGCTCCTCTTCCTGCCAAAAAGCATAACTGGCTTGACGGTGGGAGATTATCAGACAGGTGGCCTGTGTCCAGCAGTGTTCCACAGAGATCAGTACTGAGTCCACCTTTGTTTATCACTTATATAAATGATTTGGATGAGAATATAGGAGGCTTGGTTAGTAAGTTTATGGATGACACCGAATTTAGTAATATCGTGCACAGTGAACAAGATTATCTAAGATTACAAAGGGATCCTGATCAATTGGGTCAATGGGCTGAGGAGTGGCAGATGAAGTTTAATTTGGATAAATGTGAGGTATTGCATTTTGGCAAAACAAATAAGGACAAGACTTATGCAATTAATGGTAGGTTCTGGGTAGAGTTATAGAACAGAGAAACTAGGGGTTCAGGTACATAGTTCTTTAAAATTTGCATAACAGGCAGATAGGGTGATTAAGACAATGTTTAGCATGTTTGCCTTTATTGCTCAGACTTTTGAGTATAGGAGTTGGGACATCAAGTTGAGGTTGTACAAGATGCAACTTTGTATACCTCTGTCTAGTTTTTTTTCACCCTCTGATCTGTATGTCCTGGCTTACTATGATCTGCCTGTACTGTTTATAAACAAAGCTTTTCACTATACTAAGTACATGTGACAAGAAATCAAATTAAATCAAATCAAACATTGGCAAGGCCTCTTCTGGTGTACTGTTCTGATCTCCGATAGGAAGGATATTATTAAATTGGAGCAGGTTCAGAAAAGATTTACCAAGATGTTGCTGGGAATGGAAGATTTGAGTTATGAGGAGAGGCTGGATAGGTGGGGGCTTTTTTCACTGGACCGTAGGAAGCTGAGGGGTAACCTTATGGAAGTTTATAAAATCATGAGGGGCATAGAGAAGGTGGATAGATAAGTGATCCCTTCTCTGTGGTAGGAAAAAACTAAGGGGCATATTTTAAGGTGAGTGGAGAAAGCTTTAAAAAGGACATGGGGGCAACATTTTCCATGGAGAGTGGTTCATTTGTAGATCCTTATAGAACACAACTACTCACAGACCTCCAGTCAAAAAAAAATCCCTCCACAACTACACTGTATATTCTGTAGCTCGGAAAATTTTGTATCCAACTTGCCAACTCAACATAGATTCCATGTGAATTGAGCTTCTGGACCAACCTACCATGAGGGGTGTTGTCAAATGCTTTAATATAGACAATATCTACTACTTACCCTTATCTTTGTCACTTCATTTAAAAACTCAATAAAGCTTGTGAGAAAAGACCTCTCCATGCATAAAGCCATAAAAGTTGGGAAGTCATGTTAAAACTGTATAAGACTTTAGTCAGGCCACATTTGGAGTACTGTGTACTGTTCTGGTCACCATACTATGGAAAAGACGTGGAGACTTTGGTGAGAGTGCAGAAGAGGTTTATCAATATTTCAAGAAGACAATAGCCTACAAGTATTATTGATGGACTATTAACTCTGAGACCCCAGGTAATGTTCTGCAGACCTGGTTCAGTTCCCACCATAACAGATGGTGGAATTTGACTTCAATAAGAAATAATCTGGAATTAAGAGTCTAATGATAGCCATGAATCTATTGTCAAAACAATCCATCTGGTTCACTGATGTCCTTTAGGGAAGGACATCCTTACCTGGTCAAAGTGGTTGACTCTTAACTGCCCTCAGGGCAATTAGGGATGGGCAACAAATGCTGGCCTTGCCTGGATTGGAGTGTATTAGCTAAAGGAGAGATTGGACAAACTTGGATTTTCACCAGAGTGTTGGAAACTGCAGGGTGACCTGGATAAGAGACAATAAAACTTTAACAGGCATGGAGAGGATAGATATTCAGAATCTTCTATTAGATTAGATTAGATTAGATTACTTACAGTGTGGAAACAGGCCCTTCGGCCCAACAAGACCACACCGCCCCGCCGAAGCGTAACCCACCCATACCCCTACATCTACATCTACATCTACCCCTTAACTAACACTACGGGCAATTTAGCATGGCCAATTCACCTGACCTGCACATCTTTGGAGTGTGGGAGGAAACCGGAGCACCCGGAGGAAACCCACGCAGACACGGGGAGAACGTGCAAACTCCACACAGTCAGTCGCCTGAGGCGGGAATTGAACCCGGGTCTCTGGCGCTGTGAGGCAGCAGTGCTAACCACTGTGCCACCGTGCCACCCCCTCTAACCATGCTACTTCTAACCTCTCAGACAGTTATTATGTTAAATAACCTAATGTGTGGTACCATATCAAATGCCTTCTGAATATCCAAATATATTATATCCACCACTTTTTCCTTATCTATCCCATTTGTCATCTCTTCAAAGAATTCTTGTCAATTTGTCAGACATTGTTTTCCCTCATGAAGCCCTGCTGACCTTGCTTGATTATGTCATGTATTTCTAAGTGGTCTGCTATCACTTTCTTTTGATAGATTTTTAATATGACAATAATAGACATGAAGCTAACTTGATTCCATAACAAAGATTTCTGGCTTGTACTGACAAACTCCAAACTCTTTCAAATTCGGTCAGAATTGCATGATGGCAATTGCATTTGCACTTTCTGATGCTGATTGAGCAGGAAATCTGAAAGTAAAATGGTAATGAGATAACTACATTAAAAAGCCACCTAGAATTAACTTCTCGTCTACCCACACCATTCGTCCCATTCACAGACTAAACCCTCTTCATCCTCAACCAAGCCCACAAATCCCATGGTATCCACTCATTAAAATCCAAGCCACAGGCAGGGAGACTGTAAAATCGACATGTAGTTGACACGGAAATTGAAGTAAAACAAAATCATTACATTATTATGTGGTGAAAGGATTGTAATGGTTAATTTACCTTTCTCTTTTATTGATGCCAGTAGATTTTGTTTGTTACTGTGAGATGGTCATTGATATTTTTGTAACTCTGTCCGTGGTGAATAATGCATGCTGGCAGAATATTAATCATAAAAGTATCTTAGAATATTGATATAAATATCCAACCTTTCAAAGGGATATTTTTTATCATTATCACTAGTAAATTAATACCACACTTATTCATTAGGTTCCAGAGAAAAGCATTGTCATTTATTGGCACAATCAACCTTTGATTGATTGCTTGTGGTTCTTAACTCCTAGAGTAGATCTAATACAATGTACAATCATTCAAATTGGTTTTAAGACATCCCTCAACATTGTAGACTCCCAGAAGTATATTCAAATGGTCATACTTTTTTTATGAGTGGAGGTAAAGATTAGTAGCTTTATCGCAACTAATATCCTGAATTGAAATGTTCTGTCAGTAAGTCCACAATTTTAAACCACTCACGCATAAGGAAATTGACAGAATCAGGTACAATACTAGTTTGTACGATGACAACAACCACCTACATTTATACAGCACATTTAAAGCAGTAAAATATACTCGTTGAGGGGAACTTTCTTCCAGGACATTCCCTGCAAGTGGTCTGCCATGGCTCGTTTCAACTTTGCTCATGCAATCGTCTGCTGTTTCGCTTATTAATTATGCATTTCGTCCTTGCGATGGATTGATCAGGGATTATCAGCAGGACAGGTGAAAGTACTCACTGCTGCCAGGAATTTGCACATTCACACCTTTGGTGCCATTTTAACCCCAACTCCACCCCAGTTCAGATGTTGCAAGTCTGGAACTGCCTTTCGCACTCTGTTGCCCATTTGCTGTATCCAGCAATGAGTCAGAAAGGGAAGCTGACACCTTGTTTCACCAAGAGGCATGTGGAGGTGCTTAAGGACAGGGAAGACAGTGGCAAGGGAGGCTTCACTACCAGATGCAGCCAGCCTGGTTGGAAATAACAGCCTGGGTCAGTGTTGTCTCCAGGGTCAAGCACAAAGGTTAATGACCTTCACAAGGGTAAGTGAAGATTGGTGACAGTGGTTAGCACTGCTGCATCACATCACCGGGGACCTGGGTTTGATTCCAGCCTCAGGCAACTGTCTGTGTGGAGTTTGCACATTATCCCCGTGTCTGCATGGGTTTCCATTGGGTGCTCCGGTTTCCTCCCACAATCCAAAGATGTGTAGGTTAGGTGGATTGGCCACACTAAATTATCTGTAGTGTTCAGGGATGTGAAGGTGAGATGGGTGAGCCCTGGGAAATGAAAGTTTACAGGGATTAGGATAAAGAGGTTGGGTCTGGGTGGAAAGCCCTTTGGAGAGTCCCTGTGGACTCGATGGACCAAATGGCCTGCTTCCACCCTGGAGACAACACTGACCCAGGCTGCTATCTCCAACCAGGCTGGTTGCATCTGATAGCGAAGCGTCCCTTGCCAGTCAGTAGGGAAAAGATCTGCCTTCCACACATGAAGTTTCATCATTTTCCCTCTGTTACTCCTTCCTCACAGCCCCATTGTTCACTCTAACTCTGGCACTGTACATGCTATCACCAATGCTCTCACTATCACAGGCACCATGTCCACTCATTGGCACTTTCCCACCTCATTCATCCAAACTTAAAAAAATTTCCTGCCCTCAGCACTTCCTACTCACTCATTTGTTTCACCTCAGCACCTGCCCTGCCATCATCACAATTAGCTCTCCTATCCAATTCTGTCCTACTCAGTCCCATTCTTTTGTGTCATTGCAGAAAAATGTTTCATAACAGGTTGAACAGGATGAAGATGGGTGAGTTGTTAGTATCACATGTACTGACCAGAGGAAGATTGCCATATAACTGAAGAAGGTAACAGAATGAAACAAAGTGCAAACCCAGCTTATTCAGGCTGGAAGCAGGTTTGATAAGGTTCTGTCTGGCCTCTCACTTTCAAGATGTTTAGCTCTATCATTGTCTTTTGGCTGACCATCCTTATACACCTCATCCTCAACCTCAGCCTCACCCTCAGATGATTACTCTCAGTTCCCTACTTCCTTTGCATCCAGGACATTCCTTCCTTTGACAACTTCAGCTGTGAAGAACACAACATGCCACATTGCTGCTGCATAGCCAAACTGGACTACACCTCAGCAATGAAACCTCATCTTATGGCGGCCTCTGATCTGTTCCAGTGTGGCCCTGTGTCAGTCTGAGAATTCATAAAGGTGTTATCAACTATAATTGGAATGTCTCCCAGATGCTACCACTCTGTGACTGAAGGACTTTGGAAGATGCATGAACCTGAGTTCTCCAGTACGTAAGAATCATGACAGCTCTGAGAATACTGGCCACAGACCTCCAAAATCTGGACATTGATGGAGTGGAAGCCTTTTTCTTTGATGACTTTCAACAGAGGCTGCTTTGAAAGTAACATTGGTGCAGTCAATAGTGGCCTATACCTGAAGGAAGTCAGCAATAGTGGAGAATCTTCAAGGAGAAAGTGAGGACTGCAGATGCTGGAGATCAGAGCTGAAAATGTGTTGCTGGAAAAGCGCAGCAGGTCAGGCAGATTCCTGAAGAAGGGCTTATGCCCGAAATGTCGATTCTCCTGCTCCTTGGATGCTGCCTGACCTGCTGCGCTTTTCCAGCAACACATTTTCAGCAATAGTGGAGAATCCCACTGCCTGGGCCCCTTAACTTTCCTCATTATGAGTGAAAGGAAAGAAGGTGGTGTGTAATCTGGAGAAAACACTATCAGTGACATCCTGGATGCAGTTGTGGGCAGAGGATTGGAAAATGTCACACAGATCCCCAGTTGATCCTTGAAATGAGTCACAGCCATAAAAGTTCAAGGAACATAGAATCTGCCCTTTCCTCATTTTAACATCTCCATGTCCTCATCAACACATCGTTTTTAGGATCGTAATGTTACGGGACAAATGCAAATCCTTCTTCTGTGTATGATTTTTGAGACAACTGCTTTGCAGTTAATTTCTCTGAACCAACGTTATTCACTTTGTCCTCCACTTATTCTTGTTTTTTTCTCAACTATTTGATTAAGTATGGTCTCTGATAATTGAACTTCAACTTCCTTATCTTATTTTTTGAATTCTCCTCCTGTTTCCACCTGTAGCTTTGTAAGCTTATTACCACACAATCAGTAAAGAAAAACCCCAGGATATACTTCCTGTCACATCTCAGTTGCCTGATTTTCCATTGGCTTTTCATCCACAGCAGGAATCACTCCCACCTGTCGTCCAACTGCAGAGGAACTTCAATTATCTGAATATCAATTATCCGAATTTCGGATTATCTGAAGAAGATCTCAAGATCCCAATAGAAACCAAAGAAGTGTTACCAAAACTGACCACATCTTTACAATGATTCGAAGTGAATTCGGCTTACTGAAATGCTGCCAGGAGCAGTCCTGGACATCGAAGGGAGCCCAGACATCATCTCCAAATGACTGACCTTCCATCCTCTCTCTCTCTCCCCACATGTTCCCTGGAGTTCTACACAGGGATGTACCCTAAACACTCCCCCCCTTCCTCAGACGTTCTCTCCAACATTGTCCTGTACAGGGTAGAGTGGAAATATGTGTGTGTGTTATTTTGAAACTCACCCCCAAAGGCAGCAGCAGTTTTATTGTTGGTGTCCAGTCCAGCTGCCGTCTTCATTGCATGGGCAGGGGTGGGCAGAGGAGGGGTGAGGTGGTTGCACAGGGGTGGAGTATTGTGCAGCATGCTGCTGCCTAGCCTCCTGAATAGGGAGTGGACTCAGCAAGCGCTCACTGTCAATCCCATTGAAGTGAAGCAGCGGCAGGTCTTCTGCAATGCTGCAGGTCCCTTACACACAGGTGTGTCTGCTCAGAAACAAACCCTGAGACAGAGGGAGGGAGCGAAGCAGGCAGAGTGAGGAAAAAGGAAAAATTAGAAAACTTCAAGTCCCAGAGGAGAAGCATTGAATCAGTTATCCGAATAATCAATTATCCAAATAAAATACTGCCCGCCCATCTCATTCGGATAATCGAGGTTCCTCTGTATATCATTAGCAAGGACAAATTGTATTCCTAGAGCTGAGAGTTTCTCTAGTACTCCTACCACCACTTCACCATTTTTCACTGCACTCTCCAACCACTTATATAATGGAACACTGCTCATCTCACATTCCACATATTACACTTTTTCTGGCAACACTCCTTCAGAGTTACATATCTTGTTAACGCCCACCATCAAAGACTGGTTTGCCCCTGTATCTCTTAAAATTTTAAATTCTTACCAGCTCCACCTCACATATACTAGTAAACCTTACCCATGCAAGTAAATTCTTCAGATAGTACTTTCTTGTACTTTCTTCTCAATCAACCCCTGACTAGGTTGTCATGATTTGGAGATGCTGGTGTTGGACTGGGGTGTACACAGTTAAAAATCACACAACACCAGGTTTAGTCCAACAGCTTTATTTGGAAGCACTAGCTTTCGAAGCGCTGCTCCTTTGTCAGGTGGTTGTGGAGTATAAGATACTTAAACTCTTATACTCCACAACCACCTGATGAAGGAGCAGCGCTTCAAAAGCTATTGCTTCCAAATAAACCTGTTGGACTATAACCTGGTGTCATGTGATTTTTAACTGATAAGGTTGCACATTCTTTTGCAGTGTTTGAGCTTCCACTGTGCTTTCCTTTGCCATTTCAATGAAACTCACTGGCTTATCCTGTTTTCTCACATCTGTCTTCCCAGTGCCTTTCCTAAACCACCATCACTGTGACTTCATGTGGCCTACTTTATTTGCAGTGAAAACACTTGAGCTTTTTCACATCTCCTTCCCCCTCACGGGTTTTCTTTTTACCCTGTGGTAAACTATCTTCACTATCTCCTTTTCCCCAAACACCTGAAGGTTTGCCTTTTCCCCAATTTCTATCCCTCATAGATTGAAAGTGATGTTGGGAGCCAAACTTTGATTTGTGAACCAACCCATAACTATCTGCCATTTCCACTACTAATCTTGCAGTCTTAACATTCTGGTCTTCTACACCAGTTCTCACTACTGGAAGTTTGGAACTCCTCCAAAATAATCATCCAACTTCTGAAGTTCAAAAGCTCTTTCTCTTTCTCCCTTTCTTCTGCTAGATATTCTTCTCCTTTTTACTCTGCTTTTAATCTTAATTCAAAATATTTCATTTCCTTTTCTCTTTCTTTTTGTTCTGCCAGGCCTATTCTTTCATTTTCTTTTGTCTCTAACTCAAGCTGCTTCATTTGCAAATGAATTTCCATCTCTCAGGATTCCAATGGCATTTATGGCAATATTAACTGCTACACAAATGCCACAATTATCTCCTTTTCCTCATAGACACAGGCAATCCCAACTCCAGCTTTGCCTTACTCGCTTTTTGTAAAACTTCTGACATGACTCATCTACCCCCAGTAAACTCTTAGTGACTGAAAGAGCCATTATTACAAAAGGCACATCCTGTTTAAACCAAGTGAATGCAACACCCAAAATAACAAAAACTATAATCACCACTTAGTCCAACAACCCTAAACTCAATTTAGAACATAGAACATAGAACAATACAGCACAGAACAAGCCCTTCGGCCCACGATGTTGTGCCGAACTTCTAACCTAGATTAAGCACCCATCCATGTACCTATCCAAATGCCGCTTAAAGGTCGCCAATGATTCTGACTCTACCACTCCCACGGGCAGCACATTCCATGCCCCAAACCCACGCAGACACGGGGAGAACATGCAAACTCCACACAGTCAGTCGCCTGAGGTGGGAATTGAACCCAGGTCTCTGGTGCTGTGAGGCAGCAGTGCTAACCACTGTGCCACCGTGTCGCCCCATTAGAATCAAAATTAGAGATTTTGATTCTGACAAGTATCCCATTCAGGCTGCTTCTATTGTTCCATTCTTAGAAAAAAAAACTAAGGCCTCACATACTGTTCACTTTATTGGTTTTGAAGCATCTCTGATCTCAACTTTTCTTCACAAAAAAAGGACAAAATATACCTCTTAAAGCCACAGTGGTGTCACAGCATGTCCAGTCACTTTGAGTGGGCACTCACATTGACTAAGAATGTTGAGCCCTTAGAAGAGTGTACATGAAGCATGAATGTGGGGGATCTGCTGGTTGTAATTTTTGTCTTTGTTGGCATTCTGGGCACTGCTCCACCGTTCCTGAAGAAGGGCTTATGCCCGAAACGTCGACTCTCCTGCTCCTTGGATGCTGCCTGACCTGCTGCGCTTTTCCAGCAACACATTTTTCAGCTCTGATCTCCAGCATCTGCAGTCCTCACTTTCTCCTACTCCTCCACCAACACAGCTATTTCTGCATCCAATCCTGGCTAGAAATAACTTCTCACCAATTTCATTTTGGAAACCCTGAGATGACCTAAGTGGAGTTTAGCCAGTATCTGGTGGTGACCTTTGCCTGGGACAATCACACTTGTTCTCCATCATAATATGCCATCTGTGATCTGGTATCTCTGGGTCAAAACAGTTTCAATTCAGGTTGTGTTTTTGTTTTTCCCATCACCACCAATTGTTTTCGTTTTGCCAGGCCCAGTGGCATTATTGCTGGTATCTGCCAGTAAGAGGCGACTCAATGCATCTGTGTTTGTTATTTGGCATCCCAGATGGTGTTCAACTTGCAATTATACCACTTAGTATTAGAGCAAACTGCTGAATTCAGCCTGAAGCTATGGGCAGGGCTGCCTTGTCCTCTTTAAGGAGACTTAGCAGGGATTTGTGGTCCGTTATTATTACAACTGTACATCCATAAAGGTATTGGTGGAACTTCCTGACTCCAAGTATGACTGCCAAGCCACTCTCTCTATCTGAGCATATTTACACTCTGCATTAACCAAAGTCCTGGATGCAATCACAATTGGGAGTTCCTCTCCATTGGGCCATTTATGAGCTAATACTACCTTGATGCTATATGGCGTGGCATTGCATGACAATACCAGATCTCATTTGGGATTATGGTGTGCCAACACCTTAGAGGATGTTTGCTATTTCTTCACTTCCCTGAAAGCTATGTGACAATTTCCAAGGCTGACCTTTTTTAAGGGTTAATGCGAAGGTGCCAGGATGGAGGCCAGGTTATGTATGAACTTTCTGTAATAATTCACCGTCACATGGAAAGACCTAAGCTCCCATATAGATATGGGAGCCGTAGCACCTTTTATTGCCCTCACTTTATCTTCCAGTCTTGTCAACTCAAGTAGGTCACTTGGGGTGTCTGGAACACACATATTTCCCTTCTAAGGCATGAGCTCATCTGAGAGAACCATCAAGGGACAGTGTCCAAGTTCTCTCCTTATTGGTCTTCCCTGTTATTAGCACATCGTCCAGATAAATGGTGACCTAAGGTAGACCTTGTAAAATACTATAAGACCATATGACATAAGAGTGGAAGTAACGGCATTCGGCCAATTGATCCACTCCGCCATTTAATCATGGCTGATGGGCATTTCAACTCCACTTACCCGGACTCTCCCCATAGCCCTTAATTCCTTGCGAGATCAAGAATTTATCAATCTCTGCCTTGAAGACATTTAACATCCTGGCCTCCACTGTGCTCTGTGGCAATGAATTTTACAAGCTCACATTGTCCGCTGAAAAATTGTCCATATTGACAATACCCCAAGTGGCAGTCCTGTATAGTGATACAAATCTTTATGGGTATTAATTATAGCATACTTTTGGGAATCCTCATCTAACTGCAACTGCAAGTACGCGTAGCTCATATTTTGTGAAGGACAACCCCCTTGTGCATAAGTGCTCAATACAAGGTATTGGCTATCTATCGAGCTGTGAAAAGTGGTTCACCATTTGTTTGAAATCCCAACAAAGGCAAGTCGACTCATTGGATTTCACAATCTGTATGACTGGTGCTGCCCATTCTGCAAATGGGATTAGCTTGATGATTCCTTCACCTTCCAGCCTTCTGATTTCTGCCTTGATTTTTGCACATAAGGCAAATGGCACTGCGTGGGCCTTGCAGAATTGTGGAATTGCTTCTTGGTCAACATAGAACATAGAACATAGGAAAATACAGCACAGTACAGGCCCTTTGGCCCTCAATGTTACGCCAATCCAAGCCCACCTAACCTACACTAGCCCACTATCCTCCATATGCCTATCCAATGCCCGTCTATATGCCCATAAAGAGGGAGAGTCCACCACTGCTACTGGCAGGGCATTCCATGAACTCACGACTCGCTGAGTAAAGAGTCTACCCTTAACATCTGTCCTATACCCTACCACCCCTTAATTTAAAGCTATGCCCCTCGAAATAGCTGACTCCATACGTGGAAAAAGGTTCTCATGGTCAACCCTATCTAAACCCCAATCATCTTGTATGCCTCTATTAAGTCACCCATAAACCTTCTTTTCTCCAATGAAAACAGTCCCAAGTGCCTCAGACTTTCCTCATATGATCTTCCGACCATACCAGGCAACATCCTGGTAAACCTCCTCTGCACCCGTTCCAGTGCCTCCACATCCTTCCTATAGTATGGCGACCAAAACTGCACACAATACTCCAGATGTGGCCACACCAGAGTCTTATACAACTGCAACATGACCTCAGGACTCCAGAACTCAATTCCTCTACCAATAAAAGCCATATGCCTTCTTCACTGCACTATTTACCTGAGTGGCAACTTTCAGAGATCTGTGTACATGGATACCAAGATCCCTCTGCTCATCCACACTACCAAGTATCCAACCATTAGCTCAGAATCCCATCTTTTTGTTACTCATACCAAAGTGAATCACTTCACACTTACCCACATTGAACTCCATTTGCCACCTTTCTGCCCAGCTCTGCAGCTTATCTATATCCCGCTGTAACCTGACACATCCTTCCTCACTGTCAACAACTCCACCGACTTTCGTATCATCCGCAAACTTGCTCAACCATCCTTCTAGCCCCTCCACCAGGTCATTTATAAAAATACCAACAGCAATGGTCCCAAAACAGATCCTTTCGGAACACCGCTAGTAACTGCACTCCAAGATGAACCTTTACCATCAACTACTACCCTCTGTTATCTTCCAGCCAGCCAATTCCTAATCCAAACCTCCAACTCGCCCTCAATGCCATACCTCCGTATTTTTTGCAGTAGCCTACCATGGGGAATCTTATCAAATGCCTTACTAAAATCCATATACACCACATCTACAGCTTTACTCTTGTCCACCTCCTTAGTCACCTTCTCAAAGAATTCAATAAGGTTTGTGAGGCAGAACCTGCCCTTCACAAAACCATGCTGACTATCCTTGATCACATTATTCCTATCCAGATGTTCATAAATCCTATCCCTTACAATTCTCTCTAAGACTTTGCCCACAACAGAAGTGAGACTCACCGGCCTATAGTTACTAGGGTTATCCCTACTCCCCTTCTTGAACAAGGGAACAACATTTGCTATCCTCCAGTCTTCTGGCACTATTCCTGTAGACAACGAGGACATAAAAATCAAGGCCAATGGCTCTGCAATCTCCTCCCTTGCTTCCCAGAGAATCCTAGGATAAATACCATCAGGCCCAGGGGACTTATCTATTTTCACCCTTTCCAGAATTTCTAACACCTCTTCCCTACATACCTCAAAGCTGTCCATTCTAATTAATTGTGACTCAGTATTCACATCGGCAACAATGTCCTGTTCCTGAGTGAATACTGACGAAAAGTATTTATTCAGTGTCTCCCCAATCTCTTCAGCCTCCACATGCAACTTCCCATTACTATCCTTGACTGGACCTATTCCTACCCTAGTCATTCTTTTATTCCTGACATACCTATAGAAAGCCTTTGGGTTTTCCCTAATCCTACCAACTAAGTACTTTTCATGTCCCCTCCTTGCTGCTCTACCTCTCTCTTCAGATCCTTCCTGGCCACCTTATAACTCTCAATCGCCCCAATTGAACCTTCACTCCTCATCTTTACATAGGCCGCCCTCTTCCCTTTAACAAGGGATTCCAATTCCTTATTAAACCACGGCTCCCTTACACGACCTTTCCTCCCTATCTGACAGGTACATACTTATCAAGGACACTCAATAATTGCCCCTTGAACAAGCTCCACATATCAATTGCGCCCTTCCCTTGAAGCCTATTTTTCCAAGCCATGCATCCTAAGTCGTGCCTCACCACATCATAATTTCCCTGCCCCCAGCTATAACTCTTGCCCTGCAGCGCACACTTATCCCTCTCCATCACTCGAGTAAAAGTCACTGAATTGTGGTCACTGTCCCCAAAGTGCTCACCGAAAAAATTCCTCATCAACATGTCAGGTGATGTTGGCTCCTTTGATAGTCTCTTTGGACCATCCTGAAAATGTTCTGGGTATTTAATTAGGACATCACTCAGGCAGCCACTTTCCGATCGAAAAATGTTGAGCCAATCAAGTTGAATTTTTCTGAACCAATTTCACCCCATCAAGCTTGGGCCTTAGCCCTTTACTACAATCAGGGGTAACTGAACCAGCTGCTTCTCATAAGAGACTGAAACCACAGCGATACCCTTAATCTGTAAAGGTTCCCCAGTATAGCTTCTCAGTCTAGCCAAAGTTAAAAATCACACAACACTAGGTTATAGTCCAACAGGTTTAACTGGAAGCTGTAGCTTTCTGAGCGCTGCTTCTTCGTCAGGTGGTTCATCACCTTCATCACCAGTTCTCAAATTGCCAAGTAAACATGATTACATCTCAGAATTAGAGGAGGCTTGGATCATAATATTCCTTAACTAAATTTGTCAACTCTTGAAATGTTTTAGTATCTAGTGCCTCAGCAAATGTTAGTCTCCTAAAAACCAAAAAAGCTGTGGGTCCACAAGCTGTCAGGGGAATTGCTTATTGTTTCTCATCTGTCTCAAAGTCATTATCTTAGAAAAAAATAACACACTCTTTCCACATATTCAATCCAGTCCTCAACAGCAGGGTCAAATGAGTCAAGCTTCCCAAGTAACAACATGATGCAAGCAATGCTTATCCCAACTGTAAGACACCTGTTGAAATTGAGTTTCTTCAGACTATGCTTAACTCTTGTTACCACTGAAATAACTCCATAGAGGCTAGTCTCCCATCACCAAGTCACCCTTTATATATATGTGCAGAGTCCTTGACATTGACCCAGCTCCCTCAGAGCCAGCTCTTAGAGTGAACTGAACCTCTGACACTCCTGTTTATATCTGTCAGCCAGGATTCCCAGATTTGACCAGATAAACAGCTCAATCAGTGATCTAATTTTCTATGAAGGTCCACCTGGCTGACCTCGTTACAATCACTACATGAACAATTTAAAAAAAACCAAGGTACATTCCAATGAAAAATACGTCCATGAGATTGATCCATCTGTGGCTTACTAAGTAGGTCATGGTTCATGTAAGTATTGTTAAAAGCAGAGGCACATAACATTGGAAAGAACTGCAGCAAGTTTGAGAATTGGAAACGTTTTGGAGACCAACCAAATGCTACCAAAATGTTGCCAAAAAGAAAAAAGTTAGAATATGAGTAAATTGGCCAGAAATAAAATAAATTGCAAGAACTTTAATTAAATACAGTCTCTCTCCCTCACACTTCTCTATAGATGCTGTTTTTTTCAGATTATTTCTGCACAGTCTGTTATAAGTTGGATGCTTGGATTCAGAAAGAGAAATTTTAACTGAATGACATTATAACTGGATATATCTTACTATCTTACTATTTCCTATTTTGAACTAATCGATTACATTTTAGGGAAAAACATCTTTTCTGAGAGTGATGGGATCTTACATTAGAAGTGTATTTGTGATATAAGTCAGCATGATGTAACAGACTTCTACTGCATAGAGAAAGAATGCAACTGAAATAAATATTGTTTCTTTAGAAGCTGAGACAGGAGAAATTATCATGGGAAATGAGGAAATGGCAGAGACGTAGAACAAATGTTTTGTTTCCATCTTCCCAGTAGAGGACACAGGTTGCATTCCAGAAATAAATTGTAACCTATGAGCTAAAATGAGTGAAGAACTTAAGGTAGTTAATTTCATCAGACAATAAATATTGGAGAAACCTAAGAAACTAAAATCAGACAAATGCCAAGACCCTGGTGGTCTACACTCTAGCGTTTGAAAGAGATAGCTGTCGAGATAGTGGATCACCAACTATGATTTTCCAAAGTTCCCCAGACTCAGGAAAATTCAAATCAAACTGGAAATTGGTGAACTTAACATTGCTTTTCAAGAAAGGAGGAAGAGAGAAAAACAGGGACATACAGCTCTGTTAGTCTAATATCAGATTTCAGGGAAATATTGGAACATATTTTAACCCAATTTCAACAATGTGCTTAGAAAAGTATACAATCATGTGAACAACCAACAAGATTTTATGAAGCACAATCCTATTTTATTAATATCTGGAAAACAGAAAATGCTGGAGAAACTCAACAGATCTGGCAGCATCTGTGGAGAGAGAGAAACAGAGACAAAGCTTTGAGTCCAGTGTTCTAACAAAGGGTCACTGGACTCAAGATGATAATTCTGTTCCTCTCTCCACAGACGCTGCCAGATCTGCTGAGTTTCTCCAGCATGCCTTGCTTTTATTTCAGATTTACAGCATCCACATTATTTTGTTTTTATTTACTAATGTTTGGAGGATATACTTAGTAGGGTGGTCGCTGAAGCATACCTAGATTTGTAAAGGGCAATCGATCAGATGCCACAGAAAAAAGGTAATGGGCAAAATAAGCAGTCATGGAATTGGGGCAACGTGTGAGCATCACAAAGGATCAATTACTGGACAGAAAGCAAAGGATGGCCATAAAGAGACAGTCAATGAGTAGTAGAATGCCACAAGGATCATCAACAATCAACATTAATAATTTGGAGGAAGAGAATGTTTCTGGGTTTACTGATAAAGCAAAGCTATGTGGAAGGAAAATCTAGAGGAAAGGCACATGAGGTTGCATTGATATTTGATACAGGTTAAGTGTGTGGGCAATAAATGGCAGATAAAGTACAATGTGGGTAAGTGTGAAGACATTCACTTTTGTTGTAAGAATAGAAATGCAGAATATTTTTTCAAAAGGTGGGAAACTTGTAAATGTTGATGTACAGAGACACTTGATTGTCCTTGCACAAGGAATGCCTCAAGCTAACATGCAGGTGCAGCAAGCAGTTTGGAAGGAAAATGGCATGTTGGCTTCATCTCAAGGTTTTGTAATATGGAAATCAATGAGCCTTACTTCAATTGTACAGGGCTTTGGTGAGGCCACATTTGGAATACAGTTGTGTGCAGTTTTGAGCTCCACTTTTACAGAAAGATATACTGGCACTGGAGATGGCACAGCCGAAGTTCACTAAATAAGTCAGATGGTTTGGGGGGGGGGGGTTGCCCTATGATAACAGGCTGAGTAAAATATATTCTCTGTCATTTAGCTGAATGAGAAATAGAAGAAAGAATGGCAGGGTAGATATTCCAAGACTGTTTCAACAGTTTAAGAATCTAAAGCAAAGGTCAAAGTTGCAGAATAAGGAACCGATCACTTACTTTGATGAGGATAAATCTTCATGAGGATGAGGAGAATGAGGAGGAAAACAAGGATGCAGAAGTTATGTTGCATCTATACAAACCCTAGTTAGACCCTATTTGGAGTCATACAGCCAGAGTCATACAGCACGGAAACAGATCCTTTGGTTCAACTCATCCTATGTCGACCTGGTACCCTAATCTGAACTCGTCCCATTTACCTTAATTTGGCCTATATCTGTCTAAACTTTCCTATTCACGTAACTATTAAAATGTCTTTTAAATGTTGTAATTGTAATTGCCTCTACCACTTCCTCAGGCAGCTTATTCCATACCCGCACCATCCTCTATGTGAAAAACTTGTCCTGAAGTCCCTTTTAAATTTTTCCTCTCTCAACTTAAACCTATGCCCTCAATCTTTGAACTCCCCTATCCTTGGCTATTCACCCTCCCTATGCCCCCCCCCCAATGATTTTATAAACCTCTATAAGGTCATTCTTCAGCTGCCAATGCTCCAGGGAGAAAAGCCTATCCAGCCTCTGCCTATAACTCAAAGCCTCCAACTCTGGCAACATCCTTGTAGATCTTTTCTGCACCCTTTCAAGTTTAACAACATCTCTCCTATATCGGAGAGACTAGAATTGAATTCAGTGCTCCAAAAATGGCCACACAAATGTCCTGTAGAGTCATAGATAGAGTCATAGAGATGTACAGCATGTAAACAGATCCTTCGGTCCAACCCGTCCATATCGACCATTGGTCCACCTGCCAGCACCCGGCCCATATTCCTCCAAACCCTTCCTATTTATATACCCATCCAAATGTCTCTTAAATGTTGCAATTGTACCAGCCTCCACCACATCCTCTGGCAGCTCATTCCATACACGTACCACCCTCTGCGTGAAAACGTTGCCCTTTAGGTCTCTTTTATATCTTTCCCCTCTCACCCTAAACCTATGCCCTCTAGTTTGGACTCCCCGACCCCAAGGAAAAGACTTTGTCTATTTATCCTATCCATGCCCCTCATAATTTTGTAGACCTCTATAAGGTCACCCCTCAGCCTCTGACGCTCCAGGGAAAACAGCCCCAGCCTGTTCAGCCTCTCCCTGTAGCTCAGATCCTCCAACCCTGGCAACATCCTTATTAATCTTTTCTGAACCCTTTCAAGTTTCACAACATCTTTCTGATAGGAAGGAGACCAGAATTGTACGCGACTCCACTTTCAAGGAGCTATGAACCTGCACTCCAACGTCTCTTTGTTCAGTAACACTCCCTAGGACCTTACCATTAAGTGTATAAGTCCTGCTAAGATTTGCTTTCCCAAAATGCAGCAGCTCGCATTTATCTGAATTAAACTCCATCTGCCACTTCTCAGCCCATAGGCCCATCTTGTCCAGATCCTGTTGTAATCTGAGGTAACCCTCTTCGCTGTCCACTACACCTCCAATTTTGGTATCATCTGCAAACTTGATAACTTAACCAAATATACGGAACACCTTCTTCATCATCCTGTCTACTTGTGATGCAACTTTCAAGGATCTTTGAACCTGCTCCTTAGGTTCTCTGTCTTGGAGTACAGTGAGCAGATCTGGGTGCCACACCTTAGGAAAAGTATGTTAGCCTTTGAGGGAGTACAATATAGGTTTATAATCGTGATACCTGGACTTCAGGATTTAACTTATGTGAAGAAGTTACACAAGTTAGGCCTTTTTTCTCTAGAATTTTGAAGGTGAGGGGGTGATCTGATCAAAGTTTTCAAGATATTAACTGGAAAATGTGTTGTTGAAGTGCCGGTGTTGGACTGGGATGGACAATGTCGGAAGTTACATGACACCAGGTTATAATCTAACATGTTTGTTTGAATTCACTGTGATTTCACTGAGGAATGGTCACCAGACACAAAGCGTTAACTCTGATTTCTCTTCACAGATGCTGCCAGACCTGCTCAACTTTTCCAACAATTTCTGTTTTTGTTTCTGATTTACTGTATCCACATTTCTTTTGGTTTTAATGGACTATAACCTGATGTTTTTTTACTTCTGACTTTAACTGAAAATGACAGGGTAGATAAAGATACACTATTTCCACTGGTTGAGATTTCTAGAACAAAGGAGCATAGTCTGAGAATTAGGGCCAGACTGTTCAGGAGAGATGTTAGGAAGCATTTCTACACACAGAGGGTGGTAGATGTTTGAAACTCTCTTCCACAAATGGTTGTGGGTGCTAGATCAGTTATTAATTTAAATCTTAGATAAACTTTTGTGAAGTAAAGGTAGTAAGGGAAGTGTAAAAAAAGCATGCATATAGAGTTCGGCCATAGATCAGCCATGATTTCATTGAATGGTGGAACAGTCTTTGGAGGCTGAATAGCCTTCACCTGTTTCTCTACTCCTATGGTCCTCAATGACTTCACTCAGAGGGTTGCGAATCACTGGAATTCGCTACCACAGAGGATGGTGACTGCTCCATTGTTGAATGTTCTTTAGGCTGTGATAGGCAGATTTCTGATCCCTTTTGGAGATTGACAGACATGGGAGAGGGCGAGGAAATAAATCTGAAAACCAAGACCAACAAAGATCATATTGAACAGGGGAGCAGTCTTGATGGGGTGAATGAACTAACTTTTCTCCCATGTCTTCTGTTCTTGCGTTCAGAGGAAGATATCTTTGCTGCTGACATAACATTAGCGGGTCTGAAACTGGCAGAGGATGATCCTTTTAATGTCGAGGTTTGTGAAATAAAATGTTCTGGGGGAGAGGGGTTGGGCTCAGAGTAGAAATATTAGAAATAAATCAGACAATATCTGCTGTTTCTAAGCAGTATCACAATGTATGTATGTATATATGTAAATGCATAAGTGTGGTAAATAAAGCTGTTGAGCTACAAAACCAAATCCTTGTATGATGTATAGCTTAAAATTAGTGGAGATCTGAGTACCCAATATTCTAATATAGAAAGTGTTCACAAAAGATAGAGAAGCAATAAAGGAATTGGAGTGTCAAAATTTATGAGGGAGGACTTTACAGTGCTTAAAAGAGAGAACATCCTTGAGGGGCAAAGTTAGAATCTGTTTGATTAGAATTGAGAAGGGTTTAATGAGCTATTGTAAAGGCTTCCAAAGAGTGATGGGGAAGAGCACAATTCTACAGGAAAGTCACAAGAGCTGTAGAGTGGGGGCCTTAATTATCCATATTTCAATTGGGATACCATTAGAGCAAAGGTTTAAGAGGGAGAGGAATGTTTGAAATGTGTTCAGGAGAACTTCTGTGACTAGTATGATCCCAGTCCAACTTTTCTAACTATAATTTATTGTATCAGAAATTAAGTAATAATGAATGTTCAAAACAAAAAAAAATTATTTGAGTTCCCAGATATTGTAATTGACAGAAGGGTAACTTTACACTATGTTGAGTCGGAAAATTTATTGTTGTATCCTGCTCCATCTATAAATACTGTACAGGATCTTACAAGATACTTCACCATAGCAACAGCATTACCTTTAAGTGGTCTTGGACTGAAATAGTTATCTAAATAATTGATTTTATAGGAAATTTTATTTTTTTCACATAAACTATCTTGCAATGAAAGTGAATACTTCTGCACAGAATAATGTAGTTAATTCTGAACATCAATTTACAAACATTCAATGAGTTTTTTTTTAATTTTAGAAGGAATACAAGCAATTATTAGGTTTTCTTTAACAAAAGCAGAATGCTACAGTTGTTGACAATCTGAAATAAGAGAAAAATGCTGGAAATATGCAGCAGGTCTGGTAGCATATGTTGAGAGAGAGAGAAAAAAACAGTGCTAATGTTTCAGGTGAAGGACTCTCCCAGAGGAAAAGTTTTACATCGGAATTGTAACTCCTGTTTGCTTAGTTAGATTGTTATGCATTGATAAAGAATTAACATGTGGACTCACAGCCAGGAGCTTTATTTTCACCTTCCCAATAGAGGGGGCAGTCAAGAGGCATGAAAACAAAATGTTCACATCTTGCAACATATTATGTTACCTCCAGATATTAATAAAAACTGCTCATGAAAATGTAGAATGATATGTGTACAACCTTTCCCAAACTAACATATGAATACACTGACATCCACAAAGCTAAAAATGGAGCAGGTCAATTTTTTAGAAATGTATCAATGGTGGATTTTTTTTGTCTGTTTGTCTTTCTTTGTCAAAACATTGTGCAAGGTTTACAACATCAAAGATGCTATACAAAGTTAAGTTGTGATTGCTGAATGTAACATAGTTTTGTATTAATCAATACCATCTGGAAAATGCTTTTTTTCTACATTATTTCATTTCCTGCTCAGCTAAAAGAGAATGAAAAGCTTTTCTTAGTGAAAAATATCAGATAGATTGGTTCTTATTCCTGAGTTTGTTGAATGGCTGGCTTTTGTGATATCTGCATTGTGCTGGATTAGTGTTAATCTTTGTAATACTTACCTGGAAAATTCAACATGCCCAGTTAACAACCAGTAGATGTAGTTGACTATTGAGACCAGACTATCCCATTTTAATGCTGCAAGCAGCTGATTTTGGAGATGGTGCTATTGATTGAATCGTACATTTGACCTATTGATTGCTGCACAGTGACTTCTACTAAAAAGTACAGGTAACATGACACTGGATGAGGATTCTAAAGATGTAGTTATACATCTTTGACCAATCATTGATTGGTCTTTTAATATTCATTGTCTTTTTGTTTTATTCATTCCTGGGATGTGGACATTGTTGACTGGGTCTGAATTGATTGCCCTTTCCTAACTGGCCTGGAGAAGGTGAAGGTAAACTGCCTTCTTGAATCACTGCAGGCCATGTAGTATAACTCCATGTAGTATAAGTACACCAACCATGGTGAGAAAGATAATATCAACATTTTGACTCAGCAACAGCGAAGGACCAGCTTTATGCTTTCAACTCAGGTTGGCATGTGGCTTAGAGAGGAACTTGCAGGTGGTGATATTCCCATGTACCTGCTGTCCTTATTGTTCTGGGTTATCCAGGTGATGTGTTTGGCTGATCCTGGTCAAGGAGCCTTGTTGAGTTGTTGCCATTCCTCTTGTAGATGGCACCTGCTGCTGCCTCTCTGTATTGGTGAAAAATGTCAATGATGAAGATATTAAGTGGAGTGCCAATCAAATGGGTTTCTTGTTCCTGGATGGTGTCAAGCTTCTTGGCTGTTGCTGCACACCCAGGCAAGTGCAGAGTATTCCATCACAGTTCTGACTTGTACCTTGTTTGACAGATGTTGAGGAGTTAGAAGGTGAGTTACTCACTGCAGTATTCCCAGCTTCTGATCTGCTATCATAGCCACAATGTTTATGGTTGATCCAGTTCAGTTTCTGGTCAATGATAACCCCAGGAGTTTGAAAGTGGGAGAGTTCTGAGAGGGTAATGTCACTGAATGTCAAGAGAATTGGTTCAATATTCTCTTAGAGTTCTATGGTTATACTGCACAGAAAGAGACCCTTTGATCCAACTTGTCTGTGCCGACCAGACATCCCGGTCTGACTTAATCCTATTTGCCGGCATTTGACCCATATCCCTCTAAACTCTTCCTATTTATGTACCAATCCAGATTCATTTTAAATGTTGTAATTGTACCAGCTTCCACCACTTCCACTGGCAGTTCATTCTATACACTCATACATTTGCATGAAAAGGTTGCCCCTCTGTTTAAATCTTTCCCCCCTCAACATAAACCAATACCCTCGAGTTTTAGACTCTCCTACCCTGAGAAAATAAATATTGGCTATTTTTCCTTTGCATGCCCCTCATGATTTTATAATCTTGTTGGAGATGTTTATTGCCTGGTACCTGTGTGTCATGAATGTTCCTTGCTATTTATCCTCCTAAATTATGATTATTATGGCTAGCTGTGAATGGCCACAGATTACTCATATCTTGCAAAGGGCTGGCAGAGGTAGGATGGACCAAATGGTTGCCTTCTGTGATTTCCAATGAGTTTATATGTTCTTTGCTCTTAGTATCAAATATGGTGGGATTGTGGTAATGTCCTGGACTAGAAATCCAGAGGCTTAAAATATTGACCGGGGAAAATCATCCAGTTTGCTCATACTTGTGGAGTGAGAAACAGAGTTCATTTTTCAAGTCCAGGATGATACTTCTTCAGAATTAGTCATACTGGGCTCGAAGCGCTAACTCTGTCTTTCTCTCTCCAGTGATAGCCACACCTGCTGACCCTCTCTAGCATTTTCTGTGTTGGTTTCAGATTTCCAGCACGCACAGTTTGTTGCTTTTTTTGGTCTGGGGATAGAGGTTCAAATACCACTTCAGCAGCTGGTGGAATTTTAATTCAGTTTATAATATAATAATTGCCTCAGTAATGGTGGCCATGAAACTAGCAAATTGTTGGAGAAACTCATTTGGGTTAGCAATACCCTTCAGGGAAAAGAAGTCCATCAGTTTTACCCAGTCTGGTCTACGTGTAACAGCAACGTGACTGACTTTTAACCACCTCTGTACAGTTCCTTCAGCCCACAATGTTGTGCTGAGCATTTATTTTAATCTAAGATCAACCTAACCTACGCACCCCTCAATTTACTACCATCAATGTGCTTGTCCAGCAGTCGCTTAAATGTCCTAATGTCTCTGACTCCATTACCACCACTCGCAGTGCATTCCATGCACCCACCACTCTTTGTGTAAAGAACCTACCTCTGACATCTCCCCCATACTTTCCTCCAATCACCTTAAAATTATGACCCCTCATGACTGCCATTTCTGCCCTGGGAAAAGTCTTCTGGTTTTCTACTCTACCTATCCCTCTCATTACCTTGTACACCTCCATTAAGTCACCTTTTTCCTTCTCTCCAGTGTGAAAAGCCCAAGGTCACTCAACCTCTATTCATAAGACAAGCCCTCCAATCCAGGCAGCCTCCTGGTAAATCTCCTCTGCACCCTCTATAAAGCATCTACATCCTTCCTATAATGAGGCAAACAGAACTGAACACAATATTCCAAGTGTGCTCTAACCAGGGGTTTATAGAGCTACAGCAAAACCTTGCAGCTCTAAAACTCAATCCTCCTGTTCATAAAAGCCAAAACTTCATACACCTTCTTCACAACCCTATTAACTTGGGTGGCAACTTTGAGGGATCTATGTACATGGACCCCAAGATCCAACGGTTCCTCTACACTGCCAAGAATCCTGTCTTTAACCCTGTTTTCAGCATTCAAATTCAACCTTCTAAAATGAATCACTTTGCATTTATCAAGGTTGAACTCCATCTGCCACTTATCAGCCCAGTTCTGCATCCTGCCAATGTCTGTTGGAACCTGCAAAAGCCCTCAACACTATCCACAACACCACTGCCCTTTGTGTCATCAGCAAACTTATTAACTCACCCTTCCACTTCTTCATCCAAGTCATTTGTAAAGTCTACAAAGAAAAGAAGCCCAAGAACAGATCTCTGTGGGACACCACTGGTCACCGACCTCCAAGTGGAATACTTTCCATCCACTACCATTCACTGTCTTCTTTCAGCCAGCCAATTCTGTATCCAAACAGCGAGATTTCCCTGTATCCATACTTTCTAACATTCTGAATCAGCCTACCATGGGGAACCTTATCAAGTGTCTTCCTGAAATCCAGATACACCATATCCACTACTCAACCTTCGTCATATTGTCTTATCACATCCTCGAAGAACTCAATAAGGCTTGTGAGGCATGCTATCTTTAATCAAGCTATGTTTTTCCAAATAGTCATAAATTCTATTTCCCAGAATCCTTTCCAGTACCTTGCTTGCCACAGATGTAAGACTGACCGAATGATAAACAAATGCCGATATTACTAGGGATATATGCAACCACTGAATAATAAAAAGAAATGAATTCCTACCCCTAAGAACATCCATGCACTTTATACCACATAACATACTTCTAACAAGAAATGACATCACCAACCCAAAGAAACTAAAACATATAAATAGAAAGCAGGAATCATGTACACTGCTTCGCCTGAGGCCCACTGAAGATGTTACCTAGAAAGGTGACAAAACGTCTGGAAATGAACCTTCTAGCTCATCGAGCAAACCTACATCCAGAACCTCAACCTGAGCTACAAATCTTCTCAAAACTCACTAATACTTCTAACAGGTATGCATGGATCAAACAGAAATGTTTAACATCGTTATCAGTGATCTGCATTTGAGCAGGCTATTCCGACTTCCGTGAAACTTCAGATAGTGGAAGACAGAACATTTAGTTTGACTTGTAACTGGGTCAGATACCATTAGGAAGTCACACCATTAGGTGCAACAAATTGGAATAGTCTAAGCTCATTTGAGAATTTGAGAGTCCAGTAAAGAGTGAGTTGTGATAGTCAAATTTAAAAGTAACAAAAACATGAATTAGTGTCTCAGGAGATAGAGTCATAGAGATGTACAGCACAAAAATAGACATTTCAGTCAACTCGTCCATGCCAACCAGATGTCCTAAATTAATCCAGAATATAGAACATAGAACATAGAAAAATACAGCACAGAACAGGTCCTTTGGCCCACGATGTTGTGCCGAGATTTAATCCTAATGTAACCTAACCTACGCACCCCTCAACTCACTGCTATCCATGTGCATGTCCAGCAGTCGCTTAAATGTCCCATTTGCCGGCATTTGGCTCATATCCCTCTAAACCTTTCCTATTCATACACCCATCCAGATGCCTCTTATATGTTGTAATTGTACCAGCCTCCATAATTTCCTCGGGCAATTCATTCCATACATGCACCACTCTCAGTATGAAAAAGGTGCTCCTTAGGTCCCTTTTAATTCTTTGCCCTCTCACCTTAAACCTATTCCCTCTATTTTTGGACTTCTCTACCCTGGGGAAAAGACTGAGGCAATTCACCATAACCATGTCCCTCGTGATTTTACAAATTTCTCGAAGGTCACCACTCAGCTTCCGATGCTCCAGGGAAAATAGCCCCAACCTATTCAGCCTCTTCCAATAGCTCAAACCCAGCAACATCTTTTCTGAACCCTTTCAAGTTTCACAACATCCTTTCTCGAGCAGAGAGACCAGAAATGCATGCAGTATTTCAAAAATGGTCTAACCAATGCCCTGTGCAGCTGCAACATGGTGCCCCAATTCCTATACTCAATGCTTTGACCAATAAAGGCAAGCATGCCAAATGCCTTCTTTACTTACCTGTCCACTCCACTTTCAAGGAACTATAAATCTGAACTCCAAGGTGATGTTCCGCAGATGGAGATAAGCAGTGATTGTACCAGGAATAGCATAGGCATGTGGTCAAATGCTCATCTGAGAGTCAAATATGACACCACACTTGCAAACAACATGTTAGGCCTCACACGATTGCCAGGGAGAATAACAAAGCTTGTGGTGGGATCCAAAAACAATGACCTTGGTCTTCCTAATGTTTATTTTGGGGAAATCTCTGTTGCTCAAATATTAAAGTCAGCCAGAGTGACAGCATAGAGATGGTGGAGGATGAGGTGAGGTAGAGTTGGATGCCATCAGAATCATGAGAAAACTCTTGCTGTGTTTTTAGATGTTGTTACTGAAGGAGCATGTAGGTGTGAAATAGGAGGGAGTAATGCTAGATCCTTGGGGGCCACGAGGTAACATTGCCTGATTGGAAACATTAAGATTTGAATATTATTACATTACTGCAGAAATTATAAAATAGTTAGATAAGAATCAAATCAGGCTCATGCAGTCTCACGGAACTGAAGAATATTGGAGGAATATTGGAATATTGTGAAAGACTGCAGCACAGTCAAGAAAGACTTGGAAAGACTTTTGTCACAGTCCCATTGGAAGGTGACTCAGTGGTTAGCCCCACAGTGATTCGAGTTCGATTCCACTCTCAGGAGACTGTCTATGTGGCATTTGCATGTTCTCCCTGCGTCTATGTGAATTTTCTCCATGTCCTCCAGTTTCCTCCCATAGTCCAAAGATGTGCAGGTTTGATGGATTGACCATGGGGGTTCTGGGTAGAGGGGTGGGATGCCCTTTGGAGGGTTAGAACATAGAACATAGAACATAGAACATAGAACAATACAGCACAGAACAGGCCCTTCGGCCCACGATGTTGTGCCGAACTTCTATCCTAGATTAAGCACCCATCCATGTACCTATCCAAATGCCGCTTAAAGGTCGCCAATGAATCTGACTCTACCACTCCCTCGGGCAGCGCATTCCATGCCCCCACCACTCTCTGGGTAAAGAACCCACCCCTGACATCTCCCCTATACCTTCCACCCTTCACCTTAAATTTATGTCCCCTTGTAACACTCTGTTGTACCCGGGGAAAAAGTTTCTGACTGTCTACTCTATCTATTCCTCTGATCATCTTATAAACCTCTATCAAGTCACCCCTCATCCTTCGCCGTTCCAACGAGAAAAGGCCGAGAACTCTCAACCTATCCTCGTACGATCTACTCTCCATTCCAGGCAACATCCTGGTAAATCTTCTCTGCACCCTCTCCAAAGCTTCCACATCTTTCCTAAAGTGAGGCGACCAGAACTGCACACAGTACTCCAAATGTGGCCTAACCAAAGTCCTGTACAGCTGCAACATCACCTCACGACTCTTGAATTCAATCCCTCTGCTAATGAACGAAAATACTCCATAGGCCTTCTTACAAACTCTGTCCACCTGAGTGGCAACCTTCAAAGATCTATGTACATAGACCCCAAGATCCCTCTGTTCCTCCACCTGACCAAGAACCCTACCATTAACCCTGTATTCCGCATTCTTATTTGTTCTTCCAAAATGGACAACCTCACACTTGGCAGGGTTGAACTCCATCTGCCACTCCTCAGCCCAGCTCTGCATCATATCTAAGTCCCTCTGCAGCCGACAACAGCCCTCCTCACTGTCCACAACTCCACCTATCTTTGTATCATCTGCAAATTTACTGACCCACCCTTCGACTCCCTCCTCTAAGTCATTAATAAAAATTACAAACAGCAGAGGACCCAGAACTGATCCCTGCAGAACTCCACTTGTAACTGGACTCCATGCTGAATATTTACCATCTACCACCACTCTCTGACTTCGACCGGTTAGCCAGTTTTCTATCCAATTGGCCAAATTTCCCTCTATCCCATGCCTCCTGACTTTCCGCATAAGCCTACCATGGGGAACCTTATCAAATGCCTTACTAAAATCCATGTACACTACATCCACTGCTCTACCCTCATCCACATGCTTGGTCACCTCCTCGAAGAATTCAATAAGACTTATAAGGCAAGACCTACCCTTCACAAATCCGTGCTGGCTGTCCCTAATCAAGCAGTGTCTTTCCAGATACTCGTAAATCCTATCCCTCAGTACCCTTTCCATTACTTTGCCTACCACAGAAGTAAGACTAACTGGCCTGTAATTCCCGGGGTTATCCCTATTCCCTTTTTTGAACAGGGGCACAACATTCGCTACTCTCCAGTCCCCTGGTACCACCCCAGTTGCCAGTGAAGACGAGAAGATCATTGCCAACGGTACTGCAATTTCCTCTCTTGCTTCCCACATAATCCTAGGATATATCCCGTCAGGCCCGGGGGACTTGTCTATCCTCAAGTTATTCAAAATGTCCAACACATCTTCCTTCCTAACAGGTATCTCTTCTAGCTTATCAGTCCGTTTCACACTCTCCTCTTCAACAATACGGTCCCTCTCGTTCGTAAATACTGAAGAGAAGTACTTGTTCAAGACCTCTCCTATCTCTTCCGACTCAATACACAGTCTCCCACCACTGTCCTTGATCGGACCTACCCTCGTTCTCGTCATTCTCAGGTTTCTCACATACGCATAGAATGCCTTGGGGTTATCCTTGATCCTATCCGCCAGGGATTTTTCATGCCCTCTCTTAGCTCTCCTAATCCCTTTCTTCAGGTCCCTTCTGGCTATCCTGTATCCCTCCACTGCTCTGTCTGAACCTTGTTTCCTCAACCTTATGTAAGCCTCCTTCTTCCTCTTTACTAGATATTCAACCTCCCTCGTCAACCAAGGCTCCCTCACACGACCATTTCTTTCCTGCCTGATCGGTACATACATATCAAGGACACGTCGTATCTGCTCCTTGAAAAAGTCCCACATTTCCACCACATCCTTCCCTGACAGCCTATGCTCCCAACGTATGCTCCTCAAATCCTGTCTTACAGCATCGTAATTTCCCTTCCCCCAATTGTAAAAACTTCCTTGTTGTGCGCACCTATCTCTCTCCATAACCAAGGTGAAAGTCACAGAATTGTGGTCGCCATCACCAAAATGTTCACCCACTAACAAGCCCACCACTTGTCCCGGTTCGTTACCGAGTACCAAATCCAATATGGCCTCCCCTCTGGTTGGACAATCTACATACTGCGTTAGAAAAGCTTCCTGGACACACTGCACAAACACCGCCCCATCCAATCTACTTGATCTAAAGAGCTTCCAATCAATATTTGGGAAGTTGAAGTCGCCCATGACTACGACCCTGTGGCTTCTGCACCTTTCCAAAATCTGTTTCCCAATCTGTTTCTCCACATCTCTGCTGCTATTGGGGGGCCTATAATAAACACCCAACAAGGTGACTGCACCTTTCCTATTTCTGACTTCAGCCCATACTACCTCCAGAGGCAGATCCCTCTCAAACTTCCTTTCTGCAGCCGTTATACCATTTCTAATTAGCAATGCCACCCCCCCTCCTTTTTTACCACCCTCCCTAATCTTACTGAAACATCTGTAACCAGGAACCTCCAACAGCCATTCCTGTCCCTCATCTATCCATGTTTCCGTGATGGCCACAACATCGTAGTCCCAGGTACCGATCCACACCTTAAGTTCACCCACCTTATTTCTGATACTCCTTGCATTGAAGGGGTGTGCCTGCTGGCTGAATGGCCTACTTCCACAATGTCAGGATTCTATAATCCAATTTTTAGGACAGGTTAGTAAAGAAAGCATTTGGCATGCTTGCCTTTATTGGTCAAAGCATTGAGTATATATTAAGTATACATTGAGTATATTATAACTTATCCCTGTATGTTTTCCTCGTAGTGTTACCAAACCAAATTTGACACTGAGTCATACCTGGCACAAAGAAAGATAGATGTGGTTATGAGGGTCAGTCATCTCAGCTCCAGGAAATCTCTGCAGGTGTCCCTCAAAGTAATGTCCTAGGCCCAACAATCTTCAGCTGCATCATCAATGATCTTCCCTGTGTCATAAGGTCAGAAGTGGGATGTTCGCCGATGATTGCACAGTGTTTGGCACCATTCGAGACTCAGATATTGAAGCAGTCCGTGCTCAAATACAAGAAGATCTGGACAATATCCAGGCTTGGGCCGACAAGTGGCAAGTAACATTCACGCCATGCAGATGCCAGACAATGCCAATTATCAATTTGATTCACTCAAACCCCTGCACCTTGACATTCAACGGTATTACCATCACTGAATCCTCCACTGTCAACATCCTTGGGATTACCATTGACCAGAAACTCAACCAGACTCACCACATGAACATAGTGGCTACAAGATCAGGTCAGAGACTAGGGATAGTGTGACAAGTAACTCACGTCCTGACACCCCAAAGTCAATCCACCAGCTACAAGACACAAGTAAGGAGTGAGATGGAATACTCTACACTTACCTGCATGGGAGCAGCTCAAGAACACTCAAGGAGCTTGACACCATCCAGGACAAAGTAACCCAATGCAATTGGCACCACATCTACAAACATTCAATCCTTGCACCATTGGCACTCAGTAGCATCAATGTGTACAATCTACAAGATGCACTGCAGAAATTCATCAAAGATCCTTAGACAGCACCTTCCAAACCCATGACCACTTCCATCTAGAAGGACAAGAGCAGCAGGTACTTGGGAACACCACCACCTGCAAGTTCCCCTCCAAATCATTCACCACCCTGAATTGGAAATATACTACCATTCCTTCACTGTCGTTGGGTCAAAATCCTGGAATTCCCTCCCACCCTGCATTGTGGATCAACTCAAAACAAGTGGTCTCCAGCAATTCAAGAAAGTAGCTCACTATCACTATCTCAAGGACAAATAGGGATGGGCTATCAATGCTGGCCAGGCAGTGATGCCCAAGTCCCACAAATGAATTTTAAAAAAGCTATTTTAACAGATGTCCAAATATTTGGCCAAAGAAGTAGGTTTTACAGAGAGTCTTGAAATAGAAAAATAGTGAGGCTGTGAAAGAGGGATTTCCCAGAGTTTAATGCTTAGGCAGCCGAAAAACATGGTAATATGTGCTCAAAGCTTTCAGATCTGTGATACCCTGCTGACTGATGGAATCAAAAGTCAAGAATCGAGGCAATTGTGTACCAACATTTGCCTTAACAAAATTAGACTGACTCCCATGGAGTAACTGGTCATAAATTTCAATGAAAGGATAACTGTCTCCAATTTAAAGTTTCATGTTCCATTGGCATGGTTGTAATTGGCTTCTTTTCAGTTATTTTTTGCCTTCCCTCCATGTCATTTCTTTAATTAATGTCTCTTCCGAGACTCTTAACTTAACAGCCACAGTATCTTAGCACAGATTCTTTAAACTCCTCTGCCACAGCCTTCTGTTTCTGAGGCTTTTCACTGACATTAAGAGATTCAAATTTTAACTCGTAGAGTTATATGTTTATGTTTTATAGCTGTATATCTAAAGCTAGACCCCATTTGTTTGTAGTGAATAGTAAATTCCTGTGAACTAATGTTTTCTGTTCACTGGGGTCCATAAAGATATGTAAGTTGGGCAATTTTGTGTACTTTGATAAAACCTTTAATTTTTGTGACAACTTCAGGAAGAGCAGGGACTTGATTTCTAGAATGTTACCCCAGTGAGGCAGGACACCAAGTCTGGCCTGACAAGTTGTAAGTGACACTTGTACCACATACATTCCTGGTAATGGCCATCTCCAAGAAGAAAGAATCTAACATTGCCCTTGACATTCAGTTGCAGTATGAGTGATGAGTCCTCTACGATTAGCAACCTGGATGATAGCATTGACCAGAAACTGAATTGAATTAGCCATAAAAATACAATAGCTATAAGACCAGGTCAGAGGCTAGGAACACAGCAGCTTGTTGGGGACTTTCCTGTTTGTGGTTACATTAATGATTTGGATGTGTGTGGAGGGGATATAACCTGTGATGAGTAACTCACCACCTGACTCCCCAAAGTCTATCCACCACCTACAAGGTAGAACTCAGGAGTGTGGTGGAATACTCCCCACTTGCCATCATGAGTGCAACTCTAACAATGTTCAAGAAGCATCTAGCACAAAGCAGCTCACTTGGTTAGCACCACATACACAAACATGACTCCCTCCATCACGAACAATCAGTGGCAGCAGAATGCACCATTCACACTGCAGAAATTCACCAAAAATCCTTAGATAGCACTTTCCAAACCCATGACCACTTCCAGTGAGAAGGGCAAGGGTAGCAGATGTAGGAGAACACCACCACCTTCAAGAGCCCCTCCAAGTCATTCCCATCCTGACTTGGAAATATATCACTGTTCCTTCCATGTAACTGAGTCAAAATTGGAATTTTCTCCCAAACAACATTGCAATGATAGACCTTGCAATGGAATGCAGAGATTTAAGAAGGCATCTCACCACCCCCTTCTCCATAGGCTATAAATGCTGGACCAGCCAGTGATGCTCATGTCCCATGAATTAAAAAAACACTTTTCTGTTCATTCACATGGATCTCTGCTTAACATCCCGTCATAAAGTTAACAGCTTTACAATACAGCACTCCCTCAACATGAATTACTACAGAATGGAACAGGCCCTCCAGCCCAACAAATCCTCTGAAGAACAACCCACCCCCCTACATTTACTCCTGACTAATGCACCTAACCTAAACATCATGGGCAATTTAGCATGGCCAATTCACCTGACCAACTTTGGATTGCAGGAGGAAACCCACACAAACATAGGAGAATGTGCAAACTCCACACAGAAAGTCACCCAAGGCTGGAATTGAACCCAGGTCCCTGGTGCTGGGAGGCAGCAGTGCTAACCACTGAGCCACTGTGCTGCTCCAAAGTTCCATTCTCATCAATAGGCCTTTTAATTCATGAATTTCTGACTGAAAATGAAGGCAGTTACTCACTAAGCCTTGGCAAACCAATGTTTTTATTTATCGAATTCCTCATTTTAATGATGAGGCTCACACTTCTTTTTGAAATGGGTTAACCTTACCCCTCATGCTCCTTATCACCAATCCCTCCCAAAGTCTGTAATTCTTGGATTTCTATTCTTGGGATAATGGGTGATTTATACACTCACTTCTGCCTATGGAGAAGCCAGACAATGTGATATTCATCCTCATCCCCTCCCCCTGCTGCTGCACCCGCATGCTTCAATACACTTGAAAACCGAAAGAAATGATTGCCACAACCAAGATAATGTTATGTACAATGAGATATAAATGGAAGTCACGCAAGAATAAGGATTTTTAAAAAAATCACAAAGTGCCCTTTGGCTGACACTAACATTTCAAAATCGAGGCTTAAGTATTTAATATCCTTACCTAACCATTCACAAAGCAATTGCTAATAATGTATTCATTTTACTAATGGTAACTAATTGGAAATGTTAAAGATTTGAGTTGCAGCCAAGAATATGATATTTGCACAGAGATTTAATTAAAGTGGAAGGTAACTGAGGGAGAAGTCTTCATAACAGAGAGGAGAAATCTGTCCTGTTGTATCGCATAGTGCCTCTTTCAAACTTGAATTTCTGTAGCATCTTTTCTGCTAATTAGGAGTAGTTTGGTGATTTTGGTTGCTAGGTTTCAATCATTTGTTTTGATTGTCTGCTTATTGACCTGTCACTCTATTCCTTGAGGTTAGGTCAAACCAGGAGAAAGTTTTCACATTGTCCTCATTCTGCCCAGACACTTTATGGTTTTTGTCAGCATTATTCGCCCCTCAGATGCCTGACTCATTTTGTGCTCATCAGTATCCCCTCCTTGCACTTCTCTCGAAGTTCTCAGCACATACCAGTTATTTTTGCACTGTCACAATTCCTCTTGTCTCAACCCCTTCAGGACTAAGGCACATTGTTCGTGAAGTGATTTTTTCACTATAGTTGCCTGTGCTGCACCATTTTGATGCTGACATCAGGTATAGAAGAAACGTTTTGCTCAGCAGCTTTGACATCAATAGGCAAAAAAAAGAAAACATGCATTTATCTGTCACATTCTTAGTCTTATTGTAGTTAACAATCAGCCAGAAGCTTCTGAAGTTCAATGATTGTTAAGTTGATAAACATACAATAATTTTGCAATCACATGATTTTGTAAACAGATGAAAGCTGAATATTTATTTGCACAGAGCTGTATTGGTTGATGGAAATATGTTAATCAGGTTACCAGGCAGTTTCATCTGAAGACCAACTCTCCTGACAAATTCCTTCAACATTGCACAGGAACATCTGTTGAAATGATTTCTGGTGAAGGAATTGAATACCTGGCCATCTGATCCAGATGTTATGGAAAAGCTGAGACAATTACCTTGCAAATGCTTTAAATAATCGGGGAAGGTTTATGTCATTGCTACACCACCAGTGTACTTAAAGATGCTGGAGAGGTCAGGTACATAAAATAACAAATAACTAGATGACTGGCTTCCTGCCCATCTCCCATAATGAATGGGTGGACAAAACATCAGCTACCGTACCCATCCTTACACCAATGGAAGCCATTAAATTGCTAAAGGTTAGTTAAAACCCTTTATCCAGTTAAGAACAAAGAACAAAGAAAATTTACAGCCCAGGAACAGGCCCTTCAGCCCCCCAAGCCTGAGTCGATCCAAATCCACTGTAGAAACCTGTCACCCTATTCCTAAGCATCTGTACCCCTCTGCTCCTCACCTCCTCATGCATCTGTCCATGCATAAATCTACCGTGTCTGCCTCGACTACCTCTGCTGGCAACGCATTCCAGGTACCTACCACCCTCTGTGTAAAGTACTTACCGCATGTATCCCCTTAAACTTTTCACCTCTCACCTTGAAAGTGTGACCCCTTGTTATTGAATCCTTCACCCTGGGAAAAAGCTTATCTCTATCTACCCTATCTATACCCTTCATGATTTTGTAAACCTCAATCAGGTCCCCCCTCAATCTCCTTTTTTCTAATGAAAACAAATCTAACCTACTCAACCTTTCTTCATAGCTAGCTCCTTCCATACCAGGCAACATCCTCGTAAAACTTCTCTGCATCCTTTCCAAAGCACCCACATCCTTTTGATAAAGTGGCGACCAGAACTGTACACAGTATTCTATATGCAGCCGCACCAATGTCTTGTACAATTTTAACATGGCTTGCCGTAACAGTGACATTTCTGCAGTAATACAGTGGGTGGGGCAAGATGGAAGGAAAGCTGTGACATTTCCTCCTTGGATAGAAGTGGGAAAGGGGGAAGAGGTGTATCCTTTGACAAGAATCTGGGGCACTGCCTCTCAAGATCATAACCGTATTTTGTGCTTTTCCCCTTCACTGGCCTCAAGAGCCTGAGCCACATCAATCAACCCTTACCACTGAGGTTTTCAATCCACCTCGAACATAATCCCTAGGCAGAGTTTACTGCTTGATGTCCATGATCTTCTTCTTGGGATTTCCTTGTAGTCCCAGCAATGATCACGACTGCAGCCTGACACTGTGGCCATTCCTTGGAAGAGGAGACCACTCTAACCCTGTTAATCCACCTGCAGCATGGCTTTGTAACTGAAGAGGCAGTCCACCTCCCCTCCTGTAAAGCTCTACCCACACTTTTTCCTTTCTCCAAATGCCATCTGAGATCACTGACATATCATTATCAGGATGCTAAGGGCAAAACCTTTTGAGGATTATGATAACTTGAAACATAAACAGAGAGACAAATCAGGGCTGCTATGTTAAGAGAATGGTTAAATAATAATGGGAGATCCTGGGCTTTAAAAGTAGAAGCACAGAGTACAAATGCAGGGAAGTTACAGTTGTACTTTATAAAATACTGGTTCAAACTCAACTAGAGTATGGTTTCCACTTTTTGGCAACCCACTTTGGGGAATATGTGAAGTCATCAGAGTGGGCACAGCAGAGGTTTACAAGAATGGTTCCAGTGAAAAGGAAACATTGCCAAAAACTGGCGTTGTTCTCCTTAGAAGAGGGAACACGAAGAGGAGATTTGATAGAGATGTATAAAATGATAAGGAGTCTGTGAGCTGAGAGGGAGAAATTGTTTCCCAGTGGTGGAAGGATCAAGATCCAGAGGAGATCAAGTTAAAGAAATGGCAAAAGAACTGCTGAAGTACTGATCCTCCAACAGTGCAGCACTCCCTGTGGTTAGCACTGCTGCCTCACCACGCCAGGGTCCCAGGTTCGATTCCAGCCTTGGGTGACTATCTGTGTGGAGTTTGCACATTTTCCCTGTGTCTGTGTAGGTTTCCTCCAGTTGCTCCGGTTTCCTCCCACAGTCCAAAGATGTGCAGGTGAATTGGCCATGCTCCATTGCCCATAATGTTAGAGTCGGTGTGGACTTGTTGTGTCGAAGGACCTGTTTCCACACTGTAGGGAATCTAATCTAATCTAATCCCTCAGCACTGACCTTCCGATAGTGCGACACTTCCTCAATACTGACCCTCTGTTAGTTCAGCACTCCCTCAATACAGACCCTTTGACAGCACAGCACTCCCTCAGTACAGACCCTCTGACAGTGCAGCACTCCCTCAGTACTGACCCTCTGACAGTGCAGCACTCCCTCAGTACAGACCTTCTGACAGTGCAGCACTCCTTCAGTACTGACCCTCTGCAGTACAGAACATTGTTTATGCCACTTTTAGAATATTGCGTGCAATTCTCTGATGAGAATTCCTCTGATGAGAAGAATCTTGTGAAACTTGAAAGGGCTTAGAAAAGATTTACAAGGATGTTGCCAGGGTTGGAGGATTTGAGCTATAGGGAGAGGCTGAACAGGCTGAGGCTGTTTTCCTTGGAGCGTCAGAGGCTGAGAAGTGACCTTATAGGGGCTTATAAAATCATGAGGGACATAGAGTCATAGAGATGTACAGCATGGAAACAGACCCTTCGATCCAACCTGTCCATGCCGACCAGATATCCCAACCCAATCTGGTCCCACCTGCCAGCACCCGGCCCATATCCCTCCAAACCCTCCCTATTCATATACCCATCCAAATGCCTCTTAAATGTTGCAATTGTAGATGAATAGGATAAGTAGGCAAAGTCTTTTCCCTGGGTTGGGGGAATCCAGAACTAGATGCATTGGGTTAAGGTGAGAGTGGAAAGATATAAAAGGGACCGAAGGAGCAACGTTTTCCAGTGAAGAGTGCTGCGTGTATGGAATGAGCTGTCAGAGAAGGTGGTGGAGGCTGGTCCAATTACAGCATTGAAAAACATCTGAATGGGTACATGAATAGGGAGGGTTTAGAGATTTTTGGGCTGAACGCTGGCTAATGGGACTAGATTATTTGGTTGACATGGACGGTTGGACTGGAGATCTGTTTCCATGCTGTACATCCCTATGACACTGTGACTCTCTCATCACTGACCCTTGGACAGTGCAGTAGCACTCCCTCAGTACTGACCCTTTGACAGTGCAGCACTCCGTCAGTACAGCTGGTGGAAAAAAAGCAGCAAAATGATATGACGGACATTAAAGTGGAGCACACAACCGTTTTTACAAAAGCCGTGTTTTACAATAGTCCCACTTTGAGCTGATTACAATCGCACTTGATTATACTTTTTGCATTAATTAGCTCACTGACCTCGACTCCAGTCTAAAACCCTCCAGCAGTGTCCATTATTAGCATAATGGCACATTGGAAGGACAGACGTGACATTCTCGATGATGCAAATCTAAAGCATTAAGGAGGATGTTAATCCTGGTAATTATTATCACACAATGTGACAATGTTGATGTTAATTCAGCTTGTGAATTCAGTGCAAATTTACTGCTGACATATCTGCCAGAGCTATTTCTGTGAGGTTCTTACGAATGTACAAGTGTCCAAGATGGATACACGGGTGTTTTTAATCACCACGTTTGAGATGGAAAGAAACATTTGTGCTTCAGCTCTGACTTTAGTCAGCAGAGAACATGGGATTTTGGATATCTATGTTAACAGAAACCAAATGATAAAATTCACAAACAGGCAACTTACTGTGAATCAGAGCTAAAGTGTTAAGGAAGTTACAGTTTCACTGGTGTCAGTGTTCTGTTCAGGTTATTCCTTCTTGGAATGTTTTCACATCCATCTTCTTCTCAGCTGGAATGAATATGGAAATGTGCCCAGTCCCTGGTGAACGGATCTTTTCTCCGAGTGACTGCAAGGTCAAAAGGTTTGGGCGGTGAGAATCTGCTTACATTGACAACGGGTTCAGGGGTCAAAGCAGCAAGTCAAGACAAGTTGGCAAAATTTCAGTTTAGGTATTTTTCTCCTGTCCGTTTCGCTACACTTTTCTCTGAGGGTTTTCAACTGTTACTTCCTCCAGATAAACTTGGTTTGTTCTGAGACCTGCTCACTCTCTCCTCTCGAACTCCCACACTGGCTGGTTTCTGAAGAGGAGAATCGAAGCTGCCAACTTTTTTTTTCGCTGCCTCATGACTCCTGTCCCAGAAGCACAACTAAAGTGTGTCATCTTGGCTCAGTTGTCATCAATCTCACCTTTCGGGTCATACAGCTTTGGATTGTAATCCTACTCAAGGACACAACAATGTAATTTAGGTTGACACTCCATTGCAGTTTTGAGGGGGCTGTACCATTAAAGTAATTCACTGTGTAAAGCCCTGTGAAATATTTGAACACTGTGTAAGAAAGTAAATAACTGTTGTGTTTTTCACAATCTCAGTATGTTCCAAAGTGCTTTGATGTGTAGCCTGCAGATAATAGAAATATTATACAGTAATAGGCCTTTCAGCCAACAGGCTTGTTTTGAAAGTCAAATGGACTTTTTGCATCTCAGACTTATTTACCCAGCCTATTCCTGATAGCATAAAACTTGATCTCAGCCTTGTTAACTCTTTTTCTCCATAGTCAATGGGGAAGAGAGCTCCATATGTCTGTTTACCACTTGGTAAGAAAGGGCAGCTTGGTTTCACTCCTGAATGTCAACACTCAACTCTCAAACTGAACTGGATAATGTATTTTTAGTTTGCTTATTAAGCTTATTTTTAAGCTGGACCAGGATGCACTACTCAAACCTACTTATTCTTGAGAAGGTGTTTAAAGTTTGTGAGAAGATTTGTTGCTCGGGTGCTCGTTGTTGTGGTTCTGTTCACCAAGCTGGGAATTTATGTTGCAGACATTTTGTCCTTTGCCTAGGTGACATCCTCAGTGCTTGGGAGCCTCCTATGAAGCGCTTCTGTGTTGTTTCCTCCGGCATTTATAGTGGTTTGTCTCTGCCGCTTCCAGCTGTCCGCTGCAGTAGCCGGTATATTGGGTCCAGGTCAATGTGTTTGTTGATAGAATCTGTGGATGAATGCCACAGATTCTATCAACAAACACATCGACCTGGACCCAATATACCGGCTACTGCAGCGGACAGCTGGAACTGACAGATGGAAGCGGCAGAGACAAACCACGATAAATGCCGGAGGAAACAACACAGAAGCGCTTCACAGGAGGCTCCCAAGCACTGAGGATGTGAGAAGGCGTTTTCTTGAACTGTTGTCATCGATTTGATGCAGCTGTACCCATTATGCCATTAGGGAGGGAATTCTAGAATTTTGACCCAGGGACAAAGAAGGAACAGCAATTTTTTTGAACATTTTAAGTATGTTTATAACATCACCCCCATCTTTGATATTGGCTTATGCCCGAAACATTGATTGTCCTCCTCCTTAGATGCTGCCTGACCTGCTGCGTTTTTCCAGCAACACATTTTTAAGCTATTCAAGGAAATGTCAACCATATTTTTATCAAATCTAGCTTCATAATTATATCCTCTAAGTTACAGTATTACTATGGTGAAGTCAGTCTGTACCTCTAAGGCCAATATTCCTTCTTGAGTTTATTTCCATAAAGGAGCACAGTTAATCCTGGTGGGATCCGTCAGAAACTCTGAATAACTGATGGACAACGTCCTCACTTTCATCCATCAATCAGTTAGCCGTGTTGATTTCTTTTGTAACTGCACACCAGTTTTTAAATGACTTATGTAGTTGGACTCCCAAATCCCTTTGCTTTTCTAAATTTCTTGATTCTTTTATTAATTCATGGGATATGGTCTTCATTGGCTAGGCGAACATTCATTGGCCAGCCCTAACTGCCCTTGAGAAGGTAGTGGGAAGCTGCCTTCTTGAACCACTCCAATCCATTTAAGGTAACTGCACCCACATTGCCATTAGGGAGGGAATTCCAGAATTTTGACCCAGCGTCACTGAAGAAATGGCAATATATTTTCCAAGTCAGGATGGTGAGTGGCTCAGGGAGAGGGATTCTTGCATGGGGTGGTGTTCCCATGTATCTGCTGCCCGTGTCTTTCAAGATGGCAGTGGTTGTGGGTTTGGAAGGTGCTGTCTGGGGAGCTTGAGTGAATTTGTAAGTGCATCTTACCGATGATACACACTGCTGCGACTGAGCATCAGTGGCAGAGGGAGTAAATATTTGAAGACATAGTGCCAATCAAGCAGCTGTTTTGTCCTGGATGGTGTTGGGTTTCCTGAGTGTTGTTGGAGCTGTATTTGTTCTGACTGCTGGATTACCCAATTGGCAATTTTGGCTCAACACCTTTGGAAATACTTCAGCCATGTCTTTTGTACTGATGTGCTGGGCTCTTCCATCATTGAGCATGGGGTTATTTGTGGAGACTCCTCCCCCAGTGAATTGTTTAATTGTTCACCACTATTCACCACTGGATGCAGCAGGACTGCAGAGTTTAGATTTGATCACTTAGTCCTGTCTATCACTACTTACACTCTTCATTTTAAAAAAAACTTTGGATATCTTTCTTGGATCCAAAGTGGATTACTTTACATTCCTCCCCTACACTGAACTCTATGTGCCAGCTTTGCCCACTCACTTATCTGTCTATGTCTCTCCGCTTCCTGCTCTCAATTACATTACTCCACAGTCCCTCTGGATTTTGTCCCTCCTTAGTGATTGTTGAAATTTAGGGAATGCTGTATGTACAGCAGCCAATCTATGAAAAGCCACATTCCTCAAAGGGATGTATAACCAGAAAATCTCTTCACAGAGATGCTGATTAAATGATAAATATCGGCCTGAATACCGAGGATTCCTCCCCTTCTCTGCTTTGAACTAAATCTTACACCTGACGGACAGATGGAGCCTTAGTTTCATGTCTCATCTGAAAGACTGTGTCATTTCAAGCATTCCTTTCAATCTCTCTGACAGCGTGATGCACAATATGACAAAACAGCTGACAACTGCTGAAACCATAGCTAGTCTGAACATTGGCCAAGGTCAAGCTGTTTGAATCCATTGTGTTGCTGCTTGAGAAATTGCCCTGTGACATTTTATAAAGATTTCTTTTCTGCTTTCCTTTTTCTTCTATAAACAGACCTGAGCAGGATTGTAGCTTTCATTCCCATCTACACTGTAGCAACTGATTTCAGCCAAGTATTAACACAGCTACAGCATGTTTGGAAAGTAAACAATTGGCTAGGTTTCCTGCTTCTAGCTACTATCCTGCTGGAAGTGCACAGGATGTGAGGTAACGAGAGGATTGGGATTCATGAGGCTTCTGTTCAATCTATGATTTAATAACTTGTTGGAACTGGGACTGAAGCGTAAACACTAACATCAACCAAGAGGGCCGAATGACCCCTTTTCTGTGCTCAGTGTCCTGAGCAGACGTACTTGTGAGAAGTTGCAACTTGGGCAAAGTGTAACAAGCTGTAACTTAACTAGGATTTAATGCTTTCCAGAAAGGAAGGAGAGAAAACACAAACTTGAGTAACTCTGACCCAACTCAATCCCAGTTGAAAGTGGTAAATAAAAACTGAAAGAACTGTGGATGCTGAAAATCAGAGACAAAAATAGAAATTGCTGAAAAAGCTCAGCAACATCTGTGGAGAGAAATCAGAGTTAATGTTTAAGGTCGAGTGACCTTTCCTCAGACCTGCTGAGCTTTTTCAGAATTTCTATTTTTGCCAAATGAAAGTGGACAGTTAAATATTCCCATTTAAAAGTAGCCATTGAAAAGCTCTTCTAAATTTGAACCACCTCCACTGTACTGATAGGAAGAACAACTGCACATTGCTGGTGGGTCTTACATATGGTGTTCTTGAATATAATGGCTAACTGAAGGCCTGAGCAGGGGAAATTCTCTGGTAACCAAAGGTATCTTATTATGAATGCCAGGGGGATTTGTGTTCTGATGGTACATCATAGTATGACCATGGCATGTGAGTGGAAGGAACATTTGAAGGGACGCACTGTATTCTGTGTAATGGTGAGGGAGAAAATTATAACATTGCCATTGTTATTATTATGGATAGAAAATATTGAAGAACAATGGATTGCTGGATGTACTTTTCAACACTTGAGGAGCAATTTTAACCTCATTGCTGGTCAGGAGCAGGTATACACTGTCTGGACATTCTGCTTGACTTTGCCCTTCATTTGGCAGGACGTAAAACTGAAGTTTTACTAAATGCCCTGAGTTTCTCACCCAGTGAGTTTGGTTATGATGGCCACTCTGGTGCTGCGGTGTAGATGACCCATTCCATGCCTCCTTGGTTTGGAGACATCATCAGCATAAATTCATTCTCCATCAACATGGAAAGACAGTGTGGCAGATGGAGTGGGTCCAGGAGTGGAGGCCACGCCATTCCAGCCTGGTCGAACGTTGCCATCTGGGTCAGTGCAGCCTTACAGATCGATGTTGGGATCATAATTATTTACAACTTAAATCGATGATTTGGAGTTGGGGACCATGTGTAGGGTGTCAAAGTTTGGAGATGACATTAGGATGAATGGCAGAGCAAAGTGTGCAGAGCACTGTGAAACTTTGCAGAGGAACATACATGTATTGAGTGCATGGGCCAAGGTCTGGCAGAAGGAATACAATGTAAATAGATCTGAAGTCATCCATTTTGGTAGGAGTAATAGTAAAGATGACTATTACTTGAGTGGTAAAACGTTGCAGCATGCTGCTCTGCAGAGGCACCTGGGGTCCTTGTGCATGAATCACAGAGGGGTTGATCTGCAGGAATGAGTAATTAAGAAGACAAATGGAATTTTGTCCTTCATTGCTAAAGGATTGAGTTTAAAAGTAGAGACAGTATGTTGCGACTGTACAGGGTGCTGGTGAGGCCACAGCTGGAGTACTGTGTGCAGTTTTGGTCTCCTTACTTGAGAAAGGATGGACTGGCACTAGATGTGGTGCAGAGGAGGTTCACTGGATTGATTCCAGAGTTGAGGGAGTTGGCTTATGAGGAGAGACTGAGTAGACTGGGATTATATTCATTAGAATTCAGAAGATTGAGGGGAGATCTTATAGAAACATATAAAATTATGAAGGGAATTGATAAAATAGAAGTAGAGAGGATGTTTCCACTGGCAGGTGAAACTAGGACAAGAGGAGAGAGCCTCAAAGTTAGAGGGAGCAGATTTAGGACTGAATTGAGAAGGAACTTTTTCACCCAGAGGGTTGTTAATCCATGGAATTCCCTGCCCAGTGAAGTAATTGACGCTACTTCAGTAAACGGGATTTTAAAGCTAAGGTAGTTTTTTTTAACAATAAAGGAATGAAGGGATACGGTGACAACATGGGTGAGTGGAGTTGAGTCCACGAAAAGATCAGCCATGATCTTATTGAATGGCAGAGCAGGCTTGAAGGGCCGGATGGCCTACTCCTGCTCCTAGTTTTTATGTTCAATGCAATTACATTGATTTCTCCATCCTAACGTCGTCCGTCTACTGAAGAATGGACAGAAAGTAACACTTGTAATTGCACCGTGCCTTGTCCATCGATTTGTACACCTACAGGTAGATCTCACAGTAACCTCAAAAATAATGAGTCATTTTGGAATGAGTTTCAATATTCCACAAACAGGAATAGAATGAAAAAAAATGATCTATAGTGGTGATGTTTGAAAGACTCATATTGAAAAAGAGTTGTTCGTCTTCACCAATCAGAATGTTCGAGAAAGTCGTAGGAAAGCCGTTGAGTGGAGGTTGAGTGGAGAATAATGAGATCTTAAAATAATGTGCAAACATTTATGCTGTCAGTGCTCTGTGATTTGATTTCATCATAAAGATGGATTCCATCATGTAATAGACTCAGCCCCAAATCTAGCCTTTGCTTATTTTCTGTGGCTCTATTGCTACCTTTCCCATGTTGGTCTGGGGGAGTGGAGAATCCCATTCCAGTAAGTGGGCATGTAGATATTTTGAATTAATTTGTTCAGATATGTTATGATGCAAGTCTGGGTCAGGTGCAACTTAAACCTAGGCTCTCAAGTTCAGAGATAGGGACACTACCACTGCCACAACTACCCTTGTAGGTGTATATTTAATCATTGTTGACAATTCAGTGTAGTGTTAAGGAAGTGCTACATTGTTGGACCTGTTGTCCTTTAGATTAGACATTACAGAGACACAGAATCATAAAATCTACAGCACAGAAAAGGCCCTTTAGGCCATCGCATCCTTGCTGGTCAATAACAACCTTCTGTTTGTTCTAATCCCATTTCCCATCACTTGGCCCTTTGTATGCCTTGGTATTACAAGTGCCTATCTGAATACTTCTTAAATGTTATGAGGGTTTCTGCCTCTCCCAACCCTGTAGGCAGTGAGTTCTGGATTCCCACCACCCTTTGGGAGAAAATGTTTTTCCTCACATCTCCTCTAAACTTGCTGCCCTTACCTTTAAACTATGTCCCCTTGTCATTGATCCCTCCTTCGAGAGGTAAAGTTTCTTACCATTAAACCTATCTATGCCCCTCATACTTTTTTACATTATTCATTTTCCCCCACTCAGTCTCCTCTGCTCTCAAGCGATCCCAGTCTGTTCAATTTCTCTTCATAACTGAATCTTTCCAAACCAGGCAACATCCTGGTAAATCTCCTCCGCACCGTCTCCATTGCTCTTGCAACTTTCCTGTAATGTGGATTCCAGAACTGCACACAATACTCTAGCTGATGCCTGGCTGATGTTTTATATAGCTTCGGCATAACCTTCCTGCTCTTAAACTCTGTGCCTCAACTAATAAAGTCAAGTACACCATGTGCCTTCTTAATGACTTTATCCATTTGTCTTCCTACCTTAAGGGACCAGTGTACATGTGCAACAAGATCCTTCTGATATTCAGTGCTTCCCAGGGTCATGACGTTCATCATATATTCCCTTCTCTTGTTTGTCCTCCCCAAATCCATCATCTCATGTTTATTCAGATTGAATTTCATTTGCCACTGATCAGTCCATCTGACTGACCTGTCTATACCCTCCCATCATCTAACGTTATCTTCCTCACTGTTTACCAAGTCACCAATTTTTTGTATCATCTGTGAATTAATTATGAGAAACCAATCTCAGCATCTTTGCATGTTTTAATGATTCAAGTTCACCTAACACGTCCAATGAATTCCACTCATCTGTTTAATGAGAAGCGGGGAATTCTCACAATGTCCTGATCAAAATTCCTTCCTCAACCAACACCACTGAAAACTGATTAACGGAGCATTTAATTAATTGTGGTTTGAAGGATCTTGTTAAAATTACAAAATGATTTCCTTGGGATAAGAGCTAATGACCTTCAAAGTAATTCACTGTGTTTATAGTTTTCTGAGATATTTCTGAAAGAGAGGATAGCATGCTGTAGAGAAACAGGTCTGTTTTATAGTTCAGAGTTACACTGAGTTAATTTTTAAATTTACAAATAGTAAAATGGGGCTGACTTTTACATTGTTTTGACTCAGTGCCAGTTTTGTCAAGTCTCTCAGAGGGATTCACAACATCAAGCCAATGGGTTTTCTCAGTATATCTTACCAAACTACGATTCATTAGCAAACTATCTTGCCTCTCTGGTGTTTCTTGGGTCTAATTCAGACTCCATCTTATCACACACCATTCCCAGAATAACTCGCCACTCAGCAGATATCCCAGAATCCACCAGCATCCTTGTGACTTCCCTTGACAAGCATTGCCAGTCCGGAGCTGCTCTACACAGTTGTTTGCATTTACCACAGAAAGTGGCAGCCCGGGCAATCTGGTGAGTACTTTGTGGACAGGTACCCAGAGGTCCTGCCAGATGGAATGGGAACAGGAGTGGAGGCCACGCCATGCCAGCCTGGTCCGAGGTTGCTACCTGGGTCAGTGCAGTTTCAGTTACCCGGGGGATTGCCCAGCACAGTAAGAAGAAGGTCAATGACCTGCTCCATTTCACCAACATCTTCTGTCTTGTACCTCAGACTCACTCAATCACTGTGACTGTGTCCACCTCTCACCAAGGAGCATGCTGTACCACTCTCACTATTGCCTGCAACATCTTCCCCACTTGCTCTCACTCACCCCAACCCCTGACATCACTAACCCTGCATGCCCTCTGTGCTGCCTCTTCATTCGCTTGGGACACCTCCCAACCTGCTCCAGCGACAACAGCCGTGCCACTCACATTCATTGGACCTAAAGTTGACCCAGCTTTTGAGTTTGACCAGCAATTTCTGTTTTTGTTTCATATTTCCAACATCTGCAGCTCTTTGTTGTTTATTTAATGTTCTGGACTGGTCCCACAGGCAGCTGTGACTTACTGTGCTGGAAGCCTTGATGTAACTGGGGTTTGCTGACAACCATGTCAAGCTTCCTAGCTTCACCTCTACACTAAATGGCAAGGCAAGAACTGGTAGTTCTGGCTGAGGAGGCAAATTGCAAAAAGACAAGGCGATACAAGCAAATCAGGGAAGTTGCAGGAATCATGTTGGCTCAGAGTGAGTGAGTGCTATGAGAGCAAGTGAAGAACGTGGAGATGCAACCTGGAACATTCCAGAAGGTGAGGGTGTGGCCCTGAGCATAGTGTCCTTGCTGCAGCAATTCAATGATAGTTACAGTGGGCAGCCTGATGGACAGAAGTGTCTTGGGAGTGGATCAGAAATATACCATGAGGTTAGCAAATGCCAAGATCTGTGGACATGGACTGCCTGAAACATTCCCTCTCGTTTTTTTTTCTGGCTGACTGGGCCTCTGAGGTCAGTGCATGGCAGTGATTTCTGAAAATGGACACCAATGTTGTCATTGGCGTGCAGAATCAATTGTTACATATAGAACCTTGGATTAGTTGCACTTGCAGCTTAAGGGAAGCCAAGATGCTGTTGCCCATAATTCAATGTGGATCTACTTTGGAGCAAATAGTGAGCTCTGATCTCTATGCCCAGCTTGTTTGCTGCTTTAGATAAGATGGCAGGCCGAATGTTAATGAGGCGAGTTGATCAGTCAACATTTATTGAGAATTAATCCCTGTTAATGCAACTTGTCGCTGCCTAATGAGAGACTTTCCATGTCACTTGTCAAAAGCATGAAAGATGGAATGAGACGCTCCTGATGTTCAGATCGACCTTGTCAGACTTCCCGTCTGATCTTGCCGATAATCTCGTCATAGTACATGTCACTCAGAGCCCTATAAGGTTCTGCCCAGAATTTTATTTTTCTATGAATCAGGGTTTCAGTATTTGAGTGAGGAACAGCTTGTATTCTATCCATAGCTGTACCTCAGAAATGAGTTTTCAGACATTTTATTTTCTGAAATATTATAATCCTACCTTTGTTCATGATGATCAAAATTATCTGACAGGTCTTGAACATATTGTAAAATTAACAATTTGCGTTGCATTGCATCCAGGAATTGATGTAGCACTCTGTTCTGCTCCCCTCACTGGATTAGCTGTATTTGCTCTCACAAATACATTGGTTACAGAAAAAAAGTGTTGACAGTCTAAGGAAGTGTGAGCAAGAAATCATTCAGTCCTTACAGTCTGTTCCATCAAACCATTAGATCATGGCTGGTCTGTATCTTAGCTTCATCTACTCACTTTGTTTCCATATCTTTGGGACTGATCCCTGGTGACTGGGAGAATTGAGAGTCAGTGGTGGAGGTGGAAGCTGGAGCAAGGAACAAAGAAAGAGGAGTAAACGGCAAGAGTGGAAGAGATTGAAGGTTAGGGATTATAATGACCACAGGTAGGGAAAGACTGTGAGTGGGACGCAGAGTTCCTGGGTGAGCAGTGATTGTGGCAGTGGATGGGGTAGCAGGATGAAGCAGGGCGATGGGAACACTCCAGCTTCACTTGGCACACCATTAGTGTTGGGAAGGCCATGATCTGCTGAAGCTGTCCTCTGGCTCTTTAACTGATGAGTTTCTCAATCCTTGGAAAGCTTGGCTCCACTAGTAAATGTAAATCACTGAGGAACAGAGCCTTATTTCCATTATCTCATCATGGACCTACCTTTTCAATGCTTCGATATCCCCAATAAATCGCAGGTGAAAGCTGAAATAGGAGCATTTTAATAGAATCATAGAAACCCTACAGTGTGAAAGCAGGCTTTATTCAACCCAGCGAGTGTGCACCAACCCTACAAAGGGCATCCCACCCATCACACCCCCTTACCCTATCCCTTTAAACCTGCATTTCCCTTGGCTAATCCACATACACCTGCACATCCTTGGATATTATGGGGCAATTTAGCATGGCTGATCCACTTAAACTGCACATCTTTGTACCATGGGAGGAAACCAGAGCACCCAGAGGAAACCCACAAGACATGGGGAGAAAATGTAAGCTCCACCCAGACAGTTACGCGAGGCTGGAACCGAACCTGGGTCCCTGGCATTATAAAGCAGTAATGCTGCACCAGGGATTGAATAATTCAATCCCTATGCCTTTGCCTCTCTTTATTGTTGATGGTGGGGGAATGGGTGTTTTAAGAATCCTCCTGTACATCCAGCTTCCTATCCTCAACAATATTAACTTAGAAGAGTTTACAACATAGTTGAAGGCTTATGCAGGAACACAAACTTGATTTCTTCAGGATTCATGGTCAATCCAAGAACATAATGGTCTCATACATCTCTTTTCATGCCAGAGACAGCCTTGTCAACTGGGTCACTGCCCCTCATTTTCGAAGACCTGGGGTATTAAAGGATTGCTGGAGACTGACATAGGTTAAAAGACTCAATTTACTTATAGCCTCAATACAGATGTGTATATGCTTTCTCTCTTCCCAGCAGCCTCAGCATATGAATTACACCTGTCACTAGCAATCATGCTTTATTCAATGCTTTAGGCTAATACCTCAACCAGCATAGGTAAGTACTTCTCTGTTTTTCTGAGCTGTGGGTGCCTGTCTGTGACCATTGGCTCCTTATCTTCAAGTAAGTCTCTTCTGCTCCTGATCTACTGTCGTATACTTTTTCTGACATCTGTACTTTGAAGGTGACTGAATCAGGGTGACTGTCTCAGGACTCTCACCTGCCATGCTTCTTCCAGCCTGATGTCTTTACTCTTTTACTGATGCCAGAGTCAAATCATTAGTTATGCATCACCCCTTGTATAATTAATAATACAACAATGTCTATCTCCTCCAGCATTACATTGTCTTTCTGAGATAAATAGATGGAGGAGAGAAACATAAAAATATACAGCACAGAAGGAAACCTTTTGGTCACCCAAGTCTGTTTTAAAGAATTGAATGAGTTAGTTCCATTCTCCTGCTCTTTGCTTGCAATTATTTCTTTTTTAAGGGTTTTTCCAATTTTCCCTTTGGTGGCATGTGTTTTCAATACTAACAATTAACTGGATCAGTTTATTTCCATATCTTGCCTTCGATTCTTCTGTCAATTGCATTAAATCTGTGTTCTCTGGTTATTAATCCTTTAATGGAGGGTTTAAGTTGTCCCAAGTGCTGAACACATTGTTGCGAAGTTTGCAGATGGCAGGTGGATGAACAGGTAGTGTTGAGGAAATGGTTAGGCTGTAGAAGGACTTGGACAAGTTGGGACAGTGGGCAAAGAAGTGGCAGATGGAACACAATGTGGGAAAGTGTGAAGTTATACATTTTGGTAGGAAGAATAGAAGCATAGTCTATTTTATAAATGGGGAGAGATTTTGGAAATCTGAAGCACAAAGGGACACGGGAATTCTAGTTCAGGATTCTCTTCAGGTTAACATGGGGGTTCCGTTAGCGATTAGAAAGGCAAATGCCATGTTAGCATTCATTTCAACAAAACTAGAATGCAAGAGCAAGGATGTACTGAACAGGTGTATAAGGCTCTGGTCAGACTGCATTTGGAATATTGTAAGCAGGTTGGGGCTGCGTATCTTAGTAAAGATAAGCTGGCTTCAGAGGGGTCCAGAGAAGGTTTATGAGAATGATTCCAGAGATGAAAGACTTGTCCAATGAGGGGTGATTGGTGACTCTGAGTCCTTATGTGATGGAATTTAGACTGATGGGGGGTGGATGGATCTGATTGAAACTTATAGAATCCTGTGAGGCTTGGGTAGAGTGGACACAGAGAAGCTGTTTCCTCTGGTAGGAGAGACAAAGATTTGGGGCAGAGCCTCAGAATAAAGAGATGGTTGCTTAGAACAGAGATGAGGAGCAATGTCTTTAGGCAGATGGTGGTGTGTGTACGGAATTGCTGCCAGAGGAAGTGGTGGAGGCTGGTACAATTACAGCATGTAAAAGGCATCTGGGTGGGTATATGAATAGGAAGGGTTTAGAGGGATGTGGGTCAGATGCTGGAAAATGGGACTAGATTAGGTTCAGATATCTTGTTGGCATGGACGATTTGGACCAAAAGGTTTGTTTCTGTGCTGTACATCTCTATGATTCTATGACTGTGGAAGTCAAGTCATTGAGTATAATTAAGACAGAGATAGATTGGTTTTTGATTCAAGGGTTATGGGGAAAACCATATCACCCACGATCGAGTGGCAGAGCAGACTTGGTGGTCTGAATGGTCAAATTCTGCTCCTATATCTTATGGTCGAAGTACCTGCTTGGAATTACAATGCCCATCAAAGCAATAACAGAAAGATCCTATCCATAAGAACCTCCTAAGATTGAATATTTGAGCAATACTGATTGTGTAACTGAATAATAATGATACACTACTACTTATGATGTTATAAATATAAAATAATGATGAATAAGTACAATAGGAAATTCCAAAAAATATTTTCTATCTAGAAAATGACGAGAATGTTGAATTCCCTGACTTAGAGAATGGGTAAGATAACTAATATTGATGAATTAAGGAGAGGCTACATAAATGCTGAAGGAGGGGAAAGGAACAGAAGGTCAAGCTAATACAGAGAAATGATATAGGGAGGGAAGAAGCTCGAGTTGAAGATTAACGTCAGCATGAATGGCCTGTTCCTGTGTTGAAATTTCTGTATAATTCTGTACAACCCGTCAGTGTAAATCAGCACCTTGAGCAAAGGAGGACGATCACTTGGTGAACAGATTCAGTTTCATTGGTGCTTCTGACAGTTTGGGAGAGCTCGTAACATCTGTTCTTGTAAAAATCGGATAGTTATTTCTTTCAGTTGGCGAATGCCTGACAGCCATTTCCAAATATCAGCTATTAATTATAAATCTTTCCTTTTACAGATTTACCACTATTAAAAATCACTGTATTTGTGTTATAAATCTAATCAAGTATTTAGGCAGATTTACACAGCTTTATCTGTGAATATTTCATCTGCCTGAAATGACATTGACATAAAACTTGCTTCAAAAATTCCAACAGCACTTGTCAGATTTATATTTAATTGCCTAATTCCAGTGTTCTCACTTTCTCACTTATTTTCTTGCTCATGCCTGTCTCTGTGTCTCTCTGCCTCTGACTCTCTTCCTCTCTCTTGTTCTTTGTCCCTTTGGCTCCCTCTCTTGCTACCTCTCCCTCTCTGCCTCCTCCTCCTCCATGTTTCTTGCTCTACGCCTGTCTCTTTTCTTTACCTTGCCTTTGTCTTCTCTCCCTACCTCCCTCTCTTCTGCTTCCACTGTCTCAGTTTCCATAGCTCTCTCATTTTCTGTGTCCTCTTCTATCTCTGTCTCCCTCTGTTATGCCTCCTCATTATGCTTCTTCTTGTTATCTCTCTCTCTCTTTGTCCATCTCTTCCTCCATCTCTTTCTGTCTCCGTTTCTTTCCTTCTCCTTCTATCTCGTGCCCTATTTCATGTCTCCCATGTTTTCTCCCTTTCTCTCTCACTCTCTCTTTCTCCTCAGTCTCTTTTCTTCTGTCTGTCTCTCTCACTCTCACTACTTCCCTCCAATCTCTTTCTTCAATTGTCTCAGTACATGAATAGGAAGGGTTCAGAGGGATATGAACCAAAAGCTGGCAAATAGGACTAGATTTACTTAGGATATCTGGCTGGCATGAACAAGTTGGACCGAAGGCTGTGTTTCTGACTTGTAGACTCTTTAATGCTATGACGTTCTATGACTGTCTCTCTCTCTTTCTCAGTCTCTTCTTGTCTTTTTCTCACTCTACCTGTTTCCCTGTCTATCTTCCTTTCTATCTGCGTTTCTTTTCTTTCGTCTCTGAATTCTCTCTTTGCCCCTTTCTCTCTCTTTATGTATCTCTATTAGAAAGATGAAAAGAGAGTGTGTAAAAAAAATAAAATATTTGAAAAAAAAGTCCTGAAAGCCAGCATGAGTATCTTCTTGTCTGTAAGCACCAGGATGACTATCTCTAATAGTGGAACAGAAATACTGTAAAATGAATGCTTGCCAAGGGCTGGAGCATGGAAATGCTGCTCAAAGAGAAGTTGCATGCATTGGCTTACATGATTAGTCAGTGAGATGGAGTACTCTGGAAATAAATGTACGTGTCACACCACTCCCTAACCTCCGCCAACATACCACAGCTCCATTTGGAAGATTATTTGAATACACATGCATCCTCCTCCACTGCGCTGAAGACTAAATTCTGCACTGGGCCCACAGATGGGTTCCATTACTGTTTCATATCTTATTTGGTGAGACCAAGCTATTCTGATGATAGGAGGTTGGAAGTTCAGTCTTTTCGACTGGACTTAACAGCGGAAATGCCGTAGCCAGTGTGACAGACAGAAACAGTGAAAGAATGCAACCTGTTACTAGCTTCGTTCCCTCATGATCAGTGACCTTGGTTGATACAGACTCCACTGTTACCATCATCTTTCACTTATGTAGTGTTTCTCACTGTGAGGATAAGTACCTTGAAGAGGGTATTGTTCTGTCCTGTTTCTCTTGAAGAGGGGTGTAATAAACCTGATGCTGAGATATCTGTTCCATGGAAAGCAGAGTAAATAGCTTTGGTTTTTTTTTAAAAGTAGACCTGAGTAGATGGAGTCAGGCTCACACAGACCTGGCAGTTCAAGAAGGCAGCTTCTCAAGGGCAACGAGGGATGGACAATAAATATTGGCCCAGCCAAGGACACCAGCATCTCCAGGTTAAATTGAAAAGATGATTCATTGTAAAGTGAGTATCACTGGCAAGGTCAACAGAAGCGTTACCTCTTACAACATTGTATGAATTGGAGGAAAGATTGTAGGTGATGGTGTTCCCTTATCTCCGGTGCCACTGTTCTTCTGGGGAGTAAAGTCTTTGATTTTGAAAAGTGCTGTCAAAGGAACCTTGGTGAGTTATTGCAGTACATCTTGTAGTTAAAAGTTAATGTACTTAGTAATACATTGTTACTAAGCATTTATGGTGGACAGCGCGAATATTTATGAAACAATATTCCTGGCAGTTAGAATCAATGTAATTTTCACCCGAGTTCATTTTGTCAAAGAGGAAAGTTAAGGATTATTCAGAGTAAGCAGGAGAGTGAAATTAGGCTGAGTGGTGCGTGGCGACTTGTTGTTCATATGGCCCCTTCTGTACAATGCCATTTTCTTCTAAATATCCCATGTCGCATTCTTTCACTGTTTCTGTCCGTCACACTGGGCTACTGTATTTCCACTGTTAAACAGTTTTATTGACCATACATCAACAGTGCTACACTTCCAGTCAATGATTCATCAGAATTTACTGCTACTCTTGAGCAATGATTGTTATGGCCTCGTTAAAGACCAATCCCAAGAAACTCCTAAAAAAATCCACAGTGGACCAGGAGATATTTAATTGCAGTTCAAATACAGTTGTGAGTGAGTTGAAAACACTGTGAGATTTTAAAGTACCAGTGGTGTTACAGGAATGACTCAAAGTCCGAGATAGTTGTTTCACCTTTGAGAGATGATCAAACAGTTATAGAACATAGATCATAGAACATAGAACATAGAACAGTACAGCACAGAACAGGCCCTTCAGCCCATGATGTTGTGCTGACCACTGATCCTCATGTATGCACCCTCAAATTTCTGTGACCATATGCATGTCCAGTAGTCTCTTAAATGTCCCCAATGACCTTGCTTCCACAACTGCTGCTGGCAATGCATTCCATGCTCTCACAACTCTCTGGGTAAAGAACTCGCCTCTGACATCCCCTCTATACTTTCCTCCAACCAGCTTAAAACTATGACCCCTCATGTTAGCCATTTCTGCCCTGGGAAATAGTCTCTGGCTATCGACTCTATCTATGCCTCTCATTATCTTGTATACCTCAATTAGGTCCCCTCTGCTCCTCCTTTTCTCCAATGAAAAAAGTCCGAGCTCAGTCAACCTCTCTTCATAAGATAAGCCCTCCAGTCCAGGCAGCATCCTGGTAAACCTCCTCTGAACCGTCTCCAAAGCATCCACAGCTTTCCTATAATAGGTCGACCAGAACTGGACGCAATATTCCAAGTACGGTCTAAGCAAAGTAATATAGAGCTGCAACGAGATCTCATGACTCTTAAACTCAATCCCCCTGTCAATGAAAGCCAAAAAACCATATACTTTCTTAACAACCCTGTCCACTTGGGTGGCCATTTTAAGGGATCTATGTACCTGCACACCAAGATCCCTCTGTTCCTCCACACTGCCAAGAATCCTAACCTTAATCCTGTACTCAGCTTTCAAATTTGACCTTTCAAAATGCATCACCTCGCATTTATCCAGGTTGAATTTCATCTGCCACCTCTCAGCCCATCACTGCATCCTGTCAATGTCCCACTGCAGCCTACAACAGCCCTCTATACTTTCAACGACACCTCCAACCTTTGTGTCATCTGCAAACTTGCTGACCCATCCTTCAATCCCCTCATCCAAGTCATTAATAAAAATTACAAACAATAGAGGCCCAAGGACAGAGCCCTATGGAACACCACTCACCACGGACTTCCAGGCAGAATATTTTCCTTCTACTACCACTCGCTGTCTTCTGTTGATCAGCCAATTCTGTATCCAGACAGCTAAGTTCCCCTGTATCCCATTCCTCCTGACCTTCTGAATGAGCCTACCATGTGGAACCTTATCAAATGCCTTGCTGAAGTCCATATACACCACATCCACAGCTCAACCCTCATCAACTTTTCTAGTCACATCCTCAAAGATCTTGATAAGATTTGTGAGGCGTGACCTGCCCCTCACAAAGCCGTGTTGACTGCATTTAATCAAGCCATGCTCTTCCAGATGGTCATAAATCCTATCCCTCAGAATCCTCTCTAACACCTTGCAGATGACAGACGTGAGACTTACTGGTCTGTAATTGCTGGGGATTTCCCTATTTCCTTTCTTGAAGAGTGGAATTACATTTGCCTCTCTCCAGTCCTCAGGTACGACTCCAGTGGAGAGCGAGGATGCAAAGATCTTCGCAAGTGGTGAAGCAATTGCATTTCTCGTTTCCCAAAGCAGCTGAGGACAAATCTGCTCCGGGTCTGATGACTTGTCAGTTGAGAGGAGGAAGGCAGAACAACGAAGAGGAAGAATGGAATGATGACCAGGGTGTTGCTGGGTAGGTAAATGACTGCTTTAATAACTTATCTTGAGCATTAGGGCTCTCTATTTTTCTTTCAGCAACAGGAAGAGCAGGAGTATCAACCAGGGGGCTGCTGGGAAGGTAAATTAACCCTTTAAAAACTTACCTTGTGAATAGGTGGTGCATACGCTGAGCAGCAAGGAAATATATTTGGCCGTTTGCTTTACCCAAAACATTACTTAGGCAGTGTCTCCCACCCATCCTCCTTCTATAACTAAAAAGAAAAGTCCTGTGCACGGGATTGGTACGGTTACTTTTTTAAAATTTATATTTCAATAGGCTCTTTGGGAATTTAGAACAGTGAGAATGGAGGTTAGGGCAGTTGAATGTTCCTCCTGCAGAATGTGGGAGGTAAGGGTCACCACTAGGGAGTTTTGAGAAGATTTGGAGCTTAGGTTGAGGTTCTGGATGTAGGTTTGCTCGCTAAGCTGGAAGGTTCATTTTTGTCACCATACTACGTAACATCTTCAGTGAGCCTCCAGACGAAGCATTGCTGATGGTTCCTGCTTTCTATTTACACGTTTGGGTTTCTTTGGGTTGGTGATGTCATTTCCTGCGGTGATGTCATTCCTGTTCTTTTTCTCAGGGGTTGGTAAATCGGGTCCAAGTCAATGTGTTTGTTCGTAGAGTTCTGGTGGGAATGCCATGCTTCTAGGAATTCTCGTGCATGTCTCTGTTTGGCTTGTCCTAGGAAGGATGTATCGCCACAGTCGAAGTGGTGTCCTTCCTTATCTGTAAAGATACTAGTGAGAACGGATCATGTCATTTTGTAGCTAGTTGATGTTCATGTATTCTGGTGGCTAGTTTTCTGCCTGAGCCCAATGTAGTGTTCGTTACAGTCCTTGCATGGTATTTTGCAAATTACATTAGTTTTGCTTATTGTCTGAATAGGGTCTTTCAAGTTCATAAGCTGCTGTTTTAGTGTGTTGGTGGGTTTGTGGGCTACCATGATGCCAAAGGGTCTGAGTAGTCTGGCAGTCATTTCCAATGTAGGGGAGAGTGGCTAGGGTTTCTGGACATATTGTGTCTACTCATTTGGGTTTTTGCTGAGAAATCTGCAGACTGTGTTCATTGAGTACCTGTTCCTTTTAAATATACAGTATAGATGATTTTCCTCTGCTCTGCGTAGCTCATCTATGTTGCAGTGTGTTTTGGCTCATTGAAATAATATTCTGATACAGCTTCATTTATGGATGTTGGGATGATTGCTTCTGTCATTCAATATTTAGTCCATATGTGTTGTTTTCCTGTAGACACTGGTTTGACGTTCCCCATTGGCTGTTCGCTCTACTGTGACATCTAAGAATGGCAATTTGTTGTTGTTTCCCTCCTCTCTGGCACTAAAACAGCAGCTAATGAACTTGAAAGACCTATACAGACAACATACAGACAAACAGGCAGAAAACTAGCCACCAGGATACATGAACATCAACTAGCTACAAAACGACATGACCTGCTCTCACTAGTATCTTTACAGATGAGGAAGGACACCACTTCGACTGGGACAATACATCCTTCCTAGGACAAGCCAAACAGAAACATGCACGAGAATTCCTAGAAGCATGGCATTCCAACCGGAACTCTATCAACAAACACATTGACATGGACCCGATTTACCAACCCCTGAGAAAAAGAATAGGAAATGACATCACCACAGGAAATGGCATCATGAACCCAAAGAAACTCAAACATATAAATAGAAAGCAGGAATCATCAGCAATGCTTCGTCCGGAGGCTCACTGAAGATGTTACCTAGTATGGTGACGAAATGACTGAACATGAACCTTCCAACTCAGTGAGAAAAGCTACATCCAGGTCACCACTCATGTCCCTGCTGACTTCATCTGTGGGAAGTGCACCCAACTCTAGCTCCTTGGAAGCCCGCGTTAGGGAACTGGAGCTGGAGCTGGATGAACTTTGGAGGCAGTGAGGGTTACAGAGAGGAGTTGCAGAGAGGAAGTCACACCTCAGGTACAAGAAAAAGGCAGGTGGGTTACAGTTGGGGAATGAAAATGAAACTGGCAGACAGTACAGAGATTCCCTGTTGCCGTTCCCCTCAATAATAAGTACACTATTTTGGATACTGATCGGGGAAGAACAACTTACCAGCGGTAAGACATTGGGTACAGGTCACGGGCACAGAGTCAGTTCCTGTCACTCAGAAGAGAAAGGGAGAAGAGTAGAGCATTAGTGATTGGGGACTCCATAGTTAAGGGGACAGATAGGAGGTTCTATGGAAATTAGAGGGACTCATGGCGGATATGTTGCCTCCCAGGTGCCAGGGTTTGTGATATCTCTGATTGTGTTTTTGGGATCCTTGAGGGGGAGGGGGAGCAGCCCCAGGTTCTGGTCCACAGATGCACCAACAACATAGGTAGTAAGATGGGGATCCAAGGCAGAAATTCAGAGAGCTAGGATGGAACCTTAGATTGAGAACAAACAGAGTTGTTATCTCTGGTTTGTTACTCATGCCACATGCTAGCAAGGTGAGGAATAGGGAGAGAAAGGAATACATGGCTACAGGAATTGTGCAGGGGGTAGAGTTTTGGATTCCTGGATAATTGGGGTTCATTCTGGGGTAAATGGACCTCTACAAATGGGATGGTCTACACCTGAACCAGAGATGCACCAATATTGTGGGGGGTGAAATTTGCTAATGCTCTTCAGGAGGGTTTAAACTAATTCAGCAGGGCAGCTAGGAACCTGATATAGCTCCAATGTATCAGAGGTTCAGAATAGTGTGGTCAGAAATAAGGTTTCAAGGTTGAAAGAGTGCACTAACAGGCAGGAAGGTGGTTTGAAGTGGGTCTACTTCAACACTGGGAGCATTTGGAATAAGATGGGTGAACTGGCAGCATGGGTTGGTACCTCGGACTTTGATGTTTGGCCATTTCGGAGACATAGATCAAGCAGGGACAGGAATGGTTGTTGCAAGTTCCGAGATTTAGATGTTTCAGTAAGAACGGAAAAGATGGTAAAAGAGGGGGAAGTGTAGCATTGATAGTCAAGGACAGTATTATGGTGGCAGAAAGGGTGTTTGAGGACTTGTCTACTGAGGTGGGATGGGCTGAGATTGGAAATAGGAAAGGAGAGGTCACCCAGTTGGGAGTTTTCTATAGGCCTTCGAAAAGTTCCAGAGATATAGTGGAAAGGACAGCAAAGATGATTCTCGACAGGAGCAAGAGTAACAGGGTAGTTGTTACTGGGGACTTTAACTTTCCAAATATTGACCGGAAATACTATAGTTTGAGTACTTGAGATAGGTCAGTTTTTGTCCAATCTGTGCAGGAGGGTTTCCTGACACAGTATGTAGACAGGCCAACAAGGGGCAAGGCAACATTGGATTTAGTACTGGTTATGGACCCGGCCAGATGTTAGATTTGGAGGTAGGTGCACACTTTGGTGATAGTGGCCACAAGTCGCTTATGTTTACTTTAGTGATGGAAAGGGATAGGTATATACTACAGACCAAGAGTTATTGTTGGGGGAAAGGCAATTATGATACGATTAAGAAAGATTTAGGATGCATAGCATGGGGAAGAAAACTGCAGGGGATGGACATAATTGAAATGTGGAGCTTATTCAAGGAACTGCAACTGCATGTCCTTGATAAGTATGTACCTGTCAGGCAGGGACGAAGTGGTCGAACGAGGGAGCCATGGTTGACTAAAGAAGTTGAATTTCTTGTCAAGAGGAAGAAGGAGGCTTATGTTAAGATGTGAAGTGAAGGCTCAGTTAGGGCAATTGAGAGTTACGAGTTATCCAGGAAGGACCTAAAGAGAGAGCTAAGAAGAGCCAGGAGGGGACATGAGAAATCATTGGCAGGTAGGATCGAGGAAAGGTATATCAGAAATAAAAGAATGATTAGAGTAAGATTAGGGCTAGTTGAGGACAGTGGTGGGACTTTGTGCGCGGAATCCAAGGATACAGGAGAAGTGCTAAATGAATACTTTTTGTCAGTATTCACACTAGAAAAAGACAATGGTATATACAGGACAGATGTCAGAGGTATGTTCTTTACACAGAGAGTAGTTAGGGTGTGAAACACCCTGCCTGCAACAGTAGTAGACTTGCCAACTTTAAGGGCATTTTATGGTCATTGGTTAAACATATGGATGAAAATGGAATAGTGCAGGTTAATTGGGCTTCAGATTGGTTTCACAGGTCGGTACAACATCAAGGGCTGAAGGTCCTGTACTGCGCTCTACTGATCTATATTCTATGTTCTATGATAATATACCAAAAATAGCACTGTGTGTGGCTTGTGCTCAGCTCAGGCAGTCTGAAAGAAACAAATTGTGCTGGTTGGACCAGCAAAAGAGCACAGGCTGAGCAGATAGTCTCTGACTGAGGTGAGTGGTCTGAATGAAAAATCCCTGCTGTTGAATACTATGCAACCAGATTTCAGAGAATATTAACATTTACACTTGTCTTGGCTTTTCTTGGGGAAGACAAAAGTAGGCAAAAGGCAGAAGTGCTTCAGTTCTGATGAAGGGCTTTTGCCCGAAACGTCGATTTTCCTGCTCCTCGGATACTGCCTGACCTGCTGTATTTTCCAGCACCACTCTAATCCAGACATTTGTTGGGGAAGGTTGAATTTAGCTAATTTTGAGTGATCCAAATTAAATCTAGCTCAGATTAAAATTAAAAATACATCTGTATTCAGATAGCTGTTGGATTCAATTCTTGAGAAACCATTTAGATTTGCCTATTGTGAAATAAAATATTTTAGTTTTGTTTAAATACTGCATGTGAATGCCGGAGGTAAAGTTAGTAAGTTTGCAGATGACACCAAAGTTGGAGGTGTAGTGGACAGCGAAGAAGGTTATCTCAGAGTCTAATGGGATCTGGACCAGATGGACCAATGAGCTGAGAGGTGGCAGATGGAATTTAATTTAGATAAATGTGAGGTGCTGCCTTTTGGAAAACCAAATCAGAGCAGGACTTACACACTTCATAAGACCATAAGATCATAAGACATAGGAGTGGAAGTAAGGCCCATCGAGTCCATACCGCCATTTAATCATGGCTGATGGGCATTTCAACTCCACTTACCAGCATTCTCCCCGTAGCCCTTAATTCCCCGAGACATCAAGAATTTATCAATCTTGGTCTTGAAGCCATTTAGTGTCCTGGCCTCCACTGCACTCTATGGCAATGAATTCCACAGGCCTACCACTCTCTGGCTGAAGAAATGTCTCTGCATTTCTGTTCTGAATTTACCCCCTCTAATTGTAAGGCTGTGCCCACAGGTCCTAGTCTCTTCGCCTAACGGAAACAATTTCTTAATGTCCAGCCTTTCCAAGCCATGTATTATCTTGTAAGTTTCTATTAGATCTCCCCTTAATCTTCTAAACTCCAATGAATACAATCCCAGGATCCTCAGCTGTTCCCCGTATGTTAGACCTGCCATTCCAGGGATCATCCGTGTGAATCTCCGCTGGACACGCTCCAGTGCCAGTATGTCCCTCCTGAGGTATGGGGCTCCAAACTGGACACAGTATTCCAAATGGGGCCTAACTAGAGCTTTATAAAGGCTCAGTAACACATCGCTGCTTTTACATTCCAACTCTCTTGAGATAAATGATAACATTGCATTTGCTTTCTTAATCATGGATTCAAACTGCATGTTTACCTTTAGAGAATCGTTGACTAGCACTCCCAGATCCCTTTGTACTTTGGCTTTATGAATTTTCTCACCATTTAGAAAGTAGTCCATGCTTGTATTCTTTTTTCCAAAATGCAAGACCTCACATTTGCTCACGTTGAATTTCATCAGCCATTTCCTGGAACACTCTCCCAAACTGTCTAGATCCTTCTGCAGCCTCCTCACTTCCTCAGTACTACCTGCCTGTCCACCTAACTTCGTATCATCGGCAAACTTCGCTAGAATGCCCCCAGTCCCTTCATGCAGATCATTAATATATAACATGAGCAGTTGTGGCCCCAACACTGAACCCTGCGGGACACCGCTTGTCACCGGCTGCCATTCCTAAAAAGAACCTTTTATCCCAACTCTCTGCCTTCTGTCAGACAGCCAATCCTCACTCCATGCCAATAGCTCACCTCGAACACCATGGGTCCTCACCTTACTCAGCAGCCTCCCGTGTGGCACCTTATCAAAGGCCTTTTGGACATATAGATAGACCACATCCACTGGGTTTCCCTGGTCTAACCTCCTTGTCACCTCTTCAAAGAATTCAAACAGGTTTGTCAGGCATGACCTCCCCTTACTAAATCCATGTTGACTTTTTCTAATCCGACCCTGCTCTTCCAAGAATCTGGAAACCTCATCCTTAATGATGGATTCTAGAATTTTACCAACAACTGAGGTTAGGCTAATTGGCCTATAATTTTCCATCTTTTGTCTTGATCCTTTCTTGAACAAGGAGGTTACAACAGTGATCTTCCAATCTTCTGGGACTTTCCCTGACTCCAGTGACTTTTGAAAGACTTCATGGCAAGGTTCTGGGGAGTGTTGTTGAACAAAGAGACGTTGGAGTGCAGGTTCATAGTACCTTGAAAGTAGAGTCAGAGGCAGATAGGATAGCGAAGAAGGCATTTGGTATGCTTTCCTTTATTGGTCAGAGTATTGAGTACAGGAGTTGGGAGGTCATGTTGTGGCTGTACAGGACATTGGTTAGGCCATTTTTGGAATATTGTGTGCAGTTCTAGTCTCCTTCCTATGGGAAAGATGTTATGAAACTTGAAAGGGTTCAGAAAAGATTTGAGCTATAGGGAGAGGGTTGGATGGTTTGAGCTGTAGGGAGAGGGTTGGAGGATTTGAGCTATAGGGAGAGGCTGAATAGGCTTGGGCTGTTTTCCCTGAAGCATCAGAGGGTGAGGCGTGATAAAATCATGAGGGGCATGGATAGGATAAATAGACAAAGTCTTTTCCCTGGGGTCGGGGAGTCCAGAACAAGAGGGCATAGGTTTTGGGTGAGAGGGGAAAGAAATAAAAGGGACCTAAGGGACAACGTTTTCACACAGAGGATGGTGCATGTATGGAATGAGCTACCAGAGGAAGTGGTGGAGGCTGGTACAATTACAACATTGAAAAGCATCTGGATGGGTATATGAACAGGAAGGGCTTGGAGGGATATAGGCCAACTGCTGGCAAATGGGACTAGATAAGTCTAGTATATCTGCTGCGTGGACAAGTTGGATCGAAGGGTCTGTTTCTGCGCTGTACATCTCTCTGACTCTATGAAGCTCATGCTTCCAATAATGACTCAGAGATAAGGAGGAGGGCACAGGCTTTTGGGAGATTTACATACAGGAAGCTGGGAAATAAGGCTTTTCTTGAGGTTTTGAATAATTCAATGGTGACACCATGCTGTCAAGAGGAAAGCAAATGGGGAATGGATTGAAGGTGAATCCGATATCCTGTAGTCAGCAGTTTGGGAGTCAAAAACTGAGAGGGATAGATAAGCACAAGGCTGGAGGAGAGAGTAGTAGGTGGAACTGTCATGAACGTTGAGGTTGGGGAGTCAGCCACGAGGGGTGGAGGAGATTAGAGGTGTAGGGCTAGGGAAAGTTAGAGCTGAAGGTGAGGGGGAGTCAGACATGACAAGGAGCGGTGAGGATGTGAGAAAGCGAGGGGGAGTCAGACATGGGAGTTGGGGGAGTCAAACATGAAGAGGTGGAGGAGTCAAATGTGTGGGGGTGGGGGAGTCAGCCATAAGACGACTGGGAAGCTGGTTATGAGGCGTTTGTGGAGAAATTAGATGGTGGAGTTGCAGGGAGGAGTTGAACACTGGAGAAGGTTGGAGTCGAATTTCATCTCTTCGTAAAGGAGTAGCTGAACAACACACTCCCTTTCCCCTGTTCCTCAAGCAGGACTGTAAACAAATGGATCTGATTGGTCAAGGCAGTTTCACCTCACAACTATAGAATCCATCTACTAGGCCCCGCTGTCAAGGAAAGGTGACCAGCATTCTCAAAGATCCATCCCACCCTGGTAATGCTTTTCTTCAACCTTTACCATTGAGGAGAAGGTACAGAAGTCTGAACACACGCACCAGCCAGTTTTGAAACAGTTTCCACCCTACTGTTGTTAGAATAATGAATGGACTCTCAAACTCATAACATTTGGACATTTTGAACAACTTGAGGATAGACAAGTCCCCCGGGCCTGACGGGATATATCCTAGGATTATGTGGGAAGCAAGAGAGGAAATTGCAGTACCGTTGGCAATGATCTTCTCGTCTTCACTGGCAACGGGGGTGGTACCAGGGGACTGGAGAGTAGCGAATGTTGTGCCCCTGTTCAAAAAAGGGAATAGGGATAACCCCGGGAATTACAGGCCAGTTAGTCTTACTTCTGTGGTAGGCAAAGTAATGGAAAGGGTACTGAGGGATAGGATTTACGAGTATCTGGAACGGCACTGCTTGATTAGGGACAGCCAGCACGGATTTGTGAAGGGTAGGTCTTGCCTTACAAGTCTTATTGAATTCTTCGAGGAGGTGACCAAGCATGTGGATGAGGGTAGAGCAGTGGATGTAGTGTACATGGATTTTAGTAAGGCATTTGATAAGGTTCCCCATGGTAGGCTTATGCGGAAAGTCAGGAGGCATGGGATAGAGGGAAATTTGGCCAATTGGATAGAAAACTGGCTAACCGGTCGAAGTCAGAGAGTGGTGGTAGATGGTAAATATTCAGCATGGAGTCCAGTTACAAGTGGAGTTCCGCAGGGATCAGTTCTGGGCCCTCTGCTGTTTGTAATTTTTATTAATGACTTAGATGAGGGAGTCGAAGGGTGGGTCAGTAAATTTGCAGATGATACAAAGATAGGTGGAGTTGTGGACAGTGAGGAGGGCTGTTGTCGGCTGCAGAGGGACTTAGATATGATGCAGAGCTGGGCTGAGGAGTGGCAGATGGAGTTCAACCCTGCCAAGTGTGAAGTTGTCCATTTTGGAAGAACAAATAAGAATGCGGAATACAGGGTTAATGGTAGGGTTCTTGGTCAGGTGGAGGAACAGAGGGATCTTGGGGTCTATGTACATAGATCTTTGAAGGTTGCCACTCAGGTGGATAGAGTTTGTAAGAAGGCCTATGGAGTATTATCGTTCATTAGCAGAGGGATTGAATTCAAGAGTCGTGAGGTGATGTTGCAGCTGTACAGGACTTTGGTTAGGCCACATTTGGAGTACTGTGTGCAGTTCTGGTCGCCTCACTTTAGGAAAGATGTGGAAGCTTTGGAGAGGGTGCAGAGAAGATTTACCAGGATGTTGCCTGGAATGGAGAGTAGGTCATACGAGGATAGGTTGAGAGTTCTCGGCCTTTTCTCGTTGGAACGGCGAAGGATGAGGGGTGACTTGATAGAGGTTTATAAGATGATCAGAGGAATAGATAGAGTAGACAGTCAGAAACTTTTTCCCCGGGTACAACAGAGTGTTACAAGGGGACATAAATTTAAGGTGAAGGGTGGAAGGTATAGGGGAGATGTCAGGGGTGGGTTCTTCACCCAGAGAGTGGTGGGGGCATGGAATGCGCTGCCCGTGGGAGTGGTAGAGTCAGATTCATTGGCGACCTTTAAGCGGCATTTGGATAGGTACATGGATGGGTGCTTAATCTAGGATAGAAGTTCGGCACAACATCGTGGGCCGAAGGGCCTGTTCTGTGCTGTATTGTTCTATGTTCTATGTTCTATTTGCCTGTACCTGTGTTTTTGTTTTTGCCACTGTTTACCTATTATTGACTTATCTATGCTATTTAACTCTGTGATCTGCCTGTATTGCTCACAAGACAAAACTTTTCACTGTGCCTCGGTAAGCGTGACAATAAATTCAATTCAATTCAATTCAATTCAATTAGCTGCCAGCCTGTGTTTGATGATACTTAAGTGGGCGGCATGGTGGCACAGTGGTAAGCACTGCTGCCTCACAGCGCCAGAGACCCGGGTTCAATTCCCGCCTCAGGCGACTGACTGTGTGGAGTTTGCACGTTCTCCCCGTGTCTGCGTGGGTTTTCTCCGGGTGCTCCGGTTTCCTCCCACAGTCCAAAGATGTGTAGGACAGGTGGATTGGCCATGCTAAATTGCCCGTAGTGTTAGGTAAGGGGTAGATGTAGGGGTATGGGTGGGTTGCGCTTCGGCGGGGCGGTGTGGACTTGTTGGGCCGAAAGGCCTGTTTCCACACTGTAAGTAATCTAATCTAAAAAAAAATCTTAAATGGAGTCACAATGTTGTAGTAGCATCAACTATTACACCAATATCAAATATTCTATTAATTGACCCTGGACCCTGAGAATAGATTGGTCTCCTGCCCCTTGAACTACTTTCCGTTAAACTGAAAATGAACAGGTCACTCAAACTCCTCACCTGCCCAGGCAGGGGTGGTGGTGAAGGGTTAAACTTCTCCCGTTCCATGGTCATGTGATTGATGGAAAGAGTAATCTTTGTGCAAAGGGATTGCTCATGGAGCCTCTGCTCTTTTTATCGTATGGTGGAATAATGAGCCAGACGTGGGCATCCAGGGCATTAATTCAACGATTGCAGATGGCACAAACCTTGGAATTGTACTGGAGTAAATGGTGAAGAGGACAGGCTTTCAGACCATTCTGGGCACTGCACTTCCGAACCCATGGCCAGGCCTTGGAGAGGATGTGGGGAACACTTGCCAGAATGTTGAGACTGATATATAACTTCAGATAGACTGGTATTCTTTCCCAAATGCAATGTCCAGCTTCACCTAATACCAGCCACCTGATGTCCTACCTGGGAGAAGTGTTCAGAATGATGAAGACAGGAAGAAGCTAGTTCTACTACAAGAAAGTTGGTGACAGATGAAGAAATTGGCAAGGAGATCATTCTAGCAAATCTCCTGGGAGCTATCTTTAATCCTTGAGATCGTTCATAAAATGTCCAGAATTGGAGATAAAGCTCCAGCTTTTTTTTCCTCATATTTTCACAACGTGTGAGTGTTGCTGGGTAGATTAACAATTTTGTCTTTCCCTTTCAAAGATGAAACTTAGATGTGATCTTGAACCACTGCTGGTTGGACAAGTGCATTTTTATGTAATGTACTGGCTAGAATGCAACCTCCACTACTGCTGTGACTTCCTTTCCTTTAGTTTATGGCAGCTATTAAACACGTATGATCTCGAAATGTGAAGCTGCGATTGAGAGAGAATTTTCCAAACTGCTTTAGAGCCAGCTATTGTAAAAGAAATTGAAACCACAATTCTGCAACTTTGAAATGCTGGGTGAGGCACAATGGTTATGCATTTTCCATCACTCCTGCCATGGAAATGAAAGGAGACATGAGATAGATTTGGGATTTGTTCCACCGTCACTGGCAAAGCACAGAACTTAATAAAAAGACTAAATAATTAAGAGGCATGGCCATATTATCAGGGCTGAGAATTGCACACTAGATTTCACTGAGCAGCAGAGAACTCAGATAGGAATGATTTTGAATATTTTGATGCTATAATTTGAACCAATATTAATTTGACTTTTCCACAATATGTATTCAGAGCTCAGGAGGAGGGATGAACAATTAAACAGTGTCTGAATTCACTGACACAGCCAGCCAATTTCTGAAAGCTTACACAACTGAAAGATTACCTCAACAAATCTAAGATTGGGTCATTCGAGACACCACCCACGCCCTCCACCTCCTCCAAGACCTCCGTTTCCCCGCTCCCCCAATGCCTCATCTTCACCATGGATATCCAATCCCTCTACACCTCCATCCTCCATGACCAGGGCCTCCAAGCCCTCCGTTTCTTCCTCTCCCGACATTCCCAACAGTACCTTTCCACCGACACTCTCATTTGTTTGGCTGAACTGGTCCTCACCCTTAACAATTTCTCCTTCGAATCCTCCAACTTCCTCCAGACCAAGGGGGTAGCCATGGGCACCAGTATGGGCCCCAGCTATGCCTGTCTCTTTGTTGGCTACGTAGAACAGTCCATCTTCTGTAATTACACCGGCACCACTCCCCACCTCTTCCTCCGCTACATTGATGACTGCATTGGCGCCACCTCGTGCTCCCATGAGGGGGTTGAGCAATTCATCAACTTCACCAACACACTCCACCCTGACCTTAAATTTACCTGGACCATCTCTGACACCTCCCTCCCCTTCCTGGACCTCTCCATCTCCATTAATGACGACCAACATTTTTTACAAACCCACCGACTCCCACAGCTACCTGGATTACACCTCTTCCCACCCTACCCCCTGCAAAAATGCCATCCGATATTCCAAATTCCTCCTTCTCCATCGTATCTGCTCCCAGGAGGACCAGTTCCACCACAGAACACACCAGATGGCCTCCTTCTTTAGAGATCGCAATTTCCCTTTCCACGTAGTTGACAATGCCCTCCAACACATCTCATCCACATCCTACACCTCTGCCCTCAGACCCCACCCCTCCAACCGTAACAAGGACAGAACCCTCCCCCCCCCACCCTCCACCCTACCAACCTTTGCATAAACCAAATAATCCGATGACATTTCCGCCACCTCCAAACAGACCCCACTACCAGGGATATATTTCCCTCCCAACCCCTTTCCACCTTCCACAAAGACCATTCCCTCCGTGACTATCTGGTCAGATCCAAGCCCCCAACAACCCACCCTCCCATCCTGGCACCTTCCCCTGCCACCGCAGGAATTGCAAAACCTGCGCCTACACCTCCTCCCTCACCTCCATCCAAGGCCCTAAAGGAGCCTTCCACATCCATCAAAGTTTTACCTGCACATCCACCAATATCATTTATTGTATCCGTTGCTCCCGATGCAGTCTCCTCTACATTGGGGAGACTGGACGCCTCCTAACAGAGCGCTTTAGGGAACATCTCCAGGACACCCGCACCAATCAACCACACCGCCCTGTGGCCCAACATTTCAACTCCCCCTCCCACTCTGCCGAGGACATGGAGGTCCTGGGCCTCCTTCACCGCCGCTCCCTCACCACCAGACGCCTAGAGGAAGAATGCCTCATCTTCCACTTCGGAACAATTCAACCCCAGGGCATCAATGTGGACTTCACCAGTTTCCTCATTTCCCCTTCCCCCACCTCATCCCAGTTCCAAACTTCCAGCTCAGCACTGTCCCCATGACCTGTCCCACCTGCCTATCTTCCTTTCCACCCATCCACTCCATCCTCCTCCCTGACCTATCACCTTCATCCCCACCCCCATTCACCCATTGTACTCTTTGCTACCCTCCCCAACCCTCCTCTCTGACCTGTCACCTTCATCCCCACTCCCATTCACCTATTATATTCTATGCACTTTCTCCCTACCCCCACCCTCTTCTCATTTATCTCTTCACACTGCAGGCATTCTGCCTCTATTCCTGATGAAGGGCTTTTGCCCGAAACATCGATTTTCCTGCTCCTAGGATGCTGCCTGGCCTGCTGGGCTTTTGCAGCACCACTCTAATCCAGAATTGGGTGTAAACGATCCTGCTATGAGACTGTGTCTGCTGAGAGAGGAGAAACATACTCTCAAGAAAACTGTGGATAAATGTGGAAGCTAATGGGGTTGACAATCATTAGGTGGAGTGTCTGAATGGAAGAACAGACAAAGCATTCTACTGAAAAACAGTCTCAGCCAAATGACAGTATCACATTGAGGAAAATGACGAAACATTTGTAAAGAAGCCAGTAGAAAGATTAGAGACACAGGATGTAAATATTGTGGAGGACATCATATAAAACAGCTGGAGGCTTTTCCAGCGTGGAGAAAGCCGTGTTGTAACTGCAAGGAGTTGAGTCATTTCACATGTAGGTGTTTCACCAGAAAGAAACAAAGCAAACCTATAATGATGGCCATGAGAGAGATGTCAGATGATGATTCTGACAAATCACCTGACTCTATACAACCACTTGGCATTGTCAGATCTCAAGGTGATCAATGGTTTGTGACTGCTAGTTTAATGACTGTAGAAGGAGAGCATCAAACAAATGTGGCACTTAGTGCAACACCATGAGCTTCTCAGACTAGTCCAAAGTGGCTGAAGATATTGACATTGAAAAGAAGCCCTTGAAGATCAGGTTGAGGCTAATTGATGGAATAATATTCTTCCCAAGAGAACAAACAAATCCAAGAGCTCAATGCAAAGGGAAGAATGAAGATTTGAAGTTCCAGATAATAGATGTTAAGAAAAATTTGATAACTCTAAATGTGCGAGATTTATAGAATTTCACAAGCCAGTAACCAATTGGCTGCTAAACAGATCCTAAAAGATTGCAAATTGCTTTTATAGGCCTTTGATCTCTTCCTGGAGAATATTATTTTGAAATAGATTAGAGAGTGAGACCTGGTCAGCATCTGCTGAAGAGTGTTCCAGCTGCATTTAGTTCAGCCTAAAAGATCAGAAAGAAGGGACGAGACTGCATTAACAACATGCAGAAAGTGAAGACCTGATTCCTGATCAAGGGCTTATGCCCGAAATGTCGATTCTCCTGCGCCTCGGATGCTACCTGACCTGCTTTGCTTTTCCAGCACCACACTCTCGACATGGCGTTAGCAACATGGCAGCATTAAAGAAAATTCAGAAAACTGAGAGTACTCAGAGATCCAAAGGATCTCAATCAATTTTCAAAGAACTAACCATCTCATGCCAACCATTAAAATATATTTGTCACAACTTATAGTGCAAAGGCCTTTTCTTTGGGCTGGTTACTAACAAGTGGATGGAAGCAGCAGTTTTCTTTTGGACATCATTTGGGAAATGCAGTTGGCTGCATGCACCATTTGATATTTTCTGTGCTTCCAAATAATTACTGGATAACATGAAGCTGCAGTTAGGTTACATGCTTTTTTTTTAATGAGGATGGGGGATGTTTGGAGAAATGAATTGTGCATCATGCACCGGCTGTCTTTCATAGTCACATGACTACAATTGTAGTCCATGTGGAGTAGGTACATCCACAATGCTGTAAGGCTGGGTTAGGTTTTGAATAATCTCCTTGTTTTTGGTCCGGTTTATAGCTGACATTTTCTGATTTGCTTGTGTCCTTTCTTTTGTCTATTAATTGTAGTGCAAGTCCCTCAGCTCAGTGACATTACTCTACTATACACTGCAGGAACTGTGTCGACATCTGTGTCAGAAAGTTGTCCAGCGTCCTGTACGTTTTACCATTGGTCACTGTTGCTTTACTTTCTTCATTTTTACAAACACGATGTTGTGTTTGTGTTTTTTCTTGTGTATCTGCTGTAAAGAGCTCCATATGTTAATTTAGGTCGATTTTAGGGGAACTGCTAAATTATTTTCTGCACCATGGAAAAGTGATAGACTGCAAAAGACTTTTAAAATAAAAGCATTTTATTTTGTCTATTTAGTGTCAGAGTTTAACATGTTTTGATAATGTGCTTGCTGTTTTCAGATGATGAGGTGCAGTAGATGGATTTTAATGTCCTTAAACTTAACCTCATCCAAAAATCTGCTGCCCTTATCCTAATGCAGACTAATTACTCCCATTACTCCTGAAATTGCTGAACTACATTAGTTTCAAATCCAACAACACCTCAATTTTAAAATCCCTTCATGGTGTCATCCCCCATCTCCAGAACTCCTCCAACCCAAAAAACCCACCAATTCTGTAGTTTTTTTGGTTAATCTGGCTTCAGAGAGATTACTGAGTCATTGGAATGCTCAAATAGCAACTAGTTTATTATGTATTAAGAAACTATACAGGACTCTAAAGAATTATTATTTCTTCTCCCTCCATGCTCTCCTACCTCATCATTATGGGAGGGACTATTTACACTGATCCAAGCATTCACCCTTTTAAACTCTAGGAGTAATTCTGACCTCAGTTCCTCTAGCCCACTTTATGACGATGCCAGAAGCCATCCTAGCCCTAATGTCTGCAAGTACTTTGCTAAATCTCTCTATCGCCTGCTCAAACATAGATCTTTGGCTCAGTTTTTGGCTACCTGTCCAGATAATTCCACCTCTGGCTCAGGAGCTTTGTAGTTGCCCCCATTTCATATCTTCAGAGTTTACCACCTTGTTATTTACTCCTTCTAAAAGCATCACATACGTCCAAGATGTTTGTGTCGGGCAATTGATATTGGAAAAGATTACAGTAATTTCATATACGTATTCTGAAAGGGTCTCTCCTTTAAAAAAAATTGTCATGCGCTGTGGGCATCATTGGCTGGGCCAATATTCATTGTCCACCCCTAATTTCCCTGGAGAATTTGATGGTGAGCTGTCTTTCTGTAGGGACGCCCCCAGTTTTGTTAGGGAGAAAGATTCCAAGATTCTGACTCAGCGATAGTGAAGGAACACAAACATAGTTCCAAATCGTGGTGATGAGTGGCTTTGAGGGATATTGCTGGTGGTGATGGTGTTCCCATATCCCTTATCCTTCTAGAACGTAAAGGCTTGGTCGACTGATGGAATGGATCTGGGTTCTGGCAAGAACATGGTAAAATCATGGATATTTAGCAATACTAGGCATGTGGTCCTGATAGCTGACACCACTGGATGGGGTCTGTATCTTTTAAAGAGGAGGACCAACAGCTGAAATCATTGTGCCCTCCTGCTGGAACTGGAAATTAAATTTCTGAATCAGTTTCCTCTCAAGTTGGACTTCACCCCAGGAATTTTCTTTGGTGACATGATTAATAGAATAATTTCTGTTCAGTGGAATTTCAGCCTGTAGACATGATGCACACACACATTTCAGACCATACATAGATGTTTTGATATAAGAATCTAAGAAATAGAAGCAGGAATAAGCTATTCAGTCTTTTGAACTTGCACTGCTTATCTCCTACTTTAAAAACATTGTCCCACTCTCGCCCTCTAGGCCTTATTGTGTTTAATATGTAGAAATCCATCAATCTGAGTTTTGAATACACTCAAAGACTGAGCCTCCAGAGCTGTCTGAGGCAGAGAATTCCAAAGATTCACCACCGACTGTGAGAAAACAAATCTCCTCCACATCTTAGTTCTGAATGGCTATCCTTCATCCTGGAACTGTGTCCACTGGTTCTGGACCCACTCCTCAGAAGGGAAAACAGCCTTCCAATATCTACCCTGCCAAACCCTGTAAGGATTTGCATATTTTGAAGGAGACCATCTCTCATTTCTCCAAACTCCAAATAATATAAGTCTGGTCTATATAAACTTGCCTCATTCCAAGATCCAGCTTGGTGAAGCATTGTCCCTGTCACTGTATCACAAATTTATCTTTCTGAAAGTATAAACATATTTGGAGCAAGGTGGTTTGGCAGTATCTAAATATTAATAAAATCACATGTGGGGATAAATGAAGAACCATCATTGTTGTATTTTATCCACAGTACCTCCTGCACTATTTTATCCAAACTTCGTAGTATCAGTAGAGTTCACATTTGGACCCACAATCTGGAATGTAGCCTGAGAGGAAAGCTTTATTATTAATTTATTCGTGGGATGTGGGCATTGTTGGCCGGCCAACACTTATTGCCTGTCCCTAGTTGTCCTTGAGAAGGAGGTAGTGAGCTGCCTCTGGAACCGGAGCAGTCCCCGTGCTGTAGGTAGACCCACAATGCTATCACATATGGAGGACTTGGAGTTTGACCCAGTGACACTGAAGGAACAGCAATGTATTTCCAAGTCAGATGGAGGAGAACTTGCAAGTGATAGTGATCTATGTATCTGCTGTCCTTGTCCTTTTAGGTGATAGTGGTCATGGGTTTGGAAGGTACTGTCTAAGGAGCCTTGATGAATTTCTGCAGTGCATCTTGGAGATAGTACACATTGCTATTACTGAGCGTCAGTAGTGGAGGGGAGAAAAAAAGGCATTTATTGTTTACTGACAAAGAAGGTAAGGGAAAAAATTAGGGAACACTGATTATATTCTGAAAACATTTGGTGAATGTAAAAGGATTATAAGGGAAGAATAACTGGAAGTAGATTACTTCGAGAAAGCATTGTATTACAAATCAGAACATGCTATCCTGGCAATGTACCGATCAATGAAAGGCTGCTTTTGAGTTATGCTGCACAGTTTTGGCCACCTTTACGTTTGTAGTTGTATTGGAAAGGATTCAAATAAAATTGAAAGCTAATGATTTTGGAGTAAAGTCATTGTAAATCCTTGTAACCCATTAGGTGCCTCTCTGAGTTTGGTGTGTACAGCAATTCTCTTCCCCCACCTTTTCTCCATCTTTATTTCCTCCAACTTTTCAAATTCCTACTCATCTTTCAGTCTGATGTCTTGATTAGGCTACACACCTGAAACTTCACAAATTATCATTCTTGTTTATCAATGCGGGCTGACTTGTTCATGAAATTATTGAATGATGGAGCACAGAAGGAGGCCACGTGTCAAGTCCACCTTTCCCTCTTCTGTTTTAATTTCATTCTCCTAGAACATAATTAGTTAATGCCTGCCTCAGAAAAAAAGGGTTGCAAGGATATTTTCTCAGAAAAGTGATTCAGAATTACAAAACTATTAATGTTCACTGATTTATTACTTTCATAGACAGAACTTATCATAGTATATGACCAACATTATACACTAATATCGAATGCTCCTCTAGGTTTGATACTCTTTATAGAAAAAGAAACAAAATATATTTCTTATTGTCGATTATGACCTCAGAACATTCCAGAATGCCTCATGACCAATGAAGCAGTGAGATCATGACAAGATTTTTACTGATCTTAATTGAAGAAATGCTGACAGGAAATGAGGAATAGCTCTATGTGCTTCTAAACAGAGGCCATTAGATGCCTTGCATTCACCTGAGAGGACAGTAAGTGTCTCTTCCAGAAGCTGATACCTCAAACAACGCTCTGACAAGGTACGTCAGCACCACTCTTGTATCCAAGCTTGGGCAGTTATGGGGTCTTTCTCATGGTCAGCCTCACCTTGTCCCTGGCCTTGACCTCAAAATAACAAATTATGGAAAGTACTTTGACCCCTCTGTAAAACAGTCTGATCAGCGTAAGTTTCTGTTCAACACTGCTCCTGGATTCACAATCATTCTTTCATGACAGATATCTGGAATATGCCCAGACTGGACTATGTGAAGTATGCGAACTCTATTTTTGACACAGTCTCTGTTGGGGATTTCATCGTTCACCCTATGGGGTGAGTGCAAAGAATAGGCTACGGCTCGGGTCAAAACTCCTTGGCATAGAAGGTTAAATTGAAGCTAATTATAGCAGCAAATGGATAAATGCACTTTACAAATGCAAATTGTAATGAGGAAAGTCGACATCTGACAGTTGTGACCATAAAGTGTAGGAGCAGACATAGACCATTCAGCCCATGGAGTTTCTGCACTGCCATTCAGTGAGTTGATTGACGCACTGGAAAAAGCAATGCAGGTCAGGAAGCATGTGAGAAGCAGGAGAATCAACATTTTGGGCAGGACCCTTCCTCAGGACTGGGGAGGGGAATGAGGCAGAGAAATAACTATGGGGAGGGGTGGTGCTGGGGAAGGTTGGTGGGATGGCGATAGGTGGAAGCAGGTCGGAGGTGATTGTGAGAGGTCAGTGGGAAGTGCGGAGCAGATAGGTGGGAAAGAAGATGGATAGAGAGGTCAAATCAAGGGGGTGGAGCTGAGTCAGAGGGTTGGATCTGGGACGAGGTGGGGGGAGGGGAGATTTGGAAACTGGTGAATTCAATGTTGAGGTTATATAGTTGTGAGCTCCTGCTGTGGAAGATGAAGTGTTCCTCCTCCAGTTTGTGGGTGGCCTTGAGTAGGCAGTTGAGAAGGTCCAGAATGGACATGTCATTGGGGGAGTGGGAGGGGGAGTTGAAGTGGATGGCCCAAGGCAGGTGGGGTTGGTTGGTGTGTACAGACCAGAGATGTTCCCTGATCCATTCTGTGAGCTTGCCTCTGGTGTCCCTGATGTAGAGGAGACCACATCGAGAGAAATGGATGAGGTTGGAGGATCTGCAATAAGCCTCTGCTGGATTTGAAATGATCCTTTGGGGCCTTGGATAGAGGTGAGGAGGGGAGGTGTGGGCACAAGCTTTGCACTTCTTAAAGCGGCAGGGGAAGGTGCAAGGTGTGGAGAGAGGGTTAGTGGGGAGTATGGAACTAACAAGGGAGTCACAGAGGGAACAGTCTCTATGGAACACAGATGGGAGTGGGGAGGAAAATATCTTTTTGGTGATGGAGTCTGACTGCAGGTTATGAAAATGATCAGCTTGCTTGATTCTCTCTCATACCCAAGATTCATAAGCCAAACTGTGCACAACTTCATCACCCAGGGGATTTCCCACCCAGAGCTTCCAACCTCATAGTTCAGGAACCCCACACTGCCTGGTTCTACCTCCTACCCAAGATCCAGAGGCCTGACTACCCCAGCCGACCTATCGTCTCAGCCTGCTCCTGCCCCACCGAATTCATCTCCACCTACCTCGATATTGTCCTATCCCCTGGTTCAGGAACTCTCGACATACATGCGGGACACCATCCACACCCTTCAACTCCTCCAAGACTTGATTTCCCTGGCCCCCAGAGCCTTATCTTTACCATAGACATCCAGTCCCTCTGCACCTCCATCTGCCAAGACCAGGGCCTCCAAGTCCTTTGTTTCTTCCTCTCCCGACGTCCCCACCAGTATCCTTCCACTTACACTCTTATTCATTTGGCTGAACTGGTCCTTAACCTCAAAATTTCTCCTTCCCATCCTCCCACTTCATCCAGGCACCTGCATGGGCCCCAGCTACCCTTGTCTCTTTGTCAGCTACATAGGACAGTCCATCTTCCAGAGTTACACTGGTACCATTCCCCACCTTTTCCTCCGCTACATTGATGCTCCCACGAGGAAGTTGAACAGTTCATCAACCTCACCAACACATTCCACCCCGACCTTAAATTCACCCAGACCATCTCTGACACCTCTCTCCCCTTCCTGGACATCTCCATCTCCATCTACGAGGACTGACTCAACACTGACATTTTTTACAAACCCACCGACTCCCACAGCTCCTTGGATTATACCTCCACCCACACTGCCACCTGCAAAAATGTCATCCCCTATTCACAATTCCTCTGCCTCTGCCGCAACTGCTCCCAGAAGGACCAGTTCCACCACAGAACACACCAGATGGCCTCCTTCTTTAAAGACCAAAATCACCCCTCCCACGTGGTTGAAGATGCCCTCCAATGCATCTCATCCATGTCCCGCACCTCCATCCTTGAACCCCACCCCTCCAACTGCACTAAGAACAGAAAGCTCCCCGGTCCTTATCTTCTACCCCACCAACCTCCGCATAAATTGCATCATCTGCTGATATTTCTGCCACCTACAAATGGACTCTACCACTAGGGATATATTTCCCTCCCCACCCCTTTCTGCTTTCTGCAAAGACTGTTCTCTCCATGACTACATGGTCAGGTCCACGCCCCCTAACAATCCACGCTTTCCTCCTGGCACCTTCCCCTGTCACCCAAGGAATTGTAAACCTTGTGCCCACACCTGCCTCCTCACCTCCATCAAGGCCCCAAAGGAGCCTTCCACATTCACCATTTTTTCACTGCACTTTCACACATCTCATTTATTCTATCCGTTGCTCCCGATGCGGTTTCCTCTACAGTGGGGAGACTGGACGCCTCCTCGCAGAGCACTTCAGAGAACATCTCCGGGACACCCGCACCAATCAACCCCACCATCCCATGGCCAAACATTTCAACTCCCACTCCTACTCTGCCAAGGGCATGCAGGTCCTGGGCCTTCTCCCTCGCTACTCCCTCACCACCCGATGCCTGGAGGAAGAAAGCCTTATCTTCAAGACCAGGGCGACAATGTGGACTTCACCAGTTTCCTCATTCCCACTCCCCCCCACCTTACCCCAGTTCCAACTTTCCAGCTCAGCACTGTCCTCATGACCTGTCCCACCTGTCCCTTCATACCTATCCGCTCCACTCTCCTCTCCGACCTATCACCTTTACCCCCACCGCCATCCACCTGTTGCACTCTCAGCTACCTTCTCCCCATCCCCACCCCCTGCCATTTATCTCTCCACCCCTGAGACTCCCAGCCTCATTCCAAAACATCGATTCTCCTGCTCCTCGAATGTTGCCTGACCTGCTGTGCTTTTCCAGCAACACACCCTCAACTTTGATCTCCAGCATCTGCAGACCTCACTGCCTCCTCCGAAAATGATGGAGGGTTATGTACTGGATTTAGAGATTGTTGGATGGAATGTGAGGACTGGGGAATTCTATCCTTGCAGTTGAGTGTTTGAGGTTTGAGGGCATAGGTGCGGGAAATGGAGGAGATGCAATTGAGGACATTGTTGATCACAAGGGAGGGGAAATTACAGTCCTTGAAGTAGAAGGGCATCGGGAATGTCCTGGACTAGAATTGCTCACCTTCAAGAAAGTACAGTGGAGGAATTGGGAGTAAAGGATCACATTTTTACAGGGGGGGTGCGTGGGAGGAGATGTAGCTGTGGGAGTCAGTGGGTTTGAAATAGGTACCTGTGTTCAGTCAGTCGCCAGAGAGGTAAACGGTGAAGAGGAGGCAGGGGAGAAAGGTGTTGGAGATGGATCATGTGAGTTTGAGATCAAAGTGGAAGGTGTGGGTGAAGTTGATGAATTGTTCGAGTTCCTCATGGGAGCACAAGGTGGCGCCGATACAGTCATCAATGTAGTGGAGGAAAAGGTGGGGGATGGTGCTGGTGAAGCTGTGGAAGAGAGACTGTTCCATGTACTCTATGAAGAGGCAGGAATAGCTCAGACCCATACAGGTATCCACAGTCACCCCGCTAGTCTGGAGGAAGTGGGAGGATTCAGTGGAGAAGTTGTTAAGGCTGAGCACCAGTTCCACAAGTCGAATGAGAATGCCAGTGGAAGGGGACTGGTTAGGTCAGCAGGAGGGGAAGAAATGGAGGACTTTTAGGCCTTCGTCATGGGGGATACAAATGCAGCCAGTTTTGTGGATTTTGGGTAAGAGGTAAAACCAGGTGATGTAAGGTGGAGGATGAGGTTGGAGGCTGAAGATAGGATATCCCCTGAGGTGATGAGGTTATGTGTGGTTTGGGAGATGATTTTTTTTTATGAGAGGTAGCGTCATGGTCGGCAGAGGTGTTTGTGCATTGGCATCTGGCCTCAGTGAGATAGAGGTCAGTGCACCATCCTACCAATGGCAACTGGTTTGATGGTGAAGTTGGGGTTGGAGCAGAGGGAGTGGAGGCCTATACGTTGCAATGGAGGGCGGTTGGAGTGGGTGAAGGGATGGAGTGTTTTAAGCAATTGATGTCGCAATGGCATTTGGACAGGAAGAGATTGAGGGAGGGTACGAGGCCAGCACAGGGAGACCAAAAAGATGGAGTTTGTTCGAATGCGAGAAAGGGATTTTTGGAGAGTGGGTGTCATGCGTGAAAAAGCAGGCACAGAGGGGAAGGGAACAGAAAAAGAGTTCAACCTCACAGTGCATATGGAATTCATTTAAATGTGGTTAGGAGTCGAAAGAAGGTGAGGGCTTTACTGAGGACTGACCATTTGTCCTCAGTGAGGGGGAGTTCTGTGGGGTGGGTGGGGGGGAATGGTAAATACCCAGCAGAGTTTGTGCTGCCATTCAATGAGATCATGGCTGATCTGACAATCTTTAACTCCACTTTCTGATCCTTTCCCCATAATCTTTGATTCTAGTCCTGATGAAAAATCGACCTCTCTCAGCCTTGAATCTACTTCATGACCCAATCTCCACAGCCGTTTGCATGAAAGATTAACTACCCTTCCAGAGTAGAAATTCCTCCTCATCACTGTCTTAAATGTGTAACCCCTTATTCTGAGATGATGTCATCTGGTCTTAGGCTGTCCCAAAAGGAGAAGCAACCTTTCAACACTTATCCTGTCAAACGCCTTAAGTAAAAAGCGAAAAAAGTGAGGATGTTGTAAATCAAAGAAAAAAATAAGAATTGCTGGAAAAGCTCAGCCAGTCTGGCAGTATCTGTGGAGAGAAATCAGAGTTAACGTTTCAGGTTGAGTGACCCTTCCTCAGAACTGCCCCTTAAGTATCTTGTGTGTGTCATTAAGGTCATATCTCATTCTTCTATATTCCAGTGAGTACAAGCCCAAACTGCTCAACCTTTCCTCATAAGACAGTCCCTTCGTACCTAGAAGAAAGTGAGGACTGCAGATGCTGGAGATCAGAGTTGAAAAATGTGCCACTGGAAAAGCACAGCAGATCAGGCAGCATCCGAGGAGCAGGAGGGTCAATGTTGGGGCATAAGCCATTCCTGTTGAAGGGCGTATGCTCAAAACGTCAACTCTCCTGCTCCTCAAATGACCTCCATGCCTCATATCAATCTGGTGAATCTTTTCTGAACTGCCTCCAATGCTAGCATATCTTTCCTTCGATAAAGGGCCCAAAATGGTTCACAGTATTTCAGATGCAGTCTGACTAGTGCCTTATTTCGATTTAGCAAAGCTGAAAATGTGTTGCTGGAAAAACACAGCAGGCCAGGCAGCATCCGAGGAGCAGGAGAATCGATGCTTCAGGTATGAGCCCTTCTTCAGGAATTTCCTGAAGAAGGGCTCATGCCTGAAACGTCGATTCTCCTGCTCCTTGGATGCTGCCTGACCTGTTGTGTTTTTCCAGCAACACATTTTCAGCTCTGATCTCCAGCATCTGCAGTCCTTACTTTCTCCCATAGATTTAGCAAAACCTGCCTACTGTTATATTGCATTCCCTTTGAAATAAAGACCAATATTCCAATTAGCCACTGACTTGGATGTTAGCTTTTTGTGACTCATTGATGAGGACTCCCAAATCCCCCATTCTGTGGCATTCTGCAGACTTTCTCTATTTAAATAATAATCGGCTCCTGTATTCTCTCAAAATGCACAACCTCCCAATTTCCCACATTATATTTCATCTGCCAGGTTTTCGCTCACTCACTTCTGCAGTCTTTTAATTTCATCCTCACCACTTGCCTTCCCACCTATTTTTGTGTAATCTGCAAACTTGGCTCTAGTACATTTACATTCTTTGTCTTTTAATGTTAATATTTTGTTTAGGGCCATGCACCCCATGTCCCATTTTAAACTGAAGATTAAAATGAAAAATTTTACGCAAAATTATGAAGCAGTTCAATGGAGTGAATGCAGAGAAATTGTTCCTGATGGCAGGATGGCAAAACTAGAAAGGAACTGAGGAGAAATGTTTTTATGCAGAAAGTCTTTTTTTCAGGTCACTATTTATTGTCCATCCCTATTTGCCCAAGGAGCAGTGAAAAGTCAATCATATTGCTGTGGGTCTGGAGGCTAGGTCAGGTGAGGACGATAGATTTCCTTCCTTAAAGGGCATTAATGAACCAGATGGATTTTTGTAACAATTGACAAGTGATTGCATGATTGCCGTTAGGCTAGCTTTAATTCCAGAGCTTTATTGAATTCAAATTTCACCATTAGTTGTGGTTGAATTCAAACCTCCAAAACATTAGTCTCCTGCAAAGCCTGAAAAAGTAGATGAAACAGATTCCTTCATACTATTTCAATGAAAATTGAAAAAATATCAGAAGGAGAAAATGCTGTAATGTTATGGGAAATGACACATGTACAAGACTAATTGGATTACTGTTTCAAAGAGTCAGCATTGACACAATGGGCCAAATGGTCTTGATACTGTATGATCCTGTGAGATTTCTTCTTTAGTGAGCAAGTCAGTGCTGCAACAACAATATCAGCCGACTTCTACAAAAAATCTGCTCAAGTACCAATTTGAATACCAAATTTCCAGCACATCAGAGATTGAGAGTGCCGGTGGTGACCCTTCACCTGATACAACACTATTTTATCTTTCTCTTCCACTTGTTAATTGACCTGGTGGTCTCTTAACAGTCCCCCTGTAGTCCAGTATAATACAGCATTTGAATCTTCATTAATTTAAAAACCAACCCAAACAGGTGCTTTTTATAACACATTTTCATGAATATTCTAGTGGTTTATGCCATTTAGCTCTGTTAATCCATTAGAACAATTAACTGACTCATGCATGTAATTCTTAATATGATGGAGAGCTTCCCTTATGGTCTATTAAGTGGCTGTGTGGGTTTATAATTGTTTATGGGATGCATATGATAAACCTGCCATTTTCCTTGCCTTTTTCTTTTTACAAATTTTTACTGTTGATTTCTCCTCTTGTCTACTCAGATCAATGTGTCACGTTATGTTCTCAAAGGTATCAATACCTGAGGTAAAATCCAAGGCAAGCAGGAAGGAGTTACATTAATTTACAAATTTTCACAACATTGGCATATTCCTAAGTATGTTAGAACCAACAAAATACTTTTGAAATATAGTTACTATGCTAACATACTGTGGTTGGTGCAAATCTATGCACAGCAAGATCCTGCAAACAATGATAAAATAAATATCTAGATTATCTATTTCAGGTATTGGTCAAGGGACAAATCTTGGCTCTAACATAGCAAGAACTCATTCTTCCTTGAAACTGTCTCTTGGAAGCTTTAATATCTGACTTGGAGGATAGATGGTGCCTCAGCTTAGTTGTTCACCTGAAAGTTTGCACTTTAATAATGTGACATTCCCTCAGTCCTGTGCTGAGTATGTCAGCTTATATTACCAGCGGAAGTCTCCGGAGTGTTGTCCCTGAATCCGCACTGTCTGAGTCAAAGGGTGATACTGTGCACTGAGCAATGGCTGAAATTAAGAAATGTACAAACAAAAACATTTGAAGAGTTGGTGATGTATCAGGTTAGACACTATCCTTTCAGGCTTTGGACCTGAATTTAATCTGGAGAAATATCTTCACCCAGAGAATGAGGAGCCTGTGGAATTCTCTGCCACAGAAAATGGTTGAGGCCGAAACATTGAATATTTTCAAAGGGTTAGATATAGTTCTTTGGACTAAAGGGATCAAAGGGTATGATGAGAAGATAGGTACAGAGTACTTACTGAGTTGGATGATAAAAATGACATTGAATGATGGAACAAGTTCAAAGGGCTGAACTGTATACTCCTGTTGCTATTTACCAAGTTTCTGTGTAAAGTTAGCAAGAGTAATGACTGAAATTTCCTCTGGACTTGGGAAAACTCAACCAAACATGACTGTGCCTTCAGAAATGTACATCCCACCCATATGCAACTTTGTCAGAGCCTTTTGTCATTTATCACAGGGCTTGGTTCAAAGTACATTTTGCAGATCATATTGGAGTGTGAGAGGAGCAGGAGGCTCCCAGTATTGTTCTCTGTTTAATTTGCGCTAACTGATATACATGAGCAATTCTTCTCAAGCTCAAGGCAACATTGATTGCTGCAGGCAATGTTACTCTGGTGTGTGATAGTGAAGCTGGGACAGAGTGTCGAGCGATTTTAATCTGCGCCAATACCTGTCCTCGGTTGAAAATATTCCTTTCTTATCCTCTACACTTGAAAGGCACAAAAAACAAAGGACCAAAGTTTCAAATCTCTCCTCCATTGGATGTATTTCTTACATCATGTCTGAGCCTATTGTCATTTATGGCCTTATCCTTCTGCTGTTTTAATTCCCTCCCTAAACCTCTTTACCTCTCCTGTACCTTTAAAGTCTACATCGTTGACCACACCTTTGGTTACACATTCTATCATCTCCTTTTGTGACATAATGTCAAATTACAAATGATAAAAGTCTTAATGTTAAAGGTGCTATGTAAAGATAAGTTGTCGTTACAGGCTCATTGATGGAGATTTCCTGGTCCTACTTGTTAACGAGTATATTTTTGACAAACAGGAGAAAATGAGGACTGCAGATGCTGGAGATCAGAGTCAAGAGTGTGGTGCTGGAAAAGCACAGCAGATCAGGCAGCATCCAGGGAGCAGGAGAGTTGACGTTTTGGGCATAAGCCCTTCATTAGGAATGCTCATTCCTGTTGAAGGGCTTATGCCCAAAACGTCAATTCTCCTGCTCTTTGGAGGCTGCCTGACCTGCTGTGCTTTTCCAGCAACACACTCTCGACATCTTTTGCCAAACAGATTGGGTCTTCTAACAAAAGTAATAAATAGACAAATAAAATTTAGTTCATTTTTGTTTAGAAAGAAAGACTTAATGAATAAGAATAAAAAGCAAATTAAAAGTAGAAAGTATGCATCCATCAAAAAAATGGAAAATTAAAAGCTTAGGATATTATTATCGACATCTATGAGATATTGTGGTTTTGGGAATTCCCAACCAGTGCAGAAAACCTCAAAATTGCCAACAGACAATCCATGCTCCCATTGCAAAGTGACCTGAACACAGACATAGAAGGCAATTGAGATTGATTTTGGTCTTTTGTCATTGAACAATGCTTATGTCCCTGCGAGGAGTGGGAATCAACAATGAGCAAGACAGGGAATAGCACACTTTAGCAAGGCCTTGAAAGGGAAACAGCATCATTCAGTGGCCACACAAAGAGCTACAGTTATGGCATGAAAGCAAACAAAGTGAAAAGAACATTGAGAAAAAGACAACTTGATCTTTTGATCCTTTGAAATAACAGCTCCCTGTGAATGTTTATATATTGTATTAGCGTCATCATTCTTACATTTAGTAACTGGGGAATTTGCTGTTAATCTGCACCAAGGAAATAAATAAATATTGACATGTAAGCAGTTCATCCCCTTAATTATATAAGATCATGAGCATGGATTGATGTCATAATAAGCTCTTTGTTATTCCTGTATCATTAAGCTCTTCATAAAATATTCTTGGAGTTGATCCTTGCCTGCTAGCATACTGTTTTCTACATATTTATTGAAGATTATCATACCTTTCTCTTAAATCATTTAACATCTCCTTGAAATCTCAAAAGACCAAACAAAGCATGAAAGGATGAAAGGACAACCACCTTATCAAGCCTTTACTTTTACAACGAATGAATGCTATTTAAATATAAACCCTACCTAACCATGGTTTCATTCATTCACAAGATGGTGCATCACTGGTAAGGTCAACATTTCTTGCTCAGCCCTAATTAAACTTACGAAAGCGGTTTTGAGCTGCTGTCATGAATATAACCAAATGCCTTGCTGGACCATTTCAGCCTGCAGTGAGGAGGACCACATTGCTGTGAGTCTGGAGTTACAATCACTGGATTGAATTGTATATACTTTGGCTAAGTCTAAGTTGTTTTGAGTTTCTTGGAGGCTTGTTGCCATGAAACCTAGTAAGTTCTTTTGATGTATCTTATCCTACATCCCTAGGGCATCTGTGAATCTGATTTCTACCCCATCTTACCATGCATTACTCATGGAACAACTTGCCACTCAGTGGATGCCTGTGCATCCGGATAAGCCCTATTGGATCAAAGCTGTCCTGCACTGTCACTGACAATTGCCCTGGACATGATAGACAGAGGAATATTAGTGCTCCATTTCGTGGCAAAGACTTACACATCCTGCTTGATTGGGTATTGTACTGGCAGGATTTCCTCTTCCCCCAGAGCTAACGCAGGATGATATGGCACAGGCCTTGGTCAGCCTGGTACAAGATTACCGCTTGGGTCAGTGCAGTCTCAGCCATCTGGAGGAATGCCCAACACTAGAAAGAAGGTCAGTGACCTCCTCCACTCTGTCAGCATACATGCCAAACTCTACTCTCCATTGTCTCATGATCACTTTATCTTAGCTACAGCAACCTCCCACCAAGGCTCATGTACTACCACTCTAACCATGGCCTGCAAAATCTTCCCTCACTCACTAAGACCCACCCTAACCACTGACACCATGATCCCTGCACACCCTCTGCACTGCCCACACATCCCGTCACCTGCACCAGCAGTAACAGCTGTCCTACCCACTTTCATCTCTGTGAGATCTACCTCTCCCATTCCATGTGGAAAATAGCCCACATTAGGGCGAAACAAAGTCAAGATGGATGGTGAGATGCCCATCATTTGGCACCTCACCCATTATGAGCTGAGGATTCTGACTCTAACTTTCCTGAGCAGGATCTGCTGGTCACCATGTACAACCCCTCCCCATCTGAGCTGATGAATCAATACTCGTCCATGTTGAGCAACGCTTGAATGAAATGCAAAATGTACTGTGGAAGACATGGAGGGTAACATCAACAATGTGTTACGACATGAGGTAAACCCTCCTGTTTAATTTAAAACTAGCAATGCAAAAAAGGTTTATCCTGTGCAGTAATCTGTAAAAATTTGAGTGGCCGAAAACTATTTAAAGAAAAAATTAAATTTATTTCTTGAAGTGTAGCAGAGAATAATTAACTGACAACTATTCACAAGTTCTTACTTTAACCTACCTTTTACCTTCCCTTCTATAATACTAGTCTGATAAAACTCCCAATTAAGATTTATAAAACAAAACTTCTTATCTCAAAATCAGGCAGCTTTTGGTTCATCTATTTGGATCTCCCTGTGTCTTCTTTTCTTCTTCTTATTGATTTCTGTTTCACAGGTTACTGATCGAAAAGGTACTTTAAAGAGAGCTATTTTTCAGGCAGTCTGTTTACATGCTGGGGCTTGGCAGTTCTCCTCCAAACTGTTCAATTTTTCCCAGATCTTATACCCCAGAGCATCGGATTGTGTCACTGGCTTTTAAGATTGTCAACATACTCTATTGGAATTTGGTATTTTTCGGGGTATAATTTAAACTGATTGGCCTAATTCAAATCTGTTTAATTGTCATTTCCAGGCAACCAGCTACTCGAGTAGCTGGGGCATGTTATATTGCATCTTATTGAGAACATTTGATACTGTCACTGCTAGCTTTTAACTCTCTTAAAAGGTATAGTTCACCCACATCTTCACAACAAGTGCTATCAAGCAGGACCTGCTCAGCAATAACCTGCTCAGTGATGCCCAGTTTGGGTTCTGCCAGGGCCACTCAGCTCCTGACCTCATTGTATCCTTGGTTCAAACATGGACAAAAGAGCTGAATTCCAGAGATGAGGTGAGAGTGACAGCCCTTGACATCAAGGCAGCATTTGACTGAATCCTGGCAAAACTGGAGTCAAAAGAATCAAGAGAAATGCTGTTTACCAGTAAGAGTCATATCTCATCCAAAGGTAAATGACAGTGTTTGTTTGAGGTCAGTCATCTCAGCTCCAGGAAATCTCGACAGGAGTTCCTCAGGGTAGTGTCAGCTGCTTCTTCAATCACCTTCCCTCAATCATAAGGTCAGAAGTGGGGATATTTGCTGATGATTGCACAATGTTCAGCACCATTTGCAATTCCTCAGATACTGAAACACTCCATGTTCAAATACAACAAGACTTGATCTACATCTGAGTTTGGAGAGACAAGTATCAAATAGCCATCATGAAAACACAACTGCCAGATAATGATCATCTCCAACAAGAGAGAATCTAGCCATCACCCCTCAACATTCAATGGCGTTACCACCACTGAATCCCCCATTGTCAACATCCTAGGGTTACCATTGACCAGAAATTGAATTGGAGTAGCTATATAAATACTTAGCCTACAAGAGCAGGTCAGAGGCTAGGAATATTGTAGTGAGTAACTCACCTCCTAACTTCCCAAAGTCTGTCCGCCATCTACTAGACAGAAGTCAGGAGTATGATGGAATACTCTCCACTTGCCTAAATGAATGCAGCTACAAAAGCACTCAAGAACTTGACACCATCCAGGGCAAAGCTGCCTGCTTGATTGACACCACATTCACAATGCAGAAATTCACCAAAAATCTTTAGAAAGTACCTTCCAAATCCATGAACACTTCCATTTGGAAGGTCAAGGGCTGCAGATACATGGGAACATCACCATGTTCTCATCCAAGTCACTCACCATTCTGACTTGGAAGTATGTCATCGTTCTTAAATGTCACTGGGTTAAAATCCTGGAATATCCCCCTAAGACCATTGTGATTGTACCTACATCCCATGGACTGCAGCAATTTATAAAGGCAGCCCACCACCACCATCATGGCCAATAAAGGATGGGCAATAAATTTTGTCCAACCACTAACACTCACATTTCCTGAATGAATCAAAGAAGCATATTTTGTCATGACCAGATCAGGTAGGGTGAATTAGCTCTGCTATTTTCAATCTCCTTAGCTGGCTGAAACAAAGATGTAATCATCTTTTCATGACTCAGCTGCACCTTGGGCAGAATCTTAAAGGGGGTTGAGTGATATGAGTAATAGTGAGATTTGTGACAGAATTGGGTGAAAAGTCCAGTGACATTCATTGTGATGTCAGGATCATCTCACTCTATCTTTATGCTTTTGACAACAGCAGGTGGTAGGATGGGGCTGGAATAACTCGTGACAGACAGCATAGAATCAGGAGGTAGGCCAGTACTAAGGTGAGAAAAGCCAGTAGTCCTTGTGGTGAAAACCCTCCAAAAACCTGACCATACTCAGACTTTGGCAAAAATGTAAGATTAAGTCTCTTATTTCAATTAAAATCTTATTTGCTAGTTCACCAGAGATAAGTAAGGATCTGTTTATCAGTTTCTTTTGAGTGAATGGAAGAGTAATTTATTACTTACTGACCCTGAGAAAAATAAGACACAGTGACAAATACACATCTGCAAACACAGGTACAAAAGTTAAAAAAAAGGGAAGTGTTCAGTATGACAAGCAAGATAAAAGAATATCCTATTTAAAATCCTTTGACTATTTTTGAAGTGTTCTGTTTGAACTCAAAACCATAGTTAATTCAGGGTGTCCTGATCAATGGCAACAGTGAATATTGTAGATATCTTTGAGTTCTTGGTGACTAGATGGGTCTTCAGTTTGTGATATCACTTGATGCTTTGGTCTTTGAGAGACAGAGAGGGTGACTTCTCCAGGTTGTTCCCTCACAAATTGATCCCAGAGAAAGTGAGGACTGCAGATGCTGGAGATCAGAGTTGAAAAATGTGGTGCAGGAAAAGCACAGCAGATCAGGCAGCATCCGATGAGCAGGAGAGTCGATGTTTCAGGCACAAACCCTTCACCAGGGATGTGGGATGGGGGAAAGGGGGCCAAGAGATTAATAGGAGGGTGGGGTGGGGGTAGGGGGTTGGGGAAGGTAGCTGGGAAGGTGATAGGTAGATGCAGGTGGGGGTGAAGGTGTAAGGTCGAAGGGGAGGGAAGAGTGTATAGGTGGGAAAGAAGATGAACAGGTCTGACAGTTCAAGAGGGCAGTGCTGATTTCGAGGGCTGGATCTGGGATGAGGTGGGATGAGGGGAGATTGTGAACTCAATGATGATGCCGTGTGATTGAAGCGCCCCAAGGCGGAAGGTGAGGCGTCTTCCTCCACTTGACGGGTGGGTTTGATTTGGCAGTGGAGGAGGCCCAGGACTTGCCTGGCCTTGGCAGAATGGGAGGGGGAGTTGAAGTGTTCAGCCACAGGGTGCTGGGGTTGTTTAGTGCGTGTGTCCCAGAGATGTTCCCTGAAACATTCCGCAAGTTGGTGTCCTGCCTCCCCAATGTAGAAGGGACCAATCGAGAGCAACAGACACAGTAGATGAGGTGTTTGGATGTGCAGGAAAATCTCTGTCAGATGTGGAAGGAGCTTTTGGGGCTTGGATGGAGGTGAGTATGACGTGTGGGTGCAGGATTTATACCTCCTGCAGAGGCAAGGGAAAGTGCCAGGACGGGAGGGTGGGTTGGTAGGGGGGTGTGGACCAAACAAGGGAATTGCAGAGGGAATAGTCTCTGTGGAATGCAGATAGGGTTGGGAGGGAAATGTATCTCTGGTGGTGGGGTCTGACTGTAGGTGACAGAAATAGCAGAGGATAATGCTCTGTATCCGGAGGTTGGCAGGGTGGAAGGTGATGACCAGGGGGAATTCTATCCTTGTTAATGTTGGAGGGCTGGGGTGCGGGAAGTAGAGGAGATGTGCTGGAGGGCATTGTTGACCACATGGGAGGGGAAATGAATGGTCCTGGAAGAGGAATAACTGCCATCTTGAAGCACAAGGGCAGCAAATACGTGGGAATGCCACCCCTTGCAAGTTCCCTGCCAAACCATTCAGAATCCTAACTTGGAAATAAATAGCCATTTCTTCAGGGCCTCTGGGTCAAAATCCTGGATTTCCCTCTCTAAGGGCATTGTGGGTACTCCTGCTGCACATGACGTATAACTGTTCATGAAGGCAGCTCACCACTACCTTCTCAAGGGCGACTAGGGACAGATAATAAATGCTGGCCCAGTTATTGACGCCCACATTCCACGAGTGAATAAAAAAAAACCGAATTACAGCAATTTCATGCCACAGAAAGAAGCCAATCATCTCTTTATGCCTGCACTGGCTCATTCAATGAATCTCATTACCACATGCCAATCTCCTGCGTTTCTCTGTACATTTGCATATTATTTTTATCCAAATAATTATTCAATGCCCTCTGGAACACCTCAATTGAACCTGCCTCCACCACATTTCCAGGCAGTGCATTCTAGACCCTAATTACTCGCTGAGTTAAAAAATGTTTCTCATACCTCTCCTGCTTCTTTTGCAAATTGCTTTACATCTATTTCCTTTTGTTCTTGTTCTTTTAATGAGCGGGAATAGTTTCTCCCTCTCTATTCTGTTTATCCTGCAATTATTGTATCAAGGTCAGCCAGCTGGACCTTAAAGAATATGAGCTCACAGATTAGGGCTGTTAGGCTGGCCCAATCAGGGAGTCCTGGCTGACAGACAAGAACAGGAGTGTCAGAGATAATCACACACTGGTACCTGACCCTGAATGAGGGAGTATTAAAGTCAAGAACTGTTCATGTGTAACTAAAGTGACTATGATGGATAGCTCTCTCGAGTTATTTCATAACCACTCATGAATTTGAAAACTTTTATCAAATCTCCTCTCAGTCTTCTTCTCTCCAAGGAGAACAGTCTCAACCTTTTCAATCTATCCTCACCACTGAAGCTCCTCATTCCTCGAATCATTCTTGTAAATTGCTTCTGTATTCTCTCTAATTCATCTGCATCTCCACAATAATGTGGTCTCCAATCAGTACACAGTACTCTAGCTGTGATCCAACATGTACCTTCAATCTTCTCTGTGGCAATACTATGTACAGGAACCTCTGATTGGCCAGCAGCCTATGTTGGGATGGACCTCTGGCCCCGGACACTGAACTTCAGTAGATATTCCTGTGCTGCCCTTGAAACTGTCAGATTGGAAGCAGATTTTCCTGTGAAGAGTCAGTGGGGGTTCCTCACCACAAGTGAGTGAGATACCAGACACCGTGTGGGTGGCACGGTGGCACAGTGGTTAGCACTGCTGCCTCACAGCGCCAGAGACCTGGGTTCAATTCCCGCCTCAGGCGACTGACTGTGTGGAGTTTGCACGTTCTCCCCGTGTCTGCGTGGGTTTCCTCCGGGTGCTCCGGTTTCCTCCCACAGTCCAAAGATGTGCAGGTCAGGTGAATTGGCCATGCTAAATTGCCCATAGTGTTAGGTAAGGGGTAAATGTAGGGGTATGGGTGGGTTGCGCTTCGGCGGGTCGGTGTGGACTTGTTGGGCCGAAGGGCCTGTTTCCACACTGTAATGTAATCTAATCTAATAACAGAAGATTTTGCCACCAGTTTCTCCTGTCTCACTCCATCACCATTTAGCAGATTATGAGATAGACTTAATGACTATCTTGCTCAGTGTAAGAATGACATATGTTGTAGTTTTCACCAATGTCATCTTTTTCATGTTTAAGTTCAGCAATTACTTGTTCTTACTCTGATCAAACAAGAGAAGCCCAGCCTCTGCTTGGAAACTTCCTATTCTTCTAGGCTGGGTCTTGAAATATTCAATGTACATCTCTCCACTTTATAACATATTGTGCTGTTACTTAAGCTCATGATTAAAAAGAAGTCTGCATTTATATAGCAATTTCTACAACATTGGAATATGCCAATCTGTTTCACAGCCCATGAACGACTTTTGAAGAGCAGTCAACATTGTAATCCGTGAGGTGTAGCAGCCAATTTGTACACAGCAAGTTCTCACACACAGTGTTGTGATGATAACCACATAATGTCTATTATTACTGGCTGAGCTCACTGCGGAGAATTACTTGGCTTTTCTTTAAAATTCTGCTGCGCAAACTTTTAATCGAGAAAGCAGATAAGGTCTCAGAATCACACTGTCACTGCAGCACTCCCTCAGAACTGCATGGGAGAATCAGCCTAGATTTTGTGCTCAGGTTTCTAGCATAGTCTTGAACCTATGATTGTCTCACCCAGATCTGAGAGTGTCCACCTGCTGAATCACAATTGGCACCATCGAGCTGTCAAATGAAACGTCCTTTGTCGTTGATTTCTATACAGAATACCCTGAAGGGATTTATTCAATAGTCCTCCGCACTCATTAGCACTGATCTTGGACCACACTTGCTGATTTTGTGCATGTCATTGTCTAGTAGGTAGCCAAGGCAAAATGGGAATAGCATATACATTTCATCCTGCCATCAGTTCAATTCAAAGGCCAAATCTGTGAATCCAGCTTCCAAATTATTGCTTTTACAGGATTCCTAACCATTCTTCAGAAAATACAGTCCCAGATTTGAGCTTCATGCTCTAGCTGAGGTCAGAAAGGGCCCTGTAGAACAAAAACATCATTTGAACATTTTTATATTCAATCTAAATGTATTAGATAGGAAGACAGAGAGGCATTTCTGCAGCTACTGACTTAACTGTGTGTTGCTTTCCTGGTGGTAAAGTCAGGGATGACTGGCTGCAGGACATCCTGAAGTGGAGCGGTGATAAGTCAAAAGATCATGGTACAGTTTGGTATCAATGATATGGGTAGAATGAGGAATGAGATACTGCTTCCAGACTTTAAGGAGCTAGGCAGTAGACTAAAAGACAGGATCCCACATTTGGTAATCTTTAGATTCCTCCTGGTACCACATGCTGGTGAGTACAGAAACTGAAGAATAGGGCAGATGAAAGCATAGCTCGGGAGGTGGTGCAGGAGGGAGGGTTTTACCAGAACCGCTTCTCCAGAGGGTGGGCCCTGTACGATCGGGATGATGATCACCCTGTGGGAGGGTTTGCTGCTGTTGTTGGGAGGCATTTAAACAGGTTAGACAGGGGGAAGGGACACAGAATATCTGTACAATAGGGACACAGCGTAGCGTAGTAAAGGACCCAAGACAGAGGGAGCTGAGCCGTGTTGTGCTTCAAGCACGTAATGGAAGTATGGAAGTTTTCTACTTTAATGCCAGGAGCATTATGTGTAAGACAGAGGAGCTAAGGGTGTGGATCGATACGTGGAATCGCGATGTTGTTGCCGTCACAGGGATATGGTTGAGGAGGGGCAAGATTGGCAACTCAACATTCTGGGATATAGGATCTTCAGCAGGACGGGGGAGGGTGTAAAGATGGAGGTAGTGTTGTTTCATTAAGGAGTCGGTTACTGCAGTAAGGAGGGACAATATCTTGGAAGGGTCTTCAAATGAGGCTTTTTGGATAGTATTTAGGAATTTTAAAAAGTGTAATATAGACAACCAAACAATCATTGGGCAATAGAGGAGCATATGTGTCGGCAATTCACTGAGGTGTGTAAAAATAATGACAAGGTAATTGTATCAGGGGATTTTAACTTCCCCAAGATTAATTAGGATAGTCATAATGTAAAGGGTTTAGCGGGGGTGGATTTTTTGCAATGTATTCAGTTTTTAAAATCAACATGTGGTTGGCCCGATAAGGCATGGTGTGGGGTTGGACTGAATTCTGGTGAATGAAGTCGGACACCAGGTGTTTGAGGTGGCAGTGGGAGCATTTTCTTGATAACAATCATAATACTATGATTTAACTTTATTGTGGAAAAGGAAAAAGATAGTCTGCAAAAGTAAACAAAGGTTTTGGATTGGGGGAATGGCAGATTGGTTAAAATAAGGCAGGGAGTGGTCAAATCAGACCACTTCAGGGTAAATCTACTGCAGAAGAGGGGTGGAACATTCAAAATGGACTTGGGAGCAGAGTACAGGTCCAAATTATTCAATTTAGGAACATTTAGGTATAGATAAGAAGGAAAGGAAAGGTTTTTAACAGGTACAAAGGAAGCAAATAATAGAGACCCCATAGAGTACCTAAGATAAATTTAAGTGAACAATTAGGAGAGTCAAGAGGGACATGAAAACCATACTGGTGGGTAAAAACAAGGAAATTCTCAAGATATTGTGTAAGCATAATGAGGGGAGCAGCATAACCAGGAGAAGAGCTGCACCCATTAGAGACCAAAGGGACAATCGCGATTGGAGGACTTTGGTCAGGTGTTCAATGAACATTTCATATCCGTCGTCACTTGAGAAGTGAAGGATGCAGGGATAGAATTCAGAAAGAGGGATTGAGAGTCTTGAGTAGATTGACTTAGGGAGTGAAGAGGTATTGGAGGTTTTGATCGGTTAAAAACGAACAAATCTCCAGGTCCTGATAGATTGTATCTCAGGCTGATGTGGGAGATGAGAGAGAAATTACAGGACCTCTGATCCAAATGTTTAATTCCTTTCTGGCTACAGGGGGGTGCCACAGGACTGGATGATAGATAATGCGGTTCCACTTTACATGAAGGGTGGTAGAGGTAAACTAGAGAATTAGGGACCAGTTAGTGTCACAACAGTAATAGAAGAACTATAGGAGAAACTCTGAAGGAGAGAATAAATCTCCACCCAGAGAGGTAAAGTTTGATCAGGAATAGATGACATGACTTTGTCAGAGGAAGGTCAAGCCTAACAAGTTTGGGTGAATTTTTTGAGAGGTGTGTAAATGAGTATAGTACAGTTGATGTAGTTTATATGAATTTCAGCAAAATCTTTGACAATTCAGACATGGGAGACTGATTAAGAAGGTAAAAGCACATGGGATTCAGGGTAACTTGGCAAATCAGATCCAAAATTGGTTGAGTAATAGGACTTAGAGAGGTGTTAAAAGGTTTGTCTGACTGGAGACCAGTGTCCAGTGGCATGCCACAAGTATCAGTGCTGTGTCTCTTATTGCTTTGTGATATTCATGAATGATGTAAATGAAAATTATTAGTAACTTTGCATAAGATATGAGATTAGTTGGGTGGTTGACAGTGAGGACGAATGCGTCCAGGAGGACATAAATGTCAGGTGAACTAAGACAAGAAGTAACGAGATAAGGGATCGTTATGAATGGCAGGACACTGGGAAGTCCAGAGAAACAAAGGGATCTTGGGATATTGTCCATGGATCCCTCAAGATGACAGGACAGGTTAACAGAGGAGTTGTGAAGGTATATACTACACTTGCCTTTCATAGTTGTGGAATAAATTATTGTAGCAGAGGGGGCATGTTGGATTTGTACAGAAATTTGGTTAGGCCACAGCTGGAGTACTGTGTGCAGTTCTGGTCTCTGAACTATAAGAAGGATATGATTGCACTAGATGGGCTGCAGGGGATATTCACCAGGATGTTGCCTGGGATGGAACAGTTTAGCGATGAAGAAAGGCTGGATAAGTTCAGGTTGTGTTCTTTGGAGCAGAGAAGGTTGAGGGAGACCTGATAGAGGTGTGGATGGAAGCAGCTGTTCCCCTTTATTGAAGGGTCAATAACAAGGGGGGCATAATTTTAATGTGAATGGCAGGAGGTTTAGAGGGGATTTGAGGAAAAATATTTTTCACCAGAGGGTGGTGGAGATCTGGAATGCACTGCCTGGCAGGGTAGCTATTGTGGGAAACCTCACGTCCTTTAAGCACACAAGCACCTTAACATTCAAGGCTATGGGCGTAGTGCCGAAATTTGGGCCTGGTACAGACTTAGCATGGTTTTTATTGGTGCAGACTTGATGGGCCAAATGACTGCTATATCTTCTGTATAATTTGATGATTCTATTCAAGTTATACAACCTGTTAATATTCACTCTTCAGTTTCATGATGAAGAGTGAACAATGAGGTAAACTTTGTAATGAAATCTGCCTCCTCCAGCATAGTTCTCCACAAAGTGCTCAATCTTCAAGAAAGAAAATGTACAATATTTGGAAAAAAGGCTTTGATTCTTTTCATCTCACTGTCCATGTTTGCTTACAAAAAGAATAAAATCCATTCCAGTATTAGAAAGGCAATTCCTTTAAGATGAATAGGGTGCTGATGTGAAATTCAGACACTTGAATATATTTAACAAAATTAATGTAGGTCCAGGATAGAAATATTACCAATTTATTCAGATGTTGCACATGCTTTAACGCTGAATAAATTCCCACTTGACTTAGGTTTATTTATGATTAGGATTGAATGAAACTAGTAGTTCAGAACAAGTTGAGCAAAACTGCTTTGATAAAATGCTTTTGAACATGGATATACACATGCACAGGCATTCAGTATACACCAGGGAACTTGGAAAACTTCACTCCCGTCTGGTATTGTGCAGCTCATGTATCACAGTGTCAGCTCCTCCAAGACAAGAGTACACACTGGGGAAAAGACAACTTTTCATCCCATCTGGTAATATACAACACATATGTATCTCAATGGCAGCTTTGCTTGCACAGTACACAGCAGGTAAAAAAGGATAATTCAGTCCCTTTCTGACACTATCCATTCATGTATGTTCCATACATATGTTGTGATCAAATAAGATCATCTGCATCTAATTAATGTTCATAATGAATTAAGACAAGAAATAAATGGAAGATTTATGATCTCTGGCTACTGCAACAGAGCTGAAATATTTCGGGTGCACACATTCGTGTGTATGCACGTGCACGTGTGTGTTTGTACATGTACACGTGTATGTACATATTCCTGACATTCTCCATTCACGAGAGTTTCAGAGAGCTGACAAATTTGTAAATTTTGCCCATAAAATCCAGCCCCTGAGTGGAGAGCCCTGGTGTTGACTAGACTTGTGCACATGTGTTTATCTAATCTTCTATGGCTAGTGAGAAAGATTCCTGGAGAACAAATGACTCCTACCTTTCCGCCATAATCAGTGGTCAGTGCAAGAACTAAACAGGGTTGGCTTGCATATGTTAGCATACTATTAGCATATTCATGTATGATTAGCATGTTATTACCACATTGAGGTCTCCATTCCTGACAAGTGATGTGTTACCGAGGTCATTTCCTGTTCTAGGTCAGCCAAAGGCTATTCCCTGGCCTAAAGGACCTGTCAAAGTGATAAACCAAAGTTTAAATAGTTGCCACTTTGTAGCTGAAAATAGGTGGGAATTCATCAAATTAATATTTATTGCCAGTGCTTCTGTTCATGTTGCCTGCTGTTGGTTTTGATTACAGGATGCAGCTCAGTTCTGAGAAGGAGAGATTATATCCCAGTCCCCTCCACACCCTTTCATATCTGGTTGAATAGACAATCAGTTTTGGGCTCCCACTGAAGACTGGTCATTGAATTAGACATTCAAGGGGCTCTTGACATCCTAACCTGACTAACAAGTAGCAGTATTGGGTGGATGAATTTTGGAAGGATAACTACAATTATCCGATTCGTAGAGTCCCATCGTGAGAAGAGAGTCAGGACAATTTTAATGGAAAGAGCTTACTTTTAGAATTAACCTTTAACAGAGTGAAATGATATGATGTGCTTGTACCTTTAAGGGATCATATTTTAAAAGACTGAAAATCATTAAGCACCCCTAGACAGAATACGGTGTGGTAGTCCCATAACTCAGTGCCCATAACGTAGCAGTGCCCCTGTTGGACAATATTGTCTCACCTTCAATTTAAAAATCCACAGTACTGTTTTACCAATCCTTATCATATGAGTGGCACATTTTTTGTAAACTAAAAAACAGTAACATTAGCCAAAATATTCACCGCAAGCTGCAAGAAGAGGGATTGGTCTAGGTAAAGGGCCGAAGCAGAATGGACTGGAGACAAGGAGTGGAGCAAAGTGGCTGAGGGCTGGAGTGGAGCGGGCTGGAGGCTGGGAATGGAGAGGAGCTGTTGAGTGCCGGAACGGAGCAGGGTTGGTTTTTGGACTGGGAACCAGTGCCTTGTGAGTCTGGTCAGACCACGTACAGAAGCCCCGTGCGCTGATGTACTGCAATGTAATGTTTATCTATAATCTGCTTATCTGACTGTAATGTTTATCCTTTTAACTTTATTTCTTACTTTCTAACTCATACTATGAATCACAGTAATGTAATGTTACTTTTTTTTCTTTTTTTCTCTCTTTTTTATTTAAGGTTTGTACCTAGGTACTTTGTACCTGAGATAGCACCATGAGGGGAGATATTATGCACTTGTCACTGCACTCCTGTACTTCAGTACTTGAGTGAACATGACAATGAAAACTAATTCTAATTCTAAATTCAAAAGAAAGAGAGCAATAAATGGAACAATGGAAAGGTTGAGGGAGAGAATTCCAAAGCTTCAGACTGGATTAACTGAAGGCATGGTCACAAATAATGGAGTGCTGTGGGAGTCTGGACTGAAGGAATGCAGCTATCTCAGAGCAGGGTTGGCCTGGAATAATCCACAGATGTGAGGTGGGTGTAAAGCTATGGAGGAATTTGAAAATAAGGATGAAAATTTTAAACTCAAGGCTTTACCAGACCAGGAACCAATCATCGAGCACAGTAGGTGAAGGCTAAAACAACAAGGTAAAAACAATAACTGCAGATGCTGAAAACCAAATACTGGATAAGTGGTGCTGGAAGAGCACAGCAGTTCAGGCAGCATCCAAGGAGCAGCAAAATCGACGTTTCGTGCAAAAGCCCTTCATCAGGAATGAAGGCAGTGAGCCTGAAGCGTGGAGAGATAAGCTAGAGGAGGGTGGGGGTGGGGAGAGAGTAGCACAGAGTACAATGGGTGAGTGGGGGAGGAGATGAAGGTGATAGGTCAAGGAGGAGAGGGTGGAGTGGAAAGGTGGAAAAGGAAATAGGCAGGTCGGACAAGTCCGGACAAGTCAAGGAGACAGTGCTGAGTTGATGTGAGCCAAATAGGGATTGCCAATAAACACTGGCCTATCCAGTGGTTTTCACATTCACTGAATAAGTTAAAAAAAAGTGGATCTAACCCGAACAATGTGTTGGATTCCCAGGAGAATGAATGAGACACCAGCTCAACTGGCCAAGGTCAGACCAATACCACAGAAGATACTTTATGAGGAAAAATAAACTTGCAGAATGATCACACACCCTTGATGAAATGAACCCAGCTGTCTTCAGTTTAATTGTGTTTTGTACTGTGAGACACACACAGACAGGTTATGTTATATCTGTGTTTCCCTGCTATAAAATCATTGAGTCTGCCTGAAAATAAATAAGCCTTGACATGACTGCAACTTGCTGCTCAGATTAGGGCCTTTCTCACCACTCTCTCCAGGGAAAATGTAACTAAATCTTTCAAAAACAATAAAAGCAACAAAATTCCTTGTAATTTCAGGTGGCCTTTCACCATTTCTTCTGCTCAATTAATCTGAAGTTCCTTCAAAGCCTCAGCATACTGCTATGTCACATCAACTCCACAGCAGGTTTTACTGCAAGAGTTTACTAACATGGAACTGAATGTTAAGGCCCTCCTCAAACAGGATGGTAGTTTGTGGGCAGTGGGTAAAGAAGAGTCACAGCATGTTTCCAGTGACTACCTACAAACCTCTGCGTGCCCTCATGACAAATGTTGTGGGCATTGAGAGACCTTCCCACCTCTGGGCTGGTTTGGAGTTCTCAGGTGTCTATATGGCCTGGGGTTTGGCCGGGGACAATTAGGAAGGAGAGATCCCATCTGGACTGAGACAGAACCTGAGAAGGATATAGTTTAGAGATTTTGAAGGCAGTGTAGGAATTCAATGCAGCAGGGAAGAGGTGTTTTTTGCTTGCTTTTTCGGCTCATAGTTTGTAAGGTTTTAATTTAACAGGCTAAACTAAAGCCCAGGATTGAGGTCCAGTGCAAAAGAGGGACACCACATGTAAATTGTAAGTTCATTGGTTGGTGATAGCTACTAATTTGACTATCTATTACTTTTGGATGAAAGGCCAAGAGGGGGAGTATTTAAAGGCTACGCATTAAAAGACCAGTAGCAATTTAAATAAAAATAAAATTAAGAAAATAGAGATGCAGGACAGGTGATGTGTTGTATTTGCATAATGTGGGAGCTTGTGGATCATAGTGAGCACATCTATAGCAAGTGTCAGCTATTTGAGGATTTTCGGCTCAGAGCTGATGAGTGGAGTTTGAGCTTTGAACACAGTGACACGTCAGGGAAACATCTGTTACCTGGACACTGTGTTTTAGGAGGCAATCATACCTCTTAGATTAACTACCTCGAATTAGGCCAGTGGTCAGAAACAGGAGGGTGTGACTACAAATGAAGCAGGTGGAGGGATCCAGAAGGTAGTGGTGAAGGAATCTCAGCCCCTGGGGTTGTCTAACAAGTCTGAGATTCTTACTACCTGTGTGGGTGAGAGTGGAGCTGGAGGTAGGATGAGCAAACTGACCATAGCACTGTGGTACATGGAGCCATTCAAGATGGGGGAGAAAAACAAAAGTAGTTGTAATTAGGGATAAAACAGTCAGGGGAATAGACACTGTTCTCAGAGGTCAGGATCAAGAGTCATGAAGGCTGTGTTGTCTGGTGCCTGTGTTCAGGATATCACATCTGGGCTGCAGAGGAACTGGGGGCGGGAGGGGAAAGATCCAGTTGGGTGGTCCATGTAGGCCCTGATGATCCCCATGTAGAAAGAGGAAAGAGGTTCTGCTGAGGGAATATGAGCAGCACGGATCCTAAATAAAAATGCAGAACCAAAAGGGTAATAATCTCTAGATTATTATCTGAGTCATGAGCTAATTGGCACCAAGAAGTAAATGCATGGTTAAATAGCGGAATAGGGACGTGGATGTCAATTGCATTGATGGGGGGAGATCATAAGACCATAGGACATGGGAGCAGAAATAAGGCCATTCAGCCCATCAAGTTTACTCCACCATTCAATCATGGCCGATACGTTTCTCAACTCCATTCTCCCGCTTTTCCCCATAACTCTTGATCCCCTTGATACCCAAGAACCTGTCTCCTCAGTCTTAAGTATACTCAATCACCTCATCTCCACAGCCTTCTGTGGCAGTTAATTCCATAGAGTCCCCACTCTCTGGCTGAAGAAGTTTCTCCTTATCTCCATTCTAAAAGGTCTTTCCTTTACTCTAAGGCTGTGCCCTGGGTTCTTAGTCTCTCCTACCAATGGAAACATCTTCCCAACATCTACTCTGTCCAGACCATTCAGGATTCTGCATGATTCCATTAGATCCCCCCTCATCTTTCTGAACTCCATCGAGTATAAACCCAGAGTCCTCAAACGTTCCCCATATGTTAAGCTTTTCATTCCTACAACCATTCCCAATTATTAAAGTTTTTAGAACAAGTAATAGGACAGAGAGTATGAAAGGATCAGGAATCTGACTTCAGGCAGAGCACATGTGGAGATAACTATGAGAAGGGGGCAGTCAACGCACGACTGATGTTGTTGGACTTAAATGCATGGACAGTACAAAACATGAGCTTGTAGTGCAGATTGAAATTGGGAGATATAATATTGTGGAGATCACTGACGCATAGCTGCAAGGGGATCAGAGCTGGGAACTAAGTATCCAAGGATATATGTCCTATTGAAAGGATAGGCATATGTGCAGAGGGGGCAGGGTTGCCTTGTTAGTAAGAAATGAAATTAAATAAATAGTAGAAAGTGAAATAGACCGAGACAACACAGAATCTGTGTGTGGAGAGTTGAAGAACCACAAAGGCTAAAAGATGGGAGCTGTGTTCAGGCCTCCTAGCAGTAGTCAGGATGTGGGAAAGAAAGTAAATCAGGAGATAGAAAAGGCACATAAGAAAGGCACTCTTACAAAAATCATGGGGGACTTCAATAGGCAGGTGGTCCGAGAAAATTAGGGTGGGAGCAGATCTCAAGAAAAGGAATTCATGGAAGATGTATGAGATGGATTTTTGGAGCAGCTTGTGGTGGAGCCCATCAGGGAACAGGCAATTCTGGATTTGGTGATGTGTAAAGAAGCAGACTTTATTAAGGAGCTGGAGGTGAAGAAATCCCTAGGGGGCAGTAATCATAACATGATAGAATTCACCCGGTAGTTTGTGAGGGAGAACCAGGTGTAACGATTTTACAATTGAGTAAAAGTAAAAACAAAGACATGAGGGAGGAGCTGGCCAGAGTTGATTGGAAGGGTAGCTTAGCAGGGAAGGTGATGGAGCACCAATTGCAGGAGTTTCTGTGGGTATTTTGGGAGGCACAGCAGAAAGTCATCCCAAAGGAGAAGAAATGCACTGAGGGGAGGATGAGACAACTATGGCTGACAAGGGAAGTCAGAGGCAGCATAAAAGCAAATGAAAAGGTGTACAATGTGGTGAAGATTAGTGGGAAGCCAAAGGATTGGGAAGATTTTAAAAACCAACAGAAGGTATCTGAAAAAGCAATAAGGTGGGGTTATTTTTAAGTAACTAAAAGAATGGCAAGAGTGGGCATTGGACTTCTGGCAAATGAGATTGAAGAAGTGGAATGGGGAAACAAAGAAATGGCAGAGGAACTGAATAGGTACTTTGATGCAAAGTATTCACAGTGGAATACCCTGGCCGTATACCAGAACTTCAAGTGAGTCAGGGGGTAGAGGTGAGTGTAGCAGCTCTCACTAAGGAGAAGGTGCTGGGGAAGCTGAAAGGTCTGAAGGTGGATAAATCACCTGGACCAGATGGCCTACACCCCAGCATTCTCAAGAAGAAAGCTGAGGAGATTATAAATTATTGGTGGTGATCTTTCAGGGATCACAGTAGTCAGGAAGAGTCCCAGAGAACTGGAAAAGACTAATTTAATGCCACTATTTAAAATGGGAGGGAGGCAGAAGACAGGAAACTGTAGGCCAGTTAGCCTGATCTCGGTGGTTAGTAAGATTTTAGAGTCCATTATTAACGATGAGGTTGTGGAGTACTTGGAAGAGCATGGCACTAGTTACTGATTTTTAAAGGATATTGGTCCACGTCCTAGGAATCTAAATCTCTCCCTCCATTACCATCCCTCCAGCCACACGTTCATTCAGTTTAATCTCCTATTCCTGAATTCACCAGGCATTAGGAGGAGTCATGAAATTATTACCATTGAGGTCCTGCTCTCTAATTTACTCTCTAGTTCCCTATATTTAGCTTTCAGGGTCACAGTCCTCTTTCTAACTATGTCATTTATCCTGTCAGGTACCACAAACCTGGTAACACGAACAAGAGCAGGTCTTACAGTTAATGATAGGGGCCCTGGGGAGTGTTGTAGAACAGAAAGACCAAGATATATAATTCCTCTAAAATGGTGTCACAAGGAGACAGAGTGATAATGAAGGCATTTGGCATAGTTGCCTTCATTGTTCAGACCATTGAGTGCAGGAGTTGGGATGTCATTGTTGCAGCTGTATAGTATGTTGGTGAGATCACTTTCAGAGTACTGTGTCTAGTTCTGGCTGCCCTGCTATAGAAAGGATATTGTTAAATCAGAGAGGGTGCAGAAAACATTTAACAGAATTTCACCAGGACTGGAGAGTTTGTATTTGAAGGAGAGGCTGGAAAGGCTGGGACATTTTTCACTGGAGTGTCGGAGGTTGAGGGGAGATCTCATAGAAGGTTATAAAATCATGAGGGATATAAAAAAGATGAATAGCAATTGTCTTTTCCCGAGGGTTGGAGAGTTCAAAACTGGAAAGCATAATTTTAAGGTGGAGAAAGTTTTAATAAGGACCTGAGGGACAACTTTTTCATATAGAGGGTGGTTTTTGTGTGGTGAACTGCCAGAGAAAGTGATAGGTGCAGGTACAATTACAACAACATTTAAGAGACAAATTGACAGGTACATGAATAGGAAATGTTTAGAGGGATATGAATGAAAAGCAGGCAGGTGAGGCTAATTTAGTTTGGGAAACTTAGTTGACATGGATGAGTTGGACTGAAGTGTCTGTTTCCGTGCTCTATGACTCTATGACTGTTCTACCTCCCACTTCACAATATTCTGCAACTGCTAGGTGACATGCCTGACCCTGACATGAGGTGGGACATTTTATCCTAATATTACATTTTCAGCTCATAAATATCTACCTGTACCTCTTATGGGAGAATCATTTCTTTTCTTCCACATTTCCTTTCTCTTTCATTTTACCCCCTGTGCAATTGAATCTCTCATGGTGCCACAGACCTGGCGAGTCATGCATCCTCTGATAAATGATTTCCTCAGCAGTATCTGAAATTAAAATCTGTCGATGCATGAGATGTACTTATGGGAATCCTGCACTCCCTGATTAGTGCTTTTACTCTGTCTGATGGCCACCATCTGCGTGTATGGCTACTAAGGATAGCTGGTCGTGTCGTTTCTTGGCTAGTTGGTGTTCATGGATGTGGATGGTTAGCTGTCTTCCTGTTTGTCCTATGTAGTGTTTTGTGCAGTCCTTGCATGGGATTTTGTACACTACATTGGTTTTGCTCATGTTGGGTATCGGGTTCTTCATTCTGGTGAGTTGTTGTCTGAGCGTGGCTGTTGGTTTGTGTGCTGTTATGAGTCCTAGTGGTCGTAGTAGTCTGGCTGTCATTTTGGAAATGCTCTTGTTGTATGGTAGTGTGGCTAGTCCTTTGGGTTGTGGCATGTCCTCGTTCCGTTGTCTTTCCCTTAGGTATCTGTTGATGAAATTGCATGGGTACCCGTTTTTGGCGAATACATTGTAGAGGTGTTCTTCTTCCTCTTTTTGCAGTTCTGGTGTACTGCAGTTTGTTGTGGCCCTTTTGGACATGAAACGACCCGACCAGATATCCTTAGTAGCCACACACGCAGATGACAAGCAACATGAGTTCGACTGGGACAACACTACCATTATAGGGCAAGCCAAACAGAGAATAGCCAGGGAATTCCTAGAGGCATGGCACTCATCCACAGATTCAATCAATAAGCACATTGACCTGGATCCAATTTACTGACCACTACAACAGACAGCTGGAACTGACAACTGGAAGCGGCAGAGACAAACCACTATAAATGCCGGAGGAAACATCACAGAAGCGCTTCACAGGAGGCTGTCAAACACTCAGGATGTCACCTAGACAGGGGACGAAACGTCTGCAACACAAATTCCCAGCTCGGTGAACAGAATCATAACAACGAGCACCCGAGCTACAAATCTTCTCACAAACTTTGAATTCTTTTTCTCCTTGTGCACATGTTCCTAGCAGTCTGATCACCTTGCTGGATACACTATCCAGAAGGTTGCAGCTTCAGAGATGCATGGGTGAAGCCTTCCTCAAGGCCAAGCTGCCCTGTCATCATCATCAGCAGACACTCCCTAATGATTATAAACTGGACGAACTCTGTGTCACTGCTCCTGGGTTCTGTGCATTCTTGTGTAGCTGATGAGCTGGATCCTAGAGCTACATCTCCAACCATACATTTGATGGTTGTTTTGGGTGGAAGCAGTACTTGGCCTTGAGATCATTGGAATTTGTTTCTCACATTCCATTTCTATACTTCTGCTTGCTGACAGGTATTCTCACAGAATTGTTTCATTTCATACAGGAGGTTCCTCCAAGTCATTTTTTTCTGAATGAGAATCTCCAATGCATTGACATCTATGTTATAATTCTTGAGGAAACACTTCCTTTATTATCCTCTCATAGGAGTGGCATCCTTGAGCTGGGTGAAGAAGATTTGCTTTTTGACATCAGAACTCAGACATCCTAAGCAGGTGGCCGGCCCAGCAGAGTTGGTTTCAGATGATCATGGTCATGACACTGGTGCTGTTGGCTGTTTCAAAGATGTTAATGTTATTATGCCTGTTCTCCCAGCTGATGTGGAGAATTGACTGAAACAGCATTGAAGATACTTCTCAAAGATCTTGAACTGTATCTATACATCAGAGCCAGATAGAGGATTTCGGAGGATAACTGCATTAAACACAAGGATCCTGGTATCAACACTGATGTCACAGTCATCAGAAACTAGGCTAAAGTGAGGACAGCAGATGCTGGAGATTAGAGTCAAGAGTGTGGTGCTGGAAAAGCACAGCAGGTCAGGCAACATTTGAGGAGCAGGAGGATTGATGTTTTGGGCAAAAGCCCTTCATCAGGAACCCACATCCTTCTGGTGTCTGAAGGCACTGTTTGCAGGTTGGATGTGATGTTGAATCTCCATATCAATGTCAGCCTTTGATGAGAGGTAGCTTTCAAGGTGAGGGAAATGTTCCCCACTTGGAAGGATTTCTCCTTTAATCTTAATGGAGGGATGGAATAGAACTTGACCTGGAACAGGTAAAGGATTCAAATCTTCTCAAGGTTGAGGCTGAGGCTAATTCTTCAGTGTGTTTCTGGAAAAGCAATAAGTAAGGATTGAAGGTTTTCTTCCAAGATAGCAGAGGTGACACTATCAGTGACATATACTGAAGTTCCATAAGTGAGGGCAGTATCATTTTCTTATTGGATTTCAACCAGTTGAGATTGAAAGTTTTTGCGTCCATTCTGTGGACAATGTGGGAAGCTTGCAACAAAAACATTGCTGGGAAAACTCAGCAGGTCTGGCAGCATCTGTGCAGAGAAATCAGAATGAACATTTCAGATCCAATGACTCTTCCTCAGAAGTTGTTCTTGACAAGATAAAGAATAGTGCTGATGAAGATGGAGACAAGGATGGGGGCGATGCCACATCCCTGCTTGACCCCTGTCTTGAACTTGAAGGATTCTGCTGTATTACCATCAGTGAGGATCACTGCTGACATTTTGTTGTGGAGGAGATGGAGAATGTTGCTGAATTTCACTGGACAGCTGACCTTTGACAGAATCATCCAAAGCAGTATCCAATCGACAGAGGAAATGCCTTGGTCAGGTTGATGAAGGCCATGTAAATTGACTAATGTTGTTCCTGGTATTTCTCTTGGAGCCGCTGAGCAGTAAAAATCATGTCCATATTTCCAGTTTGGTTGGAAGCCACATTAAATTTCAGGAAGGATTTTCTCTATCACTGGGAGTGGGAACCTCATGAGGATTCGGGTGATGATAGTCCCATTGATGGAGCATAGAGAGATTTCTCGGTCGTTTCCACAATTCACTTTGTCTCCTTTCTTGAAGAGGCTGGTGATATCAGCATCCCTGAGATTGGCGGGGATTTCTCCTTTATCCAAGATTTTCAAGAACAGTTGATGGGTTCAACATTTCCAGGTATGAAAAATTCCCAACCACTCCTGCCACTTTTCCATTCTTCATGTGTCTAACAGAGGCTTCAACCTCTGTATGCTAGGTGGGAGTCCAAGAACAATCTTGATGGAGAGTTGGGGTATTTCCTTAAACATGTCCTCGTCAATGATTGTATCATAGTTTTAGAACTTCTATGTGGTGTTCTCTCCGTTGGGGGAGCTGAAGGCGTCTCTGTCTCTCAAAGGTTGCTATCCTTACTCTGCACTAGTTTGAGGCTAAGGGTGATGGCTCTATATGTTGCCTTGGAGCTGAAAGAGGCTCCAGGCATCATGCTTGCTAGCCAGGAGTTACAACTCCTTAGCTTTCTGATCATGTCATAACTGATTCTTAAATTACTTCTTTATGGTAACTCCCTCAGACGTAAAGCATGTTAAACAGGTGCTAAGGGTCTGATATAGATATGGGGGTTGGATTACTTTGTGAGCTGTCCACGGTCCTGAATCTTTGGATTAACATTCTTGCAGCATGTTCTATGGCAAAGAGTTGTCAGGATAATTTAGTGAAAGGAAGACTAGAATTCTTTATTCATTCAGGATCTGAATTTTCCTGGCAAAGACAGTAGTTATTGACCTATTATAGTTTCCCAAAAAGGAGACTTACATTTTTTCTTGAACTGTTATAATCTGTGAGATCATTGTAGTAGTGTGATACAGACGTGTGGGTTGTTAAGACGTGGGGACAATAATATTCCTTTTATATGGTTCAGCCTATTCTGAATTTCAATGAGTAAATGGCTGACATTTGTATGTACTCTATTCTACTTGTTGCAACAGTGGTTGACAAGGGGAGTCAGGGACAGAATAAAAGGAAAAGAAAATGCATACAATTTAGTGAAGATTAGTGGGAAACCAGAAGATTGGGAAGCTTTTACAAACCACCACGAAACAATTAAAGAAAGGAATAAGGGGAGAGAAGATGAAATTTGGGGATAAGCTAGCGAGTAACATAAAAGAAGATTGCAAGATTGTTAGGGACCAGGCCAGCCCCTCAAAACATTTCAAGAAGGGAGCCTAGACCCTAACAGATGCTGCCTGACCTGCTGTGATTTCCCAGCACTATTCTAATCTATACTCTGATTTCCAGCATCTGCAGTCCTCACTTTTGCCTAGACCCTAACTTTGCCAGTCATTTTAAGCAAGTGTACAGTGGATATTCCAGGAGAGAATCAGCTGGTAAGACTACTTTTTTAAAACAAAACAGAATTTAGTTACAAGATCACTGAATGAATCACAAAGAGCAGAAATCAGAATAGCAAATAACCTATCCTGTCCAAAAACCCAACAGACTATCCCAACAAAATACTTGCAGCAGTCCCCATAAACACTCTTTGGCACAAAAGGTAAAATCAAACACAAGTTCTTACATGAAGGAGAGAAGTCACAGAGAGAGGACAAGTCTGAGCTTGCTTCCAGCAGCCTTTCTTCACTACTAAAGAAAGCAAAACCAACCCAGAGAAAACCTTAGCTGGGAGATCTGGCCATTCCCCTTTCATTATACAATTTTTTTAAACTTGAAACCCTTCTGCCTGAGGCAATATTTGTTAGCTGTAAACAAATTGGCCCTAAAATTGATCCAAACTCAGAACCTGTGTTATTTGCAACTTCTCTGGAAAAAAACAAGGACAGCCTAACCTTGTTAAAGGAACAGCTTTGTCACACGAGTCTTTTTTAGATATGTAATAGGTACATAAATTAGAATTAGAATTAGAATGAGCTTTATTGTCACACGTGCTCACATCGGAACAATGAAAAGTTTACAAGTTGACACTTGCAGCACCACCTTGGGTACAAAGGTACCTAGGCACAGAATTGAAAGGCAAGAGTGGACATTAGTCTGCTGGAAAATGAGGCTGGAGATTTAGTAATGGGGAACACAGAAATAGTGGAGGAACTGAACAGGTACTTTGTATCATATTTTCATAGTGGAGGACACCAGTAATTTACGAGAATCCCAAGAGAGTGACGAGACAGAGGTGAGTGGAGTGGCCATCACGAAGGAGAAAGTGCTAGGGAAGCTGAAAGGTCTGAAGGTGGATACATTATCTGGTATAGAATTATGAGGAGCATAGATAAGGTGAATAGCAAATATCATTTCCTTACGGTAAGGGGTTTCAAAACTAGGGGGCATAATTTTAAGGTGAGAGGAGAAAATTTTAAGAGGAACCTGAGGGGCAACTTTTTCACACAAAGAGTGGTTAATATGTGGAATGAGCTGCCAGAATAAATTGTAGATTTATGGTCCAAAGATATTTGGACTGGTACACAAACAGGAAAGGTTCAGACGGATATGGGCCAAATTAAGCAAGTAGGACGAGTTTAGTTTGGGGAACTTGCTCAACATAGATGGGTTGGACCAAAGAGGCTGTTACTGTGCTGTATGACTCAATGACTTGTCTTGATTCTATATGCTTTTATACTCTTTTCCAGCAAAAAAATGAACAATCTTTCATTTAAAATGTACAACATATACTACTATTTGTTGTAGTGGGTTTAACGTAATTGGGCATTTGCTCAAAATTAAAGTACTGCTCAGCTATAATCTAATTAACAGGCTAAAGGAGATGAATGACCTCATCTTGTTCCATGTTTTTGGTCTAGGGCTCTTTTGGTGCTGTGGTAGTGGCCATACCTCTGAATCAGGAGGCCTGGGTTTAACTCCCACTTGCTCCCACCTGTGTGTTATTACATCTCTGAATAACTTCATACAGTCATACATACGGAAGCAGTCCCTTTGGTCCAATTTATCCATGCTGACCAGGTTTCCTAAACTAAACTAGATTTAAAAATAAAAAGACATTTGGCTGAGAATTCTTTTTTGTTATACATTATGAAAGCATTGACAAGATTGACTGATTAATCTTTAAACATAGAGTCAGAGTGTCACAGAGTTCTACAGCATGGAGACAGGCCCTTTTGCCCAAACTGGTCCATGCTGACCAAAATGTCCATCAACGCTAACTCTATTTCTCTGCACTTGGCCCACATCCCTCAAAACATGAATGTTCATTCTAAAAGTGCATGGTGTAAATACTGTTCAAGAATAATTTATGATGTTTTATCACAATAAATGTGCAAGAGAATGTGTGGAGTTTTTTTAATTCACTTATGAGATGTGGGTGTCACAGGCTGAGCCAGTATTCATTGCCCATCTCTAGTGAGAAGTGGGTGGTGATCTGCCTTCTCAAACTACTGCAGTCCATGTGCTGGAGGTCGATACACAATATAAGGGAGGGAGTTCCCAGATTTTGATCCAGCAACAGTGAAGGAACAGTGATATATTTCCAAGTCAGGATGGTGAATGGCTTGGAGGGGAACTTGCAGTGGGTGGTGGTCCCATGAATCTGCTGCCCTTTGGGTTTGGAAAATGCTGTCACAGATGTCTTGGCTTTTTATGCAGTGCATAATGTACACCCTGCTGCTAATATGCGTAAATGGTGGAGGGAGTGAATATTGACCGACCTGATATCAATTAAGTGTACAGCTTTGTCAGGGATGTTTCTTAAGTGATTTTGGAACTGCACTCATCCAGACAAGATGTGAGTATTCCATCATACTCATGACTTGTGCCTTTCGATGATGGGCATGCTTTGGGGAGTCAGGAGGTGAGTTATTCACTGCAGTATTCCTAGCTTCTGACCTGCTGTTGTGTTTATAAGTCAAGTCCAGTTCAATTTCTGGTCAGTGGATGTTGTTAGTTGGGAATTTAGTGATACTAATGATCGAACATCGAGGGACACTTGTTAGATTGTCTCTTGTTGGTCATTGCCTGGTATTTGTTGTGGTGCAACCATTATTTTCTACTTGGCAAGTCTGGTTATTGCCCAGATCTTGTGCATTTGAACATGGTCTGCTTTAGTATCAAAGTAGCCACGAATAGTTCTGAACATTGCCCACAAATAGGGAAGCTTGAAATTGCAATAAGGTGCATCAAAGCCATCTTGTGGGATAATGTCTACCCTGGTCCCATCATTTCTGACTGTATATCATGTAATGTCAAGAATGGGACTAAAGACATCATATTTAGTCCTAAAAATACATAGTCTACTGCAAAATAGTTTCGATTTGTAAAGTATCTCTAAGGTTTTAGCAACAGATGAGGCAAGCTGTTTTATGCTGCTGCTATGCATCAGTATAACATTACCAACGGTAATAGCTACACTGTTCTCCACTAACAGGACGCTGCTATCAAGCTACAAAGACATTCTGTCTACATTCAAATAAGTAATCTGATGTGTGCCTATGTGATGCTAGGTAGACAGGCCATACAACAGAAGGACTGACAGATCACACCAAACAACAAGAAGCAAGTTCCTGGAGCTATCCAACTACTTTGTGTTTGCTGAATCCCAAAACAGTGCTCAACATTACTTGTGATTCTGCCATGGGATAACATTTGCTAAATAATTCTGAGTCTGCACAGAATTACACTGATAACCAGTTTGTGATTGTTAGTTAGGCTCACAGTGGTGAGCACTTTCTGTATTGGAAATTACACAGAGCTCCATTCTTTAAAAGCTGAAAGAACACATACACACACAGACTGTTTCAAATCAGCAAAATATACAATAACCATCCTCTGGTTTACTTTTGACCAATCAAAGTCAACCTGCCTTATTTAAAATTTAAATAAAGCATGGCAGGTAACTGTTGATCAGTATTATTGGGTGCATAATCATGGCAACAACCCAACCAATCAGAGTCCACTTGCCAAATGATCAGCATTCTCATGCAGTATAAATGTTCTTTAGACTTCACACTGTGTTTCTTTTGAATTGTCCTGATAACTGTAACACAAAATTGTTGACAAAATATGTCCTTTTATCAGCTATATTCAGGTTCTCACGGCCAAATGACTCTCAATGACCTTCATCAGAGGGGAATAGCTTGGGAAAAGATGAGTGTGATTAACATGGAAGTGATAATCAAAATAAAAAAGAAAATTGGTGCTGAGCGATTTGCCAATTCCTTTAAGATATGATCCTGCAGTTCATCTGGACAGGCATCACAAGCGATAGGTAATGTATGAAATAATCTGTAATCTCTGAACTCTTATCTACCACACCAGGGACTCAAAGGGGAATTTTACAAGTTTTATTTTTATCTGCTTTAGTCTGTTTTTTTTGATAAATCTGATTTTTCACCTCTCTCAAGAGATTTAATAACTTCCCAAATACTCAAGGCATTGCAAATTTATGAGCTAGGATGGATGGACCAATTGGCTCTTTTATGTCTTTTCTTTGTTAGTTTTGTACGATTCAGCAGTGTGCCTTGTGGTGAAAGTGATGAGGTGTCCCCTCTGGAGAGCAGCACACTATGGGGAAAAGTGAGGTACAGGTAAAACCTGAAAATATGTTTAGTTTACCTTTGAGAATGTAATATTTCTCACAGTCTGCATTCAGTACATGGCTTCGGCAGAATCAATGGAACAAATTAATTCACAAACAATGAATGATCATTTATTCTGTGGGTTCTTGTAATTCATCAAATGGGAAGATCACTTTGGTGGACTCTGAGATCTGCACTTTGGCTGGATTGAATGGTAAATGCTGCCTTGTTATTTTGCATAAGGAACTGCATCTGTAGCCACCAAGCAAAAGAGTATTTATAGAGTCATAGAGATATACAGCACGGAAGCGCAGATATCTGCCGACTAGATATCCCAACCCAATCTAGTCCCTCCTGTCAGCACCTGGACCACATCCCTCCAAACCCTTTCTATTCACATCCCCATCCAGATGCCTTTTAAATGTTGCACTTGTACCAGCCTCCACCACTTCCTGTGGCAGCTCATTTCATACACATATCACCCTTGGAGTGAAAACGTTGCCATTTAGGTCTCTTATATTTTTCCCCTCTCACCCTAAACTTATGCCCTCTAGTTTCTGGACTCCCTCACCCCAGGGAAAATACTTTGTCTATTTATCCTATTCATGCCCCTCATGATTTTGTAAACCTCTGTAAGGACACTGTTAAGCCTCTGACGGTCCTGGGAAAACAGCCCCAGCCTGTTCAGCCTCTCCCTGTAGCTCCAATTCTCCAACCCTGGCAACATCCTTGTAAATCTTTGCTGAACCCTTTCAAGTTTCATCAACATCCTTCTGATAGGAAGGAGACCAGAACTGCATGCAATATTCCAACAGTGGCCTAACCAATGTCCTGCACAGTCGCAACATGACCTCCCAACTCCTGTACTCAATACTCTGACCAAAAAAGAAAAGCATAACAAATGCCTTCATCACTATCCTATCTACCTGCGACTCCACTTTCAAGGAGCTATGAACCTGCACTCCAAGGTCTCTTTGTTCAGCAACACCTCCAGGACTTTACCATTAAGTGTATAAATCCTGCTAAGATTTGCTTTCCCAAAATGCAGCACCTCGCATTTATCTAAATTAAACTCCATCTGTTACTTCTCAGCCCATTGGCCCATCTGATCAAGATCCTGTTGTATTCTGAGGTAATCTTCTTCGCTGTCCACGACACCTCCAATTTTGGTATCAACTGCAAACTTACTAACTGTACCTCTTATGCTCAAATCCAAATCATTTATTTAAATGAAAAAAAAGTAGAACCCAGCATCGATCCTTGTGGCACTCCACTGGTCACAGGCCTCCAGTCGGTAAAAACAACCCTCCACCACCACCTTCTGTCTTCTACCTTTGAGCCAGTTCTGTATCTAAATGACTAGCTCTCCCTGTATTCCATGAGATCTAACCTTGCTAACCAGTCTCCCATGGGGAACCTTGTCAAATGCTTTACTGAAGTCCATATAGATCACATCTCCTGCTCTGCCCTCATCAATCCTCTTTGTTACTTCTTCAAAAAACTCAATCAAGTTTGTGAGACATGATTTCCCATGCATAAAGCCATGTTGACTATCCCTAATTAGTCCTTGTCTTTCCAAGTATATGTACGTCCTGTCCCTCAGGATTCCCTCCAACAACTTGCCCACCACTGACATCAGGCTCACTGGTCTATAGTTCCCTGGCTTGTCCTCACCACCTTTCTTAAACAGTGACACCATGTTAGACAACCTCCAGTCTTCTGGCACCTCACCTGTGACTATCAATGACATAACTATCTCAGTAAGAGGCCCAGCAATCACTTCCCTAGCTTCCCACGAAGTTCTAGGAAACACCTGATCAGGTCCTGGGGATTTATCCATGTTTATACGTTTCAAAATAACCAGCAATTCCTCCTCTGTAATATGGACATTTTTCAAGATGCCACCATCTATTTCCATGTCCTTTTTCACAGTAAATACTGAAGCAAAATACTCGTTTAGTATCTGCCCCATCTCCTGCGGCTCTACACAAAGGCTGCCTTGCTGACCCTTGAGGGGTACTAGTCTCTCCATAGTTACTCTCTTGTCATTAACGTATTTGTGAAAACCCTTTGGATTCTCCTTAACTTTAATGCTGGATGACTAAGAAGATTGAGGGTTTGGTTAAGAAAAAGAAGGAAGCATATGTAAGATAAAGATAGATCAAATGAATCCTTAGAAGAGTAAAAAGAAAGTAGGAGTATACTTAAGAGGGAAGTCAGGAGGGCAAAAAGGGGACATGAGATAGCTTTGGCAAATAGAATTAAGGAGAATCCAAAAGGTTTTTACAAATACATTAAGGACAAAAGGGTAACTAGGGAGAGAATAGGGCCCCTCAAAGATCAGCAAGGCGGCCTTTATGTGGAGCCACAGAAAATGGGAAAGATACTAAATGAGTATTTTTCATTAGTATTTACTATAGAAAAGGATATGGAAGTTATAACTGTAGAGAAATAGATGGTGACATCTTGCAAAATGTCCAGATTACAGAGGAGAAAGTGCTGGATGTCTTGAAACAGGGAAAGGTGGATAAATCCCCACGACCTGATCAGGTGTACCTGAGAACTCTGTGGGAAGCTAGAGAAGTGATTGTTGGGCCTCTTACTGAGATATTTATATCATCGATAGTCACAGGTGAGGTGCCAGAAGACTGGAGGTTGGCAAACGTGGTGCCAATTTTTTTAAGAAGGGTGGTAAGGATAAGCTAGGGTACTCTAGACCAGTGAGCCTGACCTCGATGGTGAGCAAGTTGTTGGAGGGAATCCTGAGGGACAGATGTACATGTATTTGGAAAAGCAAGGACTGATTAGGGATAGTCAACATGGCTTTATGCGTGGGAAATCATGTCTCACAAACTTGATTGAGTTTTTTTTGAAGAAGTTACAAAGGGGATTGATGAGGGCAGAGCAGGAGATGTGATCTATATGGACTTCAGTAAAGCATTTGACAAGGTTCCCCATGGGAGACTGGTTAGCAAGGTTAGATCTCATGGAATACAGGGAGGGCTAGCCATTTGGATACAGAACTGGCTCAAAGGTAGAAGACAGAAGGTGGTGGTGGAGGGTTGTTTTTACCGACTGGAGGCCTGTGACTAGTGGAGTGCCACAAGGATTGGTTCTGGGTCCTACTTTTTGTCATTTACATAAATGATTTGGATGCGAGCATAAGAGGTATAGTTAGTAAGTTTGCAGTTGATACCAAAATTGGAGGTGTTGTGGACAGCGAAGAAGATTACCTCAGAATACAACAGGATCTTGATCAGATGGGCTAATGGGCTGAGAAGTGGCAGATGGTGTTTAATTCAGTTAAATGCGAGGTGCTGCATTTTGGGAAAGCAGATCTTAGCAGGACTTATATACTTAATGGTAAGGTCCTAGGGAGTGATGCTGATCAATGAGACCTTGGAGTGCAGGTTCATAGCTCCTTGAAAGTGGAGTCGCAGGTAGATAGAATAGTGAAGAAGGCATTTGGTATGCTTTCCTTTATTGATCAGAGTATTGAGTACAAGAGATGGGAGGTCATGTTGCGGCTGTACAGGCCATTGGTCAGGCCACTGTTGGAATATTCTATGCAATTCCAGTCTCCTTCCTATCAGAAGAATGTTGTGAAACTTGAAAGGGTTCAGAAAAGATGATGTGAACTATAGGGAGAGGCTGAACAGGCTGGGGCTGTTTTCCCTGGAACGTTGGAGGCTGAGGGGTGACCTCATAGAGGTTTACAAAATTATGAGGGGCATGGATAGGGTAAGTAGACAAAGTATTTTATCTGGGGTGGGGGAGTCCAGAACTAGAGAGCATAGTTTTAGGGTGAGGGGGAAAGATATAAAAGAGACATAAGGAGCAACTTTTTCACACAGAGGGTGGTATGGGTATGGAATGAGCTGCCAGAGGAAGTGGTGGAGGCTGGTCCAATTGCAAAATTTAAGAGGCATTTGGATGGGTGTATGAAGAGGATGGGTTTGGAGGGATATGGGGCAGGTGCCAGCAGGTGGGACTAGATTGGGTTGGGATATCTGGTTGGCATGGATAGGTTGGACCGAAGGGTCTGTTTCCATACTGTACATCTCTATGACTCTATGACTTTATTTGCCAAAGCTATCTCATATCCCCTTTTTGCCTTCCTGATTTCCCTCTTCAGTATACTCCTACTGCCTTTATACTCTTCTCAGGATTCACTTGATCTACCCTGTCTGTACATGACACATGCTTCCTTCTTTTTCTTAATCAAACCCTCAATTTCTTTCATCATCCAGCATTCCCTGTTCTTACCAGCCTTTCCTTTCACCCTAATTCTGTCTCTGGACTCTCGTTATCTCATTTCTGAAGACTTCCCATTTTCCAGCCGTCCCTTTACCTGTGAACATCTGCGCCCAATCAGCTTTTGAAAGTTCTTGCCTAATACCGTCAAAATTGGCCTTCCTCTAGTTTAGAACTTCAACTTTTAGATCTGGTCTACCCTTTTCCATCACTATTTTAAAACTAATAGAATTATGGTCACTGGCTCCAAAGTTAAAATTAACTTCAATGTGTCTGCAAGATTGGTTTAAACATGTTACAATTCTAATGCTTGTTTAGCCTCCTTGGGCCTGTGTGCCAATCAAATCAAATTTGAACATAGCAGTCAAAGACTGACTGGTAAAGATTCCATGTGTGGAATACAGATCCACAAAGGTGGACAATAGTCCACATTCCCTCTCCCAGTTATACAAATGGGAAATATGAAAGAGTAGGAGACACATAAAAAGTAGGAATTATGTGAAACTACAACATTTGATTCTGGATGTTATGCCTAGAATGTGAAAAAAGATGAAGGTGGATGGAGTGAAGTCACATACTCAGTGAGATTATTGAATGGTAGAGGATTCTAATGCTTGCAATGGTCTCCTCCTGGTTCAAACTTCTGGCAGTGGAAGATGGTGTGAGGGGTCATCTTCACTGAAGTGTCTGTCATCTGGCTTTAAATCTGAAATCAACATACAATTTCATATTTTTGGAATTTGAATGACCCCATCTCCAAAACCTGATTCCAAACAAAATCTATTTGTCGGGAGACGTTGAGTATTCCTCAAAGAAAGAGTTGTTTAACTGAAGGTCAGATTAATGTGATGTTTCAGACAACCTTGACACTCAGCATGTCTTTCTTTAATACTCACTTGCTGAGTCTTAGTCTTTAGGTGATTGATTCTCAGTGAATTGTCCCAAAGCTGTAATTCAGCCCAAACAGTTATTACCACTTTGCTCTTTTATACAGGTTCCTGTCAGTCCACTTGGCTTTTCTCACTGGGATTTCAATCATGATTTTCACACTCTTCTTTGAGTAATCTCAGCAGCAACTATTCCAGCTCAAATCACATGATGCTATGTTTTGGGTAAAGCTCGCTCTACTCTTTTAAACCAAAAGTAAAACTACCTCTCATCTTTTAAACTGAAACTGTGGACCTGTCCATTCTTTTAATTAGCAACTAATGCTCCCTCTACACTGTCCCCATCAAACATTCCCAGAACAAGGGGTTCAGTATAGAGTAAAGCTCCCTCAACACTGTTCCCATCAGCACATCTCGCTGTGAAAAATGTGTCACCTAAATCCAAGTTGTTTTGGAATGATCTGCTGTCCAGGCACAATTTCCAGATACAGCCCCAGACTTCAAGGGATTCACTCCATCCGTTATATGCTTTAAATAATGTAGTTAAGGGATAATATTTGTTATTTATTAATACATGAATAATTCCTGTAAGTCATGGAAGCTGCTGGAGAAATCGTCAATTATGTTTGCCTGTGTTGAGTTGGAAAGTTTTTACACTGGGGAAAACCAAGCACAAGTCGCGCACAATTTGATCAATTCGACCAACTGAATAATTGATCAAGCAATGCTCAGTTGAAATGCCTGATCCAGCAAAAACTGAGCCATTAGCTTATTGACGGAAGGCAGGCAATATCTATCGCAATGTTACATCAAACAGCCTGCTCGCCCTCCCAGACTTCCTTAGATTTAACAGCTTTACATTTGCTGTGCCTATTGGTATTTTCGCTTCCTTAATCCCAAGCATGTTCCTTGGTGGCTTTACAGTGTGCTTTTCCTTCAAACTTAGCCTGGCTTCAGGGACTCGCTCGTCAGATAAGCATTTCAAATGAATTGGATCAGAGCCAGACAGAATGAGCCTCGTCCTTCTGTGTCTTTCTCTAAATCTTTCATCCCTGTTCTACAGGAGATTGAGGGGAGTTTAACAGCCGAGCTTTTAAAATACGGAAGGTTAGACAGGATGGAGACATTTTATCCAAATGTCAGCAGAGAAAAGACTTGGTGTAAGTCTGCAGCAACAAAGTAAACTTAGCATCAGGAGTGAACTTCAGCACTGACTGTCTCAGTTGGAGAGTGGAGTGGCAAGCTCTGTTCACTAAATGCTTCTGTGTCTGCTTTCATTGTGTTTGCATCACTGACTGATATCTATCCTCCACCAACATTTCTTTGGGTAGCACTGGCTTAATCAGATGTAAGCTTCTGGGAAAGCTATCCTAAGGATGAAAACATTTCAATGGGAATAATCTAATAATAGATCTTGAAGGTTTCCAGTAATGGGACTGACTGCTTCTTTTGACAGCTTGTTCTGTTGTGGGATTGACTTTGAGAAAACAGACTGTTGAGAAAACTTTAATGCTCACAATGTCCAAGTCAACAGTCCAAGTGGTTTTAAGTTGAAATGATCTTTTGAAATTATTATAAGTGATCTCCTCACTTCAAGCCTTGAAGAGATATGACAACAAGTGTTTGACAATTAATGCACCTTCCATGGTGACACCATTTTTGCAAATGCTGAAGGCAACCCTGCAGTGAATCGATGGGCTCTTAAATTTTCCCAGATGCATCAAACATACAGTCATCTGTGAATAATCACACCATTTTTGTTTGTAATTTGTTGGAAATGTCCTTTCAGTATGTACTGAATAATGTTCCCTGATTCCACAGTTGTGAAGTTTGGACAAACCTTTTCATATTAACTGTATTTGAGCAAAAACAGTATTGTCACTTGAGTTGTTAAATCTCTTCAAGACTTGAAGCAAGATAATCAACTGTAACTATGTTTCAATCAATCACTTCACCTGAAAACCATAATGACTATCTACCAGGACTCGATGAGATTCAAAGTGCTCTAAGACATGAGAATGAACAATATGTTCAAGCAACCTGTAAAGAAGGCTGGTGAGAGATTCCAGTATGCAGTTTTCTGGCTCCTATTTTTAATGTGCTACTAATATTAGTTTGTCTCCACTGATCTGATGGGTAGCTGATGTTGAATGACTCTGGAGAGAGACTGATCAATATTGGAGCCAGTTTGTCTCTACTGTGGTGTCAGGACAGGATTAAGGCAATTCTCACAGGTGCTATTCCTCACTTGGGTGAGTGTAAGAAGAATTGAAAACCTTCTGAGAAAGCAATGAAGTGAATTTGGATTTGTGATTCCACTGGCTCACCTCTGCACTCACTCAAAGAGCACCACAGAGGTTGGTGAGTGTCTTGAATGAGCTGCCAGGGGTAATGATGGAAGTGAGTACAATTTCGTCATTTAGGCAACATTTAGAAATGTACGTGGATGGGATAGCTTTGGAGGGATATGGACCAAATGAGGCAAATGAAATTAGTTTAAATTGTGAAAACTGGGCAGCATGGGCAAGTTAGGCTGAAAGTCCTGGTTTCATGCTGTTGACCTCATGCTATAGCTCTGTGCTATCAGAATTCAGTTGCTTTGGGCTGTCTAACTTCACCCTGAAACTTACGCCACTGTACACTGTGCTGATTGCATAATTACTTTAATTATTTGGTCATAAACAGGATAAGGAGGCATTGAAAAATATTTTCCCACGCTCATCTGGAATTGAGACATCCCCTGGAGCCTCTTCCCCACACGTTAGTCCTGCCCTTCACAATTGCCCCTTCAAAGTGGTGACCAGGAAAGTTGTGATCTGTTTATGATAATTGTCTAATCATGAATGGCTCATCAAGGATTAATTAAATCCATGAATTAGTTTATTTAAAATGGTGAAACATATTTTAAGTTATGAAGTAGGTATTAAAGCAAGCCAACTGATTTCTGTGTGTACATCTTGTAGATCCACTGCAGTTAACTGGCAGACAGAATCATAACATTGTATATACAAAATAGAGTCCTTATAGGTGAGGTCTCTTAAAGACAAGGTGCACGCAAAACAGGTTGAACTGTCTGGTATTCACTCAACTAGAAAGGCGAAGGCCAAAGGGTGATTTATGGACATCTTTTTGGATGTGAACAAGGCAAAAATATTTCCACTTGTTTGAGAGTGAGAACCAATGACCAAAAAGTAGAGAGAGTCACATGTAAATTCAACATTGGATTCATGAGAAACCTCTTTACTCAGGGAATAATCAAAATGTGGAACTGGCTACAACAAGGAATAGTTGAAATGACAAGGTAGTTATAGGTTAGAAATTTTTTAAACTCTCAGCAAGACCAATCAGTTTAGCAAAAGTGAGGACTGCAGATGCTGGAAACCAGAGTTTAGATCAGAGTGGTGCTAGAAAAAGCACAGCTGGTCAGGCAGCATCTGAGGAGCAGCATTCCTGATGAAGAGCTTTTGCCCAAAACGTCGATTTTCCTGCTCCTACTGTGTTTTTCCAGCACCACTCTGATTTAAAGACCAATCAGTTAATCTTCCATATCCACCTTTTCATCGCAGCCCTGAAAATGTGATTTCTTTCAATAATTACTTTGTTTCTTTGGAAAGCCCTGGTTGAATCTGTTTCAACAGATTGGCCAATGCATTCCAGATCCTAATCACTCACGACATAATGGAAAGAACTACCTTATGTCTCTGTTGCTTCTTTTGATAGTGCTGTTTAATTGGTGACCACTTGTTGCCAATCCTTCCACCAATGAGATCAGTTTCTTCCTCTCTACTCATAATTTTGGACATCTCTACCAAATCTCTTCTTATTTCCACTTCTGAGTGGAAACTAATCCTAGTTTCTCCAATTTGTATTATCAAAACAAATTTCCTCTTACCTGGGAACATTCTTATAAATCTCTATGTTCTTACTAATAGTCCCACATCCTTTCTGAAGTGCATGATTAGAATTGGACATAATATTCAAGTTAAGGTTGAATCAAAGTGGTTTGTAAAGGTTCACGGTAGTGTCTTTGCTTTTCTATCAAAGACTGGTATTTAAATTGTCCAGAATCCTGTGAACTTTATTAATCACTTTATCAACTTATCTGGGCATCTTCAATATTGAGAACAGAAAGTGCTGTCAAGAGAGAAACAGACCGAGTGTTTCAAGTTCAGTAAGCATCTTCGTTGGAACTGACAACTTCAATGATTGCACAGATATACCCTTTAGAATTTTAGCCTTTATTTTACCTTCTTTTTGCTGACTAAAACTGATAATTGTTGACTTTCCTGCATTGAATTCCATCCATGGGCTAGGTTGGTGTATGTACGGGGAAACGTAGCTGATTCAGCAGTGAGAAGAGAAGAATGTATCAATAGGTGATATGAAGCCAAGGGGGAAGATGTCCATATGCTGAATAGACAAGACATGAATAAGTGAGGCTGAACAGCCCGCTTCTGTCCTGCACATTGGCCTAATCTTTCTTGTTTCTGGATGTTGCTCCAAGATTTAATTGCTCAGAAGTTTAAATATCCAATGGGAATTATTGTGCATCTGAAACTTAAAAAAAATTTCTGACTCTGAGTTAGAGAGATTAAAACCTGCTGTAACTCCTGGGTAACTCTCAATCTGTCCCTTCTAGCTCCCCACTGGGCCATTCCTTAATTCCTCACACTGACCCTTCAGATTCTGAAATCTGATCCAGATCAGAAGGTTTGGACCATTGGAATAAAATGCATCATACAGATGTTACTTTAATTGAGTGAATGGAACTGAAAGATATAATTATAAGACAAACAAGCCTCAAGCTAGATTGATTTGATTCGTTTTTCCCCAGAGCCTGCTGTTAAGTGCAATTGAATGTCAGGGAAAGCAATTGAATGCTGAGTTGATCAACACCTTTAAATAGGAACTTGAAGAACATCTGGTCAAAAATAGATTTTGGATTTAGAGAGACGATTGGAGTTTTCAGGTTTCTGGCTTGATTTTCTTCCTGTGACGAGGTGATTCCTGTGACGACATTGGGTCTGCTCTGGCCTTTTCTTGTTGCTGAGGCATCCAGGCCCAGGGCTCGATCCCAGCTGGGCCTCACACCAAAGAACTGCAACAAATTGAAGTAAGTTAATGCTGGGTGGCAGTTGCTGGCATTAGAAAAAAACCCTTCAGCCCATCTAGACTATACCACAAAAGCTTCACTAAATAGACACTAGTCCCAGCTTCCAGGAGTTGACATAAAGGATATGAAGATTCATCTTCAGGATACTTCTACAAACAAACCAGGAGCCAAGTCATAGGTGATTGTAAAGATACTCCATGCACTTCCTTTTATTATTAAGGTTATGGAGATGGGAATAGAAGTTGAGTCATGTGAATTAATACAATGTGACAGTGATGGGTCTGTCACTTATGAAAGAACCACAGAAATGCAGTGCTTGGGAAGATTGGGCCAGTGGTGGAACTTCAGGGAAGAGACAGTTCAAGCCAAGAGGTCAGAGAGTCATAGAGATGTACAGCACAGTTCAACTTATCCATGCCAACCAGATATACCAACCTAATCTAGTCCCACTTGCCAACACCAGCCCATATCTCTCCAAACCCTTCCTATTCATATACTCATCCAGATGCCTTTTAACTGTTGCAATTGTACTAGCCTCCATCCCTTTCTCTGGCAGCTCATTCCATACACACACCACCCTCTGTGTGAAAAAGTTGCCCCTTAGGTCTCTCACTCTAATCCTATGCCCTCTTGTCCTGGACTCCCCACCCCAGGGTAAAAAAACCTTGTCTATTTATCCCGTCCATGCTCCTCATGATTTTATACACCTCTGTAAGGTCACCCCTCAGCCTCCAATGCTCCAGGAAAAACTGCCCCAGCCTATTCAACCTTTCCCTGTAACTCAAATCCTCCAACCCTGGCAACATGCTTGTAAATCTTTTCTGAACCCTTTCAAGTTTCATAACATCCTTCAGATAGGAAGGAGACCAGAATTGCATGCAATATTCCAAAAATGGCCTAACCAACGTCCTGTACAGCTGCAACATGACCTCTCAATTCCGAGACTGAATACTCTGACCAATAAAGAAAAGAATACCAAATGCATTCTTCACTATCCTATCTATCTGTGACTCTACTTTCAAGGAGCTATGAACCTTGCTGTGAATTCAAGTCCAAAGGAAAATTTAAGGATGTTGGGTTTGATTTTTTTTTTGACCTGGTGGCAATTTAAGCTTTTGAGATTGGCGGTCATAGAGTGATAGAATCAGAGAATCCCTTCAAGTGTGGAAGCAGGCCACTTAGCCCATTGATTCTGTGCCGACTCTCCAAACAGCATCCCACCCAGACCCACTCTCTACACCCTTTCCCTGTAACCCCACATTTCCCATGACCCATTCAACTAACCTGTGCATCTTTTGACAGAGGGAGGAAAACGCAGCACCCAGTAGAAACCCACACAGACATGGAGAGAACATGCAAACTCCACACAGACAGTTGCCCAATGCTGGGATCGTACATGGGTCCCTGGTGCTGTGAGACAGCAGTGTTAATTATTGTTCCCTCTCATAAAATATTGATGGGTGACTTTAAAGCTGAGTTATCGGTGGTTAGTGAGGGGGTGGAGGATGGGGTGAAGACAAGATACGCTCTCTGATCTATTCATGTTAGTGGTTTATTTACTATCCTGCTGAATTTGAATCTCTCAGAATGGGAAAGGCTGAGAGCAGGTCAGACCAACATTGACTATCAGTTAGGTGAGACATGAGAAGGAAGATCTGACAGGAAGGAAGTGGGGTTCAGGGTGGAGGACAGTAAAATCTGGGATGGTATAAACAGCAATTTCTCTTGTGGATCAGAAAGAGAACTCTTTCTTCCATTGGCTCCCAAAAAGAAATGTTTTTCACTGACACGTAAAATTCTCTTCATCCTTCTCTGCAGCTGCTGACCCTTTTTGAGTTTCCGCTCATGTCGTTGGTACTTCCTGGTGGATTGTGGACCTTGATACATTATTGAGGGGCCATCATTGTTGTTCTTTCTAAGAAGAGACAAATAGCAAAGCTGCAACAATACTGTAGCAACGGAGAAATTGCAATGCAAGAAACACCAAGCCCATATAGTTTGTGTTCTACAACTTGGATAGTTTTATGATATGATACATGAAACTATTGGCTAATCTGAACAATCTATTTCTATGAATTCATCTACAACAGACTCAGTCAGAACCCCAGTTGTGGAGAGATTAGACAACATGAAATCAAAAGTCTCCTAATCCTCCCAAGTGTTCCCCATATATTGTGTTTCAAATCGCTCATCTTCATACCAAAATATTAATTTCAGAAATAAATCCATCTAATTTGTATTTGTGTGAATCAATACTAACTGCTTTCAACATCTCTCCAGGGAGCCTGTTTCATAGATTAACCACTGGCTCATTGAAATATCTTGTTTCCGCACAGTTGGCGAGACTATTTACAGAGAGAAGGGAATAACAGAATGAATTATTTTTCTACAGATTAGTTTTAAATTTACCATATTTAAATGCAGTCCATCCCCTGGGACATTGCTGTTCTCAGAAAAGTGAAAAAAAAAACTTGCCATGGCTAAAAATATCTGATATCTTTAGTGTCCAGGAACCGTATTCTGTAAGGAACGTTTTATTGCATCAAATAATTATGTGCGGTTAGGCAGGAGCTGTTTAAGCTGAAACACTTTGGATGTCCCTCGTCACCAATACCAAAGTACACAGCAAACAAGATCAACTCAGTGTGAAAAATAGAAAGGAATTGTATTTACATAGTGCCTCAAAGTGCTTCACTACAGCTTTGTCAAACAAAATTTAATACAAAGCCACACAGGGAGATTTCACAAATGACTAAAATCTTAGTTGAAGAGGTAGCTTTTAAGAAGTGTCTTACAGGAGCGAGAGGGGTTGGAGAGTTTCAGAGAAGAACTGTAGTGCATGGCGTGCAGGCAGTTGAAGGTACTGCACCAATATTGGAAGGATTAAAATAAGGAGGTGCAAGAGGTCCAGTGCACGTTTGTAGTTCTGGAAGCAGATAAGGGATTCACATACCCTGGAGGGAGTGGAAGAAAAGGGTGAGGATTTAATGTTATGCTGAATGAGCTTCAATGTTTTGCATCCAATGAAGTCATTTTGAAATTGAATCACAGTTGTAATGTGAGGGGTTACAGCTGACAACTTGTGCACAGCAAATTCCCTTAAACATCAGTTTTTCGCGGTTACTGGATGAGGACTACATCCAACACCAGAGAGAGTGCTCCCATTCTTCTTGGGACTAGCCTCCTGATGGTTTTTTTATATATCCATCTGAAGAGCAGCTGGAGCCTCTGTTTATATCATAGTCAAAAGTCAGCAATTCCAGTCATCCAGCACTCATTCTGTCCTGACAGGGGAATTGGTAACACAAAGAGCGAAAGACACACTCCATGCAACAGTAACCTCCTGCTGACTTTACTGAAAGCTTTGTAACACCTTTTGTACAGTACAAGGTATCGCATTTCACCAGAGAGGTATCAAGATGCCAGCAAACAATCAGGCTTAGAATGGGATTAATATTTTATGAGTTGTGACTTTTGTTTTTGGAAATTAAAAATATAATACCCTGATGTACCAAGAAAGAGTCTGTTCCTAAGCTCTATCATAATGGTTCTAACTAGCTTCATCACAGATTTTAATCAGAATTGAAATATGAAGAGAAACAGCAGGTTGGGATGACACAATATCAAATATTTATTGAATTATACCAAATGAATTTGGGGCATGGGGAGATGAATGGATGAGGTCATTGATTTCTTGCAAGATCTTCCATTCTGTCCAGAAACTGCTGATCCTTGCAAGGGAAGAGGAGAAATGAGTCAGTCATGACAAACAACAGAGTAAAGAGATAGGATAGGAAAGACCATGGTAGGTTTGCAGAAGAGAGGGACAAGAAAGGATATGTGAGCAGAGAAAGAGGTGAGCAATGTGGTATAGGCCAGGTCACGATATTGTGGGATGGTCAGAATGAACACAGACTACACCGAGCAGACAAGGTAAGCTCGCTCTGGAAAATGGCAAGAATGAATGGGATTAACTCCATTGGGAATCCTTCCATCGTGATCCTAACAATGTCTATTAAGGAGTTGGCTTGTTTCCATTCAATTAATTATTGAATTGAATTGAATTTATTGTCAGATGTATCGAGGCACAGTGTAAAGCTTTGTCTTGCGAGCAATATAGGCAGATAAGAGTTAAGTCGCATGGATAAGTAAATAATAGGTAAACAGGAGCAAAAACAAAAATACAGGTACAGGCAAATGCTAAGAGTTTGAGAGTCCATTCACTATTCTAACAGTAGGGTACAGACTGTTTCGAAACCGGCTGGTGTGTGTGTGTTCAGGCTTTTGTACCTTCTCCCTGATGGTAGATTTTGTAGAAAAACATTGCCAGGGTGGGATGGATCTTTGAGAATGCTGGCGGCCTTTCCTTGACAATGGGCCTGGTAGGTGGATTCTATAGATGGGAGGTTGGCCTTTGTGATTGTCCGGGCTGAGTTCACCTCTCTCTGTAACCGTCTCCGATCATGAATGGTACAGTTGCCATACGAGGTAGTGATACATCCAGACAGAACGCTCTCGATGGCGCACCTATAAAAGTTGGCAAGGGTATTCACCGTCATGCCAAATTTCCTCAGCTGCCTGAAGAAGAAGGGAGGTTGTTTGGCTTTTGTAACCAGTGCGTCCACATGAAGAGTCCAAGAAAGCTTGTTGTGGATGACCACTCCCAGGAGCTTGACACTGTCCACCCGTTCCAACTCTGTGCTGTTAATGTGTGGGGGGGGCATGAGTAACATCCCGCCAAAAGTCAGTAACGAGTTCCTTGGTTTTGCCGGCATTGAGAGCTAGGTTGTTCTCAGTTCACCATTTTTCCAGGTCTTTCACCTCCCGTCTGTAGTCTGTTTCATCGCCATCTGAGATTCGATCGACTATGGTGGTGTCATCAGCGAACTTGTGAATGGCATTAGTCTGGTATTTAGCGACACAGTCATGGGTTTACAGTGAGTACGGTAGGGGGCTGAGTACGCATCTCTGGGGGGGTCTAGTGTGAGTGTTAGTGAGGATGAAATATTGTCCCCAATCTTCACTGATTGAGGCCTGTGGGTCAGGAAACTGAGGATCCAGTTGCAAAGAGTGGGGCTTAGTCCAAGATGATTATGTTTAGTAATCAGTCTGAGGGGATAATAGTGTTGAAGGCTGAACTTTAGTCAATGAGTAGGATTCCTATGTAGCTGTTCCAGGTGTCAAGATGTTCTAGGGAGGAGTGAAGGATCTGTGATTAAGCATCTGACGTGAATCTGTTGGCCCCATTGGCAAATTGGAGTGGGTCAAGAGTAGTGGGGAGGCTGGAGTTGATTAATGGAGGTGATGAGGTGAAGATTCTCACAGACCGCTTTCGGGAACATCTCTGGGACACCCGCACCAATCAACCCCACCATCCCATGGCCAAACATTTCAACTCCCCCTCCCACTCTGCTGAGGACAAGTAGGTCCTGGGTCTCCTCCATCGCCGCTCCGTCACCACCTGATGCCTGGAGGAAGAATGCCTCATCTTCCGTCTCAGAACACTTCAATCCCAGGGCATCAATGCGGACTTCACAGTTTCCTCATTTCCCCTCCCACCATCATACCTCAGTTCCAACTTTCCAGCTCAGCACCATCCTCATGACCTGTCCTACCTGACAATCTTCCTTCCCACCTATCTGCTCCACCTTTATCTCTGACCTATCACCTTTATCCCTATTCCATCCACCTATTGCACTCTTAGCTACCTTCTCCCCAGCCCCACCCCCCCTCCCATTTACCTCTCCACTCCGGAGGGTCCCAGCCTCATTCCTGATGAAGGGGTCCTACCCGAAACTTTGACTTTCCTGCTCCTGGATACTGCCTGGCCTGCTGTGTTTTTCCAGCACTCTAATCTTGACTTTGGAGTTGATTATTGCAATGACCAGCCTTTCAAAGCATTTCATGACCAACAAAGTTAGGGCCACTGGGCGGTAATCATTGAGACATGTTGCATGAGCTTTCTTAGGCACAGGGATGATGTTGGCCCTCTTGAAACAGGCAGAGGCAGGGACAGTGACCTACTGCAGGGAGAGGTTGAAGATGTCTGAGAAGACATGCCAGTTGATCTGTGCATGCTCTGAGTGCACGGCCTGGTACTCTGTCTGGTCCCATCACTTTCCTTGGATTCACATGATGGAAGACTAATCTGACCTCTGATGCAGTGACTGTTGAGATAGGTTCATCAGGATTTGTCGGAATAGGTGTTACTTCTCCGCTGAAATTCTGCTCAAAGCGAGCATAGAAGGCATTGAGATGGTCTGGGAGGGATATGTCATTGTCTGCTATCTTGCACTGTCTCTTTTTAGAATTTGTGATGTCATTTAGTCCTTGCCAAAGCCGCCTGCTGTCTGTCGGGGTCTCTAGTTTGGATCGGTTTTGGTTCTTGGATGTTGTAATGGTTCTGCAAGGTCATACTTGGATTCCTTATATTTGACAGGATCTCCTGATCTGAAGACCTCACGCCTGGTTTTTAGCAGGTTCTGTATGTCCTGATTTATTCAGGTTTTCCTATTGGGAACACCTGGATTGACTTCCTCAGTATGCAATCCTCCACACAGTTGCTGATAAAGTCTGTGACGGTGGTGGTGTACCCATCCAAGGTACCTGTGGACTGTTTGAACCCGGCCCAATCAGTCAGTTCCAGACAGCACTGGAGTTAATCCTCTGCCTCCTCTGACCAGCACTGGACCTGCATCCACAAGGGAGTCTCCTGCTTGCGCTTTTGCCTATAAGCTGGGAGAAGAAACAAAGCATTGTGGTCAGAGTTCCTGAAATGAGGGTGGGGGATGGAGCTGTAGCAGTGGTCTAAACTGTTTGGGTCCCTGGTGGGGCAGGTAATGTTCTGGTGGTACTTGGGCAACACCTTCCTTAGATTGGCTTGATTGAAGTCGCCAGTTACAATAAACAGGGTCTCAAGATATTCTATCTCCAGGGTGTTAGTGGTGGAATACAGCACATCCATAGCTTCCTCAACCTTTGCTTGTGGCAGTAGGTACACAGCAGTTAGGATAGCAGCGGGAAATTCCCATGGTAGATAGAAGGGGTGGCATTTGATGGTGAGGAATTGAAGATTTGGGAAACAATGGCTGCCCAGGGTTGCAATGTCCATGCACCATAAGTTGCTGATTAAAAAGCAAACCCCTCCATCTTTTGTCTTACCCAAGGATGCTGTACAGAATATACGATGAATAGAAAAACCATCAGCCTGAAGTGCTCAGTCAGGAATGGATGGTTGAGTCAGGTTTCTGTGAAGCAGTATGCGCAGCAGTCCCACAGTCCACCCTGGAAGCTGAGCCATGATCTGAGTTCGTCCATCTTGTTCTCCAGAGATTGTACATTTGCTAGGAATAAGCTTGGAAGGGGGTATCTTAAAACTGCTAGTCTCAATCTTACCAGCAGGCTGGCATGCTTACCCCGTTTCCTTGCAGATTTCTTACATTTGAGTGGTTCGGTGGTCTGGTGGAGTGGATCGTGACTGCTTCCAGTTAAGTGATCCTTCCAAGGACACTGTGGAGAAGATAGTTTAGTTTATTTTATCAGAGGATCTGCTTAGGACCCAGTGTAGCAGGTAATTTACTGCGTGGTTTTTTTACCAGAAGGAGTTTGCTTAGGATCCAGTGGAGAAGTTCCTGGTTTCAGTTGCTGCCGATTTGCTGCGCCCGGTGCATCCATGTTTTTTGCAGAAGTATTTGGGCTGCTCTCCAGGTACGTTCTGATAGATTTCATGTCAGGTAGGTGTTTTATGGGGTTGGGAGCTTTTCGTGTCGATTCTCCTTCCTGGGGCAGGTCTCTCGGGTCCCTCCATTCTCTGGCAGGCCCCAAGCCTGGGGCTCGCATAGGCTGCCTCCAGCTGGCCTGGTCTTCTTCTGGGGTGGTCGGATGGGTCATGGGCATGAAGGGGTCTGCTGCCTTCATCCAGTAAGCTGGCTTTGAGGATCGGAGAAGCTTCAAACCTCTGAGTTTAGATAAAACATGGTTAATATAATTTTTAAAAGTATATTATAAAGTTAAAGCGTGTAGAATAATTGTAGGAAATAGGAAACTTAGATCTGATTTCAGGAGCTCGCAAGGGGTCAACCATATCCGGCGCTATCTTGCATCGTGTATGGACTGTCACTTGTTGAATGAGGAGGACAGTGTTGATGTCTGAGGGGCCAATATTAAAATTAAGTGAATATTTCTTCTTCATTGCCTCCTTGGACATCATCCTTTCATGTCAACATTGCCTTCCATGTTCAATTTCTATCCATGTTCTCTTATTGCTGTTCTGTCCATGCATTTAGAATCCTAGCAGGATCATAAGAAATAGGCACTTTGAGTAGGCTCCACAATTCAGTAAGATCGTGGCTGCTCTGTCTGTGGCCTTCAGATCACTTTTCTAATTAACCTACCATAACCCTTGATTTGCTAGCGGAAGCAATGGTTTAACAGTAATGTCACTGGACTTATAATCCAGAACCTCAAGCTAATGTTCTGGCAACATGAATTCAAATTTCATCATTTTCTTTGGCAGAATTTGAATTCAATAGAAAAATCTGAAATTGAAAAGCGAGTTGAATGGCACCAGGTAACCACAATTAATTGTTGTTAAAAACTCATTTTGGATTTCCCTTTAGGAAAGGAAATCTGTGATCCTTACCCTTTCAGGCCCATTTGTTGACTCCAGGCTCACAACAGTGCGAATTAGAATTCCTACAATACGGAAACAGGCCCTTCGACCCAACAAGTCCACACCAACTCTCCGAAGAGTATCCCACCCAGACCCTACCCTATTACTCTACATTTCCCCCTGACTAATACACCTAACCTACACATCCCTGAACACTATGGGCAATTTAGCATGGCTAATCCACCTGACCTGTACATCTTTGGACTGTGGGAGAAAACCAGAACAGACACAGGGAGAATGTACAAACTCCACACAGATAGTTTCCCGAGGCTGGAATCGAACCCGGGTCCTGGTGCTGTGAGGCAGCAGTGCAAACCACTGAGCCACCATGCTGCCCCATGGTTCAGTTGCATCTTAACTGCTCTCTGGGCAACTGAGGATGAACAATAAATGCTGGCCTAGCCTGTGACGTCGACATGCAATAAATAAATGAATAAAGGGAAAAACTGTCTGCCATGCAAATCAGGCTCTAGTCAATGACCCTATCTCTACTGCTGTCTGTTTGAGACAATCTCAATGATCAACAATACACAGAGAAGAGATTTGTCATTATCTTCATCTTGAATGGGACATGCATTATTTTGAAACAGTGTCCTTTTGTATTTCCCTCATAACTGTAAAAATTCTCTGAGCATCTTTGCTACATTATCAGTCATGGATGATGCACCCTTCTCACAGGGTCATTTTTTTCTCAGTGGAATATAGTCTTGTTCAGCATTGTGAAAAATACCCTTGAATGTCTGCTGCAGCTTTTCTATCGTGTTACTGTTGAACTTAAATTTATATCCTGCTTTAGCCAAAATTCTCTTCACACGCTAGATTCAGACCCATATTTCTCACTCTTGAACTGAATGTGGAATTCTATGTGTTATAATCATCTTTAACCCGACAGATCCTTTACTAGGACATCATGAATTAATCCTGCTTTATTAAACATTATCATTTGAGAAATCATGGGATTTACCCCTTCTGAAGGTATCGTGACAATGACACCACTGGGTACAATTTCTTGTGAATCCCTCCTCTGGCAACTCAGCTAAAAATATAAACATACTGTGCAAGACATTGAGAATCTTGCAAAAATTTGAATTTATGAATATTTCATTCCATCTATGTTAATCTTTCTTTTCAAAGATCCTTCAATATTTGAACTATCTGGAGAGATTATATGGATAAGGTTTGTATTCACGGAAATATAAAGTGTGCTTTAATTTGAGATTTTGAAAGGAATTGATCAGATAGAGAGAAACCTTTTAACACTGGAAGATTTCTTGAAAAGCAAGACAAAACTGTGAAAGTGGAGCTAGGAAGTAGGTTAGAAAACACCTTGCATCACAAAAAAGAATTGCTGATCTGCAGAACTTCCATTAAAATAAGATACTTCCTCAAATCACAACTTAAATATGAGGTTGACAGATTTTTACAAGGAAAGGGTAGTACAGCATATAAAGCTAAGGCAGGTAAATGGAATGAAGAATTCGATCAGCCATAATCAAATGGATGTCAGAACATGCTTCAGAGGTTAAATAACTCACTCCATGAACAGTACAGGAACTGGGATACAGTTACCTTGTTTCAAGCCCCCATCGATGCATTTTGTCTGGCTGACAATTATTCTACTACATCTAAAATCTTGCTGCTAGTCCTCTAGCATCTTACTTTGCAAATTTTCACCCCCGTTTTCACACACCTCCATGGCCTTACTCGTCCCTATCTCTGTAATCTCTGCGAGTCGCTACATCTGTCCCTGTCTCTGTAATCTCTGCCAGTTGCTACATTCCTCCCAATCTCCGTAATCTCTGCCAGTCGCTACGTCTCTCCCTATCTCTGACATCTCTGCCAGTTCGTCAACCCTCCAAAAGAACAGTACTCTTCTAACCTTAGCCTCTTAAGCATAATTGATTTTCATTGGTCCAGCATTGGTGGCCATGCCTTCAGCTGTCAAAGCCCTAAACTCTTGAATTCTTAAACTTCTCTTTTCATAATCGGTGGATGTTTTACTGCATTCCAACTATGTGTCCACTCCAAAAGTGATCAATGAGCTGTGAAGTACTTTGGAGACCTTGTGGCTGTGAAAGATGTGATATAATTGTAAATATCCCATATTTTATTGTATTTCCTGACTTTAAGCCCTAAGAAAACATCTGAATGAAGCCAACATCCTGTTAATTTTTTTTGTATCTGCAAACAGTTTAAAGACTTAACTGAACAAAGATAGCAGTCTCCTATCTGTAATGTGTCTGTAATTGGTGATGAGAATACTTGATGTGGCTGCGCCAACCCTTATTGTACATCCCAGCGTGCTGCAAGAATTGTGTAACTCTCTTTTGTAGAGGTACCTCTATTATAGATGCTCATGCTGCGATATGCTATGAATGTACCAGGCAAAAAAGCACTGAATGCAGAGCAGCTAAAACAGTTATCCACCAGGTTTCAAAGGCAGCAAGGTCACAATTCTGATAATATCTGATTTGTTACAAACTTCAGACAAAGTGAGGTTTCTATGTCTGTGATAACTCCTGCTGAGAGACAAAAATGTGGTTTAAAAGCGTAACTTGGTAGCTTTAGTTCAGAAGAAAACATGTTGCCTTGTTTTGAGCATTAGTTCTATTCATCGGTTCACATCAATCCGCTATATCCAGTCTGGCTTTTATAGCCAGTCCATTGTTCACCTTCCAAAGCAAGCAGGACCCATTATTGCTTTTCTTTCCCATTTATCTATTTGCAGGCAGCTCACTGGAAGGAGAGTTCATTAGATGTTTCCATCCATTACAAATGACACTTTTAAGCTGGGCCTCAAAAATCTCAAAGGAGGCCCCTCATCATCTATCTTTCTCCATTCCATCTTTGCACCCTCCACCCCCACTCATTTCTCTTCCTCATTTTCTCCCCTCAAACATAGAGCAGCCCGATTTTTATTCAAGAGGAAATTGTGGGGAATAACCAACAATGATATGAATATCTGGATTTGCCGGCATGTTTGCCACATGCATTTGGATAAGTGCATCTATGGCTATTAACATGAGTGGAAGAGCTTGAGCTGACTACCCCACAGTAATATTAAGAATAAAACTGGAAGGGACATTCAGCACTAAAGAAATCACTGGAGATAATGACAGCACATTATTCCCATCAATCCTCACTAACACCCGGGCATCTGTGTCAAAGTTGGGACAGCTTTGTCACAGACTTGCCAAACAGCTTTTTGGCATCATCATCCTCAACAATCCGCTGCTTCTCAACAAGGACACTGTAGAGACAGGAACCAGATGGACCTTGTTGACTATGAGGTCCTTGATTGGGGCTGTTAACCTGGAGCAATCAGAAAAGCACAGTTGACAAATATAAGCAGAAGACACCTGTTCTTTTTCACAGTGTCCAACACCTACACACACACAACATGGGTACTAGGAGAAATATAAGCACTACCGCTGTTAGGGGGTAGTTTGGGGGTGATATACAGCAAGAGCCTTATCAGTTTAGGGCATTGACTGTGCGCTGGCTGGGCCACAGTCTGTATGTTCCTGCTAATTTTGAGAAGCAGAGTTTCTTTTTCTTCCCTCTTTCACCACCCCCCCCCCCCCCCCCCCCCCGCCACCCTACCTTTTCCAGGGAAGATATTTGTTCTTTTTGCTTTTCTTTATTGTTTTTTTGTATATAAGCAGGAGATAAGAAGGGCACTTCCCTTGTTACTAACCACTCTGGGGTTTCCCTTTCTTTCTGGTGGTGGAAATTGAATAAAGATTTATGCACCTGTTGTCTTTCATTGTGTCCTACACCTGCACACACACATCATGGGTGCTGGGGATAATATAAGCACTACCGCTGATAGGTCGTAGTATGGAGGATAAAAGGGAAACAAAGGAAAAAAATGATAAAAAGAAATTTAACCAGGACACTTAAAATCCCTTCATTCTCGGGGATTGACTGTGTGCTGGCTCGGCCACAGTCAGTGTGTTACTGCTGCTGATGGTTTTTGGGGAAACTTAATTCCTGAACTGGCTGAACCATATAGCCAGTTTGTTAATTGGTATTTCTTTTTTAAACTGCATGATCGACACAGTCAATGTGTCTCAGGTATAAGTCAGGCCTTATTAGGGGATTGTTGTTTCACTGGCTGTTTACAGCCTGTGTGTTACTCTTGTCTCTTTTACTTTGAGAAAAGGACAATGTTGATTTTGTGATAGGGCTTAACCCTTGCACTCTAGGTTTTCTTTGCTTTTTGAATGCGTTATCACTTTTTTGGTGTTTGGACTGAGCCCTTGTGAGAAAATATTTATTTCTAGATGAGTTATTCCTGGGGGTAGGCCTGTCCCTTGTTGGTGGACTAGGCCTCTGTAAAGACTGAACACCTGTGTTTGTGCTGGAAGCTGAGCATTTGCCGTGTCCTAGAGTTTGGGAGTGGACTCTGTCTTCCGGAGTGACCCAAACCCCTATGAGTTAACTGTACCTTCACAGTGTTCTGTGTTCCTGTGAGTGAGCCTGGTTCTCTGTGGGTAAACCAGACCTCTATTGGGACTGAACACCTGTGTGTGTGTGTGTATTTGCTGCCTTCAGGAGTGGACTCTATCACTGACAATGCATTCTGCACATGGAGTGGACTCTGTTCCTGGAAATGGACTCTGCATTCTAAAGAGAACTGTTTATGATAATGGACTCTGTCTTGTTGCTTGTTGGGATTATCACCTGCACTCTTGTGTGTCCCTGGGTCTGGCAAGCCTCTCTGTGAGCTGGGAGGTTCATAGGTTGTCCTGAAAGCTGTCACCCCAAGAGCTGGAGTGTGGGTAGGCTGTCCTGTAAACTTGAAGGTGGGTAGGCTGTCCCAAAACCAGAAGGTGGGAAGGCCACCCTGATGCCAGTCGCCCCAAGAGCTGAAAGGTGGGTAGGCCGTTCTGAGCGCTGTTGTCCTGAGAAGGAGTAATCGGAACAGGCTGTCCTGTTGGTTTTGTGGCAAGACTTAGCCCTTGCATTCTGGTTTTCTTTGTTTTCTTTTGGAATTTGCTTTCACTTTTAAGTTTGCACAAGATATACACTGGGGAGCCACTGCAGGTTAAGGGTACGACTTTGGTTCCAGTCTCCTGTGAGAAGCAGTTGGTGCAGTTACCACTGATGGTAGTAAAAGGCTTGGGGCCAAGGGAGCTGAAAACGTGTTGCTGAAAAAGCGCAGCAGATCAAGCAGCATCCAAGGAACAGGAGAATCGACATTTCGGGCATTAACCCTTCTTCAGGAAAGCACATTTTCACATTTACACGTTAACACATTTTCAGCTCTGATCTCCAGCATCTGCAGTCCTCACTTTCTCATGGATAGAGAGGGAGCCTTCTCTAGTTTAGTACACATGGGTAATGACTTTGAAATACATTAACCTCTCCCTTACTTAATGTGAAAGCTTTGAGATTGTTCTTTTTAAATTGAAACACTCAAACTAGTCTCAGCTTTTTTTGATCTGTAGTGTAGTCTGATATAGGAGAAAATGATTCCTGAAGAAGGGCTCATGCCCAAAACATCGATTCCCCTGCTCCTTGGATGCTGCCTGACCTGCTGCGCTTTTCCAGAAACACATTTTCAGCTCTGATCTCCAGCATCTGCAGTCCTCACTTTCTCATAGGAGAAAATGAGGACTGCAGATGCTGGAACATCAGAGTCAAAAAATGTGGTGCTGGAAAAGCACAGCAGGTCAGGCAGCATCTGACAGACAGAAGAGTCAATGTTTTGAGCATAAGCTGTTTGTCAGGAATGTGTGCGTGTGTGTGTGTTTCTGTGGGGGAGGGGATGCCCAAGACGGATGAGAAATGAATGGGAGGGAGGTGGGAGTGGGGGGAAGGTAACTGGGAGTGCAATAGGTAGATGAAGGTGGGGGGGGTGATGGTGATAGGTTGGAGTGGAGGGTGGAGCGGACAGGTTTAGAAGAAAGATGGACAGTTCAAGAGGGCGATTCTGAGTTGGAAGGTTGGACCTGGGAAAAGGTGAGGTGAGGGGAAATGAGGAAACTGGCGAAATTGACATTGATTCTGTGTCCCAAGGCGGAAGATGAGGTGCTCTTCCTCCAGGCATCAGGTGCCTAGGATTTGGTAGTGGAGGAGGCCCAGGACTTGTATGTCCTTGGAGGAGTGGGAGGGGAGTTGAAGTGGTTGGCCACAGGGTGGTGGGGTTGTTTGGTGTGTATGTCCCAGAGATGTTCTGTGAAACGTTCTGCAAGCTTCCTGTCTCCCCAATGTAGAGGAGACCACATCAAGAGCAACAGACACAGTAGATGAGGTGTTTGGAGGTAGAGGAAATCTCTGCCAGATGTGGAAGGATCTCCCATCCAAGGCCCCAAAGGACCATTCCACACGGAACACCTGTAGTGAAGCCCAGTGGCAACACCGTTATAGATTATGGATGAGAGCCGTGAATAATTTGATTATACAAGAGGGGATGGATAGCAGACCAGCAGCAGGGTCATGCTGTAGTGAGGGACATGTTTTGGACCTGATCACCAGAACAGTCTGTACCAATACATATAGTGCAGCTGGAGATGGACTGTCACTCAGATGAGCAATAATTTCTGCCCTGACCCACCTGAAAATTTTCTGAATAATTCAGAGCTCCTTTGGCCGGCTGAACAAGGGTGGAGTCACCAGAGAGGGTGTCGAATGGAAATGGTGTGACAGCAGCAAGTAGGGGAGTGTATCATTTTGTCAATGTCTAGAGATGGTGTGAGAAAGGTCTAAAGGCATCAAGAGTCCCATCCTACCTTGCAGAAAGATATGGTTGGAGTAACAAGGCCCAGAATAAAAAATTGTGAGAGATTATCAGGTTACCACTTAACGGTGAGACAGAATGTTAGACCATTGCAACATTTAAAAGGCATTTGGATGGGTATGTGAATAGGAAGGGCTTGAAGGGATATGGGCCAGGTGCTGGCAGGTGGGACTAGATTGGGTTGGGATATCTGGTCGGTATGGACGAGTTGGACTGAAGGATCTGTTTTCATGCTGTACATCTCTATGACTCTGTGTTACAAAAAATGTTAGCCTTCCAGTGGTTCAGGTAATTTCCCTTTCACATACATAAATTTCTGTGTATGCGTGTATATGTTTGTGTTCACAGTTGAACATATTGTAGATCTATACCTGGATGTGTATATGGTCACATTAATTCATTGGTGAGTGTGTATATGAGTTTGTGTCCATCCATGTACATGTCTGTGTGTGTCTGAGTTTGTGTTGGAAATACTGTATCTTTTTAATTCGTCTGTACTTTTTATTGTGCACTGAAATAGAGAAAGGACTGTTTTGAAACAAAGGATTGTGGAAAAGATTGCTGATTTTTAAAAAGCAAGTTACCTGACACTGATTGTAAGTGTAACTGACAGTTGTTTGTTCAAATGCTTGGTGATGGTGGGGGGGGAGGTGCGGTGGAGCGGGTTGGGGGGGGGCGGGGGGGGGGGGGAAGAGATTGCTACTGCAGATGAACTGGAGCCAAGGACTGAATATGAAGGAGGATTCAGGTAATAAGAAGTAAATTGGTCTGTGGAATGATGATCAATTACCTGCCTGCCAACAACTATGCGTTTGGCTCCCAACTAACTGAACAGTTTACGGTGTAAATGTTTGGTCAGAAACCATCAGATCTCCAGAAAGGAAGGAGCTCACCATTCTCTGCAGTAAAAAAAACATTTAAAGTCTGTAGAAATCCATTTATTTACTCTCCTCAGTTGCTGTAAACTGAGGCTTCTTACCAATAAGTCAGAGATTTTCTAAGTATAAACAGCTACACTGTGCCTCCTGTAAGTACCTAGAAAAGAGAGATCAAGAAGCAGCAAGTCATTGCCAAGGTCAAAGGGTCATCTCCGTGAATCCTGTGGACAGGGCCTATTGAACTGCCTTCCAGGTTTACTGTCCAACTATAAGACCCATATTTGTTTCTGTGTCTGTCCACATATGTATATGTGTATGCGTGTGTAGGGGGTGTTTTCTAAGGAAATTAAAGTTTTAGCTAATAGAGTTATGTTTATAATTCATTGTCATAATAGTAATTCTTAAGGACAAGCTGTCAACCTGGGTCTAAAAGACATGTAAATTATTGAGCTCTGTGTACTTATACAAAATCTTGAACTTTTGTGATGACTCCGGGAATAATGGGGTTTGATTTTGAGTACTTTATTCTGAGTGAGATGTGACAGACTGCATCTGCACCAGTGTGTGTGTTTAAACATTAGTGTGCATGAAGATAAATTTGTGTGAGTGAATGAATGACTTTGAGCTTGTGTGTGAGAGAGTTTATTCCAATATATATATGAGAATGAGTGTAGATGGATGAGGGTGAGTTTGCCTATATGTGAGTGTGAGTTTGCCTCTGTGTGTTTACTTGAATGTGTATTTGACTGACTTTACGCGCACGTGTGTCCTTGTTTGAATGTCTATGCAAGTGTCCATTGAGATTATGAGTATATGTTTGTCTACTTTTGGGTATTAATTTGGGTGAGTTTGTGTGTGCGAGGTAGCAAATGCAACACTATACATTGAAGTTTGTCTGTGTATGTGCATGAGTGTGTTCAGGTCTGAATTTGTGGATATAGTTTTCTGTGTGTATACGAATGTGAGTTTGTGTAAATGTCTGAGTCTGTGTCTGCATGTGAGTGTGAGGTTTTGAATATAGATTTGTGTATGTGTGTTAGTGCATGTGTGTGAATTTATACATGTCTGTGTGTCTCTGTGGATGTCTGAGTTGATGTATGAGAGAGTTTGTGTGTGAGTATATGTATGTGTGAGTTTGTGCAAAATAACGTGTGTGAATGTTTCTTTGTGAGTTTGTGTGTGTGAGTGGTGTGTGTCAGTTTTGTAGGTATATGTGAGCTTTTTGTGTGCATCAGTTTGTGTTTGTGGGAGTATGTGTGTGAATTAGAGTTTGTAGGAGTGCGTGTGTCATGTGTCTGTGTGTGAAGTAGTGTTTGTGGGAGTACGTGTGTCTGTGTAAATTAGTGTGTGTGGGATTGTGATTATGGCTGAGTTTGATCACATTCTAATTTCTTCCTCACTTACATCCAATCCTAGCTGGTGTCAGGGAAAAACTGAGCCCCTTCCCTGAACATAGAACATAGAACATAGAACAATACTGCACAGAACAGGCCCTTCGGCCCACGATGTTGTGCCGAACTTCTAACCTAGATTAAGCACCCATCCATGTACCCATCCAAATGCCGCTTAAAGGTCGCCAATGATTCTGACTCTACCACTCCCACGGGCAGCGCATTCCATGCCCCCACTACTCTCTGGGTAAAGAACCCACCCCTGACATCTCCCCTATACCTTCCACCCTTCACCTTAAATTTATGTCCCCTTGTGACACTCTGTTGTACCTGGAAGCCACAGCAGCTTGAAGAACATTGCAGTCACCAAATAGAGTCATAGAAATGTACAGACAGAAACAATCTTTCAGTCTAACTCGTCCATGCCGACCAGATATCCTAAACCAATCTAGTCCCATTTGCCAGCACCTGGCCCTCTAAACCCTTCCTGTTCATACACCCATCCAGATACTTTTTAAATGCTGCAATTGTACCAGCCTCCACTACTTCCTCTGGCAGCTCATTCCTTACACTCACAACCCTCTGCGTGAACAAGTTGCCCCTTAGATTCCTTTTATATCTTTCCCCTCTCACACTAAACTTATGGCCTCTAGTTCTGGACTCCCCAACCCCAGGGAAAAAAACCTTGTCTATTTATCCTATCCATGCCCCTTATGACTTTATAAACCTCTCTAAGGTCACCCCTCAGCCTCTGACGCTCCAGGGAAAACAGCCCCAGACTATTCACCCTTTCCCTATAGCTAGCAAGTTTTGAGAAGATTTCTAGCTCAGGTTGAGGTTCTGGATGTAGGTCTTTTCGATGAGCTGGAAGATTCATTTTCAGTCGTTTCTTCATCATATTAGGTAACATCTTCAGTGAGCTGCCAGACAAAGCATTGCTAATGATCCCTGCATTCTATGTATATGTTTGGGTTTCTTTGGGTTGGTGATGTCATGTCCTGTGGTGATGTAATTTCCTGTTCTTTTTCTCAGGGGGTGGTAAATCAGGTCCAAGTCAATATGTTTGTTGGCAGAGTTCTGGTTGGAATGCCATGCTTCCAGGAATTCTTGTGTGTGTTCTCTGTTTGGCTTGTCCTAGGATGGATGTGTTGTCCCAGTCGAAGTTGTGTCCTTCCTCATCTATATGTAAGGATATCAGTGAGAGAGAGTCATGTCCCTATAGCTCAAATCCTTCAACCCTGGCAACATCCTTGTGAATCTTTCCTGAACCCTTTCAAGTTTCACAACATCCTTCCAATAGGAAGGAGACCAGAATTGCACGCAATATTCCAAAATGTTGGAACTTTTACCTTTGAGTGAATCCTGTTATGATTTTTGTTGCATTTTTAAAGATTATTCATGAACATATCTTCTAATAGGTAAGAAAACAAATATTTTATGTGTGTTGACAATCTTGAAGTGTTTCCTACAATACAGGAAAGATTTCAGATCACACAGACATTTTTTAGACAGTTATGAAACTTGACAATGTGCGACATTCCAGTGTATAGGTACCATCCTCACCTTCAGGCACTTTTTCTGTGATGCAGACAGCTGTGAGTGTAATGTGTAATAATATCAGTTAGTACAGAACTCAAGTTGTGTGTAGAAGTCTGTGATATTGTAGTCTTGTAAATAAACTTCAGATCTCTGTCTTAAGAAGAACCTGATATACGGTGTGCAGACTAACGTGTAGTAAAACCACAAAATGGCATCAGTGTTGATTCAATGTGATACCACCTGGCTCCAATGAATCCTTCCTGCAAATATCCATTGAGCAAAATGCATGAAAAGATAAATCAATGTGCCATTCAAAAGTAATTATGAAAATAACATTATCCTTTAAAATATTAATGTCTTTGAGTTGATCCAACACACGACATCTCAGTTTGACCAACCTTCTTCTATATCACCCCCTGTCACTGATTCTCCAGCAGTCTCTGAAAATAAAATTGCACAAATGCATAAATTTTTAATAATCAGATTGTTGGTATTAGAATCTCAATGACTGAAATTCCTGCCTGTGTAACACTGAATAAAGAGTTCTGAGCTTTCTTATAAATATAAAAATGTAAATTTGTCTTTGACTACAAATATGAATCTTCACTGGTTCCTCTGACACTGCTCCTCACTCATTCCCCAAAGTGTGATTCCAAATAATATGTTAGCTGCTATTGAACTGTAGAGGTGCCTGCATGTGTACACACACACACACATACACACACACACACTCCTGAACCAGGAATCCCTGCCCCTGAACTGTGGCAGAAGCACTTCTGCAGCAGGTGGGGGAGAAGGGAAAATGTAAGTCATATTGTTGGATATGTGTGATTCAGGGAGGCAACTGGACATTAAAAAAATTATTTGCTTTAATTTGATGCTCACGGGGGGAGAGGAAAATACAGCTTGTTTGAATTACATCTGGTAGAAGAACGTCAAAATCTCTTGGAGTTCTCTCAGAGAGGGAAAGTGTCCTTTTGGAGATACTTTCAATAGTGCATCCAGGAGAGCTCAGCTGCTTTTTGAGAGAGGTAAGGTGTCATTTTGGGAGACATTGTTTTTCTTTAGGATTGATAAAAGCAGACACACGTGTGTGTAATAAATGTATAAACTCATTAGAACTGTAGCAATCATTGGAACTGCCAAAGGTGCTATCAAGCAATCAAGGAATTTAAACCTCCTTCCATTGGAATATTCACATAAAAATATGCAGTAGGGCTTACTGTTGACTTTATCTGTTTAAATAAGCAATAGTGATGTCATTATGGGATATAATAGGAGTGGAAAGAGGGGAATAATTCGATAGAGGAGTTGTAAATATATCATGACTAAAACAGGGACAGTGTGCCGATAATCATATCCCACTATTCTTTCAATCATCACAAAATCAATGAATATACAAAATTCCAAAGAGACCACAAAAACCCAAAAACCCAATATACCTGACTGACTATGACCCAACTCCGAAGTAATTCATACCAGAGGTGTCTTCAGGGACATTAAAAATAACTATTTATTGTATAACACTTAATTTTAACAAGACCAATGTAAAGAAAAGATTTTAATTTTTATAACTTAAACCCTTCAAAGTGCACTCACTCAATCATGATCAAGACAGATGGTTGAACACATACTATGAGTGGATAAAGAATATAGTCAAGATAAACAAATTCTGAATATCAAAGACTGGACCATAATATAGAAATCTCATTTTTTTCTCAAAGTCCGTTTCATTTTTGCAATTATGAAATGTTGGTATCTATATGCTGATCGTCATCTTTCAATTTGATTGTTAATTGGATGAACTTAAATCTTACCCTCACATTGAGAGCGCCCTCCATTGTGTTGTTTGGCACTATCAGCCGTGGTAAATGGGACAGACTTTAATCAGATCTAGCAACTTAAGACTGGGTATCCATGAGGCGCTGTGGGTGATCAGCAGCAGCAGAATGGCACTCCAGCACAATTGATCACCTCATAGTCTGCCATAACCTCCACTCAACCATTACCATCAAGCCAAGGGATTAACCCTGGTTCAATAGAGAGTGCAGGAGATCATGCCAGGAGCAGCACCAGGCATACTTGAAGATGAGGTGTCAACCTGGTGAAGCCACCAATAGCATGTCAAACAGCATTAGCAGCAAGTTATAGACTGAGCTAAATGTCCCACAACCAACAGATGTGCTCTAAGCTCTGCAGTCCTACCACATCCAGCCGTGATTACTGGTGGACAAGTAAATAACTCACTGGAGAAGGAGGCTCCACAAATATCCTCATCCCCAATGAAGGAAGAGCCCAGCACATCACAATGGTCCCCAGCATCACAGATGGCAGTTTTCAGTCAATTTGATTCACTCCACATAAAATAAAAAAAGTGGTTGGAGTACTGGATATTGCAAAGGCTATGAGCCCTGACAACATTCAGGCAATAGCACTGAAGACTTATGCTCCAGAATTTGCTGCTTTCCTAACCAAGCTGAACAGTTACATCATTGGCATCGATCCAACAAAGTGGAACATTGTCCAGGTATGTCCTGGACATAAAAATAGGACAATTCCAACCCAGCCAATTACCGCCCCATCAATCTACTCTTGATCATCAGTAAAGTGATGGAGGGTGTCATCAACAGTGCTACCAAACAGCACCTGTTCAGCACTAACCTGCTCAGTGACGCCCAGTTTGGGTTCTGTCAGGGCCACTCAGTTCCTGACATCATTACAGCCTTGGTTCAAACATGGACAAAAGAGCTGAATTAGATGAGGGTGAGGTGAGAGTGACAGCCCTTGACACTGAGGCTGCAGTTGACTGAGTGTGGCATCAAGCAGCCCAAGCAAAACTGGAATCAGTAGGTATCGGGAGCAAACTCACTGCTGACAGGAGTCATACCTGATACATAGGAAGATGGTCTTGAACGTCAGTTATCTCAACTCCAGGACATCTCTGCAGGAGTTCCTCAGGGTCATGTCCTAAGCCCAACCATCTTCAGCTGCTTCATCAATTACCTTCCCACCATCATAAAGTCAGAATTGGGGATGTTTGCCGATGATGGCCCAATGTTCAGCACCATTCACGATTCCTCTGACACTGAAGCAGCCTGTGCTCAAATGCAACGAGATCTGAACAATATCCAGGCTTGAGCTGACATGTAGCAAATAACAGTTATGCACACAAATGCCAGGCTATGACCATCGTTTTGGGGAGGCTATGGCCTAGTGGTAATATTGCTGGACTGTTAATCCAAGATCCAGGTAATGTTCTGGGGATACAGGTTTGAATCCTGCCACGGCAGATTATGGAATTTGAATTCAACAAAAATCTGGAATTAAGGGTCTAATGATAACCATGAATCCATTGTCGATTATTTGGAAAAACCCATCTAGTTCAACAATGTCCTTCAGGGAAGGAAACTGCCATCCTTACCTGATTTGGCCGACATGTGACTCCAGATGAACAGCAATGTGGTTGACTCTTAACTGCCCCCTGGGCAATTAGGGATGGGCAATAAATGCTGGCTCATCCCATGAATGAATAAAGAATAAAGATCTCCAACAAGTGTCAATCTAACTACTATTCCTTGACATTCAATAGTAGTATCATTGCTGAAATCCTCACTATTCTGGGTAATACCATTCACCAAATGGATATCACCAAACACTGGCTAGAAGAGTTCTAAAAGATTTAAAAAGGATGAGGGGCAAATTTTTTACAGAGAAGTGAAGAGAGAGGGTGGAGAGAAATGAGGGCTGATGGGTAAGTCAATTTTTGCCACTTAATAAGGGACTTTCTCGAGAGTCGGGCCTCCATTTTGAAGAGAGTGGCAAGGAGAGTGGGTGGAGAGAAATGAGGGCTGCCAGGAAGATTTTAAGTGGGTGAGATACTGCTGGTGGGGATGGCCTACCAGGAGAAAGCCATAGTTGTCAGGTCTCTGGCACTCGGTCTGGCACCGAGGCTCAGAAGGGAAGGGGGTGGAAATAGAAAAGCGCTAGTGGTAGGGGACTCAATAGTTAGGCGGATTGACAGGTGAGTTTGTGGTCAGGAACGTGACTCCTGGAAGGTATGTTGCCTCCCGGGCACCAGGATCCTGGATGTCACCATTCGGGTTTACAGGATTCTGAAAGGGGAGGGTGAGCAGCCAGAAATCATGGTACATATTGACACCAATGATATAGCCAGGAAAGGGATTGAGGATCTGAAAAGTGACTACAGAGAGTTAGGATGGAAGCTGAAGAGCAGGACAAATAGAGTAGTGATCTCAGGTTTGCTACCGGTGCCACAAGACAGTGAGGTGGGGAACAGTCAGCGAGTGCAGCTTAACACGTGGCTGCGAGGCTGGTGCAGGAGGGAGGGCTTCAGATACTTAGATCATTGGGATGCCTTCTGGGGAAGGTGGGACCTGTACATGACGGATGGGTTGCACCTGAATTGGAAGGGCGCAAATGCCATGGGTGGGAGATTTGCTCTTATGGTTCGGGAGGGTTTAAACTAGTTTAGCAGAGAGATGGGAATCAGACCTACATATCTGAGAGGGAGGTAGTTAGATATGGGGAAGTGATCAGGATGGTCATTCATTTGATGGAACAAAGGAATCTGTTAATGTGTGTCTGCCTTAACGCAAAGAATGATGAACTTAGAGAATGGATCAGTACTTGGGACTATAATGTTGTGGCCATAATGGAGACGTGGGTTTCACAGGGGCAGGAATGGTTGCTAGACGTTCCAGAGTTTAGAACATTTGAAAAGAACAGGGAGAGTGGAAAAAGAGGAGGGGGTGTAGCATTGCTAATCAGAGAGTGCATCACAGCTACAGAAATGAAGGTTGTTGAGGACGGTTTGTCTACCGAGTCAATATGGGTGATAGTTAGGAATAGCAAGGGAGCAGCCACCGCATTGGGGGTTTTCTACAGACCCCATAGTAGCAGTAGGGAGATTGAAGAACTCATAGGCTGACAGGTTTTGGAAAAATGCAGATGTAGCAGGGTTGTTGTTATGGGTGACTTCAACTTTCCCAATATTGACTGGAACCTTCTGAATGCAGATGGTTTGGATGGAGCCATTTTTGTCAGGTGTGTTCAGGAGGGTTTCCTTACTCAGTATGTAGACAGACCAACAAAGGGAGTGGCCATTTTGGATTTGGTGCTCGGCATTGAGCCAGGACAGTGTCAGATCTCGCGGTGGGAGAACACTTTGGTGACAGTGACCACAACTGCCTCACATTTACATAGCCTTGGAGAGGGAAAAGAGCAGTTACCAAGGGAAGATATTTTATTGGGGCAAAGGAAATTATGACACCTGCAGACAAGAGTTGGCAAGTACAGATTGGGACCAATTGTTCCACAGAAAGGGCACAACAGATATGTGGAGATTGTTTAAAGAACAGTTATTGTGAGTGTTGCACAAATTTACTCCTCTGAGACAGGCAAGAAGCGATAAGGTTAAAGAGCCTTTGATGACGAGAACAGTTAAAGTTAAAGAGGAAGTCCTCAAAGGTATGAACTCAGGATTACTACCAGTGCCATGTGCTAGCCAGCGTAGAAATGAAAAAATAGGCAGGATGGACATGTGGCTTGAGAGATGGTGTAGGAGGGAATGGTTCAGATTTGTTGAACATTGGGTCCAGTTCTGGGGAGGTGGGTCTATTTTAAAATGGACAGTCTACATCTGAACCAGACCAGAACCAATGTCCTTGGGGGAGTTTTTGCTACTGCTGTTGGGGAGGTTTTAACCTAATGTGGCAGGGGACTGGGAACCAGAAGAGAAAACAAGTAGGCAGCAAGGTGGAGACTGCAGACTATAAGAATTATGAATATAGCATTAATAAAGGGGAGTGTAGGCAGAGAGCAGGTGAGCGCAAAAGAACTGGTGGCCTGAAATGCATGTACTTTAATGCAAGGATTATAGTGTGTAAAACAGATGAACTTAGGACTTGGATTGGTACCTGGGAGTATGACGTTATTGCAATCACAGAGACTTGGTTGAAGGAAGGGCATGATGATTGGCAACTAAATGTTCCAGGTTATAGACGCTTCAGACAGGACAGGGAGGGAAGTAAAAGAGGGGGTGGAGTTGCATTGCTGGTCAGGGATAATATCAAGGCTGTGCTAAAGGAGCACACTATAGAAATCTTGGGTAGTGAGGCATTATGGGTGGAGCTGAGAAATAAGAAGGGTGCAGTTACATTGTTGGGGCTGTATTACAGGCCTCCCAACAGTGAGCATGAGGTAGAAGAACAAATAGGTAAACAGATTATGGGAAGATGTAGAGGTGATGGGAGATTTTAATTTTCCCAACATTGACTGGGATACACTTAGCGTCAGAGGTCTGGATGGGGTAGAATTTGTAAGAAGCATCCAGGAAAGTTTTCTAGAGCAGTATGTCAAAAGTCTGACGAGGGAAGGGGCCATATTGGACCTGGTACTGGGGAACGAGCCAGGACAGGTGGTAGAAGCTGCTGTGGTGGATTTCTTTGGGAACAGTGACCACAATTCTGTAAGTTTTAGAATACTCGTAGATAAAGAAGAGAGTGGTCCTAAGGGAAGAGTGCTGAACTGGGCCAAGGCCAATTATATCAAAATTAGGCAGAAGCTCAGAAATGTGGATTGGACATAGCTATTTGAAGGCAAGTCCACATTTGAGATGTGGGAGGCTTTCAAAGATAGGTTAAAAATAGTGCAGGATAGGCATGTCCCGTTGAAGGCAAAGGATAGGAAGGGCAAGATTCATGAACCGTGGGTGACAGGAGAAATTGTACGACTAGCCAACAGGAAAAGGAAAGCGTAATGAGGTCTAGGCAGCTAAGAACAGAATGGACACTGGAGGAATATCGGAAGAGTAGGACCAGTCTTAAACAAGGAATCAAGCAAGCTAAAAGGGGTCATGAAATAGCTTGAGTGAGCAGAATAAAGAATCTAAAAGCATTTTATTCTTATATAAGAAGCAAACGGGTAACTAGAGAAAGGATTGGTCCACTGAAGGATAACGAAAGAAGGCTGTGTGTCGAACCTGAGAGAATGGGTGAGATTCTGAATGATTACTTTGTATCAGTGTTCACTGAGGAGAGGAACATGATGAATGTTAAGATTAGAGATAAATGTTTGATTAATCTGGATTACGTTGACATAAGTAGGGAAGATGTGGTGGGTATGCTAGAGGTTATTAAGGTGGACAAATCCCCAGGACCGGATGGAATCTATCCCAGGTTGCTGAGGGAGGCGAGAGAAGAAATAGCTGGGGCCCTGACAGATATCTTTGTGGCATCCTTAACTACAGGTGAGGTGTCGGAGGACTGGAGGGTTGCTCATGTTGTCCCCTCTGTGCAAGAAGGGTAGTAGGGATATTCCGGGTAACTACAGACCAGTGAGCCTGACATCAGTGGTGGGAAAGTTGCTGGAGAAGGTACTGAGGTATAGGATCTGTTTATATTTTAAAAAAGAATGGGCTTATCAGTGATAGGCAACATGGCTTTGTGTGGGGGAGAGATCGTGTTTTACCAACTTAATAGAGTTCTTCGAGGAAATGACCAAGTTGTTAGATGAAGGAAGGGCTGTTGATGTCATATACATGGACTATAGTAAGGCGTTTGATAAGGTTCCCCACGGTAGACTAATGGAGAAAGTGAAGTCACATGGTGTGCAGGGTGTTCTAGCTCGGTGGATAAAGAACTGGTTGAGCAACAGGACACAGAGGGTAGTAGTTGAAGGGAGTTTCTGAAAATGGAGAAACGTGACCAGTGGTGTTCCACAGGGGTCAGTGTTGGGGCCACTGTTGTTTGTAATATACATAAATGATCTGGAAGAGGGCACTGTTGGTATGATCAGCAAGTTTGCAGATGACAAGAAGATTAGAGGAGTAGCACAAAGCATAAGGGACTGTCAGAGAATACAGGAGGATAGAGATAGACTGGAGAGTTGGGTGGAAAAGTGGCAGATGGTTTTCAATCCTGTCAAATGTGAGGTGATGCATTTAGGCAAGACTAATTCTAGAGCAAATTATACAATGAACAGAAGAGCCTTGGGAAAAGTTGATGTACAGAGAGATCTGGGAGTGCAGGTCCATTGTAACCTGAAGGTTGCTGCACAGGTGGATAGAGTGGTCAAGAAGGCGTATGGTATGCTTGCCTTCATTGGACGGGGTATTGAGTATAAGAGCTGGCAAGTCATGTTAAAATTGTACAAGACATTGGCTTGGCTGCACTTAGGATACTGTGTACGGTTCTGGTCGCCATATTACCAAAAGGATGTGGACGCTTTGGAGAGGGTGCAAAGAAGGTTTATAAGGATGTTAGCAAATTACTGCAGATGCCAAAAGATTTGACAAAGAGTCAGTTAGACTCGAAACGTCAGCTCTTTTCTCTCATTACAGATGCTGCCAGACCTGCTGAGATTTTCCAGCATTTTCTCTTTTGGTTTATGAGGGTGTTACCTGGTATGGAAGGTGCTAGCTATGAAGAAAGGTTGAGTAGGTTAGGTTTATTTTCATTAGAAAACAGGAGATTGAGGGGGGCCAGGAAGGGACACAAGAAAGGCTTGGCAGGAAGGATCACGGAGAACCAAAGACATTTTACTCATACGTGAAGAATAAGAGAATGATGAGGGAAAAGGTAAGGCCGGTCAGTGATAACGTAACGAACGTATGCATGGAATCTGAGCAGATATGGGAAGCCCTAAATGAGATTTTTGCTCGGTTTTCACTAAGGAAAGGGACCTTGTTGTGAATGAGAACTTTGAGGAGCTGGGATACAGGCTTGAACAGATCAAGATTGATGAAGCTAATGTGCTGAAAAGTTTGGCAAACATTAAGATTGATAAGTCCCCTGGGCCAGACCAGATTTATCCTAGGCTGCTCTGGGAAGCGAAAAAGGAGGTGGCGAAGTCACTGGTGAAGATCTTTGCTTCCTCACTCTCCATGGGAGTCATACCGGAGGATTGGAGGAAGGCGATTATTGTTTCTCTTTTCAAGAAGGGGAATAGGGAAATCCCTGGCAATTACTGACCAGTCAGTCATACATCTGTGGTCAGCAAGATTTTGGAAAGAATTCTGAGGGATAGGATTTATGACTATTTCGAAAAGCATAGCATGATTAAAGGCAGTCAGCATGGCTTTGTGAGGGGCAGGTCATGCTTCACAAATCTTATTGAGTTCCTTGAGGAGGTGACGAGTAAGGTCGTCAAAGGTCGAGCAGTGGATGTTCTGTATATGGACTTCAGCAAGGCATTTGATAAGGTTCCCCATGGTAGGCTCATTCATAAAGTCAGGAGTTATAGGATACAGGGAGATTTGGCTGTTTGGATTCAGAATTGGCTGGCAGTGAGTGGTTGTAGATGGAAAGTATTCTGCCTGGAGGTCAGTATTGAGTGGTGTCCCGCAGGGCTCTGTTCTTGGGCCTCTGCTCTTTGTAGATTTTATAAATGATTTGGATGAGGAGGTTGAGGGGTGGGTTAGTAAATTTGCAGATGACCCAAAGGTTGGAGGTGCCGTTGATAGTATCGAGGACTATTGCAGGTTGCAGTGTGACATAGACAGGATACAGAACTGGGCTGAGAAATGGCAGATGGTGTTCAACCTGGATAAATGGAAAGTGATGCATTTTGGAAGGTCAAACTTGAATGCTGAATATAGGATTAAAGATAGGATTCTTGGTAGTGTGGAGGAACAGCAGGATCTTGGTGTTCAAGTGCATAGATCCCTCAAAGTTGCCACCAAAATGGATAGGGTTGTCAAGAAAGCATATGGTGTTTTGGCTTTCATTAACAGGGGGATCAAGTTTAAGAGCTGCAAGGATTTGCTGCATCTCTACACGACCCTGCTGAGACCACACTTGGAATATTGTGTCCAGTTCTAGTCGCCCTATTATAGGAAAGATGCAGAGACTTTGGAGAGGGTGCAAAGACAGTTTATCAGAATGCTGCCTGGACTGGAGGGCTTGTCTTATAAAGAGAGGTGGACGAAGATCTGACTTTTCTCACTGGAGAGGAGGAAGAGAGGTGACCTGATTGAGGTGTATAAGGTAATGAGAGGCATGGATAGAGTCAATAGCCAGAGACTTTTCCCCAGGACAGGATTGACTGATATGAGGGGTCATCATTTTAAGACATTAGGAGGAAGGTGTAGAGGAGACGTGAGAGGAAGGTTCTTTATGCAGAGTTGTGAATGCATGGAATGCATTGCCATCTGTGGTGGTGGAAGCAGAGTCATTAGGGACAATTAAGTGACTGCTGGACATGCACCTGGACAACAGTGACTTGAGGGATGCGTAGGTTATGTTATTTTATTTTAGATTAGGAATAATACTCGGCACAACATTGTGGGCCGAAGTGCTTGTTCTGTGCTGTACTTTTCTATGTTCTATGTTAATGTGTTGAATGAACTGTCAGCGGACATGATGAATGCAGGTACAGTTAAAACATTTAAAAGACATTTGGATAAGTACATGAATAGGAAAGATTTGAAGAAATAGGACATAGAACATTACAGTGCAGTACTGGCCCTTCGGCCCTCATTGTCGCACCAACCGGTGGAACCAATCTGAAGCCTATCCATCCAACACGATTCCATTTTCATCCATGTGTCCATCCAATGACCATTTAAATGTCCTAAAAGTTGGCGAGTGTACTATTTTAGCAGGCAATGTGTTCCATGCCTCTACTACTCTCTGAGTAAAGAAGCTACCTCTGACACCTGTCCGAGATCTATCACCCCTCAGTTTAAAGGTATGTCTTCTCATGCTAGCCATCACCATCTGAGGAAAAAGGCTGTCATTGTCCACCCTATCTAGACTGTCTGATTATCTTACATGTCTCAATTAAGTCACGTCTCAACCTTCTTCTCTCTCGAATGAAAATAGCCTCAAGTCCCTCAGCCTTTCCTCATCAGACCTTCCCTCCATCCTCGACAACATCCTGGTAAATCTCCTGTGCACCCTTTCCAAAGCTTCCACATCCTTCCTAAAAAGCGTTGACCAGAACTGTACACAATACTCCAAGTGCAGCTGCACCAGAGTTTTGTACAGCTGCAACGTGCTCTCATGGCTCCAAAACTCAATACCTCTACCAATAAAAGCTAACACATCATATGCCTTTTTAACTACCCTATTCACCTCGGTGGCAACTTTCAGGAATCTATAGACATGGACACCAAGATCTCTCTGCTCATCCACACTATCAAGAATCTTACCATTAGTCCAGTACTTTGCATTCCTGTTGCTCCTTCCAAAGTGAATCACCTCACACTTTTCCACATTAAACTCCATTTGCCACCTCTCAGCCCAGCTCTGCAGCTTATCTATATCTCTCTGTAACCTTAAACATCCTTCAGCACTATCCACAACTCTACCGACTTGAGTGTCATCTGCAAATCTACTAACCCGTCCTCTTTGCCCTCATCCAGGTCATTTATAAAAATGACAAACAGCAGTGTCCCCAAAACAGATCCTTGCAGTACACCACTGGCAGCTGAACTCCAGCATGAACATTTCCCATCAACCACCAGCCCCTGTCTTTATTTGGCTAGCCAATTTCTGATCCAAACTGCTAAATCACTCTCGATACCATGCCTCCATAGTTTGTGCAAATGCTTACCATGGGGAACCTTATCAAACGCCTTACTGAAATCTATATACACCACATGATATATGCCTTACCCTCATCATCTGTTTGATCACCTTCTCAAAGAACGCAAAAGGGTTTGTGAGGCACGACTTATCCTTCAGAAAGCTATGTTGACTATCCTTAATCAACTTACTCATCTCTAGATGATTATAAATTCTATCTCTTATAACCCTTTCCAACACTTTACCCACAACCAGAGTAAGGCTCACTGGTCTATAGTTATCAGGATTGTCTCTACTCCCCATCTTGAACAAGGGAACAACATTTGCTATCCTCCGGTCTTCTGGCAATATTCCTGTAGACAATGAAAACATAAAGATCAAAGCCAAAGACTCTGCAATCTACTCCCTGGCTTCCCAGAGAATCCTTGGATAAATCCCATCCGTCCCAGGGGACTTTATCTATTTTCACACTTTCCAGAATTGCTAACACCTCCTCCTTGTGAACCTCAATCCCATCTATAGTCTAGTCGCCTGTATCTCGGTATTCTCCTCAACAAAATTGTCTTTGTCCAATGTGAATACTGACAAAACATATTCATTTAGCACTTCCCCTATCTCCTCTGACTCCACACACAACTTCCTACTACTATCTTTGATTGGCCCTAATCTTTCTCTAGTCATTCTTTTATTCCTGATATACCTGTAGAAAGCTTTAGGGTTATCCTTGATCCTATCTGTCAATGACTTCTCATTTCCTCTCCTGGCTCTTTTTAGCTCTCTCTTTAGGTCTTTCCTGGCCAACTTGTAACTCTCAAGCACCCTAACTGAGCCATCACATCTCATTCTAACATAAGCCTCCTTCTTCCTCTTGATAAGAGATTCAACTTCTTTAGTAAACCACGGCTCCCTCTCCCGGCCACTTCCTCCCTGCCTGACAGATACGTACTTATCAAGGGCACACAGTCGGTGTTCCTTGAGTAAGCTCCACATTTCAGTTGTGCCCATCCCCTGCAGCTTCCTTCCCCATCTTGTGCATCCTAAATCTTGCCGAATCACATCATCATTGCCTTTCCCACAGCAATAATTCTTGCCATGTGTTATATCCCTTTCCCTTTCCATCACTAAAGTAAACATAACCGAATTGTGGTCCCTATCACCAAAGTGCTCTCCTACCTCGAAATCTAACACCTGGCCAGATTCATTACCCAGTACCAAATCCAATGTGGTCTCGCCCTTTGTGGTCTAATGTGCGCATAGTTCAAATCCTGCCATGGTAAATGATGGAATTTGAATTCAATTTTAAAAATCTTGAGTTAAAGGTCTAAAAGATGACCATGAACCATTGTTGATTGTTGGGAAAACCCATCTGGGTCACCAATGTCTTTCAGGGAAGGAAACTGCCATCCTTACTTGGTGTGGTCTACATGTTAACCCAAACCCACAACAATGGGGTTGACTATTAACTGACCTCTGGTCAATTAGGGATGGGCAGTAAATGCTGATCTAGTCAGCCCTCAACCTATGAGTGAATTAAATAAAACGGTTGTGTTTGGCACTCGAGAGAAAAAAAAATCCTCTGCTCCAGGAGGAGAGGAAACAGGTGAGAAAAAGCTATTGAGGTTATGGGAATTTGATGCTGTCAGTCATTGTGAAGGAATAAAGTCTCTCCTGCAGTGTTTTATTGACTGACCTGAAATTCAGAGCAAAGTAATAAGGAAGACTTGTCTTTGTCACACAATTTCTAACATACTTTCTAACCACAGCGGAGTACTTCCCAAAATGTCAGAGCTTCTATTGATTTTAGTTTCCAGTAAGATACGAGAATAAAAGAAGCCACGCAAATGGAACTGAAACTATGTGCAGACTAAAAACTCTCATTTTAAGACCAAAGTATTTACTTTAAGTGAACTGCAATGACTGGTGTTCTTGTCAAAAAAGCATATTTACTTCAGATATAGAACTCAAGGTTCATGAGCGTGATCAGTAACTCATGGGAGAAAATCAGAGAGGAAGTCAGACCAATCAAAATATAATAGTTAATTATCACATCTTGAATTGGCTTTCACACAAAGGGTAGTGTGAATCGCTGCCCCAGAAGACTGCAGATGTTGGATTAATTAGAGTTTTCATAGAATCAGTGAATGATACCAGCATACTGTATGACCTAGGAACAAGAGTAGACTATTCAGCCCCTTGAGCCTGTTCCACCATTCAATAAGATCATGGCTGATCCAAGTGTGACCTCACGTTAGGAAACCATTCATGCCATCATGCCTATACTAGCTTTTTCACAGAGCTATCCAAATGATCCCATTCCCCTCCATTTTCGCCAGAATCCTGCAAATGATTGCTTTTTAACAATTTGATATGGCAATTGCTCTGCCCAAGACTGCAAACAATTACAGAGTTATGAATGCAGCCCAGTCCGTCACAAAAAAACCAGCCCTTCCTCCCATTAACTCCATCTACACTTCTCACTGTCCCAGGAAAGCAGCCAACACCATCAAAGACCCCTCCCACCTCAGTTTTACTCTCTTCCACCCTGTTTTCTATTGGGCAGAAGATACAAAAGTTTGAAAACACATACCAATAAATTCAAGAACAGTTTCTTCCCTGTTGTTTTTCAGGGAACAGATATCAGAGTTGATCTTTCTCTGCACCTTCTCTGTAGCTGTAACACTATATTCTGCTTTCTCTCTTATTACTCTGTTGAACTTATGTAAGGCATGATTTGTCTGGCTAGCACACAAAACAATATTTTTCACTGTATCATGATACATGTGGCAATAATAAATCAAATCAGATACCAATCAAAAGTTACTATTCAATTTGCTTCCATGTTCTTTTCAAGCATTGTCCTCCAGAAAACTACAATGCAAAATAAAAATTTCCTCACGCTGTCTCTGGGGTCTGTTGAAACATCATTTTTTCTTTTCTGTATCCTGTTTTTTTTTTGCAAATCTGCTTTCTCTCCACAGATGCTGCCAGATCTGTTGAGTTTTTCTATCAATTTCTGTTTTGTTTCTGATTTACAGCATCTGCAGTTCTTTGGTACTTTTGTTTTGAGATTATTCTGGAAATATGTAAAACATCAATGACAGAGTATTGGAGTAAAACTGGAGTATTGCTTGTAGTTTTGGTCTCTACATTGTAGGAAGGATGTTGCCTGGGCTGGAGGCTCTGAGCTATGAGGAAAGATTAGATAAGCTGTGGTTGTTTTCTTTGGAGTGGTGAAGATTGAAAGGGGACCTGATAGAGGTGTATGACATTATGATGGGCACAGATAGAATGGGTAGGAAGGCAATTTTTCCATTAGTTGAGAGACCAACATATAGAAAGAACAAATTTAAGAGATAGAGGACTAAACAGAGAGTTGAGGAGAAATGTTTTTGCCCAGAGAGTAATGAGAGTCTAAAACTCACTGTCTGAAAGAATGGTTGAGTCAGAAACTCCCGTGACTGAGGGCCCTTTCAAACATAGTGGGCGTGATTCCTCCGTTGAGGATAAAAGGGGTCATGTTGGAATCTCCTCTATGGAAGGACGCATTATAGGGACAGATGCTATGGAGACAGAGAAACTGAGAGAATGGAATGGTGTCTTTGAAGGAAGCAGGATCTCTGAAAGCGTAGTCCCCACTTTTTCAACAGTGTAAAACTATCATCTTTTTAGTCCTTTTAGTTCTCAAGAAAAGTCACTGGACATGAAATGCTAATTCTGTTTCGCTGTCCACAGATGCTGCCAGTCCTGCTGAGTTTCTCCAGCATTTTGTTTTTATTTGAGAGCCAGACAGCTTTTCATGTTTGATAAAATGTGTAGCTGGAAAAACATAGCAGGTCAGGCAGCATTGGAGGAGCAGGAGAATTGATGTTTCAGGCATAAGCCCTTCATTAGGACTGGTGACAGAAAAGGGAACTCAGAGATAAATAGAGGAAGGGGGCTTGGTGCTGGGGAAAAGGTAGGTGGTATGATGATAGGTGGATGCAGGTAAGGAGTTACTGTGATTGGTCAGTGGGAAGGGTGGAGCAGGTTGGTTAGAAGGAAGATGGACAGGTTAGGTCAGGTCAAGGAGGCAGAGGGGAGAGGGAGGACTGGACCTGGGATGAGGTAAGGGATGGGGAGATTTCGAAGCCAGTGAACTCTATGTTGAGGCCTTTGGGCTGTCTGCTCCCGAGGCAGAATACAAGGTGTTGCTCCTCCAGTTTGCATGTGGCCTCATTTTGGCAGTGGAGGAGTCCCAGGATGGATGTGTCGTCAAGGGAATGGGAGGGACAGGTGAAATGGCTGGAATCCGGAGGATGGTGTTTATTGGAATGTACAGAACGAAGATTCTCCGTGAACCAGTCTCCAAGTCTGCACTTTGTGTCTCCAATACAGATGAGGCCATATCAGGAGGAAGGGATGCAGTAGACCTCCCTTGTTGGAAGAGGTGCAGGTGAACCTGCCGGATTTGGAATGATTGTTTGGGGCATTGGATGGAGGTGAGGGGGGGGGGGGAAGGTATAGGAGCAGGAGTTGCACTTCCTGCAGTTGAAGGGCAAGGTGCCAGCTGTGCAGGAGGGGTTGGAGGGGAGTGTGGAACTGACAAGGTAGTCTCGGAGTGAATAGTTCTTACAGAAACTAGTAAGGGATGGGGGTCAGACTGCAGGTGGTGAAAATGACAGGGGATCATGCATTGGATTAGAAGATTGGTAGGGTGGAATGTGAGGACCGCTGGGTCTCTGTCCTTTTTGTGGATGAGGGGATGGGGTTCAAGGACAGAGGTGGGGGAAATGGAGGAGATATGGTTGAGGGCATTGTCAATTATGGGAGGTGGGAAATTATGGTCCTTGAAGTAAGAGGGCAGCAGGGATGTCTTTTCAGGTTCCAGTTTTGCTGGTGTGTGTTAGTCTATAGTTCCCATACGTCTCCAATCACTGTGCTGTTCAAAATGTAGTCGCTGTAGTGATGGAGGAAATCAGCTGCCAACTCATGCTCAGTAAGATCCCTCTCCATATGCTGATAACCCATGAAATTATCTCCTATTTGAGGTACAGGTTAGCTAAGAGAAGCTTCGAAATAGTGCTGTGGTATCTTTTAGCTCCACTTGAGACTGTGATAGTGGTGGGGGTGGGGAGGGGTGAATGTTATATGACTCAGTTTAATGTCTCATCTAAATGACAGTACATCTGATCATGCAGCACTCCCTCAGTACTGAACGGTAAATATCAGCTTGGACTATATGATCAAATCAAAAAGGGAAATACAGGCACAGGTGGAAATCTAAAAAATCAACAGAAATAGAATGAATATCCAGTGCATCAAGCTCAAAATCATTGAAGGACTACAACCTACAATGTATTTTCCTCACTCATGGGTTCAGAATACCATTTTACCAACATCAAATAACTCTCTAGCTATCTCATTTCGAATAATTTTTAACCATCTCCCCAATCTCACCAGAACATGCCCAAACTCACATTGGAAACAAATCAAATTTAGCCATCAGGGCCAAAGGAACTGATGCAAAGTGGTTTTGCTTTAAGCATGGAAACTTTCTTTTCGCATTGTTTCATAATCCTTCATGCTGATCAGATGCAGCCTGTTTAAGAACCTGCAATCGAGAAAGCTTTTCTATTTTTAATGTGACAGAAAGAACACACCAGACCTCAGTGATGATAAATTTTTAAAACATGTTCAAAATAAATTGCAATTAAAAGTTCAGAAAAATAACTTTGTTTTCTGAATGACTAGGCATAATAGCGAGTGATCTGTGTGCAATCAACAAGATTTGGATTCAAAACCCAGATGTCTGACTCGTATTTCAATGGGGCAAATCAGGGTGGGACTTGGGGATCGTTGCCAAATAAAGAGACCTTGGAGTGCAGGTTCATAGTTCCTTGAAAGTGGAGTCTCAGGTAGATAGGATAGTGAAGGAGGCATTTAGTGCTTGCCTTTAATGGTCAGTCCACTGGATATAGGAGTTGGGAGGTCATGTTGTGGCTGTACAGGACATTGGTTAGGCCACATTTGGAATATTGTATTCAACTCTGGCCTCCCTGCCATAGGAAAGATGTTGTTAAACTTGAAACCTTGGATGTTGCCGGGAATGGAGGGCTTGAACTATAGGGAGAAGCTGAGTAGACCTGGACTGTTTTCCCTGGAGGATCGGAGGCTGAGGGGTGACCTTATAGAGCTTGATAAACACGTGCATGGATAGGGTGAATAGTCAAGGTCTTTTCCCTGGGGTGGGGGAGTTCAGAACTCGAGGGCATAGGTTCAGGGTGAGAGGGGAAAGGTATGAAAGAGACCTAAGGGGCAACTTTTTCATGCAGAGGGTGGTACATATATGGAATGAGCTGCCAGAGGAAGTGGTGGACGCTGGCACAATTCCAATATTTAAAAGGCATCTGGATGGGTATATGTATAGGAAGAGTTTAGAAGGATAGAGGCCAGGTGCTAGTAAATGGGACTAGATTAATTTAGGATATCTGGTCCATATGGATGAGTTGGACCGAAGGGTCTCTTTCCTTGCTGTACACCTCTATGACTCTGACTCAATGGGGCTTGTGTCCTGGTCAGCGCTGTGGGTGGGATCAGTGCATAGGATATGGACCATTTTGTGGAGGTGGCTGGTGCAGCGAACAGAGAGTTTTTTGAATGGAAGGATAGACAAACGAAAGAGATTGAGGAGACCTGGGTTATAATCAGAATCAGAAGCTGAAACAACAGCTGTAAATGATCAAAATGCTCAGTAGGCCAGTCAGCATCTGTGAAAAGAGACAGATGGGAGATGTCACTAACTTTGATCAACCATGATTGCATTGAATGGCAGGGAAGGCTCAGAGAGCTGAATGGCCACCTCCTGTCCCTGTATTCCTAACTCCACAGATTCTGCCAGACCTGAGTATGCTGTGGCTTTTGAACACATGCCACTGCCACATAAAATACCATCACCTTTTAACCTGGTCATCTGTCTGGGCTCAGATTGTAGTCTCTTTGGCCATGAATGTGGAGGGAACGCACCGTCAAATTGTTTAAGCAAGTCTCTGAGGAAATCACCAGTTTACCCACAAACCATAGCCTTCCCCATTCACTTACCTAACAGTAGAAAGTACTGCAATTGCAGTCACTGTTTCTTAGTCAGAGAAGCTGCAGCCCTGATCAATATCCATGAGACCTGCTGGGATGCATGGTGATCTCTACATAGGGGCACAGTCCTTGTGTATACTTAAAGCTGAGATAGATAGATTCTTGATCATTTGGGGCAAGGACAGGAAAGTGAATGTGAAGATTGTTGGATCAGCAATGATCCTATGAATGGGAGAGTAGGCTTGATAGGCCAAACAACCTACTCCTGTCTCTAATTTTTAATGGTCTTCTGGCCCATAAGCCTTTGTAACTGCCTGATCTACCTGCCCTGCTGCATACCACAGTCCCCCTGACCTTCTGTACTTTCTAGGATCCCACCATTCATCCTGTACTCCCTTGCTTTGTTATTCCTCTCAAACTAAACCTCTGACTTTTCAGAATTAAATTCCATTTGCCACTGCTCAGCCCATCTGACCAGACCGTGTTTATCATCCTGTAGTCTAAGAATTTGATCCCACTATTTACCACACCACTAATTTTCAGGTCATCTGTGATGCCTCCTACATTCGTGTCTATATCTTTGATACAGCAAGGGACCCAACCCCATACCCTCTGGTACACCACTGTACACGGTAGACTACAGGGCGAGGTGATGGCCTGGCAGCCGTATCGCTGGACTGTTAATTCAGAAACTCAGATAATATCCTGGGGACCGTGGCTTATATCCCACCATGGTAGATGGTCAAATTTTAATTCAATTAAAATCTGAATCAAGAGTCTAATGATGAATCCACTGCCAATTGTCAAGAAAAACCCATCTGGTTCACTAATCTCCCTTAGGGAAGGAAATTGCTATCCTTACCTGGACTGGCCTATATGCGATTCCATACCCAGAGTAATGTGGTTGACTTTAAACTGCCCTCTGGACAATTAGGAATGGGCAGTAAATGATGGCCTAGCTCGTAATGCTCTCATTCGGTCAATGAATAAAACAAAGCTGACTTCCTATCTCAAAAAAACCCTTCAACCATTATCCACTGGTTCTTGCCATTAAGCCAGTTTTGGATTTAATTTGACAAACTGCCCTGGATCCCACAAGCTTACAGCTTCTTAACCAACCAACAACAACTCATGCAGTGCCTTTTCAAGTCATTTCACAGGAGCACTATAGAAAAAAGACAAGACACGTGAAAAGGTGATAAGCCAGACAAAAGGTCTGAATGTGTCCAAACACTGGAAAGAGAGGTAGAGAGATGGAGGGAGAGAATTCCAGATCTTGGTCCAGGCATCAGAAAGAATGGCTACAAGTAATGGAGCCAGTAAGAATGGAAATGTACACAAGAGACCAGAGTTAAATGAATACAAATAGCTGAGAGCGTCTAAAATGCACAAAAGCTGAAATTGCTGGGGAATCTCATTAGATTTGGTAGCATCCGTGAAGAGAAAACAGAGTTAATGAGTTGAGTCCAGTGACCCTTTTTGGAAAGCTTTACTTGTCATTGTGTTTGAAGAGAGACAGAGATGGGTGAGGCCACAGAAGGATTTGAAACATAATGAACATCTTAAAATCAACATGTCTCTCACCCGGGAGCAAATGTAAATCCATAATGACAGGGAAATGGGACTTGCTGTGAGTTAAGATATCACCAATGTGTACCTGAAGTTCACACAGGGTAACATGTGGAGGAGCAGGTCAAAGGGCAGTGACATAGTTGAATCTAATTGTAACAAAAGCAGGGATGAGTGGTTCAGCAACACATGAGCTGAGACCAGGGATGACGTCGAGTGATGTTACGGAGGTAGAAATAGGTGACGTTTGAAATGACACAAACACGAGGTTGAAAGCTCGACTCAGGAACAACTGTGACCCCAAGGGCAGAATCCTGTGCCTTATCCAGCTGTCAATTTGGTGGTGGGGGGAGGGTATTTAATTGGGTAATAGGATGTTCAGTAGGGACACCATCATGACTCTGCCTCTACCTCGATAATGTTTATGGTGAGCAGTCCTATGGATGGCTTGTTCTCCTTGCCACCTGTTCAAACCCTGAAATGTTCAACTGGTGTTCACTTAAGGACCTCACCACCCCATCACTGGGATTAACATAATGGCAGTAGGGGGAGGTGAGGGTGCTGATCATAGAACATAGAACAATACAGCACAGAACAAACCCTTCGGCCCACAATGTGCCGAACGTTTGTCCAAGCTTCAGCACCCATCCATGTACCTATCCAATTGCCGCTTAAAGGTCACCAATGATTCTGACTCTGCCACTCCCATAGGCAGCGCATTCCATGCCCCCACCACTCTCTGGGTAAAGAACCTACCCCTGACATCCCCCCATACCTTCCACCCTTCACCTTAAATTTATGTCCCCTTGTAACACTCTGTTGTACCCGGGGAAAAAGTTTCTGACTGTCTACTCTATCTATTCCCCTGATCATCTTATAAACCTCTATTAAGTCACCCCTCATCCTTCGCCATTCCAATGAGAAAAGGCCTAGCACCCTCAACCTATCCTCGTACGACCTATTCTCCATTCCAGGCAACATCCTGGTAAATCTTCTCTGTACCCTCTCCAAAGCTTCCACATCTTTCCTAAAGTGAGATGACCAGAACTGCACACAGTACTCCAAATGTGGCCTAACCAAGGTCCTGTACAGCTGCAACATCACCTCACGACTCTTGAATTCAATCCCTCTGCTAATGAAGGCTAATACACCATAGGCCTTCTTACAAGCTCTATCCACCTGAGTGGCAACTTTCAAAGATCGATGAACATAGACCCCAAGATCCCTCTGCTCCTCCACCTTACTAAGAACCCTACCATTAACCCTGTATTCCGCATTGTTATTTGTCCTTCCAAAATGGACAACCTCACACTTGACAGGGTTGAACTCCATCTGCCACTCCTCAGCCCAGCTCTGCATCATATCTAAGTCTCTTTGCAGCTGACAACAGCCCTCCTCACTATCCACAACTCCACCAATCTTTGTATCATCTGCAAATTTACTGACCCACCCTTCGACTCCCTCTTCCAAGTCATTAATAAAAATTACAAACAGCAGAGGGGTCAGAACTGATCCCTGTGGAACTCCACTTGTAAGTGGGCTCCAGACTGAATATTTACCATCCACCATCACTCTCTGACTTCGACCGGTTAGCCAGTTTTCTATCCAACTGGCCAAATTTCCCTCTATCCCATGCCTCCTGACTTTCCGCATAAGTCTACCATGGGGAACCTTATCTAATGCCTTACTAAAATCCATGTACACTACATCCACTGCTCTACCCTCATCCACATGCTTGGTCACCTGCTCAAAGAATTCAATAAGACTTGTAAGGCAAGACCTACCCCTCACAAATCCATGCTGACTGTCCCTAATCAAGCAGTGTCTTTCCAGATATTCATAAATCCTATCCCTCAGTACCCTTTCCATTACTTTGGCTACCACCGAAGTAAGACTAACTGGCCTGTAATTCTCGGGGTTATCCCTATTCCCTTTTTTGAACAAGGGCACTACATTCGCCACTCTCCAGTCTCCTGGTACCACCCCCGTTGACAGTAAAGACGAAAAGATCATTGCCAACGGCTCTCCTCTCTTGCTTCCCACATAATCCTAGGATATATCCCGTCAGGCCCGGGGGACTTGTCTATCCTCAAGTTTTTCAAAATGCCCAACACATCTTCCTTCCTAACAAGTATCTCTTCTAGCTTACCAGTCCGTTTCACACTCTCCTCTTCAACAAGACGGTCCCTCTCATTTGTAAATACTGAAGAAAGGTACTCATTCAAGACCTCTCCTATCTCTTCCGACTCAATACACAGTCTCCCACTACTGTCCTTGGTCGGACCTACCCTCGTTCTCGTCATTCTCATGTTTCTCACATAAGGAATAAAATGCCTTGGGGTTATCCTTGATCCTACCCGCCAAAGATTTTTCATGCCCTCTCTTAGCTCTCCTAATCCCTTTCTTCAGCTCCCTTCTGGCTATCCTGTATCCCTCCAACACTCACTGAACCTTGTTTCCTCAACCTTATATAAGCCTCCTTCTTCCTCTTTACAAGACATTCAACCTCCCTCATCAACCAAGGTTCCCTCACGCGACCATCACTTTCCTGCCTGACAGGTACATACATATCAAGGACACGTCGTATCTGTTCCTTAAAAAAGTTCCACATTTCCACGACATCCTTCCCTGACAGCCTATGCTCCCAACTTATGCTCCTCAGATCCTGTCTTACAGCATCGTACTTACCCTTCCCCCAATTGTAAAACCTACCCTGTTGCATGCACCTATCTCTCTCCATAACCAAGGTGAATGTCACAGAATTGTGGTCACCATGTGGGGAACATGAAAAGCAAAGTTTGTTTACAGCCTCTATAGGATGGTCTTTCATTCAAAAACACTGATAGAGAGACCCAGCATTAGGAAGGATCTTTGTATTGGCAAAGGAGAACCACCTGCTCCCCTTGTTGATGATTCCCTTCCCACTCCCCATTAAGATTTGACTGTGGCCTGAGTCCTTCCATGGCCAAGCCCTTGGCTGGGTGTTATACCAGCAGGAGCTACAGTCTCCCAATGGCACTGCTGGGAGTGTTCCAGCCTCTGATTATCCAACAACTCTTGGTCCAAGCGGAAGGTCCACTGTTGCCTTCTTAAACATTTGGGTGATTGAAAATGTTATTATTCTTGCTGAAAGGAGGTGAGGTGGGCCTCTCGTTGACCCTACAGCTATCCAGTGAAAACTCCATTTCATCCACAGGATACGAATTCGAGGTTACAAACTCAATAACTTCATAAAGATCTGGTGCAAAAACAGACCATCAGTATTTACCATCTCAGAAAAGAGTAAGGAATTGGGGAGCTGTGCAGCCTGTGAGTCTATGACAGTGAATTGTTCTGGGGCAAAAATCAAGACCTTGAGATGTATAGGTCGAGACTCAATGTACCTTGAACTCTGCCTCATTCAGTTATTCTCTTGGGACTGAATTCGTTGTGACCCACCTTCAATCCAAAAGGAGTCACCTAGCTGAGAAATCTGTTTGCAGAGATGCAGCCAGAGGATACAATAAGATGCAACCAAACAAGAACCATGTGCAACACACTGACAACAACAGCAGGGACTGGGCCAGAGACTTGCATAACTGCAAGCACATACTCAAAACTTATAACAAGATGGAACAGAGCAAAGATACTGTTGTTGTGAGTAAATCACCACAAGCTCCCTTTGATTAAGCTACTTATTAAGAAATCTCACGGGCAATCATGTACTTAAACAATGATTTAAACTTTATTGCATGTAGCAGTTAAAATAAGACCCCTCAATTAAGGAAGTTAAGCCTCACAACCCAACTTACCTGATTATTGATGGAATGTGGGCAGGATTTCAAGAACAGGGTCTGTCTCTGGAAATGTCCCGGGTTCGATCCTTCTATTTCATAAGTTCTGTTCCTGTCTTGTTCTGGTGTTGAATTCTTATCCAATTTTCTCTCTTTCAAATTAGTACATTATTGATCATTCAAAAGATCTTTTCATTCCCAACATTGATTATTCTTTCGGAGACGTCAGGTCTTTAGATTGCCTTGTCATCAGAAGCAGCTCCCCTGTTCTTTGTTACATTCAGGGTTTGAAAACACAGCTTTTCCTGAAATTGGCCCCTTAAATTCTTTTACAGAGCAATCCTTGTCCCTCATGCCAATAAAGCATCCAGTTTATCAAGCAGGTGTCAAAGCAGTTTTGTTTATGACCAATGTTTGTGACATCTGTGACTGCCTGGTCACACTTCCTAAATTCCTGCCCAGATCATGAGTAGGAAGAGTATGGAATGCTTTGCTTGTCACGGTAGTAGATTCACCAACTTTAAGTACATTTAAGTCATCATTGGACAAGCATATGGACGTATATGGAATAGTGTAGGTTCGATGGGCTTCAGATTGGTATGACAGGTCGGCACAACATCGAAGCCCGAAGGACCTGTACTGCACCGTAATATTCCACATTCTAATGTTCTATGATTAGCATTAGCAGATCAGTAATGAATCATTGAAGGCTGGAGTATTCTCAATGGACTGAATGGTCTATTGTTGTTCCTTTGTATTATGGTCTTCTCATTAACATACAGAGCAAACAGCAAGGGATTCGGCACCAAATCCTGCTGCTTCCAGCCATTCATTTACTGTCACCCACTGCTTCCTGATGTTAGTCCACTTTTGAATCCATTTTGCCAAATTGTAGACAAAGTCAAATAATTAGATGTTTTACCACCATAAACGTGATATGGTGTTGTTGTTGATGGGACATCTCAGGCCTGCTTATGTCATGCAGAGCAGCTGTCCCTGTTTATGTTATCAGGGAGGGCCGTCTTCCAATTCTCTGCTGATGCCTCAGCCAAATATATGTATATGTACAAGATTGAAAAATGCACAGGATTGTAAAGGACAAGGATAAAGTCGAATCTGTGTTTGTAAATATGGACATATGTATGGCATGATCCAATGTACAGACCATCAAATCATTTATGAATAAAGTATATTTTTGAAATAAAAAAAAATCTTCCAATTCATTTGGAGATCAAAGATGGACCGGGTCCGAAGAGACTCAATGTACAAAGACCAGTGCAATGGGGGAAAAAACACGCCCAATGCCACCCTCACCCTGATGGCCACCTTTGTGTGTGGCTGCATCAAGCTGTGCGTGGATCCCCGGTACGCAAACACCAAGTGTCACTACGTACTGAGGTTCTACCTGTCCCCGGTGTTGCGAAGGATGGGCCTGGCCTCGCTGCCGCGGAACGCTCCGAGTAGTTGGACCGTTCCGTATCACCTATCCTTCGTGGAGAAATTTATGAGGAAAAACACCTTTGACCACAAGTCCATCAGGAAGTGGTCAGCACGTAGCGTCCTTGAGACCCTTCGGGAAAAGGAGAGGGCGGATCCTGTCGAGCGGTTCCCTGAGCAGACTGTCAAAGCCATTTGGCAGAATGCCTCATCGCCAGAACTTTCCAACAAGCACCAAGACGTGGCTTGGCTGGTGGTGAGAAGGGCTCTGCCCGTGAGATCCTTTATGCACGCCCGGACTCTCTGCCGCACCGCACGCTGCCCTCGAAGTGGCTGCGGGGGGGACGAGACTGTCACACACCTCCTTCTGGAATGTGCCTATGCAGAGGCAGTCTGAAGAGGAATGCAGTGGTGCTTGTCGAGGTTCGTCCCGAGCAGCGCCGTGACGCGGGACTCCGTGCTCTATGGCCTGTTCCCTGGGACTCACACCGAGACGAACATTAACTGCGCCTGGAGGATCATCAACTCAGTGAAGGACGCTCTCTGTGCGGTCCGAAACCTGTTGATCTTCCAGCTGAAGGAGTTGACCCTGACCGAGTGTTGCAGACTGGCACATTCCAAGGTCCAGGACTACGTGTTGAGGGACGCGCTGAAGCTTGGGGCAGCTGCCGCCAAGGCGCGGTGGGGAAAGACCACCATGTAACATCTGCCTGCCTAAAGAAGATCAGGGGGCCCATGGGCTCTGCTGATGCCTCAGCCAAATTTTTGTACAAGATTGAAAAATGCACAGGATTGTAAATGACAAGGATAAATTCGAATCTGTGTTTGTAAATGTGGACATATGTATGGCATGATCAAATGTACAGACCATCAAATCATTTTATGAATAAAGTATATTTTTGAAATAAAAAAAAAGTTTTTGTACAATCCACCAGTTATTACTGATAATGCACTGGCAATTGGACAGTGTTTACCTGTAATATTTTTGAATGTTAAGTTTACATTTGGTCAGCCTAATTTTATTCGTGCTCAACTTTTCCGTTGTGGTTTGATACAACTGACTGGCTTCTAAATTACCTCAGAAGGTAGTCAAGAGTCAAGTCACATTGCTGTGGGTCTGGAGGCACATGTAGGTCAGACCATGTAGGGATGGCGGTTTCCTTCCCTAACGGAATTAGTGATCCTAATAGTATTTTTACAACAATCAGCAGTTTCATGATCTTCATTACTGGGATGAGATTTTTATTAATTAATTGAAAGTGAGCTCACTCAACTGTGTTGGAATTAGAACTCATGTCTCCTGTGTCTGGAAGAATAATCCAGTGACATTACTACCAGTATATCATATTGATATTTAAACCCACAGATCCAAAGAAATGAAAACAAAAGACATTGGACAGTTGTGTTCCTTGGTACTATCCGGTGTCAACAGACATTCAGGAATCATCTTTGCCCAGGATATTGCCCATGTCACTGGCTGATTTACTGACAGTTCAAAGGCATTTCGCAACCTTGTCTGTACTTGATAAAAATGTCAGACTGAACCAAATTGTGTAGAACAACTTGTGAGATGAGACTGAAGAAGTGAATCTTAGGCCACTTCATTTGAAGTAACCTTTAATATTCTAGGCTGTTCTCATAAATATTCTTGCAAGAAACGATTATATTAACTGTCTTCCATGTACAAAGGGCAGGTGCTAGGGAACCAAACTTTTTTTTAAAGGAATATGAAAAAATGTGAATAGAACTGAGGGAGAGATTAGGCATAATTTTATTGAAGGAAGAGGTATGCTCAAAAATGGTGAGTGGCCTCCTGTTTCTACTAACCAATCTGAATCTCTCATGTGCTGTGTCCAATATGATCACCTTTGCTAAGTGAAGCAAGTAAAAAGGGATAGGATTGAATGGTGTTCACAAGGGATCCCTCCAGAAAGCTAAAGCAAGGATACTTTCATCATGCATTGGAAAACGAGTAAATGAAATTTGAAATTCTGCACCTGTACCATTTGCTTATGGTTTCTGAGAGGGCCCAAAGGGAGAGGAGAGCAGAGAGCAAGCTTACACTTGGAATGAAGCATGGGCCTAGTAATCTGTCTTTCTGTTATTTGAGGGATAAATCTTGGCCAGAACACTAAGATGTTCTCCCACTACAGTTCTTTCAATAGTGCTACAGTATCTTGTACAGCTTGTTTGTGAGGCTAGTCAGCCCAGAGGACAAAGTAATCCTGGGGTATGTGGCCATGCAGGAGAGGAGATGTGTGATGTGGGGGAACAGGGTAGAGCCCAGCACATCCTTCCTTAGATACGCGACCCAAAACGTATTTTTATTCAGTCATAGAATGTGGGCATCACTGGCTGGGCCAGCATATACTGCCCATCCCTAATTACCCAGAGGGCAGTTGAGAGTAAACCCCATTACTGAGTGTCTAGAGTCACATGTAGACCAGACTCGGCAAGGAGAGAAGATTTCCTTCCTTGAAAGACATTAGTGAACCAGATGGTGTTTCCCACAATTGGCAATGGTTTCATGGGTCATCAGTCCATTTTTAATTCTAGATTTTTTGTGTTTGAATTTAAATTCCACCATCTGCTGTGGTGGGATTTGAATCTGTGTTTCCAGAACATATACTGAGTTTCAGGATGAATAGTGAAATGATAATATCTCTCGGCCAATGTCACCCCGTAAACTGCTCACAAGTTTCCAAATGTGATAATGGAGCATTTCCCAGTGCTGTCATAAAGGGCAGAATCGAGTTAAGCCCTGAGACTGGAAATGAAGTGGGTGGGGGCACTCTCCATCCAGCCAGAAACAAACTGCTGTCTTCCTAACAATGGGATAAAAGTTGGACGTTGATTTGGTGGAGCACTGGGGATGGAGGGCACCTCTCAGTGATAAAGTAGCTTCAACATTTTTTTATGTGTTTGAAAGTCACACTAACTAGCATGTCAGTAAAATGCTGCTGCATCAGATTAAATTGTATCTTTGGAATTCAGTAAATAGTAAATGACAGACACGACTTTTCAGATTCATGGCAGGTTAAAGCAGCGTCCATGCATTGAGCTTTTCTTCTTGGTTCATTTGCGGAGTATCAGCTCCTCTTCCTGCTGTGTGGAGATCTCTGTTCTCCCAGACCAGAGGTGATATTGTGGCAACTGTGAAAGGAGAATTGCTGACCTAGGGATTCAGGGAGGGAGATGGCTGTGAAAAAGCAACAGGGGATGACTAGTATTGTTGGAGGTGATAGCTTAAGGAGATTCACGTGGAACAGAGAGAAGGAAGGCAGATACACAGAAAAGGTCAATGCCTAGAGACAGTGAGTTAAACATGACAGGAGACAGTGGTGTTGTGGGAATGTCACTAGATTAGTAATACGGAGGCACAGGCTAATGTTCTAGGGAGATGATTTCAAATCCCATTAAGACATTTGAATTCAGTCAGCAAATCTGAAATTAAAACTTTTCGAATGGCAACCATGATAGGTGCAGCATTGATAGGGGTGACCATCACACTGTAATTACGGAGATTAAATTCTGTCATAACTATTGTTTTGAACAGCACTACCATTGTGTTCAAGGAGGCAGACTAAACAAATCTAGAAACTTGTGAATGAAAACATCAATGAGGTGCTTCAATGGCAACAGAATTATTCTTCACCTCAAGACCCATCATATAGGATTACAACAAGCAGGGCTACATGATGAATGATTAAGCAAGTAACAGGATGATAACTCATGAATAAGTCCATGCTCAATGATAGGGAGCCCAGTACTTCTGTGTAGAAGTCAAGACTGAGGTATTTGTAACAATCTTCAACCAGAAGAACCAATGGCTGAATCTCCGCCTCCTCCAGATGTCCCCAGCATCATTGAATTGAATTGAATTGAATTAAATTTAATTTATTGTCATGTGTACCAAGGCACAGAGAAAAGCTTTGTCTTGCGAGCAATACAGGCAGATCAGAGTTAAGTAGCATAGATAAGTAAATAATAGGTAAACAGTGGCAAAGATAAAAACCACAGGTACAGGTGAATGCAAAGAGTTTGAGAGTCCATTCAGTATTCTAACAACAGTAGGGTGGGAACTGTTTTGAAACCAGCTGGTGTGTATGTTTGGGCTTCTGTACTTTCTCCTCGATGGTGGAGATTGTAGAAAAACATTGCCAGGGTGTGATGGATCTGTGAGAATGCTGGTGGCCTTTCCTTGACAGTGGGCCTGGATTATATAGATTGGAGGTTGGCCTTTGTGATTGTCTGGGCCGAGTTCACCACTCTCTGTAACCGTCTCCGACCTTGAATGGTATAGCTGCGATATCAGGTAGTGATACATCCAGACAGAATGCTCTCGATGGTGCACCTATTCACTCCATGATATCATGAAATGACTGATGACACTGGAAAGGCTATTGGCCTCGACAACGCTCTGGCAATAGTATCGAAGACTTGTGCTTCAAAAGTAGACATTCTTCTAGCAACACTGTTCCAGTAAAGTGACAACACCAACGTCCACCTGACAATGTGGAAAATTGCCCAGGTGTATCCTGTGGCAAGACAAATCCAACCCAGCGACCTGGGGATTCCAGCAAAGTCAACAGAACCTACTGACCTTCTCACAGGGAAATGAGATGAAGTGGTGGGATCCATTGCGGATGGTTAACAGACAGCAAATCAGAAAGCAAAGATGAATGTAAAAATATCTGATTGGTTAGCCATCGTTTAATTAACCATCACAGCCAGTAACAGAACAGAAACATCACCAGACATTCATCAGAACCCTTGCACAAGACACCAACTCTGTCCAAAGTATCAACCTTGACTGTTTTCTCTGGTCTCAGGACTTGGATAATTAACCTTCTGACCCACTGAGACCTCTTTAACTACTTGAGGCACATCTATAGCTGCCTATGATCATCTATCACCAAACTGGACAGTGCTGCAAAGAAATGTGGTCTGGCTTTGTACGAATATTTTGAAATTCATGTGAAGAATTTATTCAATGGTGATATTCTCAAACAATGTTACTATCTGCTTCACAGCTTTTGTTTCTTTGAATGTAGGTCACTCATAATTTTTTTAGTACGAAGATTTTAATTTGAAATGTTGTTTTGATTTCTTTTCTTTTACGTTTTTAGACTATAAAAGAATGTGGTTAATATAATACTACATCCTAATGCATTCTCATTAACAGCTGAAACACAGGAATTAGTAAATCAATAGGTAAGGACCTTTATTCAGTTTCTAATGCTATTGTGATGTTGTTCCCATATACTGCTCTGCAAAACTCTTTTTTGCTTATTAAGGAAAAATCAATTATCAGTATATTACGTTTCTCAACAGACTGGGTTAGGTGTTGGCATGAAGTTCTAAATTTAACTTTTTATATCCTTTGTGAATTAAGAGTTGATCTAAAAGTCTTATAAATATTCAATTAAGATTTTGATACAATTTCATTTCCCCAGTCTCATTTTTCCTTTCCTTTCAATGTGCTGGTATGTGAAAAAGGCCAGCCAGTTAGCTTAAAGAAGGTGGATGAAAGGTAGGGATAAATGGAGGCAGGAATTTCAGAGCTGGGTTCATTCAGCTTTCTTTGCTGACACACTAGATTCAGGTGCAGAGATGAACACCGCGATGAAAGATATGTCTGCTTTTGAAGTTCCCTATTTTTTCAGGTTGTTATCCAAGAAAATTTCGGAGTCAAAATCAAACACACAGGAGTTATTTTCAGAAATGGCATGAGGCGAGTGAACTCACCAGCACTCTATAAATATCAGTCTGCAGCTCTAACTTTTCAGAATTGTTTTATTTTCCTTCAAGTTTGTGGTTGAAAATGTGAGGTTGCAGTTATTTATTTGGAGGGTTAGTTATAAAAGATCACACTGTATTTTTTTGCCCATTCCTGATGACTGTTCAGAGCATTGGTATCGACTCAGGTACAGGTCAGACTGGGGATGTTACAGACCTGGTGGGTCCTGGCCCATAGACCACAAGGGGCCATTGTCATCCCTCTCTGTTAGGAAGTGTGAGGGGTATCAGGTATCAAAATCATCCTTTTCTCAAGGCTGCTCTTAACATTTCTCAGGGTTTTTGTTTTGATCTTCAGTGGTTTCATTTTCATTCTTTTTAACACGTTTTATTAGGTGATGCAGTGACATTATGAGATTACCTTCTATCAGGGGTATTTGGACTCATACAGAAGCAGAATTAGAAGTCTCATTTCCCACAAAGCGCTCTCATATTTGGAGAACTTCACGATGTGCATCCCACCCACCTTGCGGCTTCTCCAGCTCTGGGTTCCTGGTCTGCAGTTATCAGCCTCTCTGCAGATTGGACAGCAGGTTAACCACTCACCTTCTCTATGCTCCAATCACAGGCTGCTTCCCCCCTTGAACACCAATGGAAACCTATCAGCTGCAAGCGCACGTAAAAACCAGCCTCCAATTGGACGAGCAACTCCTCAAATATTTTGATTGCTCTACAGAGCGGAATAATCTCTCTGTGAATCGTCACATCCATGAGTGAAAATTCCTTAATATTTTGGGAAAGATTTTGTCCTGTATCCCTTTGTACTTTTAGCACTGCCCTGTATGGAACATAGGACAAGACAAGGAGGTGGCACTCCATGAGCAACCACAGACAGTAAGTAGATTAAATCTTGAGTGTTCACCTCATTCTGAATCATGCTCTGGCTAAATGAGTTCAGCAACCTTCAAAGGAGACCCACAAACATTCTCTCCTATAGCTAGTCGATAATCAGCTGATTATTTGAATGCATGATATCATAATGTTTGAATTATTAAAGGAGATGGGATACTGTCTTTTCTCCCAGAGGCCTATGACATTCAGTTTCTCAGATTGTAGTGGAAACTGGGTCTTTGAATAATTTTAAGGCATTGTTAGATAGCTTCTTAATAAATAAAGTAAAACACCAGGACCCAAAACATAATCTCTACTTTCTCTCCACAGATGCTGCCAGACTTGCTGAGTTCCTCTTGCAATTTCTGTTTTGTTTCAGATTTCCAGCATCTGCAGTTTTATTTTAGTGTTTAACTAACTGCCACATCTTTTACAGGTCTGCCCAACTTGGAGAAGTTCTACTGCTGTTTCCGACAGGATGTCCATTCAAATCTTTCTTTATTAACCCCCCTCCACACCAACACCACTACCCTCATGAACTCAGAGAGTTGTTCGGATTTGGTATGCGCGGCCTGAGAGCATGGTGGAGGCAGATTTCATACAAAGTTTCAAAAGAGAACTGAATATATATTTGAAAGAGATGAAGTCAGGGGGCTATAGAGATAGGGCTGGAGAGTGAGACCAGCAGGTAGCTCTTTCAGGAGCTCTAGGCATTGGCCTAGAGATATTATCATTTGACTATTCATCTTGAAACTCAGTATATGTTCTTGTTGTCTAGAGGAATTAAGGGCTACGGGGAGAACGCTGGCAAGTGGAGCTGAAATGCGCATCAGCCATGATTGAATGGCGGAGTGGACTCGATGGGCCGAATGGCCTTACTTCCACTCCTATGTCTTATGGTCTTATGGTCTTATGTTCTGGAAACACAGATTCAAATCCCACCACAGCAGATGGTGGAATTTAAATTCAAAAACAAAAAAAATCAGGTTCCTGAAGAAGGGCTCATGCCTGAAACGTCGATTCTCCTGTTCCTTGGATGCTGCCTGACCTGCTGCGCTTTTCCAGCAACACATTTTCAGCTCTGATCTCCAGCATCTGCAGTCCTCACTTTCTCCTAGGGCATTTATATGATGGCCTAGTTCAATTCATGTGTTGAAGAGTGTGGTGCTGGAAAAGCACGGCTGATCAGGCAGCATCTGAGGAGCAGGAGAGTCGACATTTCAGGCATAAGCTCTTCATCAGGAATGAGGCTACTGGGCCAAGGAGGCTGAGAGATAAATGGGAAGGGGTGAGGAGGGGTGGGGGAGGTAGCTTGGAATGTGATAGGTAGATGAAGGTGGGGGGTGATGGTGATAGGTTAGAGAGGAGGGTGAATGGATAGATGGGAAGGAAGACAGACAGGTAGGCTGGTTCAAGAGGGTGGTGCGGATTTGAGAGGGGAGGGGAAATAGGGAAACTGGTGATATCCACATTGATCCCATGAAGTTTGAGGGTCCCAAGGTGAAGATGTGGCATTTTTTCTCAAGGCATTGGGTAGTTAGGGTATGGTGATGGAGGAGGCCCAGGACCTGCATATCCTTGGTGAAGTGGGAGGGAGAGTTAAAATGTTCAGCCATGGAGTGAAGGTGTTAGTTGGTGCGGGTGTTCCGGAGATGTTCTCTGAAACGATCCGCAAGTTGGTGTCCTATCTCTTCGATGTAGAGGACACTACATTGGGTGCAACAGATACAGTTGGTGAGTGTGTGGAAGTACAGATAAATTTCCATTGGTTGTGGAAGGATCCTTTGGGGCTTTGGACGGAAATGAGGGGGGAGGCGTGGACGCAGGGTTTGCACTACTTGTGGTGGCAGGGAAGGTGCTGGGAGGGGAGGGTGGGTTGTGGGAGGCATGGACCTGACAAGAGAGGGGAAGAAGGAGGGAATGATCTCTCCAAAATGCAGATGGGATTGGGAAGGGAAATATATCCTTGGTGGTGGGGTCTGTTTGTAGGTGGCAAAAGTGGCGGAAGATGATGCAATGTATCCTGAGGTTGGTGGGGTGGAAGCTGAGTACCGGGAGGATTCTACCCTTTGCACGGTTGGTGGGGGGGTGGTGGTGGTGTTCAAGGGCAGAGGTGCGAGAAGTGGAGGAAATCATCGACCATGTGTGAAGGGAAAGTGCAGTCTTTGAAGAAGGAGGCCATCTAGGATGTTCTATGGTGGGATTGGTCCTCCTGGGAGCAGATGCACCAGCGGCAGAGCCATTCCTGATGAAAGGCTTATGCTCAAAACATGATTCTCCTGCTCCTCGGATACTGCCTGACTGGCTGTGCTTTTCCAGCACCACACTCTTCAACCCTGATGCTGGTGGAAACATCTTCTGTGCACCCACTGTATCCAGGCCTTTCAGTATTCTATAAGTTTAATTCAGATTCCCCCCCCACTCCATCCTTCTAAACTCCATCGAGTACAGACCCAGAGTCCTCAACTGCTCCTCACATGACAAGCCCTTCATTCCCAGGATCATGTTTATGAACATTCTCCGGACCCCTTCCAAGACCAGCACATCCTTCCTTAGATACAGGGCCCAAAACTGCTCACAATATTCCAAATGCAGTCTGACCAGAGCCTTATACAGCCTCAGCAGCACATCCCTGCTCTTGTATTCTATTTGTTTTGAAATGAATGCTAACATTGCCCTTGCCTTCCTACCTGCCAACTGAACTTGCCAATTAACCTTAAGAGAATCCTGAACCAGGACTCCCAAGTCCCTCTGAGACTTTTTTGAAGGTTTTCCCCATTTAGAAAATAGACCACACGTCTATTCTTCCTACCAAAATGCATAACCTCACACTTTCCCACACTATATTCCATCTGCCATTTCTTTGCCCACTGTCCCAGCCTGTCCAAGTCCTTCTGCAGCCTCCCCACTTCCTTAATACAACTTGTCCCTCCACCTATCTTTGTGTCATTTGCAAATGTAACAACAATGCCCTTAGTTCCTTCATCCAGATTGTTAATGTATGACATGAAAAGTTTTGGCCCCAACACAGATCTTTGCGGAACTCCATGAGCCACTGGCTGCCATCCTGAAAAAGACCCCTTTATCCTCATTCTCTGCCTTTTGCCAGTCAGCCAATCCTTTATCCATGCATTCTCTGCTCTCGAGAAAGCAACACTAGCTTATCCAGCCTCTCTTCATCGTTGAAATGTTTCATCTCAAGTAACATCTTGGTGAATCTCCTCCACACCTACTCCAGTACAATACAATCCTTCCTGTAGGGAAGTGACCAGAACTGCACACAATACTCCAGCTGTGTCCTAAGTAAAATCCTGTACAGCTCTAACATAACCTCCCTGCTGTTACAATTAATGCCATGACTGATAAAGGCCAGCATCCCATATACCTTCTTGACTATCCTATTAACTTCTCCTGCCATCTCCAATCTCCCAAGATCCTTCTGTTCCTCTGAGTTTCCTGACATTCTCCTATTCATTGAGAACTCCCTTATTCTGAAAATTCTTCCAAAGCGCATCACCTCACATTTGTCACATTAAATTCCATCTGCCACTGATCTGCCCATCTAACCAATCTGCTTTTATCCTCCTGTAACCTAACATCGTCTCCCGCAAAGTCAATCACCTGGCTAATCTTCAATCTCCAAGGTATCAGCAAGTTTACTAATCACAAACTCCCTGCACATTTTATTCAATATTGTTTATATATATCACAAACAACAGTGGACACAGTGAAGATCCCTGTAGTACACCACTGGACACTGGCCTCCAGTCACACAAACAGCCTTCGAACACCACCCTCTGTCTCCTACCACAAAGTCAATTTTGGATCCAATTTACTAAGTTACCCTGGCTCCCATTGCTTTTACCTTGTATATATTGTACAAATATAAAGATTTTGAAACATAAGATTTCATAACATAATGATATTAATCCCTTAAATGCACTACTGTATCCACACCAGAGACAATCCCCTTCTCTTTCATAACTATAGCGCTTGACTTAACTGCAGTTTCAATTCCAGTCTTAAGAATTTGAACACCTCTTCTGTAAGTCTTACTACAATTGAGCATCAAATAACCTCTTTATGGCTTTAATTAAACACATCTGGTCCTGAGATTTAAAACTAAACTCCTTACACTGAGGTAACCTATTTATTAACTGTTTTTAATTATCTTCCTCTTCTCAAGAACAACTGATCCCTACATCCAACTTTAGCCAAGACTTCTGTGAACTCTCAAACTAAGCACCAAACCTTTTCTTTTTCCCAAGCTAATTGGAACTTTTTTTTTGTTCTTATTCATTCATGAGATGTGAGCCATAAGTTCAGCCAGCATTTATTTCCCAGAGGGGAGTGAATGTTCAGCCAGCATTTATTGCCCATTCCTAATTACCCAGAGGGCAGTCAAGAGTCAACCTCATTGCTGTGGGTTTGGAGTCACATGCAGGCCAGACCAGGTGAGGATAACAGTTTTCCTTCCCTGAGGGACATTAGTGAATCCAATGAGATTTTATAAAAATTGGCAGTGGTTACATGTTTGCTAAGATCAGTTTTCTTTTAATTTCAGATTTTCCTTTTCTAATTGAATTCAGATTTCACCATCTGCCATGGTGAGACTAGAACTCATGTTCTCAGAAGGTTAGCCTGGCTTCATTCTGATTTTCTGACAGCGTAACATTTTAATCATTTGTCTCCATAAGACTGCAGCAGTTTCCCACTATCAAACCCTATCACAATGCAGGATTATTCAGTCGTCATCATCATCATCATTGGCAATCCCTCTTCCACTCTCAGGGGGGAGTCTGTAGGTGCTGTCCAGACCGATGGGGCTACCATTGTCTCTGTTCCACTTGGGTCAGACAGTGATCATGGGAAGGGGTGGGTGGGGTGTTGGTGAGGCAGCGCGCTCCTTACGCTGTTTTCTCCTGGTTTCCGCCTTCTCCTGACGAGTCTCGAGGTGCACAATGTCTTCCTGGTTTCTCCTCTTCCACTTTGAACGGTCTTGGACCAGTGATTCCAAGTGACTGTGGGAATGCTGCACCTCCCCAGTGAGACCATGAACTAAAGCATTTCTTCTGTCCACCTCGGGCTCACCTGTTGTTTTGGAGCTGGGAGTAGAGCTCCAACTTGGGCAGTCTTGTGTGGATCATGCTGATGTCGTATCCAGCCCCTCGCAGCCGATCAAGGGGATGTCAGTGCCACTATGTTGGGGACGTTGGCCTGGTCAAGGACGCTGGTGTTGATGTGTCTGTCTTCCCAGTGGATTCACAGGACCTCACACAGGCAGCATTGGTGGGATAGCTCCAGCACCTTGAGGTCCCTGCATAGACAGTTCACACCTCAGTGCCGTGTAGGAGGGTGGGAACCATCACAGCTCTCTATACAATGAGCTTGGTGTTGGATCTGAAGTTGTTGTCCTCGAACACCCTTTTCCCTCAGACAGCCCCAGGCTATGTTAGTACACTGGAGGCAGTGCTGGATCTCTTCATCAATAGATGTTTTGGATGACAGGACACTCCCATTGAGAGTTATAAGGTAGCCAGGAAGGATCTGAAGAGAGAGCTAAGAGCAGCAAGGAGGAGACATGAAAAGTCCTTAGTTGGTAGGATTAGGGAAAACCCAAAGGCTTTCTATAGGTATGTCAGGAATAAAAGAATGACTAGGGTAGGAATAGGTCCAGTCAAGGATAGTAGTGAGAAGTTGCGTGTGGAGGCTGAAGAGATTGGGGAGACACTGAATGAATACTTTTCGTCAGTATTCACTCAGGAACAGGACATTGTTGCCGATGTGAATACTGAGTCACAATTAATTAGAATGGACAGCTTTGAGGTATGTAGGGAAAAGGTGTTGGAAATCCTGGAAAGGGTGAAAATAGATAAGTCCCCTGGGCCTGATGGCATTTATCCTAGGATTCTCTGGGAAGCAAGGGAGGAGATTGGAGAGCCATTGGCCTTGATTTTTATGTCCTCGTTTTCTACAGGAATAGTGCCAGAAGACTGGAGGATAGCTAATGTGGTTCCCTTGTTCAAGAAGGGGAGTAGGGATAACCCTAGTAACTATAGGCCGGTGAGCCTCACTTCTGTTGTGGGCAAAGTCTTAGAGAGAATTGTAAGGGATAGGATTTATGAACATCTGGATAGGAATGATGTGATCAAGGATAGTCAGCATGGTTTTGTGAAGGGCAGGTTCTGCCTCACAAACCTTCTTGAATTCTTTGAGAAGGTGACTAAGGAGGTGGACGAGGGTAAAGCAGTAGATGTGGTGTATATGGATTTTAGTAAGGCATTTGATAAGGTTCCCCATGGTAGGCTACTGCAAAAAATACGGAGGTATGGCATTGAGGGTGAGTTGGAGGTTTGGATTAGGAACTGGCTGGCTGGAAGAAGACAGAGGGTAGTAGTTGATGGTAAAGGTTCATCTTGGAGTGCAGTTACTAGCGGTGTTCCGCAAGGATCTGTTTTGGGACCATTGCTGTTGGTATTTTTATAAATGACCTGGAGGAAGGGTTAGAAGGTTGGGTGAGCAAGTTTGTGGATGATACGAAAGTCGGTGAAGTTGTTGACAGTGAGGAAGGATGTGTCAGGTTACAGCGGGATATAGATAAGCTGCAGAGCTGGGCAGAAAGGTGGCAAATGGAGTTCAATGTGGGTAAGTGTGAGGTGATTCACTTTGGTAGGAGTAACAAGAAGATGGATTACTGGGCTAATGGTAGACTACTTGGTAGTGTGGTTGAACAGAGGGATCTTGGTGTCCATGTCCACAGATCTTTGAAAGTTGCCACCCAGATAAATAGTGCTGTGAAGAAAGCATATGGCGTACTGGCTTTTATTGGTAGAGAAATTGAGTTCCGGAGTCTTGAGTTAGTGTTGCAGTTGTATAAGACTCTGGTGCGGCCGCATCTGGAGTATTGTGTGCAGTTTTGGTCGCCATACTATAGGAAGGATGTGGAGGCACTGGAACGGGTGGAGAGGAGGTTTACCAGGATGTTGCCTGGTATGGTAGGAAGATCGTATGAGGAAAGGCTGAGGCACTTGGGGCTGTTTTCATTGGAGAAAAGAAGGTTTAGGGGTGACTTGATAGAGGTGTACAAGATGATTAGGGGTTTAGATAGGGTTGACCATGAGAACCTTTTTCCACGTATGGAGTCAGCTATTACGAGGGGGCATAGCTTTAAATTAAGGGGTGGTAGGTATAGGACAGATGTTAGGGGTAGATTCTTTACTCAGCGAGTCGTGAGTTCATGGAATGCCCTGCCAGTAGCAGTGGTGGAATCTCCCTTTTTATGGGCATTTAAACAGCCATTGGATAGGTATATGGAGGATAGTGGGCTAGTGTAGGTTAGGTGGGCTTGGATCGGCGCAACATCGAGGGCCAAAGGGCCTGTACTGCGCTGTATTATTCTATGTTCTATGTACCGGAAGTGATCAATGTTCTCTAAGGCCTCCCCATGGACTTTGATCATTGAGGTTTGTTCCACAACACGAGGCCAGGTTGGTGAAGGGCCATTGTCTCTGTACTCTCCCGACGACACCACCCCTGGCATTGCAGTGTTTCCTCAGACCTGTCCTACGTCAAAACAGTACCCACATCTCTCCCTCAGTGCTGTCCCAGTCTCAATGCAGGGCTCCCTCTGTGCTGTCCCAGTCTCAATGCAGGGCTCCCTCTGTGCTGTCCCAGTCTCAATGCAGGGCTCTCTCTGTGCTGTCCCAGTCTCAATGCAGGGCTCCCTCTGTGCTGTCCCAGTCTCAATGCAGGGCTCCCTCTGTGCTGTCCCAGTCTCAATGCAGGGCTCTCTCTGTGCTGTCCCAGTCTCAATGCAGGGCTCCCTCTGTTCTGTCCCAGTCTCAATGCAGGGCTCCCTCTGTGTTGTCCTAGTCTCAATGCAGGGCTCCCTCTGTGCTGTTGTGAGAATCAATGAGTTTTATTTTTTCCACATTAAATAGGCCAGTGACACAATTGCAGTTAAAAGCCAACTGCAGATTTGTGTTGCCATGGATTGTTGAGCTCAAGAGGGGGCCTTGATGTTCTTTATAAATACAATTTTGCAATAGATTTTTCTCCTCACCAGGCAAAACTTGCTGCCTGTTTTCTTTTCACCTCATTATCTGACACATAAAATACAGCAGGCAGCCCTGCAGTGAGCAACATGCTCAGTTGACTTTCCATCAGCCAGATTCATCCTCCTCCTTTACACATCTTACTCTCATGCTTTCTGTTTATCTCTTACTCTCTAACTCACTCTCTACCTCATTCCCTCTCTCTTTTCTCTCCCTCCCTCTCACTCCACCTAACTCACACTATCTCCTGCCTCTATCTCATTGTCTGTTGCTCCCTGGACTCTGCTGTTGCTGCCAGTTTACAGAGAGATGTCCTCTGGTCTGAGCTCACTGACATTACAGAACATTCACATGAGCCTTCTGTTGACTGTCTGTAAATGTACTATTTCTGAAACAGTTAAAGAACGGAGGTAATGAAATAATCGCAACAGCCATGACAACGACATGTGAAATGATAAGCTCCCCCACTCCCAAGGTAAAAACAATGACTGCAGATGCTGGAAACCAGATTTTGGATTAGTGGTGCTGGAAGAGCACAGCAGTTCGGGCAGCATCCGAGGAGCAGCAAAATCACTCCCACTCCCAACACAGCTCACAGCCTACCCCAAACCCAGCCCCCTCCACTCCCCACTCCCACCCAGCTCTGTCCCCATCACTGGCTCAGCTCACCAACCCATTCCCAACATTACTTGGGGTAAAGATTCAGGCAAAAACTTTGAGGCATACTGAAGGTACAGAGTGAATCTTCACCAGCCTCATACAGCCTGCTCCTCAGCGCTGACTTCTCTGTCTGGGGTTGACCCCTCTGTCTGATGTTGCCTCTCTCTCTGGGGTTGACCTCTTGGTCTGGTGTTGACCTGATTGTCTGGAGCTGACCTCACTGTCCAGAGTTTACCTCTCTGTCTGGGGTTGACCCCTCTCTTTGGAGTTGACCTCACTGTCCAGAGTTGACCTCACTGTCCAGAGTTGACCTCTCTGTCCAGTGTTGACCTCTCTGTCCAGTGTTGACCTCTCTGTCCGGGGGAGTTGACCTCTCTGTGTGATGTTGACCTCTCTGTCTGTAGCTGAACTCTCTCTGGGGTTGACCTCTCTGTCTGTAGCTGACTTCTCTGTCTGGGGTTGACCCCTCTCTTTGGAGCTGACCTCACTGTCCAGAGTTGACCTCTCTGTCCAGTGTTGACCTCTCTGTCCGGGGGAGTTGACCTCTCTGTGTGATGTTGACCTCTCTGTCTGTAGCTGACCTCTCTCTGGGGTTGACCTCTCTGTCTGTAGCTGACCTCTCTGTCTGGGGTTGACTTCACTGTTTATCTGATGATTTCATGCAAACTCTTTACATCAGTTGAGAGAGTGCACTTTCTTACTTTATCTGACCTGGGGTCTGGTAAGTAGTCGCTGTGGCATGTTTCAAATCACGGTGGAAGGCACCCGGGGCGTCATTTTTACAGCTATTATCTCTGGAACTAACATCATGAAAACAGATTACCCTCCAGCCCCTGTGATTATCATTTTGCAGTATTTGGGATCTTGCTTTGTGCATATTGGTAACCACATTTTCAACAGTGACAATATTTCAAAAGCACTAAATTGGCACTGAAACACTTGGGAAATACCAGGGTTATGAAGTGTACAATATTAATGCATTTTTTTTTAAGGGCTGGTGGTCCTTATCTTTAATTTTGCAGATTAATCAGTCCTTGCTCATTTGGGTCAATCAGAAGTTCCAGAGGGAAGGGAAACATAAAAGGGATATTTGTCCATGAGGATTAACATAAATAAAAGGAGGTCAACACAGAGGTATTTGTATGCATGGTTTATAAAAATGTAGTGCGATCATTATTCATGGGTAATGCATTATGAATAAATGTAATTCTGCAGATTTGGTGACAGCTTTTAATATGCACAGCACTGAATTTTACCCAACACCACTTAAAAAACCTTTCAGGATTTTGTGCAGTGGGACATAAGCTCCTATATTTCATTTTCTCTTCCCTAAATTTCAATTGATTAAGAAGCTGGCAGATTTGCAAAGAGAAATGAGGGGAATTGTTCCTGAAACAAAATAATCCTGCTTCCTTTATCACCACCCCCATGACCATTGCCCCAACTCCATCTCCCCCCGTCCCCCCAAACATACGCATATACACATAAATACTTCATGTTGCAGAATTAAATATTAATGCTAAGGTCTGGAGAGTGAAGAATAAAACTCTGAACATCTTACCATCCAACAAAATACCCTGTACAGAATTTGTTCTATTAAAAATGTATGTAACCTTCTATTGTGAATGTTTAAGTGAGTTAGGTTCAGAAATATTCTTCGGATGAAGAAAGTTTGGATCGATGTGTTTGTGCTCGGCCCAATTTTAAGTTGAAATAGAATTTGTTCAGGCAGTGACTCAATTTCCTTTTGTGACATAGCTGGCCTCTGTCTCGGGAATTTGCACAGACCCCAGTGGGAGGGGTCGGGTAGAGATTCATGGTGAAACATCAGGCAGCTCCAGCTAGTTAGGAGAAAGGCCTGGCCCTCAGAGGGAAGAACAGAGCAAGGAGGAATGAGGAAAAGCAACAAGAGGTATGAGACTAGAGAGGGACACTCAGGAAAGTTGGAGTGAGCAACTGATTGGGTGGGATAACGTGTATGAGGACTTCGAAGTGCGTAATGGTTATCTTACTATGATAGCAATCCAGAGACCTGCTCAAAGAGTGAATGAGCAAATCTTATTCTGGCAGCTAGTGGAATTTAAAATTAGTCAACTTGCGGGTAGATAGGGTAGAGAAGAAGGTGATTGGTATGCTTTCCTTTATTGGTCAGAGCATTGAGTGCAGGGGTTGGGAGGTCATGTTGCAGCTGTCCAGGACATTGGTTAGGCCACTTTTGGAATATTGCATGCAATTCTCATCTCCTTCCTGTTGAAAGGATGTTGTGAAAGTTGAAAGGGTTCAGAAAAGATTTGCAAGTATGTTGCCAGGGTTGGAAGGTTTTAGCTATATGGAGAGGCTGAATAGGCTAGGGCTGTTTATCCTGGAGCAACAGAGGCTGAGAGGTGACCTTATAGAGGTTTATAAAATCATGAGGGGCATGGATTGGGTAAATACACAAATACACACCTAGGGTGGGGGAGTCCAGAACTGGAAAGCATAGATTTAGGGTGACGGGAAAGATTTAAAAGGAAAATAAGGAGCAACGTTTTCACACAGAGGGTGGTGTGTGCATTGAATGAGCTGCCAGAGGAAGCGGTGGAGGCTGGTAAAATTACATCATTATAAGGCATCTGGATGGGTATATGAATAGGAAGAGTTTAGAGGAATATGGGCCAAATGCTGGCAAATGGGACTAGATTAGGCTAGGATATCTGGTTGGCATGGACGAGTTGGATTGAAGGGTCTGTTTCCGATCTGTACACCTCTATGACACTGTGACTCTACAACTCAATCTGCAATAAAATGTTAATTTCAGTGATAGTGATCATGAAACCACTGGATTATTGTAAAAACCCACTGGGTTCACAAATATGCTGTGGATTAGAAAATCCTTTGGACAACATGTGGTCAAACCCACAGCAATGTGTATCCTTTACTTTGTTTTCTGAAGTTGACCAGCAAGTCATTTGGTTACATCTCTTGTGGCAGACTGATACAAGAGGTGATATCAGGAATGAGCTGGCAAGATGGATACAGAATGGGCTTGGTCATAGGAGACAGTTAGTAGCAGTGGAAGGATGATTTTTGGAATGGAGGGCTGTGATGAGTGGTATTCCACAAAGATCAGTGCTGGGAACCGTACTACTGTTGTGATGCACAGAAGTGATTTGGAGGAACATAGACCATACAATATTGCAGCGCAGTACAGGCCCTTTGGCCCTCAATGTTACGCCGACCTGTGAAACCAATCTGAAGCCTATCTAACATACACTATTCCAGTCTTGTCCATATGCCTATCCAAAGACCAAAGTTGGCGAGTCTACTACTATTGCAGGCAGTGTGTTCCACACCCCTACTACTCTGTGTAAAGAAACTACCTGTGACATCTGTCCTATATTTATCATCCATCAATTTATAGCTATGTTCCCTCATGCTCGTCATCACCATCTGAGCAAAAAGCCTCTCACTATCCACCCTATCCAACCCTCTGATTATCTTATATGTCTCAATTAAGTCACATCTCAAACTTCTTCTCTCGAATGAAAACAGTCTCAAGTCTCTCAGCCTTTCCTCATAAGACCTTCCCTCCATACCAGGCAACATCCTGGTAAACCTCCTCTGAACCCTTTCCAAAGCTTCCACATCCTTCCTATAATGCGGTGACCAGAACTGTACGCAATACTCCAAATGTGGTCGCACCAGCATTTTGTACAGCTGTAGCATGACCTCGTGGCTCTGAAACTCAATCCTTCTACCAATAAAAGCCTACACACCGTATGCCTTCTTAACAACCCTATCAATCTGGGTGACAACTTTGAGGGATCTATGTACATGGATGCTGAGATCTCTCTGCTCAGCTGCATGACCAAGAATCTAACCATTAACCCAGTACTCTTTATTCACGTTACACTTTCCAAAGTGAATCACCTCATACTTTTCCACATTAAACTCCATTTCCAGCCTAGCTCAGCGGTTTATCTGTGTTCCTCTGTAATCTAAACATACTTTGTCACTATCCACAAATCTACTGACCTTAATTTCATCAGAAAATTTACTAACCCATCCTTCTTTGCCCTCATCCAGGTCATTTATAAAAATGACAAACAGCAGTGGACTCAAAACAGATCCTGGCTGAACTCCAGGATGAACTTTTCCCATCAACCACCACCCTCTGTCTTCTTTCAGTTAGCCAATTTCTGATCCAAACTGCAAAATTACCTTCAATCCCATGCCTCCATATTTTGTACAATAGCCTCCCATGGGAACCTTATCAAACATCTTATGAAATCCATATACACCACATCAACAGCTTTACCTTGATCCACCTGTTTGGTCACCTTCTCAAAGAACTTGGTAAGGATTATGAGGCATGACCTACCCTTCACAAAGCTGTGTTGACTATCCCTAATCAACTTATTCCTTTCCAGATGATTATTAATCCTCTCTCTTATGACCCTTTCCAACACTTAACCCAGAACCAAAGTAAGGCTCACTGGTCTATAATTACTCGGGGTGTCTCTACTCCCCTTCGTGAACAAGGGGAAAACATTTGCTATCCTCCAGTCTTCTGGCACTATTCCTGTAGACAATGACAAAATAAAGCCAAAGGCTATGCAATCTCTTCCCTGGCTTTCCAGAGAATCCTTCGATAATTTATTTTCGGCCCAGCAGACTGATCTATTTTTACACTTTCCAGAATTGCTAACACCTCCTCCTTGTGAACCTCAATCTCATTTGTCTAGTAACCTGTATCTCAGTATTCTCCTCGACCACCTTGTCTTTTTCTAGTGTGAACACAGACGAAACGTATTCATTTAGCACTTCTCCTATCTCTTCTGACTCCATGCGTAACTTTGCACTACTGTCCTTGATTGGCCCTAATCTTACTCCAGTCATTCTTTTATTCCTGATATACCTATAGAAGGGTTTAGGGTTTTCCTTGATCCTATCCACCAATGACTTCGCATGTCTCCTCCTGGCTCTTCTTAGCTCTCTTTTTAGGTCATTCCTGACTAACTTGTAACTCTCAAGTGTCCTAACTGAGCCATCACATCTCATCCTAACAAAAGCCTTCTTCTTCCTCAACCACTTCCTCCCTGCCTAGCAGGTACATTTTAGCAAGGATATACAGTCGCTGTTCCTTCAATAAGCTCCGCATTTCAATGATGCCCATTCCCTGCAGTTTACTTCCCTATCCTATACATCCTAAATCTTGCCTCATCACATCCTAATTGCCTTTCCCCCAGCTATAACTCTTGTGCTGCGGTATATACAGATCCCTTTCCATCGCTAAAGTAAACATAACCGAATTGGTCACTAACACCAACGTGCTCACCTACCTCCAAATCTAAACCTGGCCTGGTTCATTATTCAATACCAAACCTAATGTGGCCTCACCCCTTGTTGGCCTGTCTACATACTGTGTCAGAAAACCCTCCTGTACACATTGGACAAAAACTGACCCATCTAAAGTACTTGAATTATAGTGCTCCCAGTCAATATTCGGAAAGTTAATCTCTCCCATAACAACTACCTTATCACTCCTACCGAGGATTATCTTTGCTATCCTTTCCTCTACATCTCTGGAACTATTCAGAGGATGACAGAAAACTCCCAACAGGGTGACCCCTCCTTTCCTGTTTCTAACCTCAGCCCATACTATCTCAATAGACAAGTCCTCAAACGTTCTTTCTGCCACGGTAATACTGTCTTTGACTAACAATGTCACATCCCTCTCCCCTTTTACCATCTTCTCTGTTCTTACTGAAATATCTAAACCCTGGAACCTGCAATAACCATTCCTGTCCCTGCTCTACTTATGGCTCCGAAATGGTCACAACATCAAAGTCCCAGGTACCAACCCATGCTGCAAGTTCTGCCACCTTATTCCGGATGCTCCTGGCGTTGAAGTAGACACACTTCAAGCCAACATCTTGCTTGCTGGTGTCCTCTTGGGACCTTGAAGCCACTTTTCTGACCTCACTATTCTCAACCTCCTGTATACTCGAACTACAATTTAGGTTCCCATCCCCCTGGTGAATTAGTTTAACCCCTCCCAAAGGGCATTAGCAAATTTCCCCTCCAGGATTTTAGTACACCTCTGGTTCAGGTGAAGACCGTCTTGTTTGCAGAGGTCCAACCTACCCCAGAATCAACCCCAATTATCCAGGAATCCAAAACCCTTTGTCCTGCACCATCCCTGGAGCCATGTGTTCAACTGCTCTCTCTCCCTATTCCTCGCCTCGCTGACATGCGGCATGAGCAACAAATCAGAAATAACAACTGTTTGTTCTAGCTCTAAGGTTCACCCGAGCTCCCTGGATTTCTGTCTTAAATCCCCATCTCTCTTCCCACCTTTGTCGTTGGTGCCTATGTGGACCATGACTTGGGGCTACTCTCCTCCTCCTCAAGGATCCTGAAAACATGATCAGAGATATCACGAACCCTGGCATCTGGGAGGCAACACACCAACCATGAATCTCTCTCGTTCCCACAGAACCTCCTATCTGTCCCCCTAACTATGGAGTCCCCAATGACTACTGCTCTGCTCCTCTTCCCCCTTCCCTTCTGAGCAACAAGGACAGACTCTGTGCCAGAGGCCTGTGCCCCATTGCTTACCCCTGGTAAGTCATCTCCCTCAACAGTATCCATAACAATTTACTTGCTATTGAGGTGAACGGCCACAGGGGATGCCTGCACTGCCTGCTGGTTCCCTTTCCATCCCCTGACTGTAACCCATCTACCTTATTCTTTTACCTGAGGTGTTACTACATCAGGAAAATGTGGCTGATCTAATTAGTAAGTTTGTGGATGTTACAAAAGTTGATGGAGTTGCAGATAGTAAGGAGGACTGTCAGATTATATAGCAGGGTATAGATATGGAGGCACGGCAGAAAAATGGCAGATGCAGTTTAACCCAGACAAATATGTGGTGATGCATTTTGGAAGGTCAAATACATAGGGTCATAGTCATAGAGATGCAGAGCACAGAAACGGACCCTTCGGTCCAACTCATCCATGCTGATCATCAAACCCAACCCAATCTAATCCCACTCCAAACCCTTCCTATTCATATACCCATCCAGATGCCTTTTAAATGTTGCAATTATACTAGCCTCCATCACTTCCTCTAGCAGCTCACTCCATACACTCTGAGTGAAAAAGTTGCCCCTTGGGTCTCTTTTGTATATTTCCCCTCTTATCCTAAACCTCTGCCCTTGTCTATTTACCCTATCCATGCCCCTCATGATTTTCTCAACCTCTATAAGGTCACCCCTCAGCCTCCGACGCTCCAGGGAAAACAGCCCCAGCCTGTTCAGCCTCTCCCTATAGCTAAAATCCTCCAACTCTGGCAACATCCTTGTAAATCTTTCCTGAACCCTTTCAAGTTTCACAACATCCTTCCTATAGGAAGGAGACCAGAATTGCACGCAACATTCCAAAAGTGGCCTCACCAATGTCCTGTACAGCTGCAATTGATCTCCCAACTTCTGCACTCAATACTCTGACCAATAACGCAAAGCATACCAAATGCCTCCTTCACTATCCTATCTACTTGCGACTCCACTTTCAAGGAGCTATGAACCTGCACTCCAAGGTCTCTTTGTTCAGCAACACTCCCTTAGACCTTACCACTAAGTCTATAAGTCCTGCTAAGATTTGCTTTCCCAAAATGCAGCACCTCACAATTATCTAAATTAATCTTCATCTGCCACTTCTCAACCCATTGGCCCATCTGATCAATATCTCATTGTAATCTAAGGTAACCTTCTTTGCTTTCCACTACACCTCCAAATTTGGTGTCATCTGCAACTTACTAACTATTCCTCTTATGCTCACATCTAAATTATTTATAAAAATAACAAAAAGTAGTGGACACAGCACCAAACGTTGTGGCACTCCACTGGTCACAGGCCTCCAGTCTGAAAAGCAACCCTCCACCACTAGTTCTCCCTGTAATCCATGAGATCTAAACTTGCTAATCAGTCTCCCATGGGGAACCTTGTCGAAAACCTTACTGAAGTCCATAAAGATCACATCCACCACTCTGCCCTCATCAATCCTCTTTGTTACTTCTTCAAAAACTTAGTCAAGTTTGTGAGACATGATTTCCCACCCACAAAGCCATGTTGACTATCCCTAATCAGTCCTTGCCTTTCCAAATACATGTACATCCCGTCCCTCAGAATTCCCTCCAGCATCTTGCCCACCACTGAGGTCAGGCTCACTGGTCTATAGTTCCCTGGCTTGTCCTTACCACCCTTCTTAAACAGTGGCACTACGTTAACCAACCTCCAATCTTCTGGCTTCTCACCTGTGACTATCGATGACACAAGTATCTCAGCAAGAGGCCCAGCAATCACTTTCTGGATTAGTGGTGCTGGAAGAGCACAGCAGTTCAGGCAGCATCCAAGTAGCTTCGAAATCGACGTTTCGGGCAAAAGCCCTTCATCAGGAATAAAGGCAGTGAGCCTGAAGTGTGGAGAGATAAGCTAGAGGAGGGTGGGGGTGGGGAGAGAGTAGCATAGAGTACAATGGGTGAGTGGGGGAGGGGATGAAGGTGATAGGTCAAGGAAGAGAGGGTGGAGTAGATAGGTGGAAAAGAAGATAGGCAGGTAGGACAAGTCTGGACAAGTCAAGGGGACAGTTACTGAGCTGGAAGTTTAGAACTAGGGTGAGGTGGGCGAAGGGGAAATGAGGAAGCTGTTGAAGTCCACATTGATGCCCTGGAGTTGAAGTGTTCCGAGGCGGAAGATGAGGCGTTCTTCCTCCAGGCGTCTGGTAGTGAAGGAGCGGCGGTGAAGTAAGCCCAGGATCTCCATGTCCTCGGCAGAGTGGGAGGGGGAGTTGAAATGTTGGGCCACGGGGCGGTGTGGTTGATTGGTGCGGGTGTCCCGGAGATGTTCCCTAAAGCGCTCTGCTAGGAGACGCCCAGTCTCCCCAATGTAGAGGGGACCGCATCGGGAGCAACAGATACAATAAATGATATTAGTGGATGTGTAAGGCTCCTTTAGGGCCTTGGATAGAGGTGAGGGAGGAGGTGTAGGCGCAAGTTTTACAGTTCCTGCGGTGGCAGGGGAAAGTGCCAGGATTGGAGGGTGTGTTGTTTGGGGGCGTGGACCTGACCAGGTAGTCGCGGAGGGAACGGTCTTTGCGGAAGGCGGAAAGGGGTGGGGAGGGAAATATATCCCTAGTAGTGGGGTCTGTTTGGAGGTGGCGGAAATGTCGGCGGATGATTTGGTTTATGCGAAGGTTGGTAGGGTGGAAGGTGAGCACCAGGGGCGTTCTGTCCTTGTTACAATGGAGGGGTGGGGCCTGAGGGCGGAGGTGCAGGATGTGGATGAGATGTGTTGGAGGGCATCTTTAACCATGTGGGAAGGGAAATTGCGGTCTCTAAAGAAGGAGGCCATCTGGTGTGTTCTGTGGTGGAACTGGTCCTCCTGGGAGCAGATCCGGCGTTGGCGGAGGAATTGGAAATACGGGATTGCATTTTTGCAAGAGGTAGGGTGGGAAGAGGTGTAATCCAGGTAGCTGTGGGAGTAGGTGGGTTTGTAAAAAATGTCAGTGTCAAGTCGGTCGTCATTAATGGAGATGGAGAGGTCCAGGAAAGGGAGGGAGATGTCAGAGATGGTCCAGGTAAATTTAAGGTCAGGGTGGAATGAGTTGGTGAAGTTGATGAATTGCTCAACCCCCTCGCGGGAGCACGAGGTGGCGCCAATGCAGTCATCAATGTAGCGAAGGAAGAGGTGCGGAGTGGTGCCGGTGTAATTACAGAAGATCAACTGCTCTATGTAGCCAACAAAGAGACAGGCATAGCTGGGGCCCATACGTGTGCCCATGGCTACCCCTTTGGTCTGGAGGAAGTGGGAGGATTCGGCCAAACGAATGAGAGTGTCGAAGGAAGGGTACTGTTGGGGACGTCTGGAGAGGAAAAAAACGGAGGGCGTGCAGGCCCTGGTTATGGCAGATGGAGGTGTAGATGGATTGGATATCCATGGTGAAGATGAGGCGTTGGGGGCCAGGGAAACAGAAGTCTTGGAGGAGGTGGAGGGCATGGGTGGTGTCTCTAACGTATGTGGGGAGTTCCTGGACTAGGGGGGATAGGACAGTGTCGAGGTAGGTAGAGATGAGTTCAGTGGGGCAGGAGCATGCTGAGACAATGGGTCGGCCAGGGTGGTCAGGCTTGTGGATCTTGGGAAGGAGGTAGAACCGGGCAGTGCGGGGTTCCCGGACTATGAGGTTGGAAGCTGTGGGTGGGAGATCTCCTTAGGTGATGAGGTTCTGTATGGTCTGGGAGATGATGGTTTGGTGATGGGGAGTGTAGTCATGGCCAAGGGGCCAGTAGGAAGAGGTGTCCTCGAGTTGGCGTTTGGCTTCAGCGATGTAGAGGTCAGTGCGCCAGACTACCACTACGCCCCCTTTATCCGCTGGCTTGATGGTGAGGTTGGGATTGGAGCAGAGAGATTGGAGGGCTGCGCGTTGTGAGGGTGAGACGTTGGAGTGGGGCAGGGGGGTAGACAGTTTGAGGCAGTTAATATCCCGGTGGCAGTTGGAAATGAAGAGATCGAGGGCAGGTAATAGGCCAGCGCGGGGTGTCCAGGTGGATGCAGTGTGTTGGAGGTGGACGAAGGGGTCCTCGGAAGGTGGGCGGGAATCCTGATTGTAAAAGTAAGCTCGGAGGCGGAGGCGACGGAAGAATTTTTCGACGTCATGGCGTGTATTAAATTCATTGATGCGTGGATAGAGGGGGATGAAGGTGAGTCCTTTGCTGAGGACTGATCATTCATCCTCAGTGAGGGGGTGGTCTGGGGGGATGGTGAAAACCTGGCAGGGCTGGGAGCTGGGATCTGGTGTGGGTGTAGAGCTGGGAGTGGGGGTGGAACCTGTAACTGGAGTGGGTGTTTTGGTGGGGGGAATGGGGTGGAGTCATGAGCAAGGGTAGTGTTCCCCTTGGGGTTCTGGGGGGTGGGGATAGTGACAGTGGGTCTGTGGGGGTGGCGTGTCAGCAGAATGCAGGTGAGTGGCGCTGGTGGGGGCGGACGTGGTGGTGACCATGGCAGTAGGGGTGGCTGAAGTCACTGAGCGTGTGGCATCAGCAATGATGTGAGGGGCAGAAGTGATGTCACGTGTGATGCATGAGGAATTGTGAGGGGTGGAAGTGGTTGTGGGAGTGGCCATGATGGGGGCGGAAGTGACATAATCAATCAGCATGGGGGTGGCAGCTGCATCAGCCGCATGGCTAATGGCGTCTGAGAAGTTTCCGAGGCCAGGGGAATCTTCTGGAATTTTTGAGGAGCGCTGGTTATGGAGGTGGGTGGATAAAAGTTTGTTGTACTTACAGTTTTTGATGTTTGAGATGGAATTGAAATACTGTTTGTTGAGAGTATGAATTCTCCTGAGGATGTAGTACAAAGTGGGTCCTTTGCAATTCTGAGAGAGTGTGGCCCTTAGCTGAGGCAGGGCTGACTGTAGAGAGGTTAGGTGCCGGCGCATTGCATCGAGCGTGGAACGGAGGATCTTGAAGGAGAACTGTTGCTGGTGTTTTTTGAATCTGTAGTCTGTACTGTTTGTCCTGTTCGGGTCCGAACTCTGCTGGCTTAAAGGTGGTCCGGAGTCTGTGTGGGATGAGTTGGTTATGGAGGCAGGCACTGAGGAAGCAAATGTGGCTGTGGTAGCGAGTTTGATTCAGGACATTTTTTTTTTATTTCAAAAATATACTTTATTCATAGAATGATTTTATGGTCTGTACATTTGATCATGCCATACATATGTCCATATTTACAAACACAGATTCGACTTTATCCTTGTCATTCGCATTTACAATCCTGTGCATTTTTCAATCTTGTTCATATACATCTATTTGGCTGAGGCATCAGCAGAGCCCAAAAAAACGTCCGCATGGGCCCCCTGTTCTTCTTTAGGCAGGCCGATTTTACACGGTGGTCTTTCCCCACCGCGCCTTGGCGGCAGCTGCCCCAAGCTTCAGCGCGTCCCTCAACACGTAGTCTTGGACCTTGGAATGTGCCAGTCTGCAGCACTCGGTCGGGGTCAACTCCTTCAGCTGGAAGATCAACAGGTTTCGGACCGCCCAGAGAGCGTCCTTCACCGAGTTGATGATCCTCCAGGCGCAGTTAATGTTCGTCTCGGTGTGAGTCCCGGGGAACAGGCTGTAGAGCACGGAGTCCCGCGTCACGGCACTGCTCGGGACGAACCTCGACAAGCACCACTGCATTCCTCTCCAGACTTCCTCTGCGTAGGCACATTCCAGAAGGAGGTGTGTGACAGTCTCGTCCCCCCCGCAGCCACTTCGAGGGCAGCGTGCGGTGCGGCAGAGAGTCCGGGCGTGCATAAAGGATCTCACGGGCAGAGCCCTTCTCACCACCAGCCAAGCCACGTCTTGGTGCTTGTTGGAAAGTTCTGGCGATGAGGCATTCTGCCAAATGGCTTTGACAGTCTGCTCAGGGAACCGCTCGACAGGATCCGCCCTCTCCTTTTCCCGAAGGGTCTCAAGGACGCTACGTGCTGACCACTTCCTGATGGACTTGTGGTCAAAGGTGTTTTTCCTCATAAATTTCTCCACGAAGGACAGGTGATACGGAACGGTCCAACTACTCGGAGCGTTCCGCGGCAGCGAGGCCAGGCCCATCCTTCGCAACACCGGGGACAGGTAGAACCTCAGTACGTAGTGACACTTGGTGTTTGCGTACCGGGGATCCACGCACAGCTTGATGCAGCCACACACAAAGGTGGCCATCAGGGTGAGGGTGGCATTGGGCGTGTTTTTTCCCCCATTGCACCGGTCTTTGTACATAGAGTCTCTTCGGACCCGGTCCATCTTTGATCTCCAAATGAATTGGAAGATGGCCCGGGTGACTGCGGCGGCACAGGTCCTGGGGATAGGCCAGACCTGTGCCACATATAGCAATACTGAGAGTACCTCACACCTGATGACCAGGTTTTTTCCCGCGATGGAGAGCGACCGTTGCCCCCATCTGCCTAGTTTCTGTCTCATCTTCCTGATCCGCTCCTCCCAGGTCTTGGCGCACGCCCCAGCCCCCCCAAACCAAATACCCAGCACCTTCAGGTGGTCAGTCCTGACGGTGAAGGGGATAGAGGATTGGTCGGCCCAGTTCCCGAAGAGCATGGCCTCGCTCTTGCCTCGGTTTACCTTGGCCCCCGAGGCCCGTTCGAACTGGTCGCAGATGCACACGAGTCTGTGCACGGACAGCGGATCCGAGCAGAAAACAGCGACGTCATCCATGTACAGGGAGGCCTTAACCTGCAGGCCCCCGCTGCCAGGAATAGTCACCCCTCTCAGGCTCACATCCTTCCTGATGGACTCGGCAAATAGCTCTATGCAACACACAAACAAGGCGGGTGAGAGGGGGCATCCCTGCCTGACTCCAGATCTTACAGGGAAGCTATCTGATTCCCACCCATTGATTGAGACTGCACTGACAATGTTGGTGTAGAGCAGTCTGATCCAATTTCCGATTCCCTCCCCAAAGCCCATTTTGGAGAGGACATCCCTCATATATGTATGCGATATCCTGTCAAAGGCTTTCTCCTGGTCCAGGCTGATGAGGCAGGTGTCCACCCCCCTGTCCTGCACGTAGGCGATCGTATCCCTGAGGAGTGCGAGACTCTCAGAGATCTTCCTGCCCGGTACAGCACAGGTTTGGTCCGGGTGGATCACCGATCCCAGAGCAGACCTGACCCGGTTGGCGATGACCTTTGACAAGATTTTGTAGTCTGCATTTAACAGTGAGATCGGTCTCCAATTTCTAATTTCCTCCCTCTCCCCCTTCCGCTTGTAGATGAGGGTGATGATGCCTTTCCTCATGGATTCACTCATGGTACCTGCCCGAAGCATACTGACATACACCTCCAGCAGGTCCTGGCCGATCAAGTCCCAGAGAGCGGAATAAACCTCGACCGATAAGCCGTCGCTTCCGGGAGTTTTATTCTTTTCGAAGGACTCGAGGGCCTTGGTCAGTTCATCCAGAGATAGCGGCTGGTCCAGCCTCTCTCGTGTTCCGTCATCTAGGACCTCTGTGATAGAGGACAGGAACGACTGGGAGGCCGCGCTGTCGGTTGGCTTCGAGTCATACAGGCTGGCGTAGAAGGATTTGCTGATCCTCATGACTTCAGCCTGAGATGACGTTACCGAGCCTTCTTCTTTCTTCAGGCTGCTGAGCACGGAGCTCTCTTTGTGCACCTTCTGGAAGAAGAAACGTGAGCACGTCTCGTCCTGCTCCACCGAGCGGACCCTGGACCGGAAGATTATCCTGGAGGCCTCCGAGGCAAAGAGCGAGGCTTGCTGCCCCTTCACCTCCTTGAGGTCCTCCGTGACATTGACCCCCATCGTCTGCAGCAGGAGCAGGTTCTGCATACTTTCCTGGAGCTGGGACAGTTTTCCCCGCCTCTCTCTCACCTCCTGGACACCTTTGAGGATGAAGAACCTCTTGATGTTCCCTTTTACCATTTCCCACCAGTCCGCTGGGGACTCAAAGAGGGGCTTCACGGTTCTCCAACCTGCGTAATCCCTCTTGAGCTCTTCGATGTTTCCCGGGGTCAACAGCTTAGTGTTCAGTTTCCACGTTCCCTTGCCCGCCCGCTGTTCGTCCTGTAGGTGACAGTCGGCCAGCAGGAGGCAGTGGTCAGAGAAGAACACCGGCTTGACGTCGGTGGATCTGACCGAGAGCGTTCGGGACACAAACAGGTAATCTATCCTTGAGCGGATAGACCCGTCTGCCCGTGACCAGGTGTATCTACGCTGCGCTCCATCTGCAGGGGCGCTGAAGACGTCGTGCAGCTTGGCGTCTTTGACCGTTTCCATCAGGGCCCTGGACGTAGCGTCCGGTTTACTGTCCCCCCCGCCGGATCGTCCATCAGCATCAATGATACAGTTGAAGTCTCCGGCCAGAATGACCGGCCTGGACGTAGCCAGCAGCAGTGGAAGCTGTTGCAGGACGGCCAACCGTTCACTCTTACCCACTGGGGCGTACACGTTGATTAGTCTCACGGGAGCGTTTCTGTATTTAACATCCGCGACGAGGAGGCGCCCGCCCACCACCTCCTTAACCTCGGAGATGGTGAAGTTGCCTCCCCACAACAGGATACCCAGGCCGGAGGCGCGGCTATCGTTGCCCCCCGACCACACTGACGGCCCGTGGGCCCACAAGCTCGACCATCTCCTGTAACTGCTGAGGTGCGGTATCCCACACTCCTGCAGAAACAGGATATCGGCTTTGACGTTGGCCAGGAAGGCCAGCGTTGAAACACATCGCGTAGCCGCTTTAATGCTACGCACATTTATACTGGCAATTTTAAACCCCATTTTAACAGTTTACGGGGTTACCAGTGTCCATTTTCTTCTGGTCTTGCTCCAGTGGGGTAGCTGCGTGCATCCCCGTGGTGACCGCAAACTGCTGGACCTTCCCAGGGCTGAGGTAGTTGTCCGGCTCCACGCTGGAGTCATTTCCCCGCTCTGGTGTCATCGTGTCAGACCCAGGGTCCGCATCGCCCTGTTCTCCATCTGACAGCAGGGCTGTCACTGGGACGCTGCTCCCAGTTCCCTGGAGCTGTGGGCCGGTGGGTACCCCTTGGTTCTCACCGGGTAGGGGGAGGCCTTCACCCACCCCCTCAGAGGGATCGTCTTTTCCTTCTTGGGCGGTGTTGCCCTCCTTTCTCCCCACGGCGCTCTGCCTCTTCCTCCGGAGGCGACCCTTCTTGCGCCCGTCCTCACCCTCGGAGGAGCTGCCTGTATCCTCCTCTTGGAGGTGTCTCTTCCCCCTTCGCTTGGTGGCTTTGGGGCCCTCGAGAGGTTTCCTCTTCCTGTTTTTGACGATAATCCACTGCTCTGCCTCCTTTGATCCCTCCTCTTCCATCTCCTCCGTCTGTCTTGCAGGAGCTTGGGTCGGCTGCTGCATCTCCCCGTTGTCTGCCGCCTGCTCCTCTACAACCTTCCCTTCCTTCTGGGTGCCTCCAGACACCGTTCCTTTGCTGATTCGCGGTACCTCGTTGGACTTTGTAGGTCCGCGGCTCGTGTTGCCACCTCCGGCCATCTGTGCGTAGGTGGCGGCTCCTCGTCTTGGGCAGGCCTTGTACATGTGGCCCGCCTCCCCGCACAGGTTGCAGCTCTTTTCCTCCCGGCAGTCCTTAGTCAAGTGACCCTCCTGTTTGCAGTTCCTGCAGATGGTCTCTTTGCAATCCGCTGCCACGTGTCCCGACTTCCCGCAGGTTCGGCACACTTTGGGCTGCCCTGCATATGTCAGGTAGCCTCTGCTCCCTCCGATTGCGAAGCTCGAGGGTGGGTGGAGGATATTCCCACTGTCATCGGCCCTCAGAGTTACCTTGACCTGCCTCTTACTGGTCCAGATCCCAAAGGGGTCGATCACATCAGTGGCTTCTCCCTCAACTTGGACGTACCTTCCCAGGAAGGTCAGGACATCAGCCGCTGGAACGTAGGGGTTGTACATATGGATTGTAACAACCCGATTCCTCTGTGCAGGAAGCACACACAATGGGGTCACCGACAAGATGGAAAACAGCGGCTCCCCTTCCTTCTCCTTGAAGACCTTCAGGAGCTGTTCGCACGGCTTCACGCTTCTGAAGGTCACATCGAAGTAGCCTGCCCCAGGGAAATCCTGCAGGCAGTACACGTCTGCGGCTGCAAGGCCACAACACTCCAGCAGAACTTTCTTCACAAACACCGTCCGATCCACCGGTGTGTGCTCCTCCACCTTCTTCACAGTCACCCTGACTGTGTTCCGAATGCCCTGGCCCGGGCGGCGAGTGGCTGCTGAGGTCATAGCTCAGAGGTTGGCTGGTCCCTGAATTGGCGTTAGGCTGAAGCCAGCATGAAGATCCACCAAGAGCAGGTCAGCACAACCAAACGATCCTCCAACGTCCAATCACGATCCAGCGATGGTCTCCAGCAGCTCCGACGACTCGCAACACGACCCCCGCAGTACTTCCCCCGCCAGCACGCTTCTGCTGCGTTGAACCTCCAACACTCGAGCAGAATCTCTTCCTCTGGTCCTCAGGAACGACACATATTCCGAGCCAAAAGGCCGAGAAGCGAGTTTGATTCAGGACATGGTTGAAGAGCTTCAGGGCAGAGGAAATGACCTGGGAGTTGCAGTGGGATATCGCTATGACTCTATCACTGGCCACTCCCCTTTCATTGTCCAGTTGTGTTTGAAAAACCTAAAGGTTTCCTCTGATTGTTGACTCAGGCAGAGGCTGTTCGTCATTTCAGCATCACTTTACAACCCCTCTTGAAGAAAGCCAAGGACAACATAACCTTGTTATAGGGGCAGCATCATTACATGTTTGAAATACTTCTGTTTTGCTTAATGTTGAATAGCTTGACCAATCAAATTGTATCTGAAACACAGCACCTTACATATACCTTTGAAATAAGGAAAAGTTAGGGTGTCGGCTGCCTTCTTAACATATTTTGAGGGGGTCTGGTTTGGTCTATCACACTCAGCCTCCAACACTTAAGTGAAAACAAACCAAGTTTGTTCAATCTATCCTCACAGGTAATACCCTCTCAACCAGGCAGCATTCTGGTCAACTGTTTTTGCAGCCTCTCCAAAATCTCCACAATCCTTCTGGTATTGTGGCAACCTGAACTGTACATAATATTCCAAACGTGGCCAAACTACAACAATCAATCAATCATTACTAAAGTTCTGTACAGCGACAACATGGATTGCCAATCTTTATACAGTATACACCAGCCAATGAAGGCAAACATTGAACACAAACATTGCCTCCTTGACCACCTTATCTGCTTATGTTGCCACTTTCAGGGAACTATGAACCTGTGCATCTAAATCCTTTTGTATGTTGATGCTTCTAAGGGTTCCACCACTTTTGTATACTTTCTTCCTGTGGCGGCACGGTGGCTCAGTGGTTAGCATTGCTGCCTCACAGCACCAGGGTCCCAGGTTCAATTCCAGCCTGAGTCTACTGACTGTGTGGAGTTTGCACATTCTCCCTGTGTCTGCGTGGGTTTCCTCCGGGTGCTCTGGTTTCCTCCCACAGTCCAAAGATGTGCTGGTTAGGTGGATTGGCCATGCTAAATTGCCCATAGTGTTAGGCGTATTAGTCAGAGGGGAAATGGGTCTGGGTGGGTTACTCTTCGGAGGATCGATGTGGGCTGAAGGGCCTGTTTCCACACTCTAGGGAATTGAATCATTAGATCTTTCAAAATGCATCATCGCACATTTTTTCTGGATTAAACTCCAGTTGCCATTTCTCCACACAAATCTTCATCAGCCTATTAATATCCTGCTGTATCCTTTGGCAGTCCTCATATCTGTAAATTTCCCAAACTGCAAACTTACTGATCAGGCCACCTACATTCTCCTCTAGATCATTTATATATAGATTACACACAACAAATGGCCCAGCCCTGATGGCTGTAGAACACCACTGGTCACATATCTCCAGTCTGTGAAACACCCTTTCACCACTACTCCCTGTCTTCTTTGGCTAATGCAGTTCCGTATCCATCTTAGCAGCTCACTGCAGATCCCATGTGACTTCACCTTTTGTACCTGCATTGAGGAACCTTGTCAGAGGCCTTGCTAAGGTTCATATAAATAACACCCACCTCCCTACCCTCATCAATTATCTTTGACACTTCCTCAAAAAAACTCAATCAAGTTTATGAGACACATTCCCCACACAAAACCATGTTGCCTATTGCTAACAAATCCATATTTATCCAAATGCTTGGAAATTCTGGCCCTAAGAATCTTCTCCAATAATTTCCCTACCTCTGACATACTGCTCACCAGCCTGTAATTTCTTGGATTATCCCTTCTCAAACAAAATAACTGGTTGCTGTCCAGTCTTCTATGTCTTTACCTGTGGTAAGAGAGGATACAAGGATTTTGTACAAAGCCCCAGCAATTTCCTCACCTGCCTCCCTCAGCATTCTGGGATGGATTCCATCAGGTCCTGAGGACATGTCTGCCTCAGTGCTTTTCAAAACACGCATCACCTCCTTTTTTATATTGATGTGACTCAGAATATCAAAGTGCCTCTCCTGAGTCCCACCATCCAGCATGTGATAATCAATGCAAAGTATTTGAGAAGGACCTCATCCACTTCCTCTGGTTCCATGCATAAATTTCCTCTTTTGTCCTTGAATGGACATACCGTTGCCCGAGCTATCCTTTTGCTTGTTACATATGTAGAAAACATTTTGGGATGTTCCTTAATCCTGTTTGCCAAGGACATTCCATGGCTCCTAACAGTGTGGATTTTGACCAATATAAGCCTGAAGAAATCTTCCCCTGTACAGAAACCCCAGCCATCTAAAGAACAGAAAGAGAAAAATTTCCAGGCTAAAAACAATGAACGCATCTTCCATTATTCAGTAGCTCAAAACCACACTGAGTCTGTCAACATCTGTGAATTCAACAGTTCGCACTTAAACAGGGCACAATATTAAATTCAGTTTTAATAAACAGGAATTAAGGAGTATTTCTAAAAAGGAAAATAAGAGAGAAGAAGTAAAACATGTTCTATTTAAAAGAAAACAAAGCTGCCTATTTATGTTCATGAGATGTGGGCTTCTCGAGCTGGCTCAGCATTTATAGCCCATAATTAATTGCCCCTTGAGAAGGTGGGGGTGAGCTGCCTTCTTGAACCGCTGCAGTCCATGTGCTGTAGGTTGACCCATAATGCCCTTAGGGAGGGAAATCCAGGATTCTTATTCAGCAACATTGAAGGAATGATGATGTATTTCCAAGTCAGGATGGTGACCTCACCAATTTGCAGGGGGTGGTGTTCCCACGTATCTGCTGCCCTTGTCCTTCTAGAGGGTAGTAGTTGTAACTTTGTAAGGTGCTGTCTAAAGAGCTATAGTGAATTTCTGCAGTCATCTTGCAGATAATATACACTGCTGCTATTGAGTGTCGGTAGTGGAGGGAGTGGATGCTTATGGATGTGATGCCAATCAAGTGGGCTGCTTTGTCCCGGATGGTGGTCAAGCTTCTTGTGTATTGTTCAAGCTGCCCCCATCCGGGTAAGTGGGGAGTGTTCCATCACACTCCAGATAAATTAATGACAACTCTTCATTAGCAATTCATCCTCATTATCCAGTAATGAAAAAATATAATTACAAAATTTAAATAAAATTTGCCAAAAAAAGCACCATTTAACACAGTTGAAGTGATTGCACAACTTACACTGAATAATCACATTCATAAACAATGAAATAAATGCCTGCCGTAGTATTCAAGTAAATTATTTAAATAAGAGAAACCACAATAATTAAACGTATTTCAATTCCATCTCAAACATCAAAAACTGTAAGTACAACAAACTTTTATCTACCCAGCTCCATAACCAACGCTCCTCAAACATTCCAGAAGATTCCCCTGGCCTCACAATCTACTCAGACGCCATTAGCCATGCAGCTGCCACCCCCATGCTGATTGATGATGTCACTTCCACCCCCATCATGGCCACTCCCACAACCACTTCCACCCCTCACAATTCCTCATGCATCACACGTGACATCACTTCCACCCTTCACATCATCGCTGATGCCACATGCTCAGTCACTTCTGCAACCCCTATTGCCATGATCACCAATACTTCTGCCCCCACCAGCGCCACTCACCTGCTTTCTGCTGACACGCCCCCCACAGATCCCACTGTCACTATCCCCACCCCCCAGAACCCCGAGGGGAACACTACCCCTGCTCATGACTCCACCTCCATTCCCCCCACCATCACACCCACTCCAGTTACAGGTTCCGCCCCCAATCCCAGCTCTACACCCACACCAGATCGCAGATCCCAGCCCTGCCGAGTTTTCACCGTCCCCCCAGACCTCGCCCTCCCTGAGGATGGATGATCAGTCCTCAGCAAAGGACTCACCTTCATCCCCCTCTGTCCACGCATCAATGGATTTAATACACTCCGTGATGTCAAACAATTCTTCCATTGCCTCCGCCTCCGAGCTTACTTTCACAATCAGGACTCCCGCCCACCTTCCGAGGACCCCTTCACCCATCTCCAACACACTGCATCCACCTGGACACCCCGCGATAGCCTATTACCTGCCCTCGACCTCTTTATTTCCAACTGCCACTGGGACATTAACTGCCTAAACCTGTCTACCCCCCTCCCCCACTCCAACCTCTCACCCTCACAACACGCAGACCTCCAAGCCAGCAAATAAAGGGGGTGCAGTGGAAGTCTGGCGCACTGACCTCTACACCACTGAAACCAAATGCCAACTCGAGGACACCTCTTCCTACTGCCCCCTCGACCATAACCCCACCCCTCATTACCAAACCATCATCTCCCAGACCATACAGAACCTCATCACCTCAGGAGATCTCCCACCCACAGTTTCCAACCTCATAGTCCGGGAACCCCGCACTGCCCGGTTCTACCTCCTTCCCAAGATTCACAAGCCTGACCACCCTGGCTGACCCATTGTCTCAGCATGTGCCTGCCCCACTGAACTCATCTCTACCAACCTTGACACTGTCCTATCCCCCCTAGTCCAGGAACTCCCCACATACGTGCGAGACACCACCCACGCCCTCCACCTCCTCCAAGACTTCCGTTTCCCTGGCCCCCAACACCTCATCTTCACCATGGATATCCAATCCCTCTACACCTCCATCCGCCATGACCAGGGCCTCCAAGCCCTCAATTTTTTCCGCTCCAGATGTCCCCAACAGTACCCTTCCTTCGACACTCTCATTCGTTTGGCCGAACTGGTCCTCACCCTGAACAATTTCTCCTTTGAATCCTCCCACTTCCTCCAGACCAAAGGAGTAGCCATGGGCACACGTATGGGTCCCAGCTATGCCTGTCTCTTTGTTGGCTACGTAGAGCAGTTGATCTTCCGTAATTACACCGGCACTACTCCGCACCTCTTCCTTCGCTACATTGATGACTGCATTGGCGCCACCTCGTGCTCCCGCGAGGAGGTTGAGCAATTCAGCAATTTCACCAACACATTCCATCCTGACCTTAAATTTACCTGGACCATCTCTGACACCTCCCTCCCCTTCCTGGACCTCTCCATCTCCATTAATGACGACCGACTTGACACTGACATTTTTTACAAACCCACCGACTCCCACAGCTACCTGGATTACACCTCTTCCTACCCTACCTCTTGCAAAAATGTCATCCCGTATTCCCAATTCCTCCGCCTCAGCCGTATCTCTTCCCAGGAGGACCAGTTCCACCACAGAACACACCAGATGGCCTCCTTCTTTAGAGACCGCAATTTCCCTTCCCACGTGGTTAAAGATGCCCTCCAACGCATCTCGTCCACATCCTGCACCTCCGCCCTCAGACTCCACCCCTTCAACCGTAACAAGGACAGAACGCCCCTGGTGCTCACCTTCCACCCTACCAACCTTCGAATAAGCCAAATCATCCGCCGACATTTCCACCACCTCCAAACAGACCCCACCACCAGGGATATATTTCCCTCCCCACCCCTTCCCGCCTTCCGCAAAGACCGTTCCCTCCGCGACTTCCTGGTCATATCCACGCCCCCCTACAACCCACCCTCCAATCCTGGCACTTTCCCCTGCCACCGCAGGAACTGTAAAACCTGCGCCTACACCTCCTCCCTCACCTCTATCCAAGGCCCTAAAGAGCCTTCCACATCCATCAAAGTTTTACTTGCACATCCACTAATATCATTTATTGTATCCGTTGCCCCCGATGCGGTCTCCTCTACACTGGGGAGACTGGGCGCTTTCTAGCAGAGCGCTTTCGGGAACATCTCTGGAACACCCGCACCAATCAACCACACCGCCCCGTGGCGCAACATTTCAACTCCCCCTCCCACTCTGCCGAGGACATGGAGGTCCTGGGCCTCCTTCACCGCCGTTCCTTCACCACCAGATGCCTGGAGGAAGAACGCCTCATCTTCCGCCTCAGAACACTTCAACCCCAGGGCATCAATGTGGACTTCAACAGTTTCACCATTTCTCCTTCCACCTCACCCTAGTTCCAAACTTCCAGCTCAGCACTGTCCCCTTGACTTGTCCGGACTTGTCCTACCTGCCTATCTCCTTTTCCACCTATCCACTCCACCCTCTCCTCTCTGACCTATCACCTTCATCCCCTCCCCCACTCACCCCTTGTACTCTATTCTACTCTCTCCCCACCCCCACCCTCCTCTAGCTTATCTCTCCACGCTTCAGGCTCACTGCCTTTATTCCTGATGAAGGGCTTTTGCCCGAAACGTCGATTTCGAAGCTCCTTGGATGCTGCCTGAACTGCTGTGCTCTTCTAGCACCACTAATCCAGCTTCCAGAACGGCCGATTCACAACTTTATTATTGATTTTTACTCAGTGGCAGAACTTTGTCATTTTGGTGATTTGTAACCAGGACTAATTCCAGACAGAACTATCACTAGAACTTCTGATTCATTTCTTTCAGATGTGTTATGATCAAAGATGATCTGACATTGGAAAGATCTATTCAGATAGTGGTCAAAGCTGAAATATGGTGCCAGCAAAACAGTGTGATGACAATGGAAAGGGAATCTAGTACAAGTGATTATCTGACTTTGTCACCACCTAAATAAAACAAATCAAACTATCACAGGATAGATCAGCACAAAACATCTTCAAATCCTTTCAGACTAGAAATTACTATTCCAGGTATGGAGTCAAGTAAAGCTTGGAGTGGAATGGGTGTTGTGCAAGACAGATCATACCTGAAAGTGGATGTGGGTACAGTGGCAAGACATTTAGATAAGTTCATAAATAAGAAATGTTCGGAGGGATATGGGCCAACCGCAGGCAGCAAGGTCACCATATATGACATATAAGGTAACTGGTCATTAAATAATACGTAATAAACTTATTCTGTCTCTCAGGACTGAAACTATCTTCTGCCAGAGAATTTGTGTGGCCTTCTTTGCTATCAGTGACTTCAGCAACACTCAGTTGTACCTGGAACAGTACAGTGACTCTGTGGTTAGCACTGATGCCTCACAGTGCTAGGGTCCAGCCTTGGGTGACTGTCTGAGTGCAGTTTGCACGTTCTCTTTGTATGGGTTTCCTTCAGGAGCTCCAGTTTCCCCCTACAGTCCAAAGTTGTGCAGGTTAGGTGATTTGGGCATGGGGTGGAGGGTGGTGTAATGATTGTAATGAGGTCATCCAGGTGGATGTCTTAGAATATAAATTAAAAACTGAAAGAACTGTACATGCTATAAATCAGGAGGAAAAACAGAAGCTGCTAGAAAAGCTCAGGCAATTCTGACAGCATCCGTGAAGAGAAATCAGAGTTAATGTTTTGAGTCCAGTCTGAGGAAGAGTCACTAAACCAGAAACATTAACTTTGATTTCTCTTCACAGATGCTGCCAGATTTGCTGAACTTTTCCAAAAATGTCTGTTTTTGTATCATAGAATATGAGATCCCTGAGTGGGGCTGTTAATTTTGTCCAATCAGGGAGCCCAGGCTCCAATATGATCAGAATTTTCAGGGATTCTTTTCACTCTGAGAGCTGGGAGAAAATGAGGACTGCAGATGCTGAAGATCAGAGTCGAGAGTGTGGTGCTGGAAAAGCACAGCAGGTCAGGCAAATAATGTTCATTCCTGATGTAGGGCTTATGCCTGAAAAGTCGATTCTCCTGCTCCTCAGATGCTGCCTGACCTGCTGTGCTTTTCCAGCACCACACTCACAATTGAGAGCTAGCTCAGAGGGAACTGAATCAGTGTCAAGGACTCTCAACACGTAAATAATGGGGGACTTGGTGACAGGATACTGGCCTTTGTGCAGTCGTTTCAGGTGTGTAAGGGTGGGATGGTCTTCAGAGACAAAATGGCCTCCTTCCGCTCTTTAGAGATTGTGGTGGTTCTATGAACTTAGGCCAATACCAAATAGAAACCCTGGTGACATTAGATGATGGTAGCAGCCAGGGAACACCACAATTACATACAAGAAGGGTTCCACATTGTATCAGTGAAGTGAACAAATATGTATACACAATTACACGCACACAGGCACACGCACACATACACATGCACAGACACACACACGCACGCATGCACACATACACACCTCCTGTCCATACACACGTGCGTGCACACACATACACATGCATACCACCCCCCCACACACATACAACCCCACACATGCACGCACAGTCCCCATACGCACCCGCACATACACATGCACTTATGCACACACACACACAACACCACCCCGACACATGCACACACACTACTCCCCCACATATGTGCACACACCCACACATGCTCCACACACACCCACCCACATATATATATGGGTGCACACACACATGCACCCACACACACACACGCATTCCCCACACACACCCACACACACACATCTACCCATCCGCACGACACACTCACACACCCAGACACAAGTGTATGCATGCACGCGCACACAGCCCCACCTGGCTGACCTCCGACCTTCCATTGTTGCTAAAGAAGATCATAAAGATATTTCTTTATGATGTCCTTTGGCTGCTAAAAAAATGCTCTGATTTTTTTTCTGAAACTTGTTTTAAAAATCACCTTTCCCAATTTCACTCTGCCCTACAACCTTTTGAAATATCGTTTCTCCATCATTCCCAAATTTAGCTGCTCCACAATTGGCAGCTGTACCTTCAACTGCTAAGCCCTTACTCTGAAATTACTTCTCTCAATATTGATCCCCCCCTCCCCTTCCCTCCCCACCACCTGCTACAGCTCCACTGCTCCCAGCACCTCGACCCTTCGCCTCTCTTTCTGTCTTTCAAAGCTTTGATGACGTTTCAGTTACATGCTCTGATGCATCTTTATGTGGTAAAATATCACAGTTTGTCTGATTGTGCTCCTTTACAATGTTTAATTTTGTTAAAGGCACAACATAAATGCATACTGTTGTGGTGAACATGCACACATCAACACACATGAGCATGCATGCATGTACTTGTGTGTGTGTGCAAAAAGACATGCGAACACTTGCCCGGCATTTTATGGAAGAACATTCTGCTTTTTCATTCCTTTCGGTGTGACGAAATCCTTACAGCTTTCACTCTTGAACAGTTGGTTTTAATTTTAACATCTTGTTCTGGATTCCACCATTAGAAGAAATTACTTCTCTTTATCTGCCCTATCTCATCCTTATATCAGTTTAATAGCTCAATTAGATCACACCCTCAGTGCTCTTAACTCAATAGAATACAAGCCAAATTAAAGCAGTCTGGGAGGTGAGAGCCAAATTAATTAAGGAAAATAAGACTGAAAAAGACCAAAATACACAACAGTTGTAGAGAGGATAATGACTTAATGTGTTTAAGTTTATTTTTTTAACTTAATTTGTCTTTAAGGTCCAAAAAACTTAAGTTCATTTGGGCTATTGAGCTTAGCTGATACATCCTTGGAACTGAAGGAATGTTACATTATTTAGAACATCGAAAAGTACAGCACTGAACAGGCCCTTTGGCCCATGATGTTGTGCCAAGGTTTAATCCTAATGTGAAATATAGTTACTTAACCTACGCACCCCTCAACTCACTGCTATCCATGTGCATGTCCAGCAGTCGCTTAAATGTCCCCAATGACTCTGCTTCCACCACCACAGCTGGCAACGCATTCCATGCATTCACAACTCTCTGTGTAAAGACTGAAGGGCTGTCCTACAGAGACAATGCAACATCGATGTCTTTCAATAATTCAGCTAAGCATGAAGGACCATTTCAGAGGATTTATAGAAGATGAAGCCGTTGTCCTCATTAATGTGTTTGCATAAGCTAATAACAACAAATTGCATTTATATAGCCCCTGTAACATAGGGGAGACATTTGAAACAGGTGTTGTCAAAATGTTGTGTTTTTAAAGAAGGAGAGGATAGTCCGGAGAAAGAAAGTTTTGGAAACATAAGAGATAGGAACCTTCAGCAACTTGAGCATGCTCTGCCATTCAGCCATCCATAAGCATTGACTGCCTCCTCACCAATACTCAGTAGCAGCAGGGTGTACTGTCTACAAGACTGAGTACAGAAAAGCTTCTCAGACAGCACCTTCCAATCCCACAGCCACTGCCACTACCATCCAGAGGGACAAGTAAAACACATACTTGGGAACATCTGCAACCTCCCTTCCAATCTATAGATCATACTGAATTGGACATAGTGTTGTTAAGTCTAAATCCTGGAACTCACACACGAAAGCACTATCAGTCTATCTACACCATGAGGAGCAGTTCAGAAAGGCAGCTCATATAGATCATAGAACATAGAACATTACAGCGCAGTACAGGCCTTTTGGCCCCCGATGTTGCGCTGACCTGTGGAACCAATCTGAAGCCCATCTATCCTACACTATTCCATTTTCATTTATATGTTTATCCAATGACCATTTAAATGCCCTTAAAGTTGGTGAGTCGACTATTGTAAAATAAAGGATATGGGCTATTTTTCAATCTAAATGTTATTTTCCACACTATCTCCCCACTCTCAAAGAAATTTGTCAATCTCTGGTTTAAATGTACTCCATGGTTTATAGACCAATGAGTCTTAATTCATAGAGTCATAGAGATGTACAGCATGGAAACAGACCCTTCGGTCCAACCTGTCCATGCCGACCCAATCTAATCTTACCTGCCAGCACCTGGCCCATATCCCTCCAAACCCTTCCTATTCATACACCCATCCAAATGCCTCTTAAATGTTGCAATTGTACCAGCCTCCACCACATCCTCTGGCAACTCATTCCATACACGTACCACCCTCTGCGTGAAAACGTTGCCCCTTAGGTCTCTTTTATATTTTTCCCCTCTCACCGCAAACCTATGCCCTCCAGTTGTGGACTCTCCGACCCCAGGGAAAGGGCCTATTTATCCTATCCATGCCCCTCATAATTTTGTAAACCTCTAGAAGGTCACCCCTCAGCCTCTGACGCTCCAGGGAAAACAGCCCCAGCCTGTTCAGCCTCACCCTTTGGCTCAAATCCTCCAACCCTGGCAACATTCTTGTAAGTCTTTTCTGAGCCCTTTCAAGTTTCACAACATCCTTCCGATAGGAAGGAGACCAGAATTGCACACAGTATTCCAACAGTGGCCTAACCAATGTCCTGTACAGCCGCAACATGACATGACAACCCCCGTACTCAATACTCTGACCAATAAAGGAAAGCATACCAAGCGCCTTCTTCACTATCGTATCTACCTGTGACCCACTTTCAAGGAGCAATGAACCTGCACTCCAAGATCTCTTTGTTCAACAACACTCCCAAGGACCTTACCATTAAGTATATAAGTCCTGCCAAGATTTGCTTTCCCAAAATGCAACACCTTGCATTTATCTGAATTAAACTCCATCTGCCACTTCTCAGCCCATTGTCCCATCTGGTCCAGATCCTGTTGTAATCTGAGGTAACTCTCTTCGCTGTCCACTACACCTCCAATTCTCGTGTCATCTGCAAACTTACTAACTGTATCTCTTATGCTCGCATCCAAATCATTTATGTAAATGACAAAAAGTAGATCCTTGTGGCACTCGACTGGTCACAGGCCTCCAGTCTGATATATAACCCTCCACCACCACCCTCTGTCTTCTACCTTTGAGCCAGTTCTGTATCAAAATGGCTAGTTCTCCCTGTATTCCATGAGATCTAACCTTGCTAATCAGTCTCCCATGGGGAACCTTGTCGAAAGCCTTACTGAAGTCCATATAGATCACATCTACTGCTATGCCCTCTTTGCTACTTCTTCAAAAACTCAATTAAGTTTGTGAGACATGATTTCCCACGCACAAAGCCGTGTTGACAATCCCGAATCAGTCCTTGCCTTTCCAAATACACATACATCCTGTCCGTCAGGATTCCCTCCAACAACTTGCCGACCACCGAGGTCAGGCTCACCGGTTTATAGTTCCCTGGCTTGTCTTTACTGCCCTTCTTAAACATTTGCGAACCTCCAGTCTTCCAGCACCTCACCTGTGACTATCGATAATACAAATATCTCAGCAAGTGGCCCAGCAATCTCTTCTCTAGCTTCCCACAGAGTTCTCGGGTACACCTGATCAGGTCCTCGGGATTTATCAACATTTAACCGTTTCAAGACACACAGCATTTCCTCCTCTGTAATCTGGACATTTTGCTAGATGTCACCATTTATTTCCCTACAGTCTTTATCTTCTATATCCTTTTCCACAGTAAATATTCTTGCAAAATATTCATTTAGTATCTTCCCCATTTTCTGTGGCTCCACACAAAGGCCGCCTTGCTGATCTTTGAGGGGCCCAGTTCTCTCCCTAGTTACCCTTTTGACCTTAATATATTTGCAAAAACCCTTTGGATTCTCCTTAATTCTATCTCATGTCCCCTTTTTGCCCTCCTGATTTCCCTCTTAAGTATACTCCTACTTCCTTTATACCCTTCTAAGGATTCACTCGATCTATCCTGTCTATATCTGACATATGCTTCCTTCTTTTTCTTAACCAAACCCTCAATTTCTTTAGTCATCCAGCATTCCCTATACCTACCAGCCTTTCCTTTCACCCTGACAGGAGTATACTTTCTCTGGATTCTTGTTATCTCATTTCTGAAGGCTTCCCATTTTCCAGCCGTCCCTTTACCTGTGAACATCTCCCTCCAATCAGCTTTCGGAAGTTCTTGCCTAATACCGTCAAAATTGGCCTTTCTCCAATTTAGAACTTCAACTTTTTGATCTGGTCTATCCTTTGTCATTACTATTTTAAAATGAATAGAATTATGGTTGCTGGCCCCAAAGTGCAGCACTTCCCCACTGACACCTCAGTCATCTGCCCTGCCTTATTTCCCAAGAGTAGGTCAAGTTTTGCACATTCTCTAGTAGGTACATCCATTTACTGAATCAGAAAATTGTCTTGTACGCACTTTAGAAATTCCTCTCCATCAAAACCTTTAACACTATGGCAGTCCCAGTTGATGTTTGGAAAGTTAAAATCCCCTACCATAATTACCCTATTATTCTTACAGATAGCTGAGATCTCCTTACAAGTTTGTTTCTCAATTTCCCTCTGACTATTAGGGGGTCTATAATATAATCCCAATAAGGTGATCATCCCTTTCTTATTTCTCAGTTCCATCCAAATAACTTCCCTGGATGTATTTCCGGGAATATCCTCCCTCAGCACAGCTGTAATGCTATCCCTTATCAAAAATGCCACCCCCCTCCTCTCTTGCCTCCCTTTCTACCCTTCCTGTAGCATTTGTATCCTGGAACATTAAGCTGCCAGTCCTGCCCATCCCTGAGCCATGTTTCCGTAATTGCTATGATATCCCAGTCCCATGTTCCTAACCATGCCCTGAGTTCATCTGCCTTCCCTGTTAGGCCCCTTGCATTGAAATAAATGCAGTTTAATTTATTAGTCCTGCCTTGTCCCTGCCAGCCCTGACTGTTGGACTCACTTCTGTTCTCAGCTGTACCCATCTCAGATTGATCTCTTTCTTCACTATCTCCCTGGGTCCCACTCCCCCACCTTACTAGTTTAAATCCTCCCAAGAAGTTCTAGCAAATTTCCCTGCCAGTATATTAGTCCCCTTTCAATTTAGGTGCAATCCGTCCTTCTTGTACAGGTCACCTCTACTCCAAAAGAGACTCCAATGATTCAAAAATGTGAATCCTTCTCCCATACACCAGCTCCTCAGCCATGCATTCATCTGCTCTATCCTCCTATTCCTGCCCCCACTAGCTCATAGCACTGGGAGTAATCCAGATATTACTACCCTTGAGGGCCTCCTTTTTAAGTTTCTGCCTAACTCTCTGTAATCTCCCTTCAGAATCTCAACCTTTTCCCTTCCTATGCCGTTGGTTCCAATGTGGACAATGACCTCCTGCTGTCCCCTCTCCCCGTGAGAACATTCTACACCCTCTCTGAGACATCCTTGAGCCTGGCACCAGGGAAACAACACACCATTCTGCTTTTTCTCTGCTGGCCACAGAAACGTCTGTCTGTACCTCTGACTACAGAATCCCCTAACACAATTGATCTCTTGGAAGCCGACGTACCCCTCATTGCATTAAAGCCAGTCTCAATACTAAAAACTTGGCTGTTTGTGCTACGTTCCCCTGAGAATCCATCACCCCCTACATTTTCCAAAACAGCATACCTGTTTGAAATGGGTATATCCACAAAAGACTCCTGCTCTAGGTGCCTACCTCTCTTACCCTTCCAGGAGTTAACCCATCTGTGTGACTGTATCTGAGACTTTCGCCCCTTCCTCTACCTGCCATCCATCACATACTGTTGCTGTTGCAAATTCCTCATCGCTTCTATCTGTCTCTCCAACCAATCCATTCAACCTCATAAGATTCGCATCAAACAGCATTTATGGCAGATATAATCTGCAGTAACTCTTAAACTCTCTTTAAACTCCCACATCTGACAAGAAATACATAGCACTGCAAAGGCCATTTTTGCTCCTTCACAATCTACAGACCCAGAAAATAACACCGTCTTATTCCTCTACGAACACTGCACCAAGTTAAATTAATAGCTATGGCTTATATTTTAAGTGTAATCAAGAGACTTATCTCCAAAAGCATATACTCAAGAAAGAACCCACTGTACTCACTAATACAGCCTTTCTCTTGGACAGACTTAAAACAACGATTAACTTATCTGTCTCTGTGCTGTGAACTTCGCCCAAACAGGTGCCTCCAAGATTAGTTGTCAAATTAACTGTTTGTTAATTTTCCCAGATGCACTCCGATGTCCAGCCACACATGAATTCAAAAACAGCAAAGGCAGTAACTGTGCAGGTTCTCTCTCTCTCTCTCCTGCACTGACCTCACCATGTGCTTCCTTTGTCTGCTCTTCTCCCTTTTAAAACTGCTGTTGTTTTGACTTTTTTTTCCAAAGTTCCAAAACAATGCAACAGCAAAACAAGGAAGTTTTTACAATTGGGGGAAGGGAAATTACGATGCTGTAAGACAGGATTTGAGGAGCATAAGTTGGGAGCATAGGCTGTCAGGGAAGGATGTGGTGGAAATGTGGAACTTTTTCAAGGAGCAGATACGACGTGTCCTTGATATGTATGTACCGATCAGGCAGGAAAGAAATGGTCGTGTGAGGGAGCCTTGGCTGACGAGGGAGGTTGAATGTCTAGTAAAGAGGAAGAAGGAAGCTTACATAAGGTTGAGGAAACAGGGTTCAGACAGAGCAGTGGAGGGATACAGGATAGCCAGAAGGGACCTGAAGAAAGGGATTAGGAGAGCTAAGAGAGGGCATGAAAAATCCTTGGCGGATAGGATCAAGGATAACCCCAAGGCATTCTATGCGTATGTGAGAAACCTGAGAATGACGAGAACGAGGGTAGGTCCGATCAAGCACAGTGGTGGGAGACTGTGTATTGAGTCGGAAGAGATAGGAGAGGTCTTTAACAAGTACTTCTCTTCAGTATTTACGAACGAGAGGGACCGTATTGTTGAAGAGGAGAGTGTGAAACAGACTGATAAGCTAGAAGAGATACCTGTTAGGAAGGAAGATGTGTTGGACATTTTGAACAACTTGAGGATAGACAAGTCCCCCGGGCCTGACAGGATATATCCTAGGATTATGTGGGAAGCAAGAGAGGAAATTGCAGTACCGTTGGCAATGATCTTCTCGTCTTCACTGGCAACGGGGGTGGTACCAGGGGACTGGAGAGTAGCGAATGTTGTGCCCCTGTTCAAAAAAGGGAATAGGGATAACCCCGGGAATTACAGGCCAGTTAGTCTTACTTCTGTGGTAGGCAAAGTAATGGAAAGGGTACTGAGGGATAGGATTTACGAGTATCTGGAAAGACACTGCTTGATTAGGGACAGCCAGCACGGATTTGTGAAGGGTAGGTCTTGCCTTACAAGTCTTATTGAATTCTTCGAGGAGGTGACCAAGCATGTGGATGAGGGTAGAGCAGTGGATGTAGTGTACATGGATTTTAGTAAGGCATTTGATAAGGTTCCCCATGGTAGGCTTATGCGGAAAGTCAGGAGGCATGGGATAGAGGGAAATTTGGCCAATTGGATAGAAAACTGGCTAACCGGTCGAAGTCAGAGAGTGGTGGTAGATGGTAAATATTCAGCATGGAGCCCAGTTACAAGTGGAGTTCCGCAGGGATCAGTTCTGGGTCCTCTGCTGTTTGTAATTTTTATTAATGACTTAGATGAGGGAGTCGAAGGGTGGGTCAGTAAATTTGCAGATGATACGAAGATAGGTGGAGTTGTGGACAGTGAGGAGGGCTGTTGTCGGCTGCAGAGGGACTTAGATATGATGCAGAGCTGGGCTGAGGAGTGGCAGATGGAGTTCAACCCTGCCAAGTGTGAGGTTGTCCATTTTGGAAGAACAAATAAGAATGCGGAATACAGGGTTAATGGTAGGGTTCTTAGTCAGGTGGAGGAACAGAGGGATCTTGGGGTCTATGTACATAGATCTTTGAAGGTTGCCACTCAGGTGGATAGAGTTTGTAAGAAGGCCTATGGAGTATTATCGTTCATTAGCAGAGGGATTGAATTCAAGAGTCGTGAAGTGATGTTGCAGCTGTACAGACTTTGGTTAGGCCACAGTTGGAGTACTGTGTGCAGTTCTGGTCGCCTCACTTTAGGAAAGATGTGGAAGCTTTGGAGAGGGTGCAGAGAAGATTTACCAGGATGTTGCCTGGAATGGAGAGTAGGTCGTACGAGGATAGGTTGAGAGTTCTCGGCCTTTTCTCGTTGGAACGGCGAAGGATGAGGGGTGACTTGATAGAGGTTTATAAGATGATCAGAGGAATAGATAGAGTAGACAGTCAGAAACTTTTTCCCCGGGTACAACAGAGTGTTACAAGGGGACATAAATTTAAGGTGAAGGGTGGAAGGTATAGGGGAGATGTCAGGGGTGGGTTCTTTACCCAGAGAGTGGTGGGGGCATGGAATGCGCTGCCCGTGGGAGTGGTAGAGGCAGAATCATTGGCGACCTTTAAGCGGCATTTGGATAGGTACATGGATGGGTGCTTAATCTAGGATAGAAGTTCGGCACAACATCGTGGGCCGAAGGGCCTGTTCTGTGCTGTATTGTTCTATGTTCTATGTTCTATGTTCTATGTTCTATGTTCTATGTTCTAAAACAGTAATTGCTGCTCCTGGAATTCAAGGAAATCACCTCCAGCACCTAAAATACCTCAAAAAAAGGAACAGCTCTTACAGCCAGAAATTTTTCCCATCTTCATCTCGGATTCTGTTGTCGGAAAAGTTTTGGAAAGGATTATAAGAGATGGGATTTGTAAAGGTGTAGCAAGCAACAATTTGATTGCAGGTAAGTTTGTGCGAAGATTTGTAGCTCGGGTGCTCGTTGTTGTGGTTCTGTTCGCTGAGCTGGGACTTTGTGTTGCACACGTTTCGTCCCCTGTCTAGGAGACATCCTCAGTGCTTGGGAGCCTCCTGTGAAGCACCTTCTGTGATGTTTCCTCCAGCATTTATAGTGGCCTGTCTCTGCCGCTTCCGGTTGTCAGTTCGAGCTGTCTGCTACAATGGCCGGTATATTGGGTCCAGGTCGATGTGTTTGTTGATAGAATCTGTGGATGAGTGCCATGCCTCTAGGAATTCCCTGGCTGTTCTCTGTTTGGCATGCCCTATAATAGCAGTGTTGTCCCAGTCAAACTCATGTTGCTTGTCATCTGCGTGTGTGGCTACTAAGGATAGCTGGTCGTGTCGTTTCTTGGCTAGTTGGTGTTCATGGATATGGATCGTTAGCTGTCTTCCTGTTTGTCCTATGTAGTGTTTTGTGCAGTCCTTGCATGGGATTTTGTACACTACATTGGTTTTGCTCGTGCTGGGTATCGGGTCCTTTGTTCTGGTGAGTTGTCTGAAAGTGGCTGTTGGTTTGTGTGCTGTTATGAGTCTAGTGGTCGTAGTAGTCTGGCTGTCAGTTCAGAAATATTCTTGATATATGGTAATGTGGCTAGTCCTTTGGGTTGTGGCATGTCCTCATTCAGTTGTCTTTCCCTTAGGCATCTGTTGATGAAATTGCGGGGGTATCCGTTTTTGGCGAATACATTGTAGAGCTATTCTTCTTCCTCTTTTTGCAGTTCTGGTGTACTGCAGTGTGTTGTAGCCCTTTTGAACAGTGTCTTGATGCAACTTCTTTTGTGTGTTGGGGTGGTTGCTTTCGTAGTTTCGGTCTTGGTCTGTGTAAGTGGCTTTCCTGTATACCTTTGTGGTGAATTCTCCGTTCGGTGTTCTCTGTACCATCACGTCCATGAAAGGGAGTTTTTTGTCCTTTTCTTCCTCTCGAGTGAATCTGATTCCTGTGAGTGTGGCGTTGATGATCCGGTGTGTGTTTTCTATCTCTGGACCCAATTGACCTGGACCCAATCGACATCGACCTGGTCCCAATATACCGGGCACTGCAGCGGACACCTGGAACTAACAACTGGAAGTGGCAGATACAAACCACTATAAATGCCGGAGGAAACATCAAAGAAGCGCTTCACAGGAGGCTCCCAAGCACTGAGGATGTCACCTAGACAGGGGATGAAATGTCAGCAACACAAACTCCCAGCTCGGCGAACAGAACCACAACATTGATTGCAGATCGTCAAAATGGTTTCGTCAAGGGCAGGTCATGTCTCACAAACCTCATTGAGTTTTTTGAGAAGGTGACTAAGCATATAGATGAGGGGAGGGCAGTTGACGTGGTATACATAGACTTCAGTAAAACCTTTGATAAGGTTCCACATGGTAGGCTGTTGGAGAAAATGCAGAGGCATAGGATTGAGGGTGATTTAGCAGTTTAGATTAGAGACTGGCTTTCTGAAAGAATGCAGCTAGTAGTAGTTGATGGAAAATACTCAGCCTGGAATCCGGTGTGCCACAAGGATCTGTTTTAGGACTGATGCTGTTTGTCATTTTTATAAATGACTTGGACGCAGGCAAAGGTGGATGGGTTAGTAAGTTTGCAGACGACACTAAAGTCGGTAGAGTGGTAGACAGTGTAGAAGAATGTTGCAGGTTGCAGGGGGACAGTAACAGAGTAAAAGGAGAGGAATAACAGCGTAAGGAACAGAAATAGGCTGAGATGCTGGTAAAGCCTACGATACTATTCAGTACAGACATGGCTAGTTTTCTCCTTTGCTTTGTTCGCTTTGCTACCCACTCCCTACCTCTGATTGTCCAAGAGTCTAAAGACCTGTCCATCTCAGTCCTGAATATGTTCAATGATTAAGTGTCCATGATCCCCTGGATTTCTGTTCTGACCAGTTATAACAAAATATTGCAGGGCAGAATCCTTAATCTGGTTTGTCTGTCCACATGTGCTGTCTGACCTGAGTAATTCCAGCATTTTCTATTTTTATTTTGGATTAGATTTGCTACAGTGTGGAAACAGGCCCTTCAGCCCAACAAATCCACACTGACCTTCCGAAGAGTAAGCCACCCAGACCCACTGCCCCCCTCCTACTAATGCACCTAACACTACGGGCAATTTAGCTTGGCCAATTCACCTGACCTGCACATTTTTGGATTGTGGGAGGAAACCGGAACATCCAGAGGAAACCCAGACAGACACGGGGAGAATGTGCAAACTCCACACAGACCGTCATCCAAGGCTGGAATCGAACCTGGGTCCCTCGCGCTGTGAGACAGTACTGCTGACCACTGAGCCACCGTGATGCCCAAAACTTTGATGTTTGATACATTGTTTTCTGTCTTTTTGTCAAATTCATTAATATTACTTAGAAATTCCTGAAATCAAAATGTGGAATGAAGGGAATTAAATGATAATTTATCTTGTGGCTATTATGGGATCTTGCTGTCTAAACATGAAGCAGCCTCATTGCCCTAGGTCAGTATGCCAGTTCAGCTGCAGCACTCTCTACCTTCGAGGAAGAAGGTTTTATCCCAGAGTCTACACTGTATGCAGTGAGTTAGAATCATTCCTGCCATAGTCTTGAACATATAATTCAGACTGACTCCTAGTGTCGTACTGTTGGGGTGTAGCATCATCAAACATGCTGTCTTTTGAATGAGACATTAAAACAAGGCTCTAGCTACTTTAAAACAAAAATAAAAGGCCTGCTGATGCTGGAAATAAGAAACAAAAACAGAAATTTAAGAAGCAAATTATTGCAGAGGCTGGAATCTGAAAACAAAAAATGCTGGAGATCTCAATGGGTCAGGCAGCATCCATGGAGAGAGAGCAAGTTAATGTTTTGAGTCTCGATGAGTCTTCATCAGAGCTAATGTGAAATATGGAGGGGAGAGCACCTGTGCAATAATGGGGGGGGAGGGATGCAGGCTGGAGTGCTGGGGGAGAAAGGATGTTGACAATGCAGAGATGGGTCACTGGACCCAAACGTTTCTCTCCACAGATGCTGCCATACCTGTTCAGTTTTCCCAGTAATTTCAGTTTTTGGCTCCATCTACCATCTCAGCTCAATGTAAGAGATCCCTTGGCACTCTTCAAAGAACATGAACATAAGCTTTGGGGTCCTGGGCCAATATTTAATTGCTTGCGAAACATCACTGAAACAGAATAAATAATCTTGTCATTATCACATCACTGCGTGCAAAGTGAGGTGATGTTTTTTCCACATTTGACATGACTACATTTCAAAAGCACTTCATTGACTGTGAAGTACATTTGGAAATTAAGAAATTGTGAAAGGAGATATATTGAATACAATTCTTTCTTTTAAGTTACAACAGTGAATGCACTTTGAAGCAATTGGCTGTCTGGGAAGGAGTTTGTTATCCAAAGGTGGGTGTTTAGTGCTGTTTGAGAACATTGTGGCTGATGCAGTAATTACAGGCATACTGCATCCCCCATGTATTTGTAGCAGACAGCATCAAAAGAAAATGGCAACGACCAAGGCTAAGACAATAATTAAGAGGAGGGCCTCGATGGAATAAGTCAATCACATCTGTTCTATTTAAATCGCATTGGAACAGAGTCTAATCCCGCCCACCATTTCACCAGCTCACGCTTATTATTTCATCATAAATATTAATTTATCCTCAGTCCTACAACTAAAGAACTTCTTAATTAATTATTATCATCCTAAATTATTAATCATATTCAATTATGACTACATTAAGGAAAATGTTAATTTGAAGGGGAAATTAGTAATTTTCAATGATATTATTCGGCCCATCATACCTGTGCTAGCTCTTTGAAAGAATGATCCAATCAGTTCCACTCTCATATTAACCCAGGATAATTTTTCTTTTTAACTATTTGTCTAATTCCTTTTTGAAAATTGCTTTTGGAATTATTTCCACTGTCTGGATGACAATGTATCCATATCATAATAGCTCAGCACGTAAAAGTAATTCTCCTGACCTTTTTAGATCTTTCATCGATGATCTGAAATCTGTGTCCTTTGGCAATGGATCCTGCTGACACTGGGAATTATTCGAAGTGTTTAAGATGAAGAAAGAGAGGGGTCGTTCCCAGAAGGAGGGGAGACAGGGGCTTAGTCGTAATGATGTGGGATTAAAATCCAGAACACATGACCATAGAACATAGAACATAGAACATAGAACAATACAGCACAGAACAGGCCCTTCGGCCCACGATGTTGTGCCGAACTTCTAGCCTAGATTAAGCACCCATCCATGTACCTATCCAAATGCCGCTTAAAGGTCGCCAATGCTTCTGACTCTACCACTCCCACGGGCAGCACATTCCATGCCCCCACCACTCTCTGGGTAAAGAGACCATGAAACTCAAATCTCACCAAGGCAGATTGTAAAAATACTGTATTCAATTAATATCGGTAATTAAAAAGCTAGCCCCATCATGAGCATGTAACCATTGTCAATTGTCTTCAAATCTTTCTGTACATTAATTCAGAGAAGAATATCTGATGTCTATGTGACTCCAGGTCCACAATGTTATGATTGAATCTTAATCGAAATGGATAATTAATGCTGGCAGAGCCAATCAGACCCACATCTCCTGAGCAAGAAAGTGAATAAAAAACTCTCAAAACTCTGGGATGGTGTTGGCAAATGTCTTCGCACAAATGAGAGTAGAAATCTGGAACTATGTTCACTCAAAAATCCACATCAATTGAAAATTTTAAGGCAGAGACAAATGGATTTTATGAAGTTAAGATATCATGAGTTATGGAGCAATCTTGAGAAAATTAGGTAAAAACAATGACTGCAGATGTTGGAAACCAGATTCTGGATTAGTGGTGCTGGAAGAGCACAGCAGTTCAGGCAGCATCCAAGGAGCAGCGAAATTGACGTTTCAGGCAAAAGCCCTTGATCAGCCCTTTCCTGATGAAGGGCTTTTGCCCGAAACGTCGATTTCGCTGCTCCTTGGATGCTGCCTGAACTGCTGTGCTCTTCCAGCACCACTAATCCAGAATCTTGAGAAAATAGCTTGCCAGAACCACCTATCCTGAGTTTTAAATGCATTTGGAAAGTCCTGAGTTCTGACCTTTAACCTGTCACACCTTTAGACCAATGAAAGAGGTAATATGAGAGTGATGAGACTGGTTAAAGAGATGCACTGGCTCAGGATTATGAGACTGGACTCGTAACTCAGCAACTTGGATAATGAGATATTAGTGCAAACCCCACCAATTAAATAATGAAACGCGTTTTGAATTAAAACATGATTGACAGTGGCCATAAAACTTCGAAATTGTCTTAAAATCCATCTCATTCTTCACTAACTCCGTTCAGGAAGGAAGCCAGGATCTATACCTGATCCTGGCTATATGTCACTCCAGACCCACAGCAACGCAGTTGACTTTTAACTGCCCTCTCAAATGGCCAGTAAATTACTCACCAAATGCTGGGCAACAAAATCAGAAGGTGGGAAAATGCATGTGTGAAAGCTAACTTGCAATGTGAAAACAGACATAGGAGTTTGTGTATTTTGAAAGAGAAAAATAAATTAACTAAAACTAGCAATAGGCCTCCAAGGAATAAGTTTTGGGAATTGATCAGGAAAATCAGAAAGCTTACAGAGGTGTATAAAATCATGAGAGGTATGAATAGGGTAAATAGACAAGGTCTTCTCCCTGGGGTGGGGGAGTCCAGAACTAGAGGGCATAGGTTTAGGGTGAGAGGGGAAAGATATAAAAGAGACCTAAGGGGCAACTTTTTCATGCAGAGGGTGGTATATGTATGGAATGATCTGCCAGAAGAAGTGGTGGAGGCTGGCACAATTACAGCATTTAAGAGACATCTGGATGGGTGTATGAATAGGAAGGGTTCAGAGGGGTATTCGTCCATGTGCTGGTAAATGGAACTAGATTAGGTTAGGTTATCTGGTCGGCATGAATGAGTTGGACCGGAGGGTCTGTTTCCATACTGTACATCTCTATGATTCTATGACAGAGTGGAATTCTTCAAAACTGACTTAGTTTGATAGACAAAGGAGTCAAGGGTAATTCAGGAAAGTGGAATTGAGACCACAATTGACGTTTCTGAGGACAACGTGAAACAGACTGATTTGCTAGAACAGGTTGATTTTAGGAAGGTAGACAGGCTGAAAATTTTGAAAAACATGAGGATAGATAAATCCCCTGGGCCAGACAGGATATACCTTGGGATACTACGGGGAGCGAGGGAAGAGATTGCTGCACCTTTGGTGATGATCTTTGCATCCTCACTGTCCACTGGAGTAGTGTCAGGTGATTGGAGGGTGGCAAATGTTATTCCCTTGTTCAAGAAGGGTAATAGGGATAATCCTGGGAATCACAGATCAGTCAGTGTTACATCAGCAAAGTATTGGTCAGAATACTGAGGGACAGGATTTATGAATACTTGGAAAACCATGATTTGATTGGAGACAATCAGCATGGTTTTATTAAGCCTTATTAAATTATTTGAGGATGTGACAAAACACATTGATGAAGGTAGAGCAGTGGATGTGTTGTACATGGATTTTAGCAAGGTGTTTGATAAGGTTCCCCATTGCAGGCTCATTCGGAAAGTAAGGAGGCATGGGATACAAAGAAACCTAGGCAAAAATGAGGACTGCAGATGCTGGAAACCAGAGTTTAGATCAGAGTGGTGCTGGAAAAGCACAGCAGGTCAGGCAGCATCCAAGGAGCAGAAAAATCGATGTTTCGGGCAAAAGCCCTTCATCAGGAATGGAGGCCTAGCTTTTGGCCCTTCTCTATGTACACAATTACAATGTGTAATTGCATGTCTGGTTTGAGTATTTTATTATGAAATCCACCTCTACAATCTGTATGGTGTGCTTTTAATGTTTTAATTCTGAACTCCAGAACTGGCTGCTTCCATTTAGTCTAAACTACCATACAGTTGCAGATGTATCTAAAACTATTAAAAAATGCAGTACTATCGTATAACTCTAACATATCTCATATCTCCAAGAACACTCCTTGAGGGATCTTGGGGTACCATGAACATTTGATTCTGAATTATATATATATTTGTGCTTGCAAGTATCATTGAACAAACTTGTCCCTTGATTGATGGGTTTGGTTTTAAGGTTCTGTCAAGTCCTCGCTGGTTGTGGCCGATTTCAAAGCCCCTGAACAGGGGTAAGTCTTTACCAAGAGCTGATCTGTTATATAGATCAGAATCTATCTTGTGTCATTAAAGGGGAATGAGTCAAACTGCTGTAAAATGGAGTTGGAATAGCATTTTAACTATATATTTTTAAAGAATTCTGTGGAGAATTCAACAGTAATTAAAGTTTAAAATAAAACACGAAGAAATCTGTCTGTCTGGATACAGAATTAGCTGGCCCATAGAAGACAGAGGGTGGTGGTAGATGGAATGTATTCAGCCTGGAGCTCGGTGACCAGTGGTGTTCACAGGGATGAGTTCTGGGAACTCTGCTCTTTGTGATTTTTATAAACGACTTGGATGAGGAAGTGGAAGGGTGGGTTAGTAAGTTTGCCGATGACATGAAGGTTGGTGGAGTTGTGGATAGTGCAGAGGATTGTTGTAGGTTGTAACAGGACATTGACAGGATGCAGAACTGATCTGATAAGTGACAGATGGAGATCAACCTGGAAATGTGTGAAGCCATTCATTTTGGAAGGTTGAATTTGAATGCAGAATACAGGGTTAAAGGCAGGACTCTTGACAGTGTGGAGGAACAGAGGAATCTTGGGGTCCATGTCTGTAGATCCTTCAAAGTTGCCACCCAGGTTAATGGGATTGTTAAGAAAGCATATGGTGTTTTGTCTTTCATTAACAGGGGTATCGAGTTTAATAGCCGTAATATTTTGCTACAGCTCTACAAGTTCCTAGTGAGACCACACTTGGAATATTGTGTCCAGTTCTGGTCGCCCTACTATAGGGAAAATACAGAGGCTTTGGAGAGGGTGCAAAGAAGGTTTACCAGGATGCTGCCTGGACTGAGGGCTTCCCTTATGAAGAAAGGTTGAATAAGCTCGGACTTTTCTCTCTGGAGAGAAGGAGGAAGAGGTATACAGGATAATGAGTGGAATAGATAGAGTCAATAGCTAGAGACTTTTCCCCAGGGCAGGATTGACTGGTACAAGGAGTCATGGCTTGAAGATATTAGGAGGAAGGTATAAAGGAGACATCAGAGATAGGTTCTTTACGCAGAGAGTTGTGAATATATGGAATGCGTTGCCAGCGGTGGTGGTGGAAGCAGACATTGGGGACATTTAAGCGACTGCTGGACATGCCCATGGATAGCAGTGAGTTGAGGGGTGCGTAAGTTAAGTTACTATATTTTACATTAGGATTAAATCTCTGCACAACATTGTGTGCCAAAGGGCCTGTTCTGTGCTGTACTTTTCTATGTTTTATATTCTAAACCTTCCTCCAATTACCTTAAAATTATGACCTCTTGTGATAGACATTTCCACCATGGGGGAAAGTCTCTGGCTATCCATTCTATCTGTGCCTCTCAATATGTTGTACATCTCTATTAAGTCACCTCTCACCCTTCTTCGCTCCAATGAGAAAAGACTTAGCTCTCTCAACCTTTCTTCATAACACCTTCCCTTCAGTCCAGGCAGCATCCTGGTAAACTTCCTCTGCACCCTCTCTAAAGCTTCCACATCCTTCCTATAATGAGGTGACCAGAACTGAACACAATATTTCAAGTGTGGCCTAACCAGTGCTCGAATGAGCTGCAGCATAACCTTAGTTAAAAATCACACAACACCAGGTTATAGTCCAAGAGGTTTATTGGCAATCTTATTCTCCACAACCACCTCATGAAGGAGCAGCGCTCTGAAAGCTAGTGCTTCCAAATAAACTTGTTGTACTATAACTTAGTGTTGTGTGATTATTAGCTTTGTACACCCCAGTATAATGTTGCAGCTCTTAAACTCAATTCCCCTTCACATTTATCCAGGTTGAACTCCATCTGCCATTTCTCAACCCAGCTCTGCACCCTGTCTATGTCGTGCTGCAGTAGCCCTCTATACTATCAATGACACCTCCAACCTTTGTGTCATCTGCAAATTTACTAACCCACCCCTCAACCTCCTCATCCAAGTCATTTATAAAAACTACAAAGAGCAGAGGCCCAAGAACAAAGCCCTGCAGGACCCCACTCAACACTGACCTCCAGGCAGAATACTTTCCATCTACAACCATTCTCTGCCTTCTGTCAGCCAGCCAATTCTGAATCCAGATAGCCAAATCTCCCTGTATCCCATACTTCCTGACTTTATGATGAGTCTACCATTGGGAACCTTATCAAATGCCTTGCTGAAGTCTATATACACCACATAGGGTGTAGGGGAGATGTCAGAGGTAGGTTCATTACACAGTGGTGGGTCTGTGGAATGCACTGCCAGCAGTGGTTGTAAAGTCAGATACATTAGGGAGATTTAAGTGACTCTTGGATGATAGTAAAATAAAAGGTATGTAGGTTAGTCTGAACTTAGACTAGGGTAAATAGTTGACACAACATCAAGGCCTAAAGGCCTGTATTGTGCTGTCCTGTTCCATGTTCTATGTTCACAACTAGATTAGCCACAATCATATTGCATGACAATGAGAGCTGATAAACCTATTACTGCTCCTAAAGTCCAATGTTCCTATGTTGACGGTGATGCTTACATTCCATGGATGAATTAAAGAAAGCTAAAAGGAACACTGGCGACATGTCTGGGTGATGGGAAACAAAGAGCTTGTTCTTCAGATCAGAGGAAGGGAGATACAGTTGAGCTCTGGTGTGTTAGGACCACTGTTGCTGGAATGGGGGTGAAATGTGAAACAGTATTTAATGCAACCAGTGAATCATTTTGACTGGAAAAATGAGAAAAGATCGTGTAAAATGAAGCAGATAACTTGACAGGGAGTTCAGGAACAGAAGGGACTTGGAGGTATATGTGCACAAATCAATGATTGAGGAAGTGGTCAATAATGTAGAGAGACTCTGGGCTCTGACAGATAGAGACATGAAGTACAAAAACAAGGAAGTTACAGTGAACCTCTGTAAACTGGTTTGACGTTAACTAGAATATTACATTGAATTCTGGGAACCACTTTAGGAAGGGTATATCAACATTAAAGTGTTTGCAGGACTGATTTACAAACTGGTTCCAGGCTTGAGAGAATTCAATAATGAGACTAGATCAGAGAAACTAGTATAGTCTGCTGACAACAGTGAAGACTGAGAAAAGATTTGATCGAGGTATTCAAAATGACGTCTGGTCAATGTAACTGGTCCCAATGGTGGGAAGTCCAGAGCTCAAGGATGATTAGAAAGGAACCAATGTTGACATAAAGAAATGTTTTCTTGATACTGGGAGCAGTTAGTTACTGGAATATAATGCCTGAAAGTGTAGAGAAGGTAGATTCATTTGTGGCTTTCTGCAGAGAATTGGGAAAGCTCCTGAAATAAAATGATCAGAGTTTTAGAGCATAGAGAATGGGTGGACAGGCTGGAGTTGCTCTTGAAAAGAAAGACCTGTAACACAAGGGGCCAAATGGCCTTCCCCTGTGCTGTCCCCATTCAGTAATGTGTGATTCTAACTGAAACTGAACCGGGAAAAAGCTGAGGAGAGAGGAGAACAAAATGACAGGTCCCGTGCCACGTGATAATGAGGCAAGGAATAAGGAGAGATATCAGCTGAACACGTGGCTGCAGGGATGGTGCAGGAGGGGGGGTTTCAGGTACTTGGATGATTGGGGCTCATTCTGGGGAAGGTGGGACCTCTACAAACAGGACGGTCTTCACTTGAACCAGAAGGGTACTAATATCTTGGGTGGGAAATTTGCTGGTGCTGTTTGGGTGGGTTTAAACCAGCTCAGCAGGGGGATGGGAACTTTGTTGTAGTTCCAGTGCGCAGGAGGATGAGAGTAGGGAGGGCATCAACAGGATTTCACGGTCATAGGAGTGTGCTGGAAGACAATGAAATGGTTTGAAATGTGTCTGCTTCAAAGCCAGAAGTATCCGGAATAAGGTAGGTGAGCTTGCAGGATGAATAGTTACCTGGGACTTCAATGTTGTGGCTATTTCAGAGACATGGATAGAGTAGGGTCAGGAATGGATGTTGCAGGTTCCAGGATTTAGATCTTTCATTAAGGTCAGGGAAGGCGGTAAAAGAGGGGGAGGTGTGGCCTTTTTAGTCAAGGACAGTATAAAGGTGACTGGAAGAACTTTTGATGAGGTCTTGTTCTACTAAGGTGATATGGGCTAAGGTTAGAACCAGGAGAGGAGAGGTCACACTGCTGGGAGTTTTTTATAGGCCTCTGCAGAGTTCCAGGGATGTGGAGGAGAGGATCGGCAAAATGATTCTGGGTAGGAATGAAAGGAACAGGATGGTCATTATGGGGGACTTTAACTTCCCCAACATTGACTGGAAACACTGTAACTCTAGTACATCGGATGGATCAGTTTTTGTCCAATTTTTGCAGGAGAGTTTCCTGACACAGTATGTCGAAGGGCCATCAAGAGAGGAGGCCATTCTGGATCTGGTGCTTGGTAATGAACCAGGCTGGGTGTTTGAATTTGTGGTTGGTGAGCACTTTGGAGAGAATGACCATAATTCAGTTATGGTCCTGAAGAAGGGCTCATGCCCGAAACGTCGATTCTCCTGCTCCTTGGATGCTGCCTGACCTGCTGCACTTTTCCAGCAACACATTGTCAGCTCTGATCTCCAGCATCTGCAGTCCTCACTTTCCCCTCATGATTCAGTTATGTTTAGTTTAGCCATGGAAAGGGTATGTGCCACAGGGCAAGCGTTATCGATGGGTCAAGAGCAAATATAATGCAAATAGGCAAGACTTAGGATGCATAGAATGGAGTAGCAAATTGCAGGGGATGCAGACAATGGAAATGTGGAGCTGGTTTAAGAAACAGATATTGCATGTCTTTGCTAGGTATGTCCCTGTCAGGCAGGGGGAGGAAGTGATAAGGTAAGGGAATTGTGGTTTACTACAGAAATTACATCGCTTGTTAAACAGAAGGAGGCTTATGTGTTGATAAGACAAGATGGTTCAGATGAGGCGATGGGGAGTTACAGATCAGCTAGGAAAGATTTAAGGAGACAGTTCTTAGATTAGATTCTTAGATTATTTACAATGTGGAAACAGGCCCTTCAGCCCAACAAGTCCACACCGACCCACCGAAGTGCAACCCACCCATACCCCTACATTTTTACCCCTTACCTAACACTACGGGCAATTTAGCATGGCCAATTCACCTGACCTGTAGGTATGTGAGGAATAAAAGCATAACTCAGGTAGGAATAGGGCCAAAGACAGAAATGGGAAGTTGTATGTGCACCCTGTGGAGATCAGAGAGGTGCCAAATGAACATTTCTCATTGGTTTTCCCTCAGGAAAAGGAGAATATTGTAGAAGAGAAGAATGAGATACAAGATATTAGACTAGAAAGGATTAATGTTAGTGAGGGAGATGTGTTATAATTTCTAGAAGGAATGAAAGTAGACAAGTCCCTGGGCCGGATGGGATTCATCCAAGGATTCTCTGGGAAGCTAGGGAGGAGATAGCAGAGCCTTTGGCTTTGATATTTGAGTCATCATTGTCTACAGGTTTAGTACCAGAGGACTGGAGGATTGCAAGTGTTGTGCCTTTGTTCAAGAAGGTCAGTAGAGATGACCCAGGTAATTATAGACCAGTGAGCCTTACTTCTGTCGTAGGAAAGGTTTTGGAAAGCATTATAAGAGATAGAATTTATAATAATCTGGCAAGCAACAATTTGATTACAAATAGTCAACATGGTTTCATCAAGGGCAGGTCATGTCTCACAAACCTCATTGAGTTTTTTGAAAAGGTGACCAAGCATGTAGATGAGGGTAGGGTAGTTGACGTGGTATACATGGAGTTCAGTAAAGCCTTTGATAAGGTTCCACATGGTGGGCTGTTGGAGAAAATGCAGCGGCATGGGATTGAGGGTGATTTAGCAGTTTGGATTAGAAACTGTCTTTCAGAAAGAAGGCAGCGAGTGGTGGTTGATGGAAAATATTCAGCCTGGAGTCCAGTTAGTAGTGGTGTGTCACAAGGATCTGTTTTGGGACCACTGCTGTTTGTCATTTTTATAAATGACTTAGACACAGGCATAGGTTAATGGGTTAATAAGTTTGCAGATGACACTAAAGTCGGTGGAGTAGTGGACAGTTTGGAAGAATGTTACAGGTTGCAGGGGGACTTGGATAAACTGCAGAATTGGGCTGAGAGGTGGCAAATGGCGTTCAATGCAGATAAATGTGAGGTGATGCACTTTGAGAAGAATAACAGGAAGGCAGAATATTGGGTCAATAGAAAGATTCTTGGTAATGTGGATGTGCAGAGGGAGCTTGGGGTCCATGTACATAGATCCCTGAAAGTTGCCACCCAAGTTGATAGTGCTGTTAAGAAGGCATACGGTGTGTTAGGTTTCATTCGTAGAGGGATTGAGTTCCGGAGCCGCAATATCATGCTGCAACTCGACAAAATGCTAGCGCAATCTCACTTGGAGTATTGTGTACAGTTCTGGTTACCCCTTTACAGGAAGGATATGAATGCATCGGAAAAGGCACAGAGGACATTTACCAGGACGTTACCTGGTCTGGAGGGAAGGTCTTATGAGGAAAGGCTGAGAGACTTGGGTCTGTTCTCAACGGAAAGAAGAAGGTTAAGAGGGGATTTGGTAGAGACATACAAGATGATCAGATGATTAGATAGGGTATACAGTGAAAGTCCTTTTCCTAGGATGATGACATCAGCTTGTACGAGGGGGCATTGCTGAGGGGTAATAAATTTAAGACAGATGTTAAAGGCCGTTCCTTTATTCAGAGAGTGGTAAGGGCGTGGAATGCCCTGCCTGCCAATGTAGTTAACTCAGCCACATTAGGGAGATTTAAACAATCCTTAGATAAGCACATGGATGATGATGGGATAGTGTAGGGGGATGGGTTTAGATTAGTTCACAGGTCAGCGCAACATTGAGGGCCAAAGGGCCTATTCTGCGCTATATTGTTCTATGTTCTATGTCCTATGAGTTCCACTTCACTGTAACCAAGCCCCAGTATTCCTCACAAAAGTTAAAACTGTAACAAAGTACAAAGACCCAGTTGATCTTTCAGTTTGACTCAAGTTGATAAAAAAAACACACCAGATTTCTGTACCTAGTAAGAATTAAGATTTTTTTCGAATACAGATTCTAACTATAGGTAAACAATTATGAACTATTGATGTGTATCTCTACCAGTTAAAACTCTAACCGTCTAATAAAACCTTCCTCGACACACACACCAACAGACATAGGCAGACAAGATTTGGAGCTCAGGTTGCCAATAGGCAGACAAAACAAAAATTGGTATTATGGGTGGAAGGTTAAAAAACACTGAGGGAACAGTTCATTGGCACAAGCCTCAGGTTTCAATGAGGTGGTTCTTTTTTGTTTCCCAAGTCCTTCAGTTTTCTGATCTTTTCCTGCAAGTTCTCTAATTTCTTCGCAAGAGGCACAGAGTGACTCGTTCACAAGGTACAAAGTATCTGATTTATTGTTTAAAAGCAAAATCTTACAGCAACTCATGGAGAAAACACCACAGACATTTTGGATGCAGCTACAGGTACCCAGCTCATGGACTGAGCATCTCAGGAGTGTTCACTTACTCCCTCAGTGCGCACTCACTTAGTGCCTATCTGCATCACCTCGCATCACTGTCTTTCTCTTTGCCCCCCTCAGCTGCACTTTAAGGGCCTGCAATACTCTGCGCTGCCTGGTTTAGTGCTGACACAGAGCCAGGCAGCTTGTAATGCTGGTCAGCAATCATCAGTCAAAGGAATGGATATACTGCTGCAAGCCACAGTTCTATATCGATCTCCCACTTGCTGCATGCAACAACAGCTAACGTGGGAAACACACTGCATGCACATCCACCAAATGAACACGTCTCAATGTTGAAGGGGTGTAGCCTTCAGTCAAATCTAACCTATAAAATTCCAACTGTACCACAAAGGGAAATACACAATGACCAGGGGATCAAGAACCAGGGGTCACAATCTAGGGATATAGGGTAGGCCGTTTGGGCCTGAGATATGGAGAATAGTCTTCACTCAGATAGTGGGGAGCCCGTTGAATTCTTGGTCACAGAAAGTGGTTGAGGCCAAAACATTGAATGTTTTGAAAAAGAAGTTAGATATAGTTCTTAGGACTGAAGCGATCAAAGGGTATGGGGAGAAAGTGGGAACAGGGGAGTGAGCTGGATGATCAGCCACGATCATATTAAATGGTGGACCAGACTCGATAGGACGAATGGCCTACACCTGCTCCTAGTTTCTATCTTCCTATGGGGATTAAGTTGGGGACTGCTGTCAATAACAGAGTTCCTGATGCAGGAAATCAAAGGCAACCTTTGCGATCAGTCCAGACACTGGGGACAGCAAGACATCCACCTGGACCAGTCTGGGTCAGGATGTATATTTTATTATAGTCTCAGAAGTGGCCCATTGTCAATTGTCTATATCCATTTCTAACAGTCAGGGTTAATGGATCATCAGTCAGGGATCTGGTGAGTCAAGGAGAAAGTGAGGACTGCAGATGTTGGAGATCAGAGCTGAAAATGTGTTGCTGGAAAAGCATAGCAGGTCAGGCAGCATCCAAGGAACAGGAGAATCGACGTTTCGGGCATAAGCCCCCCTGAAGAAGGGCTTATGCCCAAAACGTCGATTCTCCTGTTCCTTGGATGCTGCCTGACCTGCTGCGCTTTTCCAGCAACACATTTTCAGATCTGGTGAGTCAGTCAGGCCTGGCTTTCCAAGTGGAACAATGGGGTGAACAGATTGAATGGTCTGGTGGGGTGGTGGGAATCTCAAAGCTGAAGACTGGAGGCAGAAACTTGGAATGAAGGGGATAAGGACAGTGAGAGGATAGCTCTTCTTGTAAGGGTGGAAGTTAGCAGAGCATGAGAGGACATGGGGTGCTGTGAGGTAGTGACAGGATGTCAGAACCAGCACAGCCTCAGTGGGAGAATGTGCATTACCATGGCAATGTTTCTTCTGTTTCTCACACAGGCGCATAGCAAGCATGACTTACGGATCCAGTAGGAGGGGTTATTTTTGCTGTTACAATGCTTTAACAAAGATATAAAGAAACAGAAAAGCAACAGATGATTCAATACCATTTGGTGCCAGATCACACCATTTCATCTTGTTTCCCTGTGATAAGGTCAGAGCTGTCGCTTGGACGGTAGAATTTGGCAATATAGCTAGTTTCTCCCGGGTGCAGGGCATGATAGACTGTAAACATGTCGTGCTGAGAGCAGCATTCTATAACACCGCTGAGTTCATCAATAGAAAAGGGTTCTCTTCCATCAGTGTGATCACTAAGACCACTGCTTACAAGTTTATGCCCAGCACCCTGAGATTTGCCATCATGTCTCTAATCTTGAAGACCCACATTCCTGACTAAAGCAGAGCACTGAGGGAAGGCCTGACAGTACAATCCCAGCAGTATACCACATAAGCCGAGCATGACGTGTTCTGCACAACTGGAACAGACAAAGAACTGATGGGAATGGAGGATGACAAGCTGGGACAGCAGTCACAGTCTTCTGCGGAGGAGGAGGAGAAGGAAAAGGAGAACTCTGAGCAGGAGCAAATCATCTTTTACATGATAGAGCCCAGCAGCACCAGGCTCTACAAGTCAGACAGAACCTAATTAGTCTTACTTCCAGTGTTAGGTGAACCTTTAAGAGCAATATTTATTGGGCCTTATCACATCAAAAGGAAATTGAGTGAGGTGAATAATTTGATAAGAATGTCAGATAGAAGGAAATCTCACAGAGTGTCATGTGAATATACTCAAACAGCATTTTGATAGGGAAGGAAAGCAAAAGGAGAATGTGGTTCTTGTTTCAAGTCAGAGTGAAGAACCAAATACATACAATTCTGAAACAACAGAAGTTGCTGGGAAAGTTCAACAGGTCTAGCAGCATTTGTGAAGAGAAATCAGCGTAAACATTTCAGGTTTGGTGACTCTTCCTCAGATAATTCTGAATTTAATATTCCTCAAATTAAATTGGAAAATGAGGAAGTTCTCAAAAATTGGGATAAACTATTGAGTTACCATCTAGAGAGAAATCAAAATGACCTGATAGAGCTATTACAATCACAGAGAGAGATATGTGGGAATATGCTGGGAAGTACTAACATGATGTGGAGATAGGAAATGCTGTTCCAATAAAGCAACATCTTTATAGGCCTAATCCTTTAGAATTGGTGCAGTTCGAAAGAGATTAAAAGCATTCTAAAAAATAATATAATTGAAGTGAGTTACAATGAATGGAGCTTGCCCATTGTGATAGTGCAAAAACTAAATGGTACCCAACAATTATGTGTTGATTATCGCAAACCCAATGTGGTTCCAAAATCTGATTCATATCCTATTCCACATTTGGAAGACTGTATGAGAAGGTGGGGCAAGCAACTTTTATTTCTAAGATGGACTGACTCAAAGGGTACTGGCAAGGATGTTTATCCAAGACAGCGAAGGAAATTTCAACTTTTGTGACACTGAATAGACTGTAGCAAATTAAAATCATGCTAGTTGGTACAAAAAATGCTCATTTCAAAGACGAACCAATAAACTCATTTTGGGATTCCCAAACGTGTGGAGTACATCGAGGAACCTGGTGTTTTTTAGTCATACATGAACATTTGCAGCATTTAGTGAAACTGTTTGATCGACTTCAAAAGGCAAGTTTGGGATAAACCGGCTAAGAGGGAGTTTGCAAAAGCCCAAGTCACATTCTTATGCTATATTGTTAGAAATGGATAGATGGCCCCTTGCGAAATGAAAACAGAGGTTATTAGGGAGTTTCCCACACCATCGATGAAGAGGAAAACGCTGAGTCGTGGGGCTGAGTAGCCTTTATCAGAAATTTGTACCAAATTTTAGCAGCGTAGTTGCTTTACTGAGTGACTGTTGAGGAAGTGCAGAAAAAAATCAATGGAGAGAGGAACATCAGAAGGCATTTGACAGCCTGAAAGTTGTGTTAACCACAGCACCAGTGATACAATGGCTTTCAGAAGTGTATTTTGTCCTTTTTTTTGTAAAAAGAGGTTGAGACAGAGGTCTCGAGTGCTCTGCTAAAAACCAATAAAGTAAACTGCTTGTGAGGTGCTGGGGCTCTTTTTTTAACATTAGAACAATACAAGCAGCCTGAATGGGGAGAGTCAGTCTCCCACAGAACCAGGGTTTTCATTTAACTTCCAGCAGTTACTGGATTTTGAAGTTTGTTGTTGAAGTTATTATATCTTTCTCTCTGTTAAATTATTTATTATTCTGTTAAGTTTTCCAAATAGAGTTAAATTATTCCAATTCTTTATTTTTGTTTATATTTTAACTAAAGGATAAGAATAAAGCATAGAACAAAGAACAAAGAAAATTTACAGCCCAGGAACAGACCCTTCGGCCCTCCAAACCTGAGCCGATCCAAATGTACTGTCTAAACCTGTCGGTCAACTCCTAAGCATCTGTATCCCTCTGCTCCCCACCTACTTATGCATTTATCGAGATGCATCTTAAGTGAATCTACCGTGTCTGCCTCTACCACCTCTGCTGGCAATGCGTTCCAGATGCCCACCACCCTCTGTGTGAAGTACTTGTCGCGTGTATCCGCCTTAAACTTTCCACCTCTCATCTTGAGTGACCTCTCATTATAGAATTCTTCACCCTGGGAAAAAGCTTGTCTCTATCCACCCTTCATGATTTATAAACCTCAATCAGGTTCCCCCCTCAATCTCCTTTTTTCTAATGAAAATGATCGTAACCTACTCAATCTTTCTTCATAGCTAGCATCTTCCATACCAGGCAACATCCTCGTAAAACTTCTCTGCACTCTCTCCAAAGCTTTTTGGGAATGTGGCAACCAGAACTGGACACAATATTCTAAATGCGGCCGAGCCAATATCTTGTACAATGTTAACATGACTTGTCAGCTCTTATACTCAATACCCCGTCCGATGAAGGCAAGCATACCATATGCCTTCTTGACCACTCTATCCACCTGTGCAGCAAACTTCAGGTTACAATGGACCTGCACTCCCAGATCTCTCTGCTCATCAGCTTTTCCCAAGGCTCTTCTGTTCATTGTATAATTCACTCTAGAATTAGACTTGCCTAAATGCATCATCTCACATTTTTCTGGATTGAAATCCATCTTTTTTTTAGATTAGATTACTTACAGTGTGGAAACAGGCCCTTCAGCCCGACAAGTCCACACTGACCTGCCGAAGAGCAACCCACCCAGACCCATTCCCCTACATTTACCCCTTCACCTAACACTGGGCAATTTAGCAAGGCCAATTCACCTAACCTGCACATTTTTGGATTGTGGGAGGAAACCGGAGCACCCAGAGGAAACCCACCCAAACACAGGGAGAATGCACAAACTCCACACAGAGAGTCGCCTGAGGCAGGAATTGAACCCAGGTCTCTGGCACTGTGAGGCAGTAGTGCTAACCACTGTGCCACCCCCAGTCTGTATCCCATTGCAGATGCTCTACCCTCCCTCTGTTTGTATCCCATTGCAAACATTTAAGATGCGTCTGGATAAATGCATAAGTAGGTGGGGAGCAGAGGGATACAGATGCTTAGGAATTGACCGACAGGTTTAGACAGTACATTTGGATTGGCCCAGGCTTGGAGGGCCGAAGGGCCTGTTCCTGGGCTGTAAGTTTTCTGCTGCTTTTCCGCTCAACTCTCCAGTCTATCTATATCCTCCTGTATTCTCTGACAGTCCCTTATGCTTTCTGCTACTCCACCAATCTTTGTGTCATCTGCAAACTTGCTGATCATACCAGCAGTGCCCTCTTCTAGATCATTTATGTATATTACAAACAACAGTGGCCCCAACACTGACCCCTGTGGAACACCACTGGTCACCTTTCTCCATTTCGAGAAACTCCCTTCAACTACTACTCTGCCTCCTGATGCTCAACCAGTTCTTTATCCACCGAGCTAGAACACCCTGCACACCATGTGACTTCACTTTCTCCATTCGTCTACCATGAGGAACCTTATCAAAAGCCTTACTGAAGCCCTTCCTTCATCTATCAACTTGGTCACTTCCTCGAAGAATTCTATTAAGTTGGCAAGGCATGATCCACCCCCTCACAAAACCATGTTTCCTATCACTGATAAGCCCATTCTTTTCTGAATATAAATCGATCCTATCCCTCAGTACCTTAATCATATGTTAAGTATAACCAATCAAATTACACCTGGAACACAGCACCTCACTCTTGCCTTTAAATAAGATAAAGTTAGGTCTAGGCTGTCTCCTTGATGTATTTGAAGGGGGTTTGGTCTGGTCCATAACAACACATTAAGCTCATCAGAGAGGGATGCATTGTTTCCAATGATTATACTTGACGTCACTTTGTATTATGTTACATTATATTATGTAAGCTTTACCGCAGTCAATGTATTTTCATGTGGTCAGTCTGTAACTCTAGTATCGTCTGGCATTGTCTCTTGGCATTCCTGATGGCCTTGTGAACATCATGCCTAAATTTCCTAAATATGCCAGGGTCGTCTGACTGGCACGTCTCAGATTTGGACATAATAGGGAGTGCATCTCTCGGTTCATTCATGGTTTCCAGTTGGGGCACATCCAGATTGACATCTTTGTCCTCTACACACTTGCTGATAAAGTCTCTAATGATAGTGTCACTCATTTAGGTTGGCCATTGACTATTTGAATATGGACCAGTCAACCTGCTGCAAGGAAATTACAGTGAAAATCAGCCCCTTTCGCCATTCGCTGAATTTGTAGAATGCAGCATTAACCCCTTCAGAACCACTTCCTTCTACAAGTACAGGGGCATGGTCAGTATTCTGTGGGAGAGTTGGAAAGGAAAGATGTAAGCTATTAAATTGAGAAAATTGCAAATGCTGCTCGATTGGTACAGTCACAGCATCATAGAACATGAAAACAGGCTTTTTGGTCCAACTTCTCCATGTTTATCAGTTTCCTAATTGAACTAGTTCCATTTGCCTGTGTTTGGTCCCTATCTCTGTAAACCTTTCCTATCCATATACCTGTCCAAACATTTTATAAATGTTGTACTTGCATCTACCACCTCCTCTGGCAGCTTGCATCATGCATCACCCTCTATGTGAAAAAGTTCCCCCTCAGACCCTTTTAAATCATTCCGCCCTCACCTTAAACCTATGCCCATTTAGTTTGGGCCTCCAATATCCTGGGAAAAATCTTGGTTATTCACTCTTTTGATGCCCCTCATGATTTTATAAACTTCCATAAGTTCACCTCAGTCTTCTACACTCCAGGGAAAAAGGTTCCAGCCTATCCAACCTCTCCTTAGAACATAAACCTTCCAGTCTTGGTAATGTCCTAGTAAATCTTTTTTGCACTCTTTCCAGTTCAATAACATCCTTCCTATATCAGAATTGCATGCATTACTCCAAATATGGTCTAAACTATATCTTGTGCAGCCGTACAAACCAGGAAACAACAAACGAGTCAGTTTAATGTGAGTTGTGGGAAAAATACTGAGAGCCATCATTAAGGACAAAGTGACTGAGCACTTCAACAAGTGTGAACTGATCCCTGGCAGAGAGTCAGCTGTGAGTTGTGAACAGAAAGTCAAATCGGATTTAATCAATTTGAATTTAAGGTCACTAGCAGGTGAACAGAGAGTTTTTTTTAATGGAAGTCAAAAAGGTATTTGTTAATTTTCCACACAGGAAAAACGAACAATAATGAGATGACATAGCATTGGAGGTAATCTAAGGACAAAGGTCTATAATTGGTTTGAGAGGGAAGAGACAAAAATTAGGAGTAATGTGAACATATTCTGATTACAATGTGACAAGTGACAGCCTCAGGGATCAGGAAAGGCTTCTGCTTTTCATCATAAACAAATAAATCTGATGAGGAAAGAGCATTGCACTCTTTTGAACCAGATTGTAGGTGATCGAAATTTTGTATTTATTGCAAGTGTGAGGTCTAAAGTCTCTTAAGTACTGTTTAGAACATAGAACAATACAGCACAGAACAGGCCCTTCGGCCCATGATGTTGTGCCGAACATTTATCCTAGCTTAAGCACCCATCCATGTACCTATCCAATTGCCGCTTAAAGGTCACCAATGAATCTTGAATCCAATGTGTTTTCCTCAAAAGGTTACATTTTCAACACATTTTCCTCAACTCTGACAGAGCTTCTGGCTTTTTCCAGATTGTTCTATATACTCGTGTGACACTGACATCATCATTCTGCTTAAGAGACGTGATAAATGCAGTTAAGAACAAACCTCAGCAGGTTCAGACTGGTTTTGAAGAAGGTGCAATGTAAATTCATCCAGATTTATACCATGGGTTAAAAGAGAAATTATTTTTTCATTTATTCGTTCACAGAATTTAGGTATAGTTGGCTACCCACATTTATTCATATGATGATTAGACCTAGCCAGCTTTATTCACATTTTGTAAATATAGCAGTAAATAAAAAATTATAATGTTGACTCAACAAATTATGTATTTCCTGCAATTAGGGTGTTGCAGTGTGAACTAACCAATACCTGGACATTTAAAATGCTTAATCAATTTGATAAGGGTCAATCAAGGCAATCATTTTTATCGATAGGAGGATCCAGGTTGGAAAGCATCATTTTAAACAGACTGTGCCGTGGCTCAGTGGTTAGCATTGCTGTGTCACAGTGCCAGGGAACTGGGTTCAATTCCAGCCTTGGGTGACTGTCTGTGTGAAGTTTGAACAATCTCCCTGTGCCTGTATGGGTTTCGTCCGGGTGCTCCAGTTTCCTCCCATGGTCCAAAGATGTGGAGGTCAGGTGAATTAGCCATGCCAGATTGCCCATAGTGTTCAGGGATGTGTAGGTTGGGTGGATTAGTCAGGAGTAAATGTAGAGTGATAGGGTAGGGGAATGGGTCTGGGAGGTTTGATGTTTCCCCGCCGTAGGGATTCTATGAGGTCTGGCAGCATCTGTGGAGAGAAATCAGAGTTAGTGTTTTGGGTTGAAGGGTATTGCAACACTGAAGAGAGCACAAAGAATATTCCAAGGATGGATAAACTTCTGGGGCGGCATGGTGGCTCAGTGGTTAGCACTGCTGCCTCACAACATCAGGGCCTTGGGTTCAATTCCAGACTATGTGGAGTTTGCACATTTTTCCCGTGTCTGCGTGGGTTTCCTCCCACACTCCAAAGATGTGCAGGTCAAGTGAATTGTCCATGCTAAATTGCCCGCAGAGTTAGGTGCATTAGTCAGAGGGAAATGGGTCTGGGTGGGTTACTCTTCGGAGGGTCAGTGTGGACTTGTTGGGCCAAATGGCCTGTTTCAGCACTGTAGGGAATCTAATCCATTCTTACTGCAGGCCCATTCAGGAATGAAATTTGGAAGCAATTTTGCACCTTTTAAGATAAAGAACTAAAGGTCGTTCAGGAAAAGGTGATCAGGGAGATGGAGCAAAGACACAGACATGGAATTGAGATACAGATCAACCTAAATGTTAGAACAAGCTATTCTCATCTGTCTCTCTGTCCACAGTAACCTTTACAGGTATCCATTATTCATAACTAAGCCTCTGCCCAGCTTCTCAATTAGATTCCAGTCTGTAACTGACCACTGGGGATCTGTTATTCTAGAAGTAAACTCCCTGAGTACCTCAATCATATTCCAGACTGCAACTCACTCCTGTATATCTGTTATTCTGTATATAAACTGCCCCGTGCCTCTCAGTCAGACTTCAATATGTAACTCACTCCTGAGAATCTGCTATTTTATATATATAAACTACCCAAATTTTCAATTAGATTCCAGTCTATAACTCATTCCCAGGTGTGTGGTTTATATATATAAACCTCCCTGAGCCTTTCCACTAGATTCCCGTCTGTAACTCCCAGGTATCTTTTATTCTAATTTTTCCTTCTTTTATGGTATATGAGCATCACTGGCTGCCCATACCTAGTTACCCTTGAGAAGGTGGCAGTGAACTGCCTTCTTGAACCACTGCAGTTCATGTTCTGTGGTTTGACCCACAATACCCTGAGGGAGGGAATTCCAGGATTTTGACCCAGTGATAGTGAAGGAATAGCAATATATTTCTAAGTCAAGCTGGTGAGTGGCTTAGAGGGGATCATGCGGGGGGTAATTTTCCCATATATCTGCTTCCCTTGTCCTTCTAGATGGAAGGGGTCTTGGGTTTGGAAGATAAAGGAGCCTTGGTCTATTCCTGTATAAGTATTCAAACACCTTGATTAGACTCCAGACTACACATCTTTCGGTAGTCCTTGATTATATCCAGGCATCAATGTCCTTAAAAGATATTTGGACATTTCTCTGTTCTGACAGCTACAAATTTTGATGTCAGTGGGAAATCATTTAGTGACGTCCCTGACTTGAAATTTTCACAATCTAACATCAGTTAGTGAGACTCCAGTGTTCATCACCTTCGCTGAAGGAGCCAGTTCTTAATTTAGTCTGCTGACACAAAAGCTTGATGCTGCTATATATATCTAGCACCCGGGCATGTCAGCTAGTTTCAAGCTTGCGGCTTTCATTTTATTAATGACAAATTAAACTGATGGTATCAATCAAACTTACAAGACAATTAAACTCTTGCAGTGCAATCTGGCTTTGTTAGTGAATCACTTTGCAATTAAGATCTCCCCTGATGGGTCACTGAGTTAGGAAGCAATCCATTCAATGCCTGTAGGTTACGAGGTAGAACTTACTGCCACTGATTCTATTGGTGGGTGAATCCCATTGACAATGCAACTGGATCAGGTCTGATGAAGAGGTGAGTATTTTTTGTATTGATGAGCATTGTTCATTATTCAGCTCCTGTTCACCTTCTACACCTGTGTCTGTCAATTGTCCCTTAGTGAGAGTCAACCCCTTCAGGATCTGTATCCCAGTAAGAGTCAGCACCTTCAGGAACTGTATCCCAGTGAGAGTCAGCCCCTTCAGGAACTGTATCCCAGTGAGAGTCAGCCCCTTCAGGAACTGTATCCCAGTGAGAGTCAGCACCTTCAGGAACTGTATCCCAGTGAGAGTCAGCCCCTTCAGGAACTGTATCCCAGTGAGAGTCAGCCCCTTCAGGAACTGTATCCCAGTGAGAGTCAACCCCTTCAGGATCTTTATCCCAGTGAGAGTCAGCCCCTTCAGGAACTGTATCCCAGTGAGAGTCAACCCCTTCAGGATCTGTATCCCAGTGAGAGTCAGCCCCTTCTGGAACTGTATCCCAGTGAGAGTCAGCCCCTTCAGGAACTGTATCCCAGTGAGAGTCAGCCCCTTCAGGAACTGGATCCCAGTGAGAGTCAGCCCCTTCAGGAACTGGATCCCAGTGAGAGTCAGCCCCTTCAGGAACTGGATCCCAGTGAGAGTCAGCCCCTTCAGGAACTGGATCTCAGTGAGAGTCAGCAACTCCAGAACGATGGTGCCTTTATCAAGACATATGCTTGTGCCCTCCCGCAGTATTGTCCAATGAAGAGAGATTGGGCAATTTATTTCTGTATTATCCAGAATTACTAAGACTGAGAGGTATCTTATTCAAGTTAACAAAATACCAAAAGGTAGGGTAGATGCAGGGAAGATCTTTTTCCTGGTTTGGGAATCAAGAACTGGGGAAGTTTCTAATTAAGAGGGATGCCACTTAGATCCAAGAAGAGGAGAAATGGTTGTATTCAGTGGGTTGTGAACCTTTGGACTTCTATTCCTCACAAGGCTGTGGAATCTCAGTCTTTTGAGTGTGGTTGTAATAGAGTTTGAGAGATTTTTGATTACCATTGGTGTGCAGGGTGATGGAGATGGTGTGGGGGAACATTATTCACGTCCAATCAACCATTATAGCACTGAATGGTGCAACAATCTCAAAGGGTTGGAAAGTTTCCTCCTTCTCTGTTCAAAGAGCTGATTCTGGGGAAAAAGAGTAAAAGCAGATGGCCTTCCCTCTGACTGACAGACTGAGAATTTATATAATCAATTTATCATCTGTTCCAAATTAAACTGATAATTTAACTGTCTGAGAATAAAATCATACATAAGTAAATCACAGGCAGCCTTGTAGAATATCATAAAACTTTGGCAACAGCCCAAATGAATCTTCTGATGGAAGTGATATTGATAAAGCTGTTACTGATAGATGAAGTAGAATGACATGGGTTAGATTAGTGCAATAAATGTCGACACTTTCTAGCTTGGTGAATGTTTGTGGCAGTTAGTGTGTTTATATGAGTCTAAACCTCTGAGTGCGTCATGTTACTTTCTGTGTATTTGCTAGTATTTTTTAAGGATGTGGATATTTATGTACCTGCACATGTGAGAGTGACTTTTACACTTGTAGGAGGTGGTGCTTTCTATTTAACTTTGACTGTGTATTTGAATGTCAATAAAGATTTATTAAATAATGTATAGCACAGGAAGACTATTCACAAGAAGATAACCCTCAAATAGACCTGTTTACCTTTAATTTCGAGACCAAGTTTTCTCTTGCATCTGAGGTTGGTGGAGATGTCCCTGATTCCCCAGAGTAAACAGACAGTGTACACGCAGGGGCTATTTATACAGAGATGAGGCTGAACTGCTTTGGGAAATTTCCTGACATGAGTATCCAACCTCCAGGATAAAAATTTGGCCTGTAATATTTGGAGAAGTCCAAAGTTAATGTTGCAGTGCGGACTGGGGAAGAGAAAATATTATTGGAGATTTTATTGTTATAACTGGATGTGTAAGACTGGGAATGGCCAGAGCTAGTTGACCCAATTTAAAATGAAGGAAAGGCAGAGGAACGATGATGGCATGTTCAATGATGTCATAAACGCAAGTGTTTTACTGGAAACCAATTGAACTTTTTTTAATTAATTCACGAGATGTGGACATCACTGGCTCGGTCAGCATTTACCGTCCATCCCTAATTGCCCAGAGGGCAGTTTAGAGTCAACCACATTACTGTGGGTCTGGAGTCAGATGTAGCCAGACTAGGTAAAAATAGCAATTTCCTTCCCTGAAGGACCAAGGTGAATTGGATGGGTTTGTCTGACAATCAACAATGGATTCATGGTCATCATCAGACTCTTATTTTCAGATTTTTATTACATTCAAGTTCCACAGTCTGCCATGGCAGGATTCAAACCCAGTCCCCAGACATTACCTAGATCTCTAGCAGTCCAGCGATAATACCTCACATTGTAATATTTTTGAGTGTGCTAGAAGCTACACATATAAATACCCAGGACCCTGTTTCTTGCAGGCAAAAAGAATTTGTACATATGTTGTACTTTATAAAAAAGGGTCATGGAGACATCCAATTGCTGCTCCATTCCCATGGCACCACCCTGACCAATCAGAATTTACCTTCTTGATTTGAGAATTAAGATTGACAGTTAATTGACTCCATGCCAATGATGGCCCAACCAATCTGCAACCACCTCTCATGCCATATAAAATAGTGCCCCTTTTCTCAAATCTGTTTCTTCTGTCCTAATCTTGAAGAGTGCAGGCTGAAAAATTCTAAATTCTTGCCTCCTCTCAGCCAAATGTAAATTCTAATCAACCAAGGAATTATTCAAGCCCAAATTAAAACAAAACCAAGAGGTTAATCGTGAAATCAGCAACTAAACAGTAAAGACCGAAGTAAGTTGTGAAACCACAGGATGGGAAAACTTGTCCACCTATATGTTGGGCCAGGGAGTTGCATATGCAACATTTACTGTCCCTAGTTTCCCTTCTATCTCTCACTGGGATTTACCTCTGTCACTGCAGGCCTGTGGTGTTTCAGCTGTGATTTCAGCTGCTGTCAGCTGATTGTTTCACTGCTTCAAACTGAGTCTTATACACAGCCCAAATGTCAGCTTTTGTATACGGTTTCATGTGAAAACTGCGTCGTAAGCAACAGGGAAGAAGTTAAAAGCTTGGCTCCCTCCTTAGCCAGGGCACTGAGACTCCCTACCCCCACCTGTCCAAGTGAAGTTAATGAGCATAGCACGAGGAGCCCAAAGGTCAATACTCAAGGAGTTTATGATCCCATTTCTGGATGATATTTGTTCACGAGCGGTGTCTGTATATCATTGACTTGTCAAGGCATGAATAATAACCTCATTTACACCTTTCAGGCTGAGTTAGGCTGGGGGATTATTAACGAGACTGCTTTACAGCATAGCAAAGGATTCAGTGACAAGTACAGAACAAGAGGGGAGATGGATCCTTTCTCTCAGGAGGGAGATTCTGCAGCCAATGGAGAAACAGTTTGTTTGTATGGTCCAGGGTAAACTCTGAGGTGGCAGGAGTTGGAGTATTACACTTCTCTTCCTTTCAATTTATGAGACTGAGGAAAGGCAGAAACATACTAGCCAGTATTCCCACCTTCAAGTAACACAAAGAAGCGAGGAAGCTGGTGTCAGGTCAGATGTGATGCCCCCCCACCATCTGAATAGTGTACTCGTGTACCACTGCTTCACACGTGACTAATGATAATGACATCAGTTGGTAGACTCTTAATCTCACATTAATATATATTCAGCGGAAACTACATCACAGCAAAGGACAAGATGACGGAAAATTGGCAAAGAAACAAATGATAGAAGTGACTTCTATTCTCAAAGGCTGACCTTGCTCAGCTATTTTCCTCTGGGTTAGAGGTTCCACTTGTCAGAGAGGAGTTCTGTGGTGCACAGATAAAGCCAGCACTTCAACCAAGATTGGGGGCCACAGGACCATGTTCCAATGCTTCAAGAAACCCATACCAAGGCAATGTCAAGTCTGTCATTTATTGCCCATTCCTAATTACGCTTGAGATGTCACTTTGTGCAATTGCCGCAGTCCATCTGATCTAGATTCACTTTTAATACTTTTGGGGAGATAGTTCCATAATTTTAACTCAAGAAGTGGTGAAATAGTTTTGAGTCAGTTAGATCTTACATGGAAACCTGTCCAGACATATCTATGGCTTTTATTCACATAGGTGTTCAAAGTTTTGAGTTTGGAAGGTGTGGATAAAGTAGCCTTCTGCAGTGCATCCTGTAGATAGTCCACACTGCTGTTACCGAGTGTCGGTGATGGAGGGAGTGAATGCTTGTGGATGTGGTGCCAAACAAGCGGGCTGCTCTGTTCGGATGATGTCAAGCTCCTTGAGTGTTGTTGGAGCTGCACCCATCCAAGTAAGTGGGCAGTATTCCATGACCCTCCTGAGTTGTGTCACGTAGATGGTGGACAGTCTTTGGAGAGTCAGGAGATGAGTCACTCGAAGCAGCCTTGAACCCTGCTCTTGTAGCCGTTGTGTTTAGTGTCGGATCCAGTTGAATTTCTAGTCAATCCTCTAGGATGTTGACAGTGGAGGATTCTTTTGACAGAGAAGCTTATGTGGAGATTGAACTGATTAGTGTAATTTGCTTCGCAGTATTTAATTTGGGGGCAGCTGGACACTTTTAAAGATATAATGCTGAATTATTCAGGCTAAAAGTAAAACAGGTAGTCTAAGTCCCAAAGTCCCAAAATTAGAATTGATGTAAAGAGGCAAAAATGGGAGGGGTGAATGGTCAATAGCTATGGAATGGATTAAATGCCAATGATAGGGCCAACTATCAGTGGGTGATGGGAGCAGATTGAATGAGCAGTCTGCTTGGTCTTATCTCTCTACATGTGGTAGATCCAGTCACTAACATGTGGTTGTCTCACTGTGCTTATCATTGAAGTGCAGGTGCCTACAGTTTGTAATGCAGAAGTGGTAAATAATTTTAATTATGAAGTCCTGAAGTTTAGTTGAGTAAATAATTTCAGACAAGTGGATACCCTTCAACATGAATCCAGACCAGAAGGCCAAACATGGGGTGGGGTATTACAACTCAGCACTTTGGTCCTGCATATAATTACCCCATCAGGGAGTTTCCACTCACTTCCTGTAAAATATATTCCAGCCAGTCAAAGGAGTTGAGCGATCATGTTGCAGCTGTACAGGAAGTTAGTTTGGCCACTTTTGGAATATTGCGTGCAATTCTGGTCTCCCTCCTATCGGAAGGATGGTGTGAAACTTGAAAGGGTTCAGAAAAGATTTACAAGGATGTTGTTAAAGTTGGAGGATTTGAGCTATAGGGAGGGGCTGAATAGGCTGAGGCTGTTTTCCCCTGGAACATCAGACACTGAGAGGTGACCTTATAGAGATTTATAAAATCATGAGGAGCATGGATAGGGTAAATAGGCAAGGTCTTTTTCCCAGGGTAAAGGGAACTAGAGGGAGCAGGTTTAGGGTGAGAGGGGAAAGATTTAAAAGAGATCTAAGGGGCAACTTTTTCATGCAGAGGATGGTGTGTGTATGGAATGAGCTGCCAGAAGAAGTGGTGGATGCTAGTACAATTACAGCATTTAAAAGGCATTTGGATGGGTATATGAGTAGGAAGGGGTTAGAGGGGTATGTGCCAAGTGCTGGCAAATGGGACTAGATTAATTTAGGATATCTGGTTGGCATGGACGAGTTGGACCGAAGGGTCTGTTTCCGTGCTGTACATCTCTATGACTCTATGACTGTAAGTATTTTTAAAATATCAACCCTACGATATTGTTGAATTGTAGCTGCCAATTTCCATACTGCCTTACTTTACACACGACACAATGCAATAAACCAGCACATAATCTGAGTTGGATGTTGGTGGAGAGACAAGACAGTACCATGATTGATGCATCATCTGCCTCCTTCAGCATCCACTCCCTCCACCACCAATGCTCAGTGTGGTGCTATCTACAAGATGCACTGCAGAGATTCACTCAAGATCCTGAAACAGCACATTCCAAAGACACAACGGCTTCCATCTAGAAGGACAAGGGCAGCAAATACATGGGAACATCACCACCCGCATGTTCCCCTCCAAGCCACTCACTACCTGGACTTGGAAATATATCACCGTTCCTTCAGTGTCACTGGGTCAAAGTTTTGCAATTCCTTCCTTAATGGCACTGTAGGCTAACCCACAGCATATGGGGGTCTAACAGCTCTCCACCATTTTCTCAAGGGCAATTGGGAATAGGAATGGTCATATTAAATGAATCAAACCCAAATTGGCCAGTACACCTGGGATGCCTCCATGCTCCTCTTTGAAGAAGAATCAAGAGATCTTTTGTCTCCAATAGCACCCACATTATGAATGAATTAAATAAAAGCCTAAGAAGGCAGACAGAAATGTTAATAGCTCATTGTGAGGATGAACCTTTGGCAATGTGGTACTCCTTGTTGCTGCTTTCCCAGTGTCTGTCTGGAGATTGTGCTCAATCCTCTGCAATGGGACTTGATTCCACAATATCCTGTGCAGGCAAGATAGCTACCCACTGAGCCACAACAACAACAACTTTCATTTATACAGTGTTGCTAATGCAGTAAAACACCCCAAAAACTTCAAATATCAAAATAAATTTGTCACCAATTGAATGAGGGCAGGTAAGCAAACTAATATTTTGGGAATGATTTACTCATTCTGGTAACTCTTACATGCATTACCACCCTGCTCTGATTCAGATTTTCAAAAATATACCTTATTTATACAATATTTAAAAGCACATTCTAAAAATTTCAAATTGGACATTTTGCAAAATGCGACACAACCTGACTTTCCTGGTTTGGATCAAGTCACTCCATCTGTGGCCTGACAATGAAAGTCATTTGAAAAACATTGAAAGAATTGATTGACAGTGACTGGAAAGTGAATCATTGCTCAATTGGGCCAGGTTTGCTTGTTGTTCTATAATGGTTTTTAATGGAGTTTCATAGATGCGTGGGAAGTTAGATTTCAATATGCAATCCTTGATCAGTCTGGCAAGAACAATACTTCATCAACATAATTTATGACTTGTGTCTCGAAATGGCATGCAAATAGCATGCTAATTTATGCAAACAGATTATTTTTCTTCTGTAGTTTCCATGAATTGTTCCCAGGATTTTTAGTGTTGCTATTTCTCTAACTCATTCCTTTTGTGGGTTCGTACATGGGGGGAGTTCCAAATGTTTTTGTTTTATTTCAAAGCTTTGCAAATTATTTGGACCTAAACTCAAGATCAGAAAAAAGAGGGAGTCAAAGGTAAGCCTCAAAGTTAAAGAGCAGGGACAACATGGCCCAGGGGAAGCGGTGATGGTCTTGGGGCAGGATCAGGGATGGTTAGACACAGGGTGTGAGTGAAGGCGAGGACAGATTAGGGGGTGGAGTGTGAATGGGCAAGGGAGATGGATTAGGTAAGAACAGAACAGGCATTGGGCTGGTTTAGGAAGTGGATATGGGCAGGGAGTTGGCTAGAATCAGAGAGTGAAGAAGGGGCAAGATTAGGCCAAAGGAGAGTGACGGAGGGTTGGGCAGGACAGGATAGGTTAGAGGCAGGGGAAGTGTAGGGATAGAGAAGGGCATCTGGTCGAGGTAATACTGAGATGGGGTAGGGGGCAGGGGTTTAAAGGTACTGGCAACATTCAATAAGATCAAGGCTGATCACATTGTCATCTCTTTCCTGTCTGTTCCCATTATCCTAGGGGCCAGGGCTAGGGTAGACAAGGCCAGAAGTCACACGACACCAGGTTATAGTCCAAAGGTTTATTTGAAATCACAAGCTTTCAGAGTGCTGCCCCTTCGTCAGGTACAGTGAGAGAGAAGAGCACACAGGCACAGAACTGTTAGCTATAGCGATCAAGGGCAGAGAGATCAAAAGATCATACAAATGGTGTGAGTGGAGTGTTGGATGATAAGTCGCTGTGGGTGACCAAGAGTGTCTGACAGTGTGAGCATCTCGCCACGGTCATCCCTACATGTCCACCTTTAAACAACCATCAAACCTTAAACAGACCATTGTTCACAGCAAACTATCCAGCCTTCAGGATAATATTGACCACAACACTACATAATCCTGTTGTGATTGTGAGCTGGGAAGTTGACTCGCAGATGTTTCATCTCCTGTCTAGGTGACAACTTCAGTGCTGTGGAATCTCCTCTGAAGTGCTGCTGTACCACGTCTTGGGGAATGTATTTGTTTTCTTTCCAGTTGCTTCCAGTTGCTGGTTCCAGTTCGTTGCAGTGGTCAATATTTCAGATCTAGGTCAATGTGTTTATTGATGGAGTCCATGGATGAGTGCCATATTTCTAGACATTCTCTGGATGTCTTCTGTTTGGCTTGTAATCATAACCTGAATCTTCCTGAGGCCATTTGTCTGACTGTTTCTCTGGCTTGTAGATTGTTGATTGATGGTCTGTACCTGACATAGGGCGGTCGTATTAGGTTCTATCGGCATCCATTTTGGAATTGGAATTGTCTGTAGGTAGCGCTTAGGCAGTTAGCACAGGATTCCCATTTCCTTGTTTGTCTTAGCGTCTCTCGCCTGCAGGTGTTCAAGGTTTTTACACAAACCTTGACCACATAACCCTGCAATGGTAACCTCTGCAAGACATCCAGATCATAGACATAACACTACCATCACACGTGGAAACACCACCTGCCACATGTGCAGCAGATACTCATGTGACTCGGCTAATGTTGTCTACCTCATACGTTGCAGTCAAGGATGCCCCGAGGCATGGTATATTAGGGAGACCATGCAGAAGCTATGACAACGGATGAATGGACACTGTGCAACACTTGCCATTCTCCCAGTCAGGGAACACTTCGGTGGTCAGGGGCATTCAGTCTCAAATCCTCAGGTAAGCATCCTCCAAGGCCATCAAGATACACAACAATGCAGAATCACCAAGCAGAAACTTATCACCAAGTAACCATACCCACAAAGACAACCTCAATTGTGATCTTGGGTTTATAACATGTGACCCCACCACACTGTTCTGTATCTGTAAAATCTGTAAATTATTATGATCTCTCCATATTAATTGCTTTGTAACTTTTGGATTACTTGTTATTTTGGTTAGACCCTCAGCATCCAACTCTTATTCCTATTATGTTTGTCCAGTCATTTAGTTTGTCTCCAGCACCACCTTTTTTTTTTAATTTTTCATAATTATGTCTCTGCCTCACTTGATGAGATTATAGGTCATCCCTTCACTTGTAATTCGGCTGTTGACACTTTATTCACACCATCTAACACTCTCAGTCACCTGCAGAGACTTATTATCCAGTACTCCATGAACACCAGTCATATTATCTTTTGATCTCTCTGCCCTTGATCTCTCTGTCTATAAATTCTGTGTCTATGTGCTCTTCTCTCTCACTTTACCTCATGAAGGGACAGCACACCAAAAGATTGTGATTTCAAATAACTCTGCTGGTCTATAGCCTGGTGTCGTGTCACCTATAATCCTTGATCCCCTCACCTGTGAAAAACCCATTGAACTCAATCCTAATTAAATTCACTGACCCTGCCTCCTGTAGAATATAATTCCAAACTCTATCACCCTCTGAGGAAAAGGAATATCCACATCTCTATCATAAAAAGGAAGTCTCTTCATAAGAACATAAGGACTAGGAGCAGGAGTACGCCATCTGGCCCATCGAATCTGCTGCACCATTCAATAAGGTAATGGCTGATCTTTCCACGGACTCAGCTCCACATACCCGTGCTCTCATCATAGCCCTTAATTCCGTTAACTTCAACTTTATCCCCTCATTCTACCCTTCCCCCAGAAGAGAAAACATCCTTATGCTTTATTTATTCATTCATGAGATGGTGACTTCACTATCTGGGCCAGCAATCGGTAGTTCTGGTCCCCACCCTGACAAGTTCCCTTAGGATCAATAACAGCAATTGTTGGAGCAATCCAGCAACTCTGGCAGCATCTGCAGAGAGAAAACAGAGTTAAAGTTTTGGGTACAATGACGTCTTCTTCAGAACTGGATCTGAACCTCCCCTCAGGCTCTCGTGATTCAGTAAGATCACCTCTCATTCTTCAGATCTCCAGTGAGTGAGGCCCAACTCATTCAAACTTTCTCCATAAGAACGTCAACCTTCAAGCCTTGAGTTGAGTGAAATAAAAAGAGAAAGTGCTATGAAATGCTGCTTGGTAGCATCCGTGGAGAGAAAAACAGAGTTAATGCATTCCAAACTGTGTTAGATAGAAGACGTATATAGGATTTATTGTTTTTATTTTGGAGTCCATTTTGCACAGTATTTTCTTAAATCATCTTGTAAGTAAGGAGATCAAAACTTTACAAAGTGTATCAGGCATCAAGTCACAAATGACCTGTACAGCTGTAGTGAAACATTCTTAATTTAATAGTCCATTCCCCTCGTAATAAACACCAACATTACATTTGCCTTCCTCATCACTTGCTACAGCTGTGTACTAACTTTCAGTGATTCATGTACCTGACACTCAAATCACTCTGTTCCTCCGAATTCTGCATACTCTCTCTATTTCAATAACATTCTGCTTTTCTGTCCTTCCTGCCAAAGTGATTAAGTTCACATTTTCAGATATTGTACTCTTTCTGCCATTTTTTTGCCCACTCATTGCACCTATTTTCATGCTTTTGTAGGCACTTTGCCACCTCTTGATAATTTACTCTCCTATCTATCTTGGTACCATTGGCAAATATGACTAATTTACATTCAAGTCCTTCCTCCAAGTCACTGGTGTATATCTTAAATAGTTGAGATCCCAACACTTATCTCTGTGACACCCCACTATTTACTGCTTGCCAACCCAAAAAATACCTATTTATCCTGTCTCTTTTTTTCTCATTAGCTAAACAGTTCTTTATCAATGCTAATATATTACTCCCTACAAGATGTGTTCTTATCTTGTATTGTAACTTTTGATGTCAAATGGCTTTTGTAAATCCAAGTGCTTTAAATCCACGTTCCCTTTATCCACCTTGCTTGCACTTCCTCACAAACTCTAATACTGCAGTTAAAAATCACACAACACTAGGTGATAGTCCAACAGGTTTATTTGGAAGCACTAGCCTTCGGAGTGTTGCTCCTTCCACAACCACCTGACAAAGGAGCAATGCTCCGAAAGCTAGTGCTTCCAAATAAACCTGTTGAACTATAACCTGGTGTTGTGTGATTTTTAGCTATGTACTCCCCAGTCCAACACCGGCATCTCCAAATCTAATACATTAGTTACACACCAAAGCCTTTTTACAAAACCATTAACTCTGATTGTTAACTCTGATCACTTATGGTTTCCCAAATATCCTGAAATGATCTCCTCAATAAAAAAACAAACACAAAAAATGCTGGAGAAACTCAGCGGGTCTGGCAGCATCTGTGGAGAGAGGAACAGAAGTAATGTTTCTATTAGGTATGAGCATTTTTCTGACATTTCTCCAGAATTCTCCTTGTTTGTTTCAGATTTCCAGTATCTGCACTATTTTGATCTTAATAATGGATTATAGCACCTATGACAGGTATGACACTAACTGGCCTGTAGTTTCCTGCATTCTGTAACCATCCTTTCTTGAATAAAGGTGTTACATTACTGGCTTCCGATCTACTAGACTCTTCCAGAATCTATGGAATTTTGGAAAATTTTGCCCAAACATGTAACCTCTGTCGACACTTATTTTAAGACACGATGCAAGGGCATAGGAACCTCCAGAGTCACAGTCTCTGGGGAAACGTGGGAACATTAATAGAGATGTCAAGGTGCTTAATAAAAATGGGAGACTGAAGGGTCATCAGGGCAGAGGGACAAGGTACTGCATGGTGGACATGTGAGTAAATTTAGATCACATAGGATCCAGGGAGAGTTAGCCAATTGGATACAAAATTAGCTTGATGGTAGGAGACAGAAGGTGGTGATAGAGGGTTGTTGTTTAGACTGGAGACCTATGACCAGCAGTGTGCTGTAAGGATTGGCACTGGGTCCACTGTTGTTTGTCATTTATGTAAACAATTTGGCTACGAATGTAGGTAACGTTTAATAAGTTTGGAGATGACACAAGATTGGTGGTATAGTACAAAGTGTAGAAGGTTATCAGAGAGTACAACAAGATCTTAATCAAATGGGCCTATGGGACAAAAAGTGGAAATTAGTTTAGATAAATGCAAGATGTTGCATTTTGGGAAGGCAAACCAGGGCAGGACTTACATATTTAATGGTAGGGCCCTGGGTGGAATTGTTGAATACGGACAGCATGGTAGGGCTCAATAGTTAGCAGTGCCAGGGGCCTGGGTTTGGTTTCACTCTCTAGTGACTGCCTGTGTGGAGTTTGCACATTCTCCCCCTGTCTGCGTGGATTTTCTTTGGGTGCTCCGGTTTCCTTCCACAGTCCAAAGATGTGCAGGTTAGGGTGGATTGACCATGCTAAATTGCCCATAGTGTCCAGTGATATGTAGATCAGGTGGATTAGTCATGGGGAATACAGGGTTACAGGGATTAGGGTATGGGGTAAGTCTGGGCAAGATGCTCTTCAGAGGGTTGGTGTGGACTCAATGGGTCAGATTGCCTGCTTCCACACTCTGGGGATTCTGTGATTCTTGAGCAAATAGATCTACGGGTGCAATTATATAGTTCCTTGGATGCAGCATCACGGGTAGACAACTTTTTCGCACAGAGAGTGGTGTGTATATGGAACAAGCTGCCAGAGGGGGTGGTAGAGGGGAGTACAATTATGATATTTAAAAGCTATTAAGCTAAGTCCATGGATAGGAAAGCTTTAAAGAGATATGGACCAAACCCAGGCAAATAGGACCAGTTCAGTTTTGGAAACCTGGTCAGCATGGACATGTTGGACCGAAGGATCTGAATTACTCTATGACTGTCCCGCAGGATATAAGTGAGTAACCGATAGAGTCTGCAATTCACTCATGTGAACACAAAGCTGGAACCACACAGTTTGGGGGAAGGGTCACACAACCCAAAATGTTAAGTCTGATTTCTCTCCACAGATGCTGCCAGACCTGCTGAGCTTTTCCAGCAACTTCTATCTTTGTTCAAAGCCACACCATGTCAGATTGGAAGACAGATTGTGGAGGAGCCTGTGGTGGACTGGGGGGGACAAAGTAAAAAAATCACACAACACCAGGTTATAATCCAACAGGTTTATTTGGAAGCACTAGCTTTCAGAGCACTGATCCTTCATCAGGTAGTTGTAAAACACAATCACAAAACACGAAATTTATAGCAAACAATTATAGAATCATGCAGCTGAAATAACATATTGAACAAAACTACATTGTTGTTAAGTCTTTCACCTTTTAGAATGGGTTACAGGTTTTGGTTCTTTAATATGTAAACCCCAGAACTTCTTTTAAGTCACATTCTCGAGATAACTTAATGTCTTATTAAAAAAAAAGTGACATCTCAGCTCAGACAATGCATTAAAGGTGCAAGGTTAGAGTCTGTCTGTATCCCAGTCTTGAGTCAGAGCAATGGTATTTTGCTCAAAAAGCACACAATCTGCAGGCAATCAGTGCAGGCAGTCAATCCGTGTAATATTTTATAAATTCCACTTTGGAAACAGAACCAGTCTGACTCAAGATTTGGAGATGCCGGTGTTGGACTGGGTGTGCAAAGTTAAAAATCACACAACACCAGGTTATACTGGATTAGTGGTGCTGGAAGAGCACAGCAGTTCAGGCAGCATCCAACGAGCAGCGAAATCAATGTTTCGGGCAAAAGCCCTTCATCAGGAATAAAGGCAGTGAGCCTGAAGCATGGAGAGATAAGCTAGAGGAGGGTGGGGGTGGGGAGAGAGTAGCACAGAGTACAATGGGTGAGTGGGGGAGGAGATGAAGGTGATAGGTCAAGGAGGAGAGGGTGGAGTGAATAGGTGGAAAAGAAGATAGGCAGGTCAGACAAGTCAAGGAGTTAGTAACTGAGCTGGAAGTTTGAAACTAGGATGAGGTGGGGGAAGGGGAAATGAGGAAGCTGTTGAAGTCCACATTGATGCCCTGGGGTTGAAGTGTTCCGAGGCGGAAGATGAGGCGCTCTTCCTCCAGTCGTCTGGTGGTGAGGGAGCAGCGGTGAAGGAGGCCCAGGACCTCCATGTCCTCGGCAGAGTGGGAGGGGGAGTTGAAATGTTGGGCCACGGGGCGGTTTGGTTGATTGGTGCGGGTGTCTCGGAGATGTTCCCTAAAGCGCTCTGCTAGGAGGCGCCCAGTCTCCCCAATGTAGAGGAGACCAAAGGTGTAGCCATGGGCACACGTATGGGCCCCAGCTATGCCTGTCTCTTTGTTGGCTATGTAGAACAGTTGATCTTCCGTAATTACACCGGCACCACTCCCCACCTCTTCCTCCGCTACATTGATGACTGCATTGGCGCCACCTCGTGCTCCCGTGAGGAGGTTGAGCAATTCATCAACTTCACCAACACATTCCACCCTGACCTTAAATTTACCTGGACTATCTCTGACACCTCGCTCCCCTTCCTGGACCTCTCCATCTCCATTAGTGACGACCGACTTGACACTGACATTTTTTACAAACCCACTGACTCCCATAGCTACCTGGATTACACCTCTTCCCACCCTATCTCTTGCAAAAATGCCATCCCGTATTCCCAATTTCTCCGCCTCCGCCGTATCTGTTCCCAGGAGGACCAGTTCCACCATAGGACACACCAGATGGCCTCCTTCTTTAGAGACCGCAATTTCCCTTCCCACGTGGTTAAAGATGTCCTCCAACGCATCTCGTCCACATCCCGCACCTCCGCCCTCAGACCCCACCCCTCCAACCGTAACAAGGACAGAACGCCCCTGGTGCTCACCTTCCACCCTACCAACCTTCGCATCAACCAAATCATCCGTCGGCATTTCCGCCACCTCCAAAAAGACCCCACCACCAGGGATATATTTCCCTCCCCACCCCTTTCCGCCTTCCGCAAAGACCGTTCCCTCCGTGACTACCTGGTCAGGTCCACACCCCCCTACGACCCACCCTCCCATTCTGGCACTTTCCCCTGCCACCGCAGGAACTGTAAAACCTGTGCCCACACCTCCTCCCTCACCTCTATCCAAGGCCCTAAAGGAGCCTTCCACATCCATCAAAGTTTCACCTGCACATCCACCAATATCATTTATTGTATCCGTTGCTCCCGATGTGGTCTCCTCTACACTGGGGAGACTGGGCACCTCCTAGCAGAGCGCTTTAGGGAACATCTCCGAGACACCCGCACCAATCAACCAAACCGCCCCGTGGCCCAACATTTCAACTCCCCCTCCCACTCTGCCGAGGACATGGAGGTCCTGGGCCTCCTTCACCGCTGCTCCCTCACCACCAGACGACTGGAGGAAGAGCGCCTCATCTTCCGCCTCGGAACACTTCAACCCCAGGGCATCAATGTGGACTTCAACAGCTTCCTCATTTCCCCTTCCCCCACCTCATCCTAGTTTCAAACTTCCAGCTCAGTTACTAACTCCTTGACTTGTCCGACCTGCCTATCTTCTTTTCCACCTATTCACTCCACCCTCTCCTCCTTGACCTATCACCTTCATCTCCTCCCCCACTCACCCATTGTACTCTGTGCTACTCTCTCCCCACCCCCACCCTCCTCTAGCTTATCTCTCCATGCTTCAGGCTCACTGCCTTTATTCCTGATGAAGGGCTTTTGCCCGAAACGTTGATTTCGCTGCTCGTTGGATGCTGCCTGAACTGCTGTGCTCTTCCAGCACCACTAATCCAGTATTTGATTTTCAGCATCTGCAGTCATTGTTTTTACCTTGTTGATTTTAACACCAGGTTATAGTCCAACAGGTTTAATTGGAAGTGCTAACTTTCGGAGCGCTGCTCCTTCATCAGCTGATTACCTGATGAAGGAGCGGCACTCTGAAAGCTAGTGTGCTTCCAATCAAATCTGTTGGACTATAACCTGGTGTTGTGTGATTTTTGTGACTTGAGAGAAGTTCTGGGATTTACATATTAATGAACCAAAACCTGCAACCCATTCTAAAAGATGAAAGACTTTACAACAATCTAGGTTTGTTCAATATATCATTTCAGATGCATGACTCTGTAATCTTTTGCTGTAAATTCTGTGTCTTATGATCCTGTTTCACAGCTACCTGATGAAGGAACAGTGCTCTGAAAGCTAGTGCTTCCAAATAAACCTGTTTGACTATAACCTGGTGTTGTGTGATTTTTAAGATTGAAAGTCAACAACGCAAAAAATTCACAAGATGGCTGGAATGACATGCAAAGTGGGAGGAGTGAGTTACTGTTTTTCTGAATGAGTGGAGTTTGTAACACTCTATTTGAGGCTCTGCAAGGGACAATCGCAGTATAATGCATTCACTGATGAAGCAATTTGCCTTCAACAGTCACTTCAACTGGGGGTCAGTAAATGTCAAAGATTTTAAATTACAAATTATCTGCTCAAGCAATCATGAGCATTCCAGTGTGCCCACTAATTGCCCCCTTGTCATGTACCTTTGCCAAAACCTTTATATATATTTTACAAAGCTCTCAGACAGGTGTGAAATGAAGATACAATGGTGGTCATTCATCCACCAGAGCCAGAGTGGAACATATAATAGGCCCCATTACAACGAGCTTCCAATGTCAGGCTGCACTGTGGTCTAGCAGTCTAGCCCAGAAAGGGAACCCATTCATTGTGCCCTTCACAAGTGAGCTGACAGAGAGAGATGTCCTAGATGCAAACAAAGTAGGAGAAGGTGAATAATCCTCTGAGGTTGAAGATGAAGCTGAGGATCAGGACACTAACCCGGAACGTTGCTCATGAGAGGAGAACACAGCAACGTTTCAGAGAATTCGAGACCAGCGACAATCCTGAAGCCACCTCCTTCCAGTGTAAGTGAGGTCGGGTCAGATGCTCTTTGATTGTTTGCCCATCTCCATTATGACCTGGCAGAGAGTGGAAAGGACATGACTAACTTGTCATTTTGCTGTTCTCCATGTTTTGTCGAACCAATTAAATATTACATTGTCCATGTTAAAGTGCCAGTTATAACTTCAGGTAGTTCCACATAACATTACATTGCTGTTGGGAAAATGCTGCGGTGAGCCTGTCCTTTTATGGTGCTACAGCAATGGAGCTTTGAAGCCATTCATGGGAATGTAACATCTGAGTCCTGTGATGCTCAGCACCTCCTGAGAGTCACGAGGTTGTTATGGATCCTGAAGAAGCTTCTTTTGACCCTTCTTTCATGTCTTTCCTTTAGAGTGTGCAGAGATGTTTGAACGTCTTTGAAGTTTAACCTGTAAGAAGCAACATTTTGTGCATATGGTCTCTGCTGATCACAGGGCTTGGAGGCACAGTGGGCCTGTCAGCTGCCAGCCTGGTCACTGTGTTCCCTTGAAAGGTTCATCTGTTGGGATAACATTTCCATAACGAGAGGTGTGGGATCATCACTGATTTTTAGTCTCACTCGAGAGCTGGATGTAAATGTCATTTGATGTATGTAGATATCGGTACCACTACCTCATCAGTCAAAATCCATTTCTCTCAAACTTTGAGCCACACATTCTGCTGCCTGAGTTTATTTTCCCCAGGCCCATTTGCTTGAGGCTCAGATAATAAATCAGAAATTATTAACATTTTTGTTCTCCTTCTTAATTTAGACTCTAACTGCTCATATTTCCACAGCGGAACCTCTTCTCTAATCCTATCTCTGGAATAGTTGCACTGGAAACAGTTCAGAGAAGGTTTACAAGGTGAATTTCTGGGATGAAACGGTTCATTTTATGTGGAACTATTAAGCAGAACGATGCCGAACACATTGGAGTTTAGAAGCATGTGGCAATCAGACTGAAACATACAAAATTCTGAAGGGCCCTGTCAGGGCAGACACTGAGAGGATATTTCCCCTCAATGAGTAACCCATCATTAGGGGCATCACTTCAAATAAGGGATCTACCACTTAAGGCAGAGAAGGATGGATACTTCATCTCTCAGAGACAGAAGTGTTTGCATTCTTGTTTTCAAGGTCAAGCTAGACTTCTGGTAATGGAAAAGCTGGAAAACTAATGAATGGGACACACCAGTCTGGCCATGGATACTGCAAAACAGAGCTCCAATACTACAGTAGTGTTGGAAAAGCACAGTAGTCAGGTAGCATCTGAAGGGCAGGACAATCAATGTTCAGGCAAAAGCCCTTCATCAGGAATCAAGCCCTGATGATAGGCTTTTGCCCAAAATGTCAATTTTCCTGCTCCTCGGATGCTGCCTGACCTGCTGTGCTTTTCCAGCACCAATCTAATCTTGACTCTAATCTCCAGCATCTGCCGTACCCACTTCTGCCGGGAGCTCCAATATGACCAGTCCATACGTTTCCAAGTAGTGCTAGTTCTTTTTCACTGTGTGTTCCCTTTAGGAAATTTCTGACTGACAAGAGTCAGGGTAAGGGTTGAGTAGACAGGAAAGTGTACATGAAGCAACAATCAGATCAGTGATGGTCCGAATCAAATGGGGGAACAGGCTCAATGGGCCGAATGGCCTGTACTGTTCCAATTTATTATGTCCTTAGACCAAGATATTATATAAAATTATCAAAAAATCAGTCTGAAAGAGATTTTGAAAATAGATTGACATAGAGCACAGAAAGAGACCCTTCAGTCCAACTTGTCCATGTTGATCAGGTTTCCCAAACTAAGTTTGTCCCATTTGGCCCTTATGCCTTTCCTATCCATGTACTTGTCCAAATGTCTTTTAAATGTTGTCACTGAATCTGCAACAACCACTTCCTCTGGCAGTTCATTCCACATACCCTCGTTATGAAAAAGCTGCCCCTCAGTTCCCTTTTAAATCTTTGTCCTCTTACCTTTAAATTATGCCCTCTTGTTTTGAACTCCCTCACCTTGACGAAAACACCTTTGTTATTCACCTTATCTATGCCCTTCATGATTTTATAAACCTCTCTAAGCTCACCCCTCAACGTCCTACTCTCCAGAGAAAAAAGTCTCAGCCTATCCAGCTTGTCTTTATAACCCAAACCCTCCAGCCCCAGTAACATCCTTGTAAATTGTTTCTGCACACCTTCTCCAATTTAACAATGTCAGCCCTGAATCTAATGATTTGTGAGAGTCCAGGCCATGATCCCAGCTACAGATTTCCCATTATACGTTGACAGGCCAACGAGGGGAGAGGCCATTCTAGACTTGGTGCTCAGAAATGAGCCGGGGCAGGTATCAGATCTTGTGGTGGGAGAGCATTTTGGTGATAGTGACCACAACTGCCTCACATTCTACATAGCTATGGAGAAGGAGAGGATCAGGCAAAATGGGAGGATATTTAATTGGGGAAGAGGAAACTAAGATGCGATTAGACATGAGTTAGGAAACATGGATTGGGAGCAATTGTTCCATGGTAAAGGCACTATAGACATATGGAGACTGTGTAAGGAACAGTTGTTGTGAGTGATGAATAAATATGTCCCTCTGAGATGGGCAAGAAGCGGTAAGATAAAGGAACCTTGGATGACGAGAGCAGTGGAGCTTCTCGTCAAAAGGAAGAAGGTAGCTTACATAAGGTGGAGGAAGCTAGTGTCAAGCTCAGCTCTAGAGGATTACAGGCAGAGAAGGGAGGAGCTCAAAAATGGTCTGAGAAGAGTCAGGAGGGGGCACGAGAAAGGCTTGGCAGAACGGATTAGGGAGAACACAAAGGCATTTTACACTTATGTGAGGAATAAGAGAATGGTCAAAGAAAGAGTCGGGCCGATCAGGGATAGCATAGGGAACTTGTGTGTGGAGTCTGAGGAGGTAGGGGAATCCCTAAATGAGTTTTTTGCTTCTGTCTTTACGAAAGAAACGAACTTTGTAGTGAATGAAACCTTTGAAAAGTAGGTGTGCATGCTGGAATGGTTAGAGATAGAGGAATCTGATGTGCTGAAAATTTTGTCAAACATTAAGATTAACAAGTCGCCAGGCCCAGATCAGATTTGTCCTCGGCTGCTTTGAGAAATGAGAAATGCAATTGCTTCACCACTTGTGAAGATCTTTGCATCCTCGCTCTCCACTGGGGTCGTACCTGAGGACTGGAGAGAGGCAAATGTAACCTCTCTTCAAGAAAGGAAATAGAGAAATCCCCGGCAATTACAGACCAGTAAATCTCACGTCTGTCGTCTGCAAGGTGTTAGAAAGGATTCTGAGCGAATGACCATCTGGAAGAGCATAGCTTGATTAAATACAGTCAACACGGCTTTGTGAGGGGTAGGTCATGCCTCAGAAACGTTATCGAGTTCTTTGAGGATGTGACTAGAAAGGTTGATGAGGGTTGAGCTGTGGATGTGGTGTATATGGACTTCAGCAAGGCATTTGATAAGGTTCCCCATGGTAGGCTCATTCAGAAGGTCAGGAGGAATGGGATACAGGGGAACTTAGCTGTCTGGATACAGACCTGGCTGGCCAACAGAAGACAGCGAGTGGTAGTAGAAGGAAAATATTCTGCCTGGAAGTCTGCGGTGAGTGGTGTTCCACAGGGCTCTGTCCTTGGGCCTCTACTGTTTGTAATTTTTATTAGTGACTTGGATGAGGGAACTGAAGGATTGGTCAGCAAGTTTGCAGATGACACAAAGGTTGGAGGTGTCGTTGACAGTATAGAGGGCTGTTGTAGGCTGCAGTGGGACATTGACAGGATGCAGAGATGGGCTAAGAGGTGGCAGATGGAATTCAACCTGGATAAATGCGAGGTGATGCATTTTGGAAGGTTGAATTTGAAAACTGAGTACAGGATTAAGGATAGGATTCTTGGCAGTGTGGAGGAACAGAGGGATCTTGGTGTGCAGATATATAGGTCCCTTAAAATGGCCACCCAAGTGGACAGGGTTGTTAAGAAAGTATATGGTTTTTTGGCTTTCATTGACAGGGGGATTGAGTTTAAGAGTCATGAGATCTTGTTGCAGCTCTATAAAACTTTGCTTAGACCTCACTTGGAATACTGCGTCCAGTTCTGGTCACCCTATTATAGGAAAGATGTGGGTGCTTTGGAGAGGGTTCAGAGGAGGTTTACCAGGATGCTGCCTGGACTGGAGGGCTTATCTTATGAAGAGAGGTTGACTGAGCTCAGACATTTTTCATTGGAGAAAAGGAGGCAGAGAGGCGACCTAATTGAGGTATACAAGATAATGAGAGGCATAGATAGAGTCGATAGCCAGAGACTATTTCCCAGGGCAGAAATGGCTAACATGAGGGGTCATAGTTTTAAGCTGGTTGGAGGAAAGTATAGAGGGGATGTCAGAGGCGGGTTCTTTACCCAGAGAGTTGTGAGAGCATGGAATGCGTTGCCAGCAGCAGGTGTGGAAGCAAGGTCATTGGGGACATTTAAGAGACTACTGGACATGCATATGGTCACAGAAATTTGAGGGTGCATACATGAGGATCAATGGTCAGCACAACATCGTGGGCTGAAGGGCCTGTTCTGTGCTGTACTGTTCTATGTTCTAACACAAATAGGTTCACTCCTATCGGCAATCAGAGATGTTCATCATTTCCTGTGGGTTATGATAGGGAGGTGGATTGGAATGGAAGGTTCACTTAAATAGGAATGTGAATAGGGATTTGGTTTTGATATGGTTAGGAAGAATGATATTGCTCAGGGGAAAGGAGACAGAGACAAGGATAAATATGCCCCATGATCAAGATCTAGGCGAGGGCATGTGAAGGACCAATTGCACCCGACAGCAGTGGATGTAACACCAAGAACCACACATTAAGCTTTCATGTGAGGTTAAAGGATCGAGACCATGTCCCAATGAGAAATGAGGTTTAGGGAGGAGGCAAAGGGAGAAGCATGAGAATTTCCGAATTGCCTGGCCATTTGCTTTCACTATGCCAGAGCGAACTGCAGAAGGTTTCGAGCAGTCGGGTTCTGAATGGGAGGGACAGGCAAATGAGCATTGTGTAGATAGCTCAGAACCACTGTGTGAAGAGGCACAGCTTTATCTGTGGAACTGTCAAGGGAACATCCTCCATCCAAACAAATTTCCTCTCCTTTTCTCTGGCTGTCTTTTCAGCTTACTTCTGTCCTAGTCAGACAAGCTGAACTGCTTGTTTAAGCTGATCATTCACAAAACATTAAGGTCAAAGGATTGACCTTGTGGTAATCGAATGCAGCATTGTGTAATGACACATGAATGCATCATGTAACTGCAGCTGTCACCTACAATGCATGTTGGAATCTGATACCATTTTCATTCTGTGGCACATGACCCAACCAGACAGTTCTTAAGTGTCTCAAACACAGTTCAGCTGCAGTTGATGCTGTTGAGTTGTTTGAAGGGTAGACGTGATTCCACTCATCTGTAATGGGAGAAATGGGGTAAAGATTGCCAAAAATCGATCTGTCATTTTTTTCCCTCAATGTCACTGCAATGTAGAAAAGGTTATAGGTTAACAAGAAGAATGAAGGTCTTGTCATCCACTAGGTAATAACTCTGCCGTTTCACAGAGACTACAGGTTCAGGTCCCGGGCCGAGATTTGTTGGCCTTAGAATGGAAGGTTCAACAGGTTGATAATCAGCTTGTTAATCCATGGAAAACCCCACCCAGAGGTGAACAGTGAGCATGAAAATATGGGTAAAACAGAAGGCCATTTGACCCCTGTTGTGTCTATACATCGTTTTCCAAACAATTCTAAATCCTCACCACTTGTTCCACAGAGAGGTTTCCCCTGTTGCCACTTCAGGTAAGTTTTCTGGTTCTGTGAAATTTCAGCCACTGGAAACAGTTTCTCTTTGTTCAGCCTTCGCCCTTTCCTGGCCGTCAACACTTCTGTCAAATCTCCTCGTGGCCTTCTATCTTGAAGACAAAGAACGCCGCATCCTCCAATTTATCCTCATGATTGTAATCCCTCATCCCTGGAACTATTCCAATAAAAACAGAAATGGCGGGAAATATTCTGCAGCTTTGGCAGAATCTGTGCAAAGAGAGGAAAAAAAGTTAAAAGTTATTGAGCTTTCATCAACATTTCAGCCTGAAATGTTAACTCTCCACAGATTCTGCCCTAATTTGGAAAGTATTCCCAAAATTTTCTGTTTTCAATTTCAGGATTCTAGCAACTCTTGTATTCAGTCTTGTACAATTCTCATTAATCTCTTTTGTAATGTTCCCAAAGCCTTCACATCATTTTTAAAGTGTGCTTCCCAGAAATAAGCACACATCTCTAAATGGTGCTAAACTTGAGTATATTCAGTATTCAGCAATTCTTCATTTTAAGTTTTGCTTATTTTCCTGAAAAGTATAACTAAAAGTCAAACATCTTTAAATGAGTCCAATTTTCCCATTAACCAATGTAAAACCTGTAGTTATATCCTGTGGGACCTTCCTTAATTGAAAGAAGATTCAAACATTGTATTCTGCAAGTTGAAATTCCTTATTTTGCTAATTTCTTATTTTTAAATTTATTATATTTTAAACATTATTTACAAATGTAAGAGAAATATGTACAAGCTTCTTAGGAGATTTGACAGGGTGAATGTGGGAAGGTTGTTTCCCCTTGTGGGAGAGTCTCAGACCAGAGGGCAACAATAAGGGGTTGCACTTTGAGACAGATGAGGAATTTCTTGTCTGAGGCAAGTGAGTCTGTGGAATTCTTTACTGCAGAGGGCTGTTAAGGCTGGGTCATTAGGTATATTCAAGGCTGAGATTGATTTTTAATCAGAAGGGAATCAAGGGGCAGGAAAGTGGAGTTGAGGATTATCAGGTCAGCCATGATCTCATTGAATGGCAGGGCAGAATCAATGGACTGAATGGCCTGCTTCTGCTTCCATGTCTTTTGGTTTTAGATGCTAACTTTCTACTTCCCTCATTCTCGGTTTATTTTCTGCTCACCAATCCTGCTCGCCCAAATCTCATTTCATTCTGTACCTTGACCCTCCGAGCGGCCAACCTTTCCCGCTCACAACCTCTGCCACTCCCTTCTCCTCAAAGCCAGGGCAGATTCTTACTCTCACTGAAACGTGTGCTCCCCAATATTCTCACTTCGCTCTCCCAAAGCCATGCTGTGGTGGAGGGGTCCGGAGTTAAGCGGCAAGAGGCAGGACGAGAAGTTTCACCTTCTCAGAGTTCAGCTGGAAGCAGGAGGTTTGGCAGAGAGCAGGATCACAAAGTGACCGAGGATGCAAACTGGAAGATCAGCACGGAGAGGGTGGCTCGGGGAGCTGAACAGAGTGTTCAAAGTGAACATAACCACTCAGAAAATGAGTCTGGGAAGATGGCTTTGGGAAACAAGGAAATGGCAGACCGGTTACACAGATATTTTGCATACTACAGAGTAGGGGGAAGGAAATAAATGCCATCAGCATCACTAGAGAAGTACTATTAGACAAACTAATGGGGACAAAGGCAGATAAGATCCGTGCACTTAATGACTTATATCCCAGGATCCTGAAAGAGCTAGCTACAACCATGAATTGGTTGCAATTTTCCAAACATCCTTGGATTCTGCAAAAGTACCAGAGGATTGGAAAACTGCCCTGATGCAGAAAGGGAGGGAGACAAAATGTAAGGGATTATAAGCTGATTTGCCAAACATATACCATTGGGAAAGTACTGGAATCAATTATTAAGGAAGTAACATCAGAAAACTTTGACAATCGTAATCTAATCAAGCAGATCAATATGGCGTCATGAAAGGGAACTTGTGTTTGGCTAATTTATTAGAGTTTTTCAAAGAAATCTCAAGGAGAGTGGGTAGAGGGGAACAAGTAAATGTCTTATATTTACTTGTACCTCATAAAAGGTTAAGTCAAAGATAAAGCCCGTGGCTTTGGAGGGAATACACTGGTTGATGGTCAGGAAACAGTGAGTGGGGATAAATGGTTCTCTTTCAAACTGCCAGCCTGTGACCAGTGAGTTCCACAGGGATCAGTGTTGGGACTGCTACTATTCACAATATACTTTAATGACTTGGAGGAAGGAAGCAAATGTACTGTGGCCAAATTTGCAATGTCACAAAAATAGGTGGAAAGACAGTTTGAAAGAGGTATAAAAACAGTTCACAGAGAGATATTGTTAGGTTAAGTAAGTGGGCAAAAAGTTTGCAGATGGAGTATGACATGGTAAAATGTGAAGTTGTTCATTTTGGAAGGGAGAACAAAAGAACAGAATATTAATTAAATGGAGAAAAACTGCAGAAAACTGCAACACAAAGGGACCTGGGGGGGACTTGTGTCCAAAACACAGAAAGCTAGCACACAGGGACAGCAGGTAATCAGGAAGGGTCATGGTATGTTGGCATTTATTTCAAGCAAGTTAGAGTATAGGAATAGGAAGGTGTTATTCCAATTGTACAAGGAGTTGGTGAGAACAGATCAGGAATACTGTGAACTGTTTTCATCCCGTTTCACCGGAGGCAGATCAGAAAAGGTTTATTAGGATGATCCTTGGTATGCAGGGATTGTCTTATGAGCAAAGGCTAAGCAGGTTGGGACTCTAATCGCTAAAGTTTAGAAGAAGGAACAGGTAAGAGTGAAAAACTCAAGAGAGGTTATTAAAGTCTTCACCACAAACACACATAGGACAGTGTATATGGAAAAGGATTAGCAATCAAACTTCAACTACACTGGACAAATGAATGACAAAGAGGGACGGTTAATACAGGACCGAAGGTGTTATATCTGAATGCACACAGCATAAGGAATAAAGTAAATGAGCTTGTTGTGCAGATTAAAATTGACAGGTGTGTTGCGGTGGGTATCACAGAAGTGGCTGCAAAAGGATAAGGATTGGATGTGGGGTTTCCTTACTGGTAAAAGATGAAATTAAATCAATAGTAAGAAAAGATGTAAGGTCAGATGGCGTAGAATCTGTATGGGTAGAATTGAGGAACCGCAACGGTAAAAGAACCATAGATGGAGTTATGTACAAGTCTCCAAACAGTAATCAGGAGTTGGGGTGCAAGATACACCAGCAAATAGAAAAGATATGTAGGAAAAGTAAAGTTACAGTGATCATGGGGGATTTCAATATGCTGGTGGACTGGGAGAATCAGGTTGGTAGTGCTTTGCAAGAAAAGAAATTTGTGGAATGTCTACGAGATAGCTTTTGGAGCAGCTTGTGGAGGAGCCCACTGGGGAACAGGCAATACTGGAATTAATGTTGTGCAATGAGGCAGACTTGATAAGGGAGCTTAAGGTCAAGGAACCCTTAGGAGGTAGTGATCATAAAATGATTAAATTTACTCTGCAATTTGAGGGGGAGAAGATAGAATCAGAGGTAACAGTGCTACAGTTGAATAAAGTCAACTACAGAGGCATGAGGGAAGAGTTTGGTAGAATTGACTGGGAGAGGAGCCCAGCAGGAAAGACAATGGAACAGCAATGGCAGGAGTTTCTGGGAGCAATTCAGGAGACACAGCAGAGGTGGACGTAGATTTGCTCATTGACCTAGAAGGTTCTTCCAGCTCAGCAAGCAAATTTACATACAGGACTTCAACCTGAGCTACAAATCTTCTCAAAACTTGCAAAAAAAGCCAGAGATTCATCCCGAGGTAAAAGAAGCATTGTACAGGGAGGATGAGGCAACCATGGCTGATTAGGGAGGTCAGGGATAGTATAAATGCAAAATAGAAAGCATATAATGTGGGGAAAGGCAGTGGGAAATCAAAGGATTGGGAAGCTCACAAAGACCAATAGAGGGCATCAAAAAAGAAATAAGGAGGGAGAAGATTAAATATGAGGGTGAGCTAGCCAGTAATATAAAGGAAGATTGTAAGAGTTTCTTTAGATATATAAAGGGCAAAAGAGAGGCAAAAATGGCTATTGGGCCACTGGAAAGTGATGCTGGAGAGATAGTAGTATGGAACAAGGAAGTGGCTGAAGAACTGAATAAGTACTTTGCATCAGTCTTCATGGTGGAAGACATGAGTAATATCCCAAAAATTCAAGAGAGTGATGGGGCAGAGCTAAGTATGGAGGCCATCACCAAGGAGAAGGTGCTAGAAAACCTAAATGACCTAAAGGTGAATAAGTCACCTGGGCCAGATGGACTACAGAGTCTGGATTAAAGTGGTGTTAGCTCCACCCTGGAGGCTTCCTGCCTTCATTCCTGATAAAGGGCTTTTGCCGGAAACATTGATTTTCCTGCTCCACAGATGCTGCCTGACCTGCTGTGCTTTTCCAGCACCACTCTAATCTTGACTCTGATTTCCAGCATCCGCAGTCCTCACTTTTGCCCAGATGGACTACACCGTAGTGTTCTAAGGGATATAGTTGAAGAGATAGTGAAGGAATTAGTGGTGATCTTTCAGGAATAGCTCGAATCAGGGAGGGTCCCAAAGGACTGGAAAATTACTAACATGATACCCCTGTTTAAAAAGGGAGTAAGGCAAAAGACAGAAAATTATAGACCAATTAGCCTAACCTCAGTCGTAGATAAGATACTGGAGTCCAATGTGAAGGATGAGATTTTTGAATAGTTAGAAGTTGGTAAAATAGGGTAGAGTCAGCATGGTTTCATCAAGGAGAGACAATGTCTGACAAATCTGCTAGAATTCTTTGAGGAAGTAATGAGCAGGTTAGACCTAGGAGAGCCAATGGATGTTATCTCCCTGGACATCAAGAACGCTTTTGACAATGTGCCACACAGGAGGCTGCTGAGTAAGGTAAGGGCCCATGGTGTCAGAGGCAAGGTGCTTGGCTGTCTGGCAGAAAGCAGAGAGTAGGAATAAAAGTATCTCTCTCAGGATGACTGCTGGTGACAACTGGTGTTCTGCAAGGCTTAGTGTTGGGACCACAATTTTTCACTTTATATATTAGCAATCTAGATGAAGGAACTGAGGGAATTCTGGCTAAGTTTGCAGATGATACAAAGATAGGCAGAGGGGCAGGTAGCATTAAGGAGGTGGGGAGGCTGCAGAAGATTTGGACAGGTAGAGTACAGCATGGGAAAGTATGTCATTGTGTACTTTGCAGGAAGAATAGAGGCATGGATGATTTTCTAATTAGGGAGAAGTGTAAAAAGACTTGGGAGTTCTCATCCAGGATTCTCTGAAGGTAATCTTGCTGGCTAAGTCAGTAGTTAGGAAGGCAAATGCAATGATGACATTTATTTTGAGAGGACTTGAACATAAAAGCAGTGATGTACTTCTTGAGGCTCAATGAGGCTCTGGGTCGACCATAATTTGAAGTATTGTGCACAGTTTTGGGTCCCGTATCTCAGAAAGGATGAACTGGTCCTGGAATATGCTCAGAGGAGGTTCACGAGAAAGGTCCCAGGAACGAAAAGCTGAACTTATAGGAACGTTTGAGGACTCTAAGTCTATACCCAATAGAGTTTAGAAGGATAAAGGGGGGAGATCGAATTGAAATACACAGAATACTGAAGGTCTGGACAGAGAAGATGTTGGGGAGATGTTTCCATTGGTAGGCGAGACTAGGACCTGAGGGCACAGCGGGGGAGGGGGAAACGGACGTGAGGAATGTCGAATCAGCCATGATCTCATTGGATGGCAGGGGGCTCAAGGGGTTGAATAGCCATTTCCTGTTCCTATTCGTTATGGTCTTTATGACAAAACAAACTGTTGAGCGACAAAATAGAATCATCCGAATGAGCCACAGCAAACATGATATTTTTGCAAGCATTGGGAGAAATCAAACAGTTATTAACACTCAAATAACACCCTAAATTTTCTGAAAAGGAACACAGATATGATGTTCCTGCTGCAGAGGAGAGCAGACAATCAATATTTCTTTAAATGTTGCTACAAAAGTGGTAGTTTTTTTTAAACTGAAGAATTGAAAAACAAAATAGTAGTTGCTGGGGATAGAGTGAGGCAGGGGAAATCAATCTGAAAAACAGAGTATGTTAAAATTGTGGGGGAAAAGCACAGCAGGTCAGGCAGCATCTGAAGAGCAGGAAAATCGACGTTTCGGGCAAAAGCCCTTCATCAGGAATGGCCCTTGATGAAGGGCTTTTGCCCGGAACATCGATTTTCCTGCTTCTCGGATGCTGCCTGACCTGCTGTGCTTTTCCCCCACCACTCTAATCTCCAGCATCTGCAGTATCCACTTCTGCCTGTGTTAAAATTGTGTTGAACAAACACTTGGATAACTGCTTTATTCTTCACTTCACAAAAAAAGTGCAAAAAATGACTTTCAAGAATGATGTCAAAACAGAAAAGTTATACCCACGACAGACAGCAGAACAAACTGGGGCTCTCACTTATTGAAAACAGAAGACTGACAGTAACCTAAAGTCTTCAAAATACTGATAAACACTTGATAAATAAAGATGTTTCCATTTGCAAACAAGTCCAGATGTACGGTCTATACACACAGTTACAGACACTAATAAATCCAATTGGGAATTCATAAAGAGAATTTACTCAGACAATGGAGACGATGAGGAACCAATTGAGGCAGATGATAGCTGCTTTTAAGGGAAAGCTGGATTTTACTGAGAGTAAGACAGAAATGAAAAGATTAAGTGGAAAGGTTAGACGAACAGCAATTGTAGGATGTTTGTGTGAAGCATAAACATTGATCATAACAGTGAGGGCCTTGTACCACCCGTGTAATTTTAAACATCAGCCTTTCAACTCAGTGTCTTGAACAAATTCCAGCCAAACTTGAGAGAATCCCAGCTTACTAAGCCTGCCAGCAATAAAGAGCCTGAGTGTAGTTGTTGCATTTAATTCTACCCAGTCCCTTGGTGGAATCTAATAAGGGCATGGCAAAAAAATATGACAGAATCACATGAGATGTCTCAACATCAGAACCATCAGCCAGTTGATGAGGGTTGAGCAGTGGATGTTGTGTATATGGACTTCAGTAAGGCATTTGATAAGGTTCCCCATGGTAGGCTCTTTCGGAAGGTCAGGAGGAATTGGATACACGGAAATTTAGCTGTCTGGATACAGACTTGGCTGGCCAACAGAAGATAGCGATTGTAGTGGAAGGAAACTATTCTGCCTGGAAGTCAGTGGTGAGTGTGTTCCACAGGGCTCTGTTCTTGGGCCTCTACTCTACTCTTTGTAATTTTTATTAATAACTTGGATGAGGAGATTGAAGGATGGTTAGCAAGTTTGCAGATGACACAAAGGTTGGAAACATTGTGCTAAACTTAAAACAGGTAATTACAGAAGAATGATGACAGAACTGCCTGAGTGAACTGGGAAAGGCATTTAGCAGCAAAGACAATTAACAAAGACTGGCAGACATTTAAAAAAATATGTCGTTCATTATTCGCAGTAAAGTTGTATGCCAGTGAAAAGATAAGCCAACCATAGTAAACCAGGGATGTTAATGATAGCATTAAATTAAATGAAACTATGAACAATGTGGCAAAAATTAGTGCAAGCCAGAGGATTGGGAATGTTTAAAAGGCAACAAAGTATGAGAAAAATACATGGGAGATAGAAAACTTTGAGAGTAAACTTGCAAAACTGCTAACATTTATAGACACATGACACTTTGTACACAGTACAATGTCACATGAGCCACCAATATGTCCTCAGAAGGCTTTTGGTTTTTGTTCCCTCCCCCTACTTCTCAGTCTTGTCCCAGGTTTCACAGGTGGGGGAGGCAAGAGAACATGCTCGACAGTGCAATCCATTGGCCCTGGGGGTGCACTCGGGGAACCCCATGGGTCTTTATGACTGGGTGGACCAGACATGCTGAAGAACTCTTCTCCAGGGATAGTGCCCAGGGCAGTGTAGAGGGAGATTTACTCTTTATCTAAGTCTGTGCTGTCCCTGTTCAGGAAATGTTTGATGGGAACAGTGTAGAGGGAGCTTTGCTCTATATTTAACCCTGTGTTGTCCCTGCCCTTGCAGTGTTTAATGGGGACAATGTACAGGGAGCTTTGCTCTGTATTTAACGTGTAGTTCTTGTCTGGTCATGATAGTTAAATTGTGTTATATATTTTATAGAAAAAGCTAAGCTGTCCCTTTCCCTCAAGCACAGCTTCTTGTAAGGTGGCTCAGAGCAGTCTCATCTCTGTCAATTGTTGATTCTCTTTAGCAGAAAGCCTGACAGGCTGATCGTAATCTCAGCATCAACCACAAAGGGAGACATTCAAAATTTGTTTAACCGTTGCACAATGCAATCAATCCTTGTACAGATGTATGAATTCAAAGGTTTTGAGAAAAACAGGAGACTGGAAAGAGCACTCCCAACTCTTAAGTGGGATTCTCGCATAAATGATTTTCCTTTGTAAAATAACGATTCATCAAAAATTAAGATAGCAGCTTTCTTAAGTTTTGATTTGTGTAGGAGAGGTTGATCCATCGTTTGGAAAAAGAAACAACACAAAGCACTCTTAGAGGCGGCACCAGAGAGAAAAGTTCTCAACAGGGAGTCATACAAAGGAAACCCAGTAAATATGCTGCCATATAAACCAGGATCCTATCTGTAGTGTGGTAAAAGCAAAATAAAGGAGTTTTCATTCCTTCCCAGAACACATCTGTGAGAGCAACCTCCAACGATGGAAACCATTACAGCTTCTAAATTCTGACTTCAAGCTTTTCAATCAATTCATTTCAGAAAGAGAATCTTTAGGCAAGTAAATGTCCCCATTGTCCTACTCTCTCGTTACAGAGAAACACAACTGGTAGTGGTTTAACCTGAGGGTCACCAGAGGAGAGGTTGAGAAGGACAGTCCTTCATGGTAACCTCAGCTGGTATAGGAATTGGACCTATCACTCTCCATTGAGCTAACTAATCTCTCACTCCTGGGCCTGTAATAATAACTGAGACTGATTTTATTGCCATCTTTATAAGTATCTTCTTTCCATATCTAATTTTAATCTTTGTCTGTGTATTTAATTATTTAATAATTATCACTCTTAGTGACTATCAGCAAATAACCTTCAATAAAAGACAAAAGCTCCCCTCTAGTTATTTTTAAATTGGAACACCAAGCAAACTAAAAGGGAGTGAAATAAATTATACAAATTCGCAGATCATGAACCATTGTGTGGACACACCTGATGTGGCTGTGACAGCATCCTAGGAGTATTTGGCAATGGCACCTTATGTGCAGAAAAATTCATGATTAACATTTTCTATATTTATTAGCAGGCTTCAATTGTGATAAAAGATTGATTCATACAATGAGTTAGCTTTCTGTGCATCACAGGCTGTGATTGGAGTATTCTGACAGGACCTCATGGTGTTGAGACCACAGTCTTGTCACAGCTTTTGACACAAGGTCCATGATTACGAGACCAGGGAACAATCAATGCCAAATAATATTTCCATTTCTCATCCATCTGTATATGACTGATGCTGATTAAAACAGGATGAGCTATATTGTGCGAATCCGTCTATTAGTGTCAGCACAGTCAGCCATCAACTAGCTCAACGCAAACCGAAATGTAAATGAATTTTATAAACTTAAATATTCAAAGTACGGGAAGGATTCATGAGGAGATTCTATTTGACTAAGTCTTAGTTTTGTCAGTAAGGAAACTTTTTTCTGATCTATTTTTAGGCTCATCAAGGTGAGAATGAGGAAGTTGAGCATTTTCCAACTCTAGGAACTTTCAAATGTTGATATCAAACAGCCTGAGAACAGGGTTAAATACAGAGTAAAGCTCAGTTTATGTTGTCCCCATCAACTCTCAAAACAGGGATAGCATGGGGTTAGATACAGAGTAAACTCTTCCGACACAGTTGCCATCAAACACTCCCAGGGCAGTGACAGCATGGGGTTAGATCCAGACTAAAGCTGTCTCTACTCCTTCAAACTGAAAGCAAAGCTACCTCAACACTGTCCCCTTCAAACAATCCTAGGTGGGAACATGATGGGGTTAGACACAGAGTAAATATTCCTTAAAACTGCCCTATCAAATTCTCCCACATAGGTATTGTGGGATTATATACAGAGTAAAACTCCGTCTGCATTGTTCCGATCAAACAATCTCTGGACAGGGGCAGCATGGGGTCAGATACAGAGTAAAACTCCCTCTACACTGTTCCCATATAACACTCCCAGGACAGGGACAGCACAGGGATAGATACAGAGTAAAACTCCCTCTACACTGATCCCATCAAACACTCCTAGGACAGGGACAGCACAGGGTTAGAATTAGAGTAAAGCTCCCTTGATTTTGTCTATGATTCACTGGAGCTGATCCTGGTCTAAGAGCTACTTGTGATTTTAAGAAATGGAAACTGCGCCATTGTATCTGAGCTGAGCTCACCCAGAAGGAGCTGACATGTAATAACATGAGGACAACAAAACTGGCAAAACCAAACAGGTTAGACAGCAATTACAGTCAGAAACAAAGGTACCTTTTCAGGGCAATTATCTTGCATCAGAACTAATAAGAAAATGAAATGTTCTTATGTTTCGAATCTACTGTAACTATCCATCTTTGTAAAGTGCATGAGATACTCCCAAATGGGACAGGTGCAGTTTCAGTGACACTCAAGAAGCTCGATGCCATCTTGGACAAAGTAACCTGCTTAATTTGTGTCAATCTTCAATATCCACTCCTTCACTATTGACAATAGGTTGCAGCAATGTGTACTATCAACACAATGCACCTCAGTAACATGTCAAGGATGTTTAGACATCACCTTCCAATTCCACAATCATTTCTATGTTGAAGGATAAGGGCAACAGATATATGGAAACACCACCATCTGAAAGTTCCCCTCCAAGCCACTCACCATCCTGACTTGCAAATATATTGCCATTCCTTCAGTGCTGCTTCAACAAAATCCTGGAATTCCCTCCCTAATGGCATTGTGGGTCAACATACAGCAGATGGACTGCAGTGGTTCAAGAAGGCAGCTCACCCTCAGCATCACCAAGGGCAGGTATGAGTGGGTGAGAAATACTGGCCCAGTCAGCAACATCTCCATCCCATGAACAAACTAAACAAAACTTGGAGCCTGAGAAAACTGAAGGAATCACAATCAGCAATAATATCTGACAGCCTGATATCAGGCTTTTACTCCTTTGTCCCAGATTATTGGATCCATTAGTTAGTTCCAGAAGGATATCAACGATTCAATTTTATATGATTTTGCCTGATTCCAGAATGGAGTTCTCTTGGGCACTTCTACCCCAGTTACAGATGGTGCTCTCATTGTAAAACAACACCTCCAGAACGTTTTATTTGGCAGTAAGTTCAGGCATTTGAATTTGGCACTTGTCAGGTATGAGTTGGCTCAAGTGTTGGAGCAGGGCCTGCCATTGGCAAAGCTGGTGTGTGTTCTCACCCACACAGATCTCTGACAGATTTTCCAACATTCTCAATGCCTGCTGAACCCTCTGACAGGCACAACTCTTCACAGAAAACCATTAATTTGCCACATGTGCCCTCTCAGGCTGCAGAGTTGGACATGACAACTTCAGTTACTGTATTCAAATTGCTTTTCAGTTATAAATACAATGGCCCCATATCAATAACTGAATGGTAGATTATAATTAAATATAGGGCAGTGGGACTGTAGTTGGATTGACACCAGTCCACGGGGATCTAGATAGAATCAACAGGAGTGGGATTAATTCAGGACCCTGGACAGAGACCAGGTCTGTGATATTAGCTGGATTTGTAGAAGAGATTGAGACATTGGTGCAGAAATAAGCTGTCATAGATGTACTGGCCTGAATGGTTTGAGTCTGGTATCTAAACACCTGCAGATTTATTTTTTTAGAGGTATCCTCTGAAGTTGAAGTATCAAAGTGCATGTATAGTTGACACTCTGACTCTGCTCATACAATGGCTCCACTCTCTCCCCAGGGTCTGAATTAATCCCACACTAATCCCAATATCAATCCAAATGCAATCCCACTGCCCTTTATGGAATTATTAATTTATGTTCAAAGCCAGGCAGTGGTATAGTGAGAATGTCACTGGGTTAATAAACCAGGAGCCCAGCCTTTGGAGAATTGGGTTTGAGTCCCATCATGGCAGATAGTGAAAATTTTATTTTTTTTTTTGAAAATGTGGAATGGAAAGTTAACCTAATGACAGCCATGTAAACAATGTATTTTTTTCTAAAATCCTACCCGATTCGTTAATGTCCTTCCCCGGTCTCAGAGAAAGTGAGGACTGTAGATGCTGGAGAGTCGGAGTTGAAAAATGTAGTGCTGGAAAAGCACAGCAGGTCAAGCAGAATCCTCAGGTGCTGCCTGACTTATTGTGCTTTTTGAGCACCACACTTTTTGATCTTTACCTGGTCTGAACGACATGTGACTGCACACCCACAACAATGTGATTGACTCTTCACTGCCTTGTGAAATGGCCCAAACAAGTCACTCAGTTCAAGGGCAATTAGGCATTGGCAATAATTGTTGGCCCAGCCAGCAACTGCCACATCCTCTGAGCAAAACCAGTGTCAGCTTTTACTGAACTAACAACTTAGAGCGCATCCCCCACCCCTCCACCCCCTGCCATGGTACAGGTAAAGAAAGCAAGAGCTTGAATTTATATATCAACTCTCGCAACTTCAGGACATTTCAAAGTATTTAACAGTGAATCATATTCTGAATGTACTGTAGTAATGCAGGAGACCCAGAAGCAAGGTATCACAATCAGCCAATCCATAAACATCCAGGGAACAAATTTTTGTGATCTTGGTGTGAACTGAACATAAAATGGTGCAGAGTTACTGAGGAGCAGACAGAAACTGTGGTTGCAGCATCGGTGATACAGATTTGGAATGTGAATCTCTATAAATAAGGGACATAAATGTGTAAGAGCAAGGCTGCAGTTCAGTCTTTCACCATCTGGTTATCTTGAATAATAACAATCAATTGAAGGAGGAATATTCTAAAGAAGAGAGACACTGGGAGAAATCTCCTGCTCTTCTTTGTAAACTATTGCAGGTTCTCTCACCAAGGATGGGTCCCCAGCCCCATCGGCAGTGTTGCACTGGGAGTATCAGCCTGGCTCATATTCTGAGACAGCTACACCCTGGGTTATGGCCTTCAGTAAATGTGCTTCGGAATCTGGAGAACAGTGTCAATCTGTACTGTCAACCCTCAATCCCTATCACGAACCATTTTCCTCCTCTGATGAACTTTCACAAAGCCTTCTCCTTTTTCTTGCAGTGCCACAGCTTCGACCCTGCTACATCTGTACCCTGTACCAAAGCAGAGTTGGCAGTTTGAAGGGAAGCTGAGAAAGGGGTTGATTTTGGGATTTGTTCTCACTGTCCTATCACAAGTGGCAATGGATTCTTTTTTATCTAGTTTCAAATTGGGCATCGCTGGTAAAGCCAACATTTCCTGCCCATCATTCACTCCTCTGAGAAGGTGGAGATGGGGAACTTCTTTGTGCAACTGAGTACCTGACAAGGTCACTGAAAAGAGTCAACCACTTTGTTGTGGCACTTTGGTCATGAGTAACAACAACAGCTTGAAGTTATATGGTGCCAATAGTTTAGTAAAATATCTTAAGGCACTTCACAAGAATGATTAGCAAACAAGACTTAACACCAAACAAGATAAGGGAACATTAACAGCTGACACAACACAACAAACAAGAGCAGAAGACCAGAAGATAATAAGACCATAAGACACAAGAGCAGAATTAGGCCATTCAGCCCATCAAGTCTGCTCCTCCATTTGATCATGGCTGATATGTTTCTCAACACCATTCACCTGCTTCTCCTATAACACTTGATCCCCTTACTACTCAAGAACCTATCTATTTCTGTCTTAAATACACTCAATGACTTGATGTGTCCACAGCCCACAGCAATGCATTCCACAGAATCACCGCCCTCTGGCTGAAGAAATACCTCCTCTTTTGAGTTCTAAAGGTGATGTCCCTTCACTCTGAGGCTATGCCCTTGGGTCCTAGTCTCTCCTACTGATGGAAACATCTTCTCCATATCCACTCCATTAGGCCTCTTGGTATTCTGTAAGTTTCAATCAGAAGCCCCCCACCCCCACCCCCATTCTTCTTTGTGGGTGGCACGGTGGCTCAGTGGTTAGCACTGCTGCCTCACAGCGCCAGAGACCCGGGTTCAATTCCCGCCTCAGGCGACTGACTGTGTGGAATTTGCACGTTCTCCCCTTGTCTGCGTGGGTTTCCTCCGGGTACTCCGGTTTCCTCCCACAGTCCAAAGATGTGCAGGTCAGGTGAATTGGCCATGCTAAATTGCACGTAGTGTTAGGTAAGGGGTAGATGTAGGGGTATGGGTGGGTTGCGCTTCGGCGGGGCGGTGTGGACTTGTTGGGCCGAAGGGCCTGTTTCCACACTGTAAGTAATCTAATCTAATATAATCTAAACTCCATCAATTGTAGATGGGTCATTCTTGTGAACCTCCTCTGGACCCCATCCAAAGCTAGCACATCCTTCCTTAGATAAAGGGCCCAAAGCTGCTCACAGTATTCCAAATGTGATCTGACCAGAGCTTCAGCAACACATCTCTGTTCTTGTATTCAAGCCGCCTTGAAATGAATGCTAACATTGTATTTGCCTTCCGAACTGCCAACAGAACCTGTATGTTAACTTTAAGAGATTCTGAACGAGGACTCCCAATTCCCTCTGTGCTTCAAATTTCTGAAGGTTTTCCCCATTTAGAAAATAATCCATGCTTCTATTCTTCCTACCAAAGTGCTTAACCTCACACTTTCCCACATTATATTCCATCCACCACTTTTTTGCCCACTCTTCCGGCCTGTCCAAATCCTTCTGCAGCCTTCCCACTTCCTCAACACTACCTGTCCCACCATCTATCTTGTGTCAGCTGCAAATTTAACACCAATGCCCTCAGCTCCTTCACCCAGATTGTTAATGTATAATGTGGATAGTTGTGGTCCCAACACAGATCCCTGCAGACCTCCACTAATCACTAGCTCAACCCTGAAAAAGACTCGTTTATCCCCACTCTACCTTCTGCCAGTCAGCCAATCCTCTATTCATGCCCCTAACACCAAGGGGGCTGATCTTATTTCGCATCCTCCTGTGTGACACCTTGTCAAAGATTGCCTGGAAATCTAAACAGATCATATCCACTGACTCTCCTTTGTCTAACCTGCTCAAAGAATTTTAACAGATTTATCAGACATGATCTCCCCTTGACAAACCTGTGCTGACTCCGCCCTATTTTACAATGCACTTCCAAATACTTTCCAATCTCATTCTTGGTAATGAACTCTAAAATCTGATCAACAACTGAGGTCAGGCTCACCTGCCTACAGTTTTCTGTCTTCTGCCTCCCTCCCTTCTTAAACAGGGCTGTATGTAAGCCATTTTGCAGTTCTCTGGAACCCTCCCAGATTCCAGTGATGGCTGAAAGGTCACCACCAATGTCTCTACAATCTCCTCAGTTATCTCCTTTACAACTCTGGTCCAAGTGATTTATCAACCTTCAGATCTTTCAGTTTCCCTAGCACCTCCTCTTTATTGTTAGCCATTACACTCACCTCAGCCCCCGATTCTCTTGAAGTTCTGGTATACTGCTGGGGTCTTCCATTGTGAAAACTGAAGCAAAGTACCCATTCAGTTCCTCCAACATTTCTTTATTCCCCATTACTACTTCTCCAGCCTCAATTTTCAACTGTCCACTGTCTACTCTTGCCTCTCTCTTACTTATATATCTAAAAATAACTCTTGAATCTTCTGTTATATTACTGTCCAGCTTACTTTCATATTTCATCTTCTTTCACCTTATTTCTTCTTAGTTGTCCTCTGCTGGTTTTTAAAGGCTTTCCAATGTTTTGGTTTCCACTAATCTTCACCACATTTTATGCCTTTTCATTTGCTTTTGTGCTGTCCCTGACTTTCTTTGTCAGCCATGGTTACCTTGTCATCACCTCATTGCGTTTCTTCTTCCTTGTGGTGACTTTCTGCTGTGCCTCCTGAATCACCCCCAGAAACTCCTGCCATTGCTGCTCCACCACTTTCCCTTGTAGGCTCCCCTTCCAATCAACTCTGGCCAGCTCCTCCTTCATGTCTTTGAAGTTACCTCGACTCAATTGTAATACCATATTGTCTGATTACAGTTTTTTCCTTTCAAATTGCATGATGAATTCTAACGTTTTATGGTCACTGCCCCCTAGGGGTTCCATCACCTTAAGTTCCCGAATCAAGTCTGCCTCATTACACATCACCAAATCCAGAATTGCCTATTCCCTCGTGGGCTCTACCTCAAGCTGCTCCAATAAAAAGCTATCTTGTCAACATCCTGTGAATTCCTTTTCTTGAGATCTGCTACCATCCTGACTTTCCCAGGTGGTCCACCTATTAAAGCCCCTATGAATACTGTAATCATGCTTTTCTAATTGTCTCTTCTATCTCTTGATTTATTTTCTTTCCAGCATCTGACAACTGCTGGGAGGCCTGTACACAACTCCCATCATTGTCTTTTCTCCTTTCCATGACAAACCAACCGACTCCCATGGTCTCCTTGACTATACATCCTCAAGTTCTGCTTCCAGTAAAGACTCTATTCCATTTTCCCTGTTCCTCCACCTCTGTCACATCTGTTCTGATCTTGCTACCTTCAAATGTCCACCTTCTTCCTCAACTGAGGATCCCCCAGCACCGTAGTTGACAAGGTCGTCAACCATCTAACCCACCTCCTGTACTTCAACACACACCTCCCCTCACACCTCCCACAGCAGGATAGCATCACCCTTGATCTCATCTACTGTCCAACCAGCATCCACATCCAATGGATCATTAGCCTCCATTCTCACAACCTCCAGCGTGATGCCACTACCAGACACATATTCCCCTCCCCTCACTTGTCCGCCTTCTGCAAGGACTGTTCTCTGCCACACACCCTGGTCCATTCTTCCTTCACTCCTAGCACCTACCCTACCCCCTCCCCCCCATAGCCTCATGGCACATTCCTCTGCAACCACAGAAGGCAGAACATTGGTCCATTTACTTCCTCCCTCCTCAGTACCCAAGGGCCCAAACACACTTTCAGGTGAAGCAGCACTTTACCAGTACTTAGAGTCATAGTCATAGAGATGTATAGAATGGAAACAGACCCTTCAGTCCAACTCGTCCATGCCAACCAGATTTCCTAAATTAATCCAGTACCATTTGCCTTCTAAACCTTTCCTATTCATATACCAATTCAGATGCCTTTTGAATGTTGCAATTGTACCAGCCTCCACCACTTCCTCTGGCAACTCATTCCATACACATACCACCCTCTGCATGAAAAAGTTGCCCCTTTGGTTTCTTTTATATCTTTCCCCTCTCACCCTAAACCTATACCCTTGAGTTCTGGACTCCCCTACCTCATGGAAAAGACTTTGTCTATTTATCCTATCCATGCCCCTCATGATTTTATACACCTCTATAAGGTCACCCCTCAGCCTCTGATGCTCCAGGGAAAACAACCCTAGCCTATTCAACCTCTCCCTATAGCTCAAATCCTCCAACCCTTGCAACTCCAACTCTGGTCAAGATCCTGTTGTAATCTGAGGTAACCTTCTTCACTGTCCACTACACCTCCAATTTTGGTGTCATCTGCTAACTTACTAACTATATCTCTTATGCTCACATCCAAATCATTTATATAAATGATGAAAAGTAGTGGACCCAGATCTGATCCTTGTGGCACTCCACTGATCACAGGCCTCCAGTCTGAAAAGCAACCTTCCACCACCACCCTCTGTCTTCTACCTTTGAACCAGTTCTGTATCCAAATGGCTAGTTCTCCCTGTATTCCATGAGATCTAACCTTGCTAACCAGTGTCCCATGGGGAACCTTGACAAATGCCTGACTGAAGTCCATATGGATCTGTTTATAGCTCTGCGCTCATGAATCCTCTTTGTTACTTCTTCAAAAATCTCAATCAAGTTTGTGAGACATGATTTCCCATGTGCAAAGCCATGTTGACTATCCCTAATCAGTCCTTGCTTTTCCAAATACGTGTAAATCCTGTCTCTCAGGATTCCCTCCAACAACCTGCCCACCACTGATGTCAGGCACATCGGTCTATAGTTCCCCAGCTTTTCCTTACCACCTTTCTTAAATAGTGGCACCATGTTTGCCAACCTCCAGTCTTCGGCACCTCACCTGTGACTATCAATGATACAAATATCTCAGCAAGAGGCCCAGCAATCACTTCTCTAGCTTCCCAGAGAGTTCTAGGGTACAGCTGATCAGGTCCTGGGGATTTATCCACTTTTATGCATCTCAAGACATCCAGCACTTCCTCCCCTATAAAATGGACATTTTTCAATCTCTTCTCACAATCTAGTCTACTGCATTCACTGCTCAGAATGTGGTCTCCTCTCCATCGGTGAAACAAAGCGTAAACAGGGTGACCACTTCACAGAACATCTACGTGCTGCCTGCAAAAAAGACCCTGAGCTTCCAATTGCCTGCCACTTTAACAGCCCACCCTATTCCCTCTGTTTCAGGCTTGCTGCAGTGCTCCAATGAAGCTCAGTGCAAACTAGAAGAACAGCACCTCATTTTCCACTTGGGGACCCTGCAGCCGTCTGGGACTTAATATCGAGTTTAATACTTTTTGGGCTTGAGGTAGCTTCTCCCATGTGCTTACCCCAGCCCTCATACACCAGGCATATGATCTGCTATTGCACACAACCCATTGTTAGTCACTAATAGAACCCATTAGCACACCATTCATTCTCCCAGGCTGATTGTTATCCAATCCTTTGTCCAAATGTTCTTCTCTCTCTTTGGATTCTATCTCCACCTTTCGTTTACTCCTTATCCCCTTCCTCCACCCTGCCTTCTGCATGAAAACCAACTTTTTGCTATTTTCCTAGTTCTGAGGAAGGGCCGTTGGACCTGAAATGTAAACTCTGATTTCTCTCCACAGATGCTGACAGACCTGCTGAACTTTTCCAGCAATTTATGTTCTTGTGTCTTTCTCCTTTGTGGTTCCTCAACGCTACCCACACAGATTGATTTAACTTAATTTCTAACAAGCAAGGCAGCTCAACTCTCTCTGTTCAACTACCTGTCCTTTCGATCGGATTCTTGGATATTTAACACATATCTAAATAGTGGGGTGGGAGAAATGGATTTGAATTCATGGGAAATTGGGACCAGTACTGGGGAAGAAGGGCGCTGCACCTGAATCAGGCTGGGATCAGAGTCCTGGTGAAGCATATTACTAGGGCTGAAGATAGGGCTTTAAACTAAAAGGAGAGATGGGGGAGTAGGGGGATTTCAGTTCCATGGAAAATTATGGAAAAAGTTATAGGCAGGGTGGAGGGGTTGGGGGGGTTGTGGTTGACTACATGAGATGTCATTAAAGTTTCCAGAACAAGTAATAGAACAGAGAGTATGGAACGAGTCAGGAGTCTAACCTCAGGGAGAGCAGATGTGGGGACAACCATAAGCAGGGAGTGGTCAATGCAGGACATGAGTATGTTGTACTGAAATACACACTGCAAGGAAATAGAATAAATGAGTTTGAAATACTGATTGAAATTGGGAGGTAAAATGTTGTGGTTATCACAGAGACATGGCTGTAAGGTGATCAGGGCTGAGCACTAAATATCCAAGAATCTGATCCAAAAGGACAGGCAGTTGGACAGAGAGAGTTGGGCTGCCTTGTTTGTTAGAAATTAAGTTAAATCAATCTGTGTAGGTAGCGTTGAGTAACCACAAAGGAAAAAGACACATGAACAGAAATTGCTGGAAGAGCTCAGCAGGTCTGGCAGTATCTGTGGAGAGACATCAGAGTTTACATTTCAATCAGTGTTTCAAACTCATTTATTCTGTTTTCATCCGGTGTGTATTTCAGTACAACATACTCAAGTCCTACATCTACTCAACACCCCTTACTGACATGCACAGCCTGCTGATCAGGTACAGTAGACCATTCAGCCCATCCAACCTGTTCCTTCAATCCAATCGTCCCTCATCTTGGCTTCAACTCCACCCTCCTTCCTGCTCCTCCGATCCCTTGATTCTTTCAATGTTTGGTTAAAGAGAAAGTTTAAAGGCTGTCACAAAGGAGGAGGTGGGGGTAATTTAATTAGGGAATTCCAGAACCCAGGGGCCTGACAGTTGCTGGGACAGCTACCAGTGGTGGAGCAATTAAAAATGCTGCATCGAGTTAATCCAACTTGGCTGAGGAGGACAAAATTCTTTACCTAAATTTAGATCATTTCATTAGTTTTTAACAATAATCTAACTGTGAAGGCTTCCGAACTTCCAGATGCAAATTTAAAATCACAGAAGAAGTGATTGATACAGAGCATCACCAGTTGAGCAGAACCTTGGGTGAGAAACAATTCTCTCCCACTCACCTCCTTTCTTTGTTTTCTTGTACATTCCACTTCAGATTCTTTTCCCACAGATGCATTTTCACTGCTTTGAAATTGTAACAAATCTAACTCAAAAATGTTATCTCCCAAGATCTCAAAACCATATTTCTTTGTTTTTTTCCTCCTCCTTCAATCAGGCAGATTGGGTAAGGCATGCAACTAATGGTCCCACAGTGGCTCAGTGGTTAGCACTGCTGCCTCACAGTGTCAGGGACCCAGGCTCAATTCCAGCCTCAGGTGACTGTCTGTGCGGCATTTGCACATTCTCCCTGTGTCTCTGTGGGTTTCCTCCAGATGCTCTGGTTTCCTCCCATAGTCCATGGATTGGGCAGGTAAATTGAATGGCCCATAGTGTCCAGGGATGTGCAGGTTAAGTGGATTAGCCATGTGAAATGTAGGGTTATGGGGATAGAGTAGGGGGGTGGATCTATGTGGAATGCTCTTTGAAGCATCAGTGTGGACTTGATGGGCTGAATGGGATTTAATGATGTGAGAGCCAGGCTCAGATGTTCTGGTTTTGATTCTAACAGTGCGGCTGCTTGTCCCATTCAGAGGGGAGTTAAAACTCAAACATGTTGCTGTTGGACTGGATTTACAGATTGTGACTGGTTTCCTTCCCAAAAGGGACATTGGTGAGTTTGCAACAATCTGACATTTTTAGAGGTTCTTGTACACACATCAGCTTTTTACTTCCAGGTTTGAATTCTCAAACTACCTGGTGAGTACTGAACCCTTGTCTCTGGCTTAGCCAATTCCTCTTAGAAAAGCACTACATCTTTTGTACCCACATAAATACATATTCTACTTCTCATTACCACTCAACTTCACTGTCGTGAGATGAAAGTGATTTTTTTTTTATTCAGCAGGGATGAATGGTTTGTTGAGAACAGAGGACAATCAGTCTGTGTCTGCTGGGCAACTATTCATTTCTTTCTCTCTGTGTTGAAAGATGATAAACGTCAATGAGGGACGTGATAGATAGAGAACAGTCACCTTGGCCTCTGTTCAAATCGGCAGCTTAACATTCCAAGCCTGCAAATTAGGGAGAATGGATTGGGAGCAGAACTGATCAGAAAGCTCAACCAAAAATCCTGTCCCACTGTTTGTGTGATGGATCGAATGGCCACCTTCCATGCATAATCACTCTCTGATTCTACAGCCTTGTGCTTGCTTCCTTGCCATTTTACCCTGGCTCCTGGATGTGCTTCCTATTGCCGGGCAGGTGACCAAATCCTAGTCCTCTGCTTTTTCATGTAAGCAGCTGTTTCTACTCATTTATCCAAGGCAAGTCAAAGGAAAAATCTTTTTTGTTTGGGTGTAAAGAAACATCAGGCAGGATGATGTCACTCATTCACATGCTTTTCCTAACCATTCATTTATATGCATAGAAAATTTGGGAAACACCATTTCTGATGCTTCCTTTTCCTCAGTACACTGCTTTTCTTTATGCTAATCATTATTGGCACAAGTATAACTCCTGGATAATAAACCTTTCACTACCTGCAGGCATTTCAGGGTAGACTTTGTCTATAAGGCTCTAGAATGATGCTTGAAACCATCTGACCCAAAAGCAAGGCAACAACGGCCATCACTGTAATGGAAGCCTCCTGATAGCCCAAGGAGTCTGAGAGCAACTTATAATACCAGAACAACAAGGGGAGGACTTTGGGGTTATCCAATGTATAACGGCTCACTTACTGATTACAGTAACTAGATCAGCTGTCAGCCGAGCCACCAAGATAGCTAAATATCTAGTTATCTTTTACAGTAGCTACTGTAAAATACAATAACTGCAATATCCAAAGAATGTGAATCAACTTAACTCTGTCCATGTTGATTGAAATTCTTTCTTTATTTGTTTGATAAAAAATTTAGGTCTGATAAATAATTAAAGCCTTTTATTTATAAATTATTATTGAAATGCCAAGTATATTAAATTGGTTAAATATTCAACCAGTTAAGCCTCCTGAGTTTTGGAAATGTTCCATCTACTCTCTAAACAACACTGTTCTTGCAATTGAAATTACATTCAAATGAATTTTAATCTCATCGAGGCTAGCTTCTCCTCAAGGGACAATGATTCTTAACTTGGGAGTTTATAGCAATTGAAAGATGTTGGAAGAATTTCTGGTTATATTGTGATGTATAATTATGTTTGAATTTAACATCAGGTTAACAGTGGATCAGAACAGAATGATGACATGAACTAACAGAAATTAAGAGTAACGAGATAGAAATTGTTGAAGGAGGGCTGGAACAAGGAATGAATGAGGAGGGAAAAAGAATTAAATGAGGAATGATAGATGGAACAATGGACACATGGGTCAGTGGAAGAACTGCACCTTTGTGGGAAATCCAGAGAAATGAACTGTGGTGTAAATGGCACATCTCCTGCTCCTTAGACAATGTCAGAGTGATATGGGAAGCCCTTGTGCCCACCATCAATTAACTGGAAGTAAGCAATGGGAATGTATCCGATTTCTCTTATTTACTTGTAATGATGTATTTCCATTTTGCCCCAAATTTGTCTTAGTCATTCATGTGAAGTAGGTACCACTGGCACAGTCAATATTTATGGTCTGTCCTTAATTGTCCTTGGGAAGGTGTTGATCTACCACCATCTGAACCAATCTATCCACTCCCGGTATACCCACAATGTTGCCAGGGAAGAGCTCTAACATGTGGATCCAAAGGAATGGTGATATAATCTATTCGTACTTATAAAGATATTATTATTGATATTTATCTAACCTGCCTATTACTTCCTCAAGGAGTTCTAATAAATGTGTCCGGCATAATCTCCCCTTCATGAAGCCATGCTGACTCAACATGATCCTGTGTTATGTATTTCTAAATACTTTGCACAGACTCTAAAGTTTTCCTCATAACAGACATTAAAGCTAACGGCTTATAGCCTTTTTTTTGTCTCCTTACTATTTTAAATAATAGTGTTACATTGGCAGCTTTCCTATCTCCTGGCACTTTTCCAGAATCTAACGTTCCCTGGAAGATTACTACTAGTGAGTTCATTATCGTTGTAGCTACTTCTTTTAATATCCAAGGATGCATCACATCAGGACCAGGGGAACTATCAGTGTTTGACTTCATTAGTTTCCCAGCACTTTGACTCTACTGGTAGTTATTTTATTTATGTTCTCTCCATCTTTTGCCCCTTGATTATTTAGTAAATTTAGAATGGTGTTAGTGTCTTTTACTATGAAGACCTGATGAAAAATATGTAGTCAACTCCTCTACCTTTTACTGCTTCCCCACTATTATTCACTCAGCCTCATTTTTTAAGGGGTTTATGTTCACTTTGGCCTTTTTCCCATTTTCTACATTTACAGAAGCTCTTACTGTTCAGCTTCATATCACTTGCAAGTTCGCTTTCAAAGTTTACCTCCTCCTTTTTTTTTATTTGGTGACCTTTTGTTGATTTTCGAAACTTTCTCAAACCTCTGGTTTACCATTAATTTTGTCACGTTGTATGATCTTGTCTTTCAATTTAATGCTCTTCTTAACTTCCCTGGTTAATCATGGTTGACTTATCCTTTTTTTAAATCTTATTTTCTCACAAGGATAGAACTTTTCTGTGTGTTAAACATCTGCCATTATTCCTCAATCAGATTTCCCAGTCCACTCTAAACAGCTCTTCCCTCATTCCTTTGTAATGACCCTTATTTAAGCTGAGCACAGTTGTTTCTGAATCAAGTTTCTCCCTCTCAAACTGAATGCTAGATTGTACCATTTTATGGTCACTGTTTCCTCGGAGATCTTTTACTCTGACATCATATATTCAATCTGCCTCATTACAATCAGCTGATTGAAAATAGCCTCATCCCAGCTGGATCCACCACACATTGTGAAACTGTCCCAAATACACTCTATGAATTATTTTCCAATCTGACCATCTCAATCGAAATAAGATTAAAGTAATCAACTATCAATGTACTTACTGTCTTCATTTGATACCTTTATTATCTCCTGATTTATTCTTAGCTCTGTAGTGTAGTTACTGTTAAGGGACCTATGGACTATTCAAATCAGTGCCTTCTTACTCTTTTTAGTTTTTATCTGTATGGATTCTCTGTCTTCTGATCCAAGATCATTTCTGGCAATTGCTCTTAATCCATTCCATAACAACAAAGCTATCCACCATCCTTTCCAACTTGCCTATATTTTTGGAAAGACATGTACTCCGCAATATTTAATTCCCAGCTTGGATCACTTTGTCACTGTGTCTTTGCAATTGCTATAAGGTCATACCAATTAAACTGTGTTACTAATTAATTTGTTTAGTTTTAATTGCTACATGCATCCAAATAAAATGATATTAATTTTGCATTTTTACCAATTTATTCCACTTTAGACCTATTTGCAGCTATCTTCCTTGCTTGTATATCCTGTTGCACAATCGCTATAGCTATACAAATAGCTGCCCTGCAATTCTGCCATATTCTGTGGCTTTCCTACATTCCCCCTCTCTCAAACCCTCCCTCTGTAGATGTCTGTACAGCCCGAGTTATTCAATTCACCAGGAGTTTGGCCCTAGCATGATCCAAGTGAAGCCTCATCCCACCATATCAACTCCTTTCTGCTCCAGTACAGATGCCAATGCCCCTTGAAATGAAATCCATTCCATCTACATCAATCTTTGAGCTACTGTGTTAACTCTTTGACTTTATTTACCCTGTGCCATTTTGCCTGTGGCTCAGGTAATAATCCAACGATTATTGGACAATCCTTGGTGGTTCTGCTGTTTAATTTGGCTTCTAATGGTTCAAAGTCTTTCAGCAAAACCTCCCTTCTAATGACTCTGGTACCAACACAACTTTGGGGATTCCTGCTCACAGCTGCAGAGGACCATATTATCCTGTCCCCTACCACGATTATGTTACTTTTTCCTCCCCCAACTTGAATGGGTCTCTGTACCAATGTGCCATCATCCACTCTTCAGTCCCCAATCTCAGCCATACAGCTTGCACAAACCTTATAGCTATTGGATAATTACAGGGACCAAGGCTTCTGTATTTGCTCCCTAGCCTGTCAGCAGCCACACCCACCGGTCCCTGATCACAGACCAACTATGAATCACCTGGTCACCCTGAGGAGTGTAATCAAGAACGGGATGTGGGGATTGCTGGCTGGGCCAGCATTTATTTCCTTTTTCATACTGCCCTGGACATGATGGGGGTGAGATTAGAATAGTACTGGAAAAGGACAGCAGGTCAGAGAGCATCCGAGGAGCAGGAAAATCAACATTTCAGGCAGGAGACCTTCATCAGGAGCCTTTTCTGATGAAGAGGTCCTGCTCGAAACGTCGATTTTCCTGCACCTTGGATGCTGCAAGACCTGCTGCACTTTTCCAGCACCACTCCAATCTTGACTCTAATTTCCAGCATCTGCAGTCCTCACTTTCGCCATGGTGGAGGTGAGCTGCCTTCTTGAATCGCTGCAGTCCATGTGGTGTGAGTTGACCCACAATGCTGTTCGGGAGGGAATTGTGGGATTTTAAGCCAGCCACAGAGAAGGAACGGTGATATATTTCCAAGCAAGGATGGTGAGTGACTTGGTGGGGAACTTGCAGAAGGTGGTGTTCCCATTTATGTGCTGCCCTCATCCTTCTAAATGGAAGTGGTCACAGGTTTGGAAGGTGCTGTCTGAAGAGTCTCAGTGAATTTCTACAGCAGATGGTACCATCTGGATGGTGCCATCTGCTGCTTCTGAGTGTAGGTGGTGGAGGGAGTGAATGTTTGTGGATGCGATGCCAATCAAGTGGTGGAATACATACTGAGCCATAAGGTTACAGATTGTGCTGGAGTACAATTCTGCTGCCCCTAATGGCCCACAGAACCACATGGATGCACAGTCTGGAGTTGCTAGATCTGTTCAAAGTCTGTCCCATTTAGCACAGTAATAGTGCCACACAACACGATGGAGGTTATTCTCAATGTGAAGGTGAGACATTGTCTCCACAAAGACTGTGCAGTGGTCACACTTACCAATGCAGTCATAGACAAGTGCAGCTGCAGCCAGCAGATTGGTGAGGATGAGAACAAGTGTGTTTTTCCCTCTTGTTGCTTCCCTCTCCACCTGCTGCAGACCCAGTCTAGCAGCTATGTCCTTTAGGATCTGACCAGTTCGATCAGTAGTGCTGCTGCCAAGCCCCTCTTGGTGGTGGTGGATATAGAAATCCCCCACCCAGATTACATTTTGTCCCCTTGCCATCCTCGGTGCTTCCTCGAAGTTTTGTTCAACAAGGAAGTTTACTGATTCATCAGCTGAGAGAAGACAATACATGGAAATCAGCAGGAAGTTTCCTTGCCCACATTCAACCTGAAGCCATGAGACTTCATGGGGTCTGGAATCAATGCTGAGGACTCCCCACAGCAACTCCCTCCTGACTGTATAGCACTGTGCTGCCACTTCTGTTGGGTCTGTCCTGCAGGTGGGACAAGACGTACCCAGGAATGGTGATTGTACTGTCTAGGACATTGTCTGTACGATCTGATTCCATGAGTATGACTATGACGACGTTAGGCTGTTGCTTGGCTGACCTGTGAGACAGCTCTCCCAATTTTTGACATTAGCCCCCAGATGTATGTAAGGAGGGCTGTTTCTGTTATCTATTCCAGTGACAGATGGAGTACTGTGTGCAGTTCTGGTCACCGCTCTATAGGAAGGATGTGATTGCACTGGACAGGGTGCAGGGAAGATTCACCAGGATGTTGCCTGAGATGGAAAGTCTCAATAATGAGGAGAGACTGGATAGGTTAGGTTTGTTTTCCCTAGAGCAGAGGAGGTGTGTGGGGGTTGGGGTGGGGGGGGGGGGGGGGGGGGAGAGAGATCTGATTGAAGTTTATAAAATTATGAGAGGCACAGACAGAGTAGATCCTGAGAACTTCTTCCCCATGGCAAACATGTCTCAGATCAAACAGCAAAAGTTTAAAGGCGAGGAATAAATGATTGAGAGGGTATCTGAAGAAATAAATGTTTTCACCCAAGTGGTGGTAGGAATATAGAATGTGCTGCCTGAGGGGATGGTGATAGTAGGAACTTCCACAAAATGTAAGAAACATCTGGGATGTTAAAGCATAGTAAGCTATGGGGCAAGTGTAAGTGAAAGAGATAAGTGTAGTTTGGTGTTTATTGGTCAGTAATAACTAAAGGACTTATTTCTATGCTGTTTGACTCAAAAGCTCTATGATATTTCAGTTTCTTTATGTGAAAAGAAAAAAAAACAGGAACAATCTAATAATTAAGCAGCTAGTTTTCAGTAAAGGGAAAAGAGAAACAGTAGAGAGTGCAATACAAACTGACTGCTTTAGGTTTACATTAAGGCCGAGATATTTCATCAGTCCTACTCAGCAAACAGCTTCTTTCCTTGGACACATACAGTAGCTCTGTGCCACTGGTCACACTGAAGGTGAGCTTCTTGAACCATGCCTTTTATCCTCTCGCACTCTCTCTCCCTCACTGTGAAGAGTTAACTTCTTGCAGTAAATCTTAATTAAAGCAAATTTGATGCAAAATTATCACAGTCATAGAAAACTCTGACACAAATGGAGGCCATGATGCAGTCAGAAAGTATTGAATCTTATTGATTGATACTGTTTTGAGAAAGTTTGTACCCGTAAATATTTTAAACATCCTTCAGTCAATTTGGAAAAAGAATGCCTTCATTTATCTTTCTGACGCATCATATTGGGAAAGGACAACCAAACTTTACATTGAAAACAGTATGTGGAGAAGCAGAAACTTTAATAGTTTCCCGTTTTAGCTCTACAACAACAAAGATTCAAAAACTGTAATCTCCTAAAAATACCACTCGATGACAAAATGAATGTTGTACAAGGCGATCCAAATCCTAACAAGAAAATAATCCACAATTTCAAGTGCCTTTTTACAATCAGTCAACGTAACAAAATACCCCTGTACCCTTCCTGCTCTCTGAAAAATTACGCTGTCAGATCAACTTGATTGGCTAGCAAATTGGCGAGTGCAGAAAACATAATTCCTAAGATTTCAAGCAGCTTCAGAATTGGAAACCAAATCAAATAGAGAACAAGTTGACATGTTTCTCTTTTACATGATGAGGAGGGGAGAGGCTTCAACAGGGGGTCATATGCTACATAGACAACAGGTTGATGACAAATAAATTGAACTTGTTAATTTAAAAAAAACTCACAACTTTTGATCAATATTTCACTTCAAGAATAAAAGAGCACTGGCGAGATCAGCATTCATTAGCAAGTACCATCGCCCAGCAGCTTCTATCGATAACCTCTAAATGTTATCTGAACTGTGCAACTATCAAACTTGCTGTAAGAGCACATTTGTGAGTGGTTGGTGCTTTTGAATAATCCGTCTCTGAACTACTAAATCAAAACAGGAATCAAACTCTAAATCGACAAATTCAAATAGCAAAAGGTAGAATCTCAAACATTGTTCCAAGAGCATTATACAACAAAAGTTCAATTTTCCCAGGACATTCCAAAGAGAATGCTGACTACTCAAAGTGCACTGAAGCATCAGAGGAGTCAGAGCTTACATTTGAAAAATATACAACACTTGACAAATTTTACATGAATGTCTAAACTATCTAGTGTTACACTGCTATAAGTTGTCATAAAATCCCACATCATGAGGACAAAAACTGTCCTGTATGATCCCAACAATCTCTTCATTGAGGTCTCTTCTTGAGGATATATGACAGTCTAAAGAACACTCCAAGCATCAAGCCAAATCTTTCCAGGCCAACCTGTGTAATCATATCGTGAAATAGCACATTAATCAAAAGATGAAAAAGTCTCCTTATATGGGGCCAACTACCAATGGAAAATTGATATTATCCTTACCTAAGAGACATGAAACAGACACCTAGTGTAGATCTGACAGACATCATCTAAATGAATGGTTATCCATCTGAATTTATGTTAAATACTGGTTAGTATATATGATAACCTATGGTTAGTTAAGGTCATCTGCCGTGAGACCGTGTGCAGCTGGAGGTAACATACCCAGGGATGCTGCCTGTCACACTGACCTTCAAAGACCATGTGGATGTGCATTATCACTAACCAGTGACTATTACTGTGTGTGAGAAGGAATGCTTTGCTCTCTAACGCTTACATTGACTATAGAACCCTCAAACAGTTGGAAAAGCATCTCCAACTACTTATTGGGCTTGGGAAAGTGCAAATGCCTTGCTTTGGAAGCTGACCAGTATGTCTCGACACCTGGGAGGATTACCATTCACGAACAGAGAGAGTAAAGAAACAGTTGGATAACCTGGTCAATATAGGGATTATGTCTCTGGTGACTAACCTACAGAGAAATGCTGAGGAATTTTCACAGCCCCCAAGCCGAATGGATGCATATGGATTTGTGTGGACCTCACAGAGCTCAAGAAAGCAGTCACTTGAGAAATTCACCCAATGTCTGTACTTGGTGGGGGTGTAGCCACTAGTAATCTAGATCTCCATGTCAATATTTTGGGAGTATGGGTTTGAATCTCACCATAGAATCCGTGCTGTATGGAAACAGGCCATTTGACCCATTGAGTCCATACCCTCCCTCTGAAGAGCATCTCACCCAGACCCACCCCATTAACCCTGTATTTCCCATGGCCAATCCACTCAACCTGCACATCTTTGGACTGTGGGAGGAAACCTCAGCACTCAGAGGAAACAAGCGCAGACACGGGGAGAATGTGTAAACTCCACACAGACAATCACCCAAGTCTGGGATCAAACCCGGGTCCTTGGCGCTGTGAGTGCTGCCCTGGCAGAAGGTGAAATTTAAAATTTTGAAGCTTGTTGGGGACACAGAATATTGATGAAACAGAGACACATCATTCGATAGCAATGGAAGCAAGTCATAGTGAGCTCAGCTTTGTTCAGTATCAAGAAAGTAAGGCAAGGCTGGATGATCTTTAATGCTAGAAGTGTATAGGTACTAGGTCAGACTGACGAGTCAATGGCATGGATTGACACATGGAAGAATGACATTGTCGGCACCACAGAAACACGATTAAAGGAAGATATCTTGGAAGACTCCTCAAATGAGGTTTTGTAGATAGAATTTAGGAATGTTAAGAGGGCAGCTACTTTATTGGAAGTGTACTATAGGCCCCCAAAGAGTCAGCCAGAAATAGAAAAGCAAATATGTAGACAGTTCACAGAGGTGTGTCAGAGTAATAATCAGGTAATTATACCAGAGAATTTCAACTGTCCCAACATAAATTGGGATTGCATTGTGTTAAGGGATTAGAGGAGGCAGATTTCTTGAAATGTGTCCTGTGGAGTTTTTGTATCAATATGTAGAAGGCCCAACAAGGGATGGCGCAGTGCTGGATCTGGTTCTGGGGAAAGGAGGCAGCTAAGTGTTTGATGTAAAAGTGGGAATGTTTTAGCAAAAGTGACCGCAACACGGTACAATTCAAATTTGTTCTGAACAAGGAGAAAGATCGCCTACAAAAGATGGGTTTGGAATGGGGAAAGGTAGATCTTATTAAAATAAGGAAGGATCTGGCCGCAGTAGACTGGGAACAGCTCCTTGTGGGGGGGGGGGGGGGGGGGGGGCGGGGGGAGTCTACTGTGGAGTAATGAGGGGGGGCATTCAGAAAGGAGCTGGAGAGAGTATAACCCCAACATGTATCCTTTAGAGGGAAATGTAGGAGCAATAAATTCAGGGAACCCTGGATGCTTAGGACAATTCAGGACTGGATGAGGAATAAGAGTAGGGCTTTTAGCAAGTCCAAAGGCAGCAGTTCAATTGCAGCCCAAAAGGAATACAGGAAGTGGAGGAAGGAACTAAGAAAACAATTAGAAGAGCAAAAGAGTCAGGCCCATTAGGGACCAAGGGGACAAGCTGTGTCGGAAGCATGGCTTTGTCAGAGGGAGGTCACGCCTAACAAATTTGCTAGAATATTTTGAAAATGTGCTGAAACGTGTGGATGAAGGATATTCAATTAATGCAATTTATATGGATTTTGGCAAAGCTTCTGACAAGGTGCCACTTGGGAGGTTGATTGAGAAGGTCAAAGTACATGGAATTCAGGGAAACTGGGTACACAAAGTGGGTAGTGGTGAAAGGCTGTTTGAGTGACTGGAGAGCGCTGGCTGGGTCAGTACTGGGACCCTTAGAGTTCGTTATAGACATAAATGCCATGGGTGAAAATGTGGGGGGAATGTTTAACAAATTTGTAGGTTACACTAAGATTTGGTGCATGGTTAATAGTGAAGAAGATGATTCCAGATTATAGAAAAATATAGATGGGTTGATCAGATGGGCAGAGCAGTGGCAGATGGTATTTAAACCTGATAAGTGCGAGGTGATGCACCTTGGAAGAAGAAACAAGATGAGGGAGTATTTAGTGAATGGCAGGACACTGGGCAACTTAGAGGAAATGAGGGATCTTGGGGTAATTATTCACAGATCCCTGAAATCTGCAGAGCACATGAATAGGATAGTTAAGAAGGCAAATGAGATATTTGCTTTCATCTGTTGTGACATAGAGTATAAGAGCAAGGGGCTAATGTTGGGGTTTTACAGAGCATTGGTCTGGCCACAACTGGAGTACTGTGTTCCTTGGTTGAGGAGTCAATCACGGGAGGGCGTAGTTTTTAGGGTAAAGGGACAGGAGATTCAGAGAAAAACCTTTTCCATTCAGTGGGTGGTGGGAATCTGGCAACATTCAAAAAATATTTGGATGCTCACTTCAAATATCAAAATATTCAAGGATATGGGACAAGTGCAGGAAATTAGGATTCACAAACCTTTAGAGGTAGTTATGTGGGTGTAGACTTGATGGGTCGAAGAGCCTTTCTTGCACTGTATAAATCTATGAATTAGTCTGGAGACTGGATCTTCGCACAAAGAGTACTGTTGGAGGAGACTATCAAGGCAACACTAATCACACCTTTCAGATACAACTGGAGGGATAATCCTCTATCATCTCATCTCATTGTTCTGGTCAATGCAGTTACAATTCTCACCACAGGAGTTACTTACTCCATGATAACCCAATCAAACAGCACTGCTCCTTGGTTCAATCTACCTAGGCCACCAGAATGATTAAATCTCTGATCTAATGGAAGCTAAAAGAGAAAACAAAGGTTCACCTACTTAAAATAGCAATGTTGTTGATCATAGAATCCCAACAATGCTGAAAGAGGCAATTTGGCACATTAAGCCTGCATAACCCTCTGAAGAGCATCCCACCCAGACCCAGCCTACCCCTGTAACCTCATTTGGTTCTCTTAACATGGCTAACCCACACACTACAGGGTTTTAAACATGGCCAATGCACCTAACCCGCACATCTTTGGACTGTGGGAGGAAGCCTATGCAGACAATGTGCAAACTGCACACAGACAGTCGCCCAAGGCTAGAATCAAACCCTAGTCCCTGGGGCTGTGAGGCAGCAATGCTAACCGTTGTGTCACCATACACTTACTTACTCTGTGATGTGTTTCTGTACCTTGTCATAAACTCTCCTGATCTACCGACTGACACAGGTGAGTGGTCAAAAACCTGGAGAGTGACGGGAGAGATATGAGAAAACAATGTTCAATAAAAGTTATCAAAAGAGCTAACCTAGGTAATTTGTAGAGAATATATCCAAATGCTAATCAATATTTATGTTTTGGGAAAAACACTTTGGGAAGGATATTGTATCAGGAACTTGTGTGGGTGGAGTGAAAAGAAATGAATTTTAAAAACATTTGCAGAGAAGCTTATCAAGTAGAGCGATTAGAATTCAGCAGCAAAGTTAATGTTTCAATAATGTGACAGTAAGATTAAAGCCTGGTATATCTCTGATTGCCATGTATTATAGAATGCCGTGTGAATCCGTAAATAACAGTGATAGAGAAGCCGAGCACAGCTTGTGACCTTGCCTTCTCCTTGACCAGGCTTTCCTAAACCCAGACTCATGGTTTTGGGGGTAAGTGACAAAACAGACATCACCACTGACTCAGATATCGCTGAGTGTGGGGCACAACAGGATGAGCAGACCACTCGCTGCAATGACAGATTTTTCCATTTGAAACCCATCAGCAGGCGGATGAAAAATCAGGCCCAATATATTTCTTGAATTTTTTACAGGCTGAACTAAATGGCTTTATTTTCAATCCATTCCCTCCAGAGTGAAGTGATTAATGTTCAAGGCAAAGCTAGACTGTCTGACTTCACTGCCCCGGGCTTCTGTGCAGCATCACACATCAAATCTCACCAAACATTGCACATCGAAATAATTCAATCTGCAAGCCTGATTTTAAGACAATTATGACAGTGAACAGGGAGCTATACTCTGTGTCTAATCCTGTACAGTCCATGCCTTGGGAGTGTTTGGTGGGAGACAGTGTTGAGGTGGCTTTATTTCAAGTTTAAAAGAGGAGAGCAAACTTTAGACTGTATCTAACCCCATGTTGTCAAAAGTAAAATTAAAATATTGCAATGTTGGAAATCTGAAATAAAAACAAAACAGCCAGCAGGTCTGTGGGGAAACAAACCAAGTGAATGGGCTGAATTGTCTGAATGTTCTTTATAGTGAGTTTCGTGGAGTATTTCTCTCTGTGAGGGCCCCATGGGGTTTCTCATACTGCCACCCCAAACCTGCTTCATTGCCATGCACAACACCTACACGGATGTTCATTGGTCATTGTCATCCATTCCCCATCGGTGGCAATACTCACACTACTGGGCATCCTGGGAATCTTGCCCCTAGTGCCATCTTTAAAAGAATGTGGGGACCCAGTCAGGTGCTGGTGATCTGGGACTGTCCTGCAACGTTGGACTTACTTGCCCTAGATATGGCGGATCAGGGCCCCACTTTACAGCGTGGCATCTGTTAGGCAAGGTGGTGCTGAGGCAGGACATCTTTTTGCTTCAGGACCAGCAGGATCACAATACCCAATGGTACCAGCCTGGTCTGGGATTGACATCCAGGTCAGTGCAGTTTCCAATGAATAACAAAACCCAAGGTCAATGACACTCTCCTCTCTACCTGTTTATGTGCCAACTCCTCTCTGACACTGAGCACTCACTCTATCTCTGCTACTGCACCCATGTGCCGCCAAGGCTCCTGTTTTTGGCATGTCTTCCAGGGCACAAGGGATCTGTACAAGAAGGATGGGTTGCACCTGAACTGGAGGGACACCAATATCCTGGCGAGGAGTTTTGATATTGTCACTCGGTGGAGGTTTAACTTAGTATTGTGGTAGGGGGTGGGGAGGGGGGTGGGGGGTGGGTGGGGGGGGGTGGAGATCAGAGCAGTAGTCAGCCAAGAAAAATGACCAAGGAGAAGTCAAAGACTAAGGCCAGTGAAGCTGAGAGGAAGTCCAGACAGGTAGGGGTTACTGAACACGGCAGGGCTGGGGGTCTGACATGTATTTGTTTCAATGTGAGGAATATGACAAGGTAAAGCTGATTAACTTAGAGCCTGCATTAATACAGATAACTATGATGTTGTAGCTATTGCAGAGATGTGGTTGAGAGAGAGAGACAAGACAGGCAGCTTAACGTTCTTGGCTTTAGAGTTTCAGGTGAGCTAGAGAGGGATGTTAAAGAGGTGGGGGAGTCGTGTTCCTGACGAGGGAGAATATCACAGCTGTACTGAGGGAGGCCACCTTGGAGGGCTCACCCTGCAAGGCCTTATAGGTAGAGGTCAGGAACAGCAAGAGTACAGTCACTTTGATGGGATTGTACTGCAGGCCTCCCAACAGCCAGTGGGAGACAGGAATATATCTGTGAACAGATATGGAAAAATGTGAAAACAAGGGGGTTGTTGTGTTGGGTGATTTTACATTTCCTGATATTGACTGGGACTCACATAGTGCCAGGGGCTTGGGTGGAAGGAAATTTGTGAGGTGTGACCAAGATTTTTTTAAAACAATGTACAAATAGTTTAACCAGGAAAGGAGCCATACTAGACCTGGTATTGGGGAATGAGTCTGGCCAGGTGATCGAAGTTTTAGTGGAGGAGCGTTTCAGGAACAGTGGTCATAATTCTGTAGGCTTTATGTTACTTATCGGGGAGAAAGTGAGGACTGCAGATGCTGGAGATCAGAACTGAAAAAGCGCAGCAGGTCAGGCAGCATCCAAGGAACAGGAGAATCGACGTTTCGGGTATAAGCCCTTCTTCAGGAATGCTCGAAACGTCGATTCTCCTGTTACTTATCGATACCGGCAAGTGTAGTCCTCAGGTGAAAGTATTAAATTGGGGGGAGTCTAACGACCTCAATATTAGGCAGGAACTGGTGAGTGTAGATTGGGGGCAGCTGGTTGAGGGTAAATCCACATCTCACATGGGCATATCCCTCAGTTGTTTAGAGTTCAGGACCAGCATGTCCCAGTGAAAATGAAGGATATGGATGGCCAGATTCAGGAAACTTGGATCACAAGAGAAGTTGTGAGCTTAGTCAAAAAGAAAAAGAAGGCATATGTAAGGTTTGGGAAACTAAAGACAGACTGAGCCCTCAAAGAATACAAGGAAAGCAGGAAATAACTCAAACAAGGAATTAGGAGAATTAAAAGGGGCCATGAAAAAGTTAAGGAAATCCCCCAAGGCATTTTATACGTATATGAGGAGCAAGGGGATAGCTAAGGAAGGGGTAGATTCACTCAAGGACAAAAGTGAGAAATCATGTGTGGATAATGTTTTTAGTGAGTACTTTCCATTGGTATGGTAGATGGTGAGATTCAGGAGGGACACGTTGGTATTCTAGGGCATGTTGGTATGAAAAAGAAGGAGATGTTGAGTAGTTTGAAAAGCATTAAGTCCCCAGGGCCTGATGGGATCTATCCCAGAATGCTGAGGGATGCAGGTGAGGGAATTGATGGGGATTTATTAACACAGGGCAGCATGGCTTTGTGCAGGGAAGATCATCTCTCATAAACTTGATTGAGTTGCTTGAGGAAGTAACAAAGCTGATTAATGAGGACAGTATGGCAAATGTTATTTATATGAACTTTAGCAAGGCCTTTGACAAGGTCCCTCATATAAGGCTGTTACAGAAGATAAAGTTACATGGCGTCCGCGGTGAGCTGATAAGATGGTTGCAGAACTGGCTAGATCATAGCAGACAGAGAGTAACTGTGGAAGGGTGTTTTTCTGACTGGAGATCCATGACCAGTAGTGTTCCATAAGGATCAGTGCTGGGACCCCCGTTGCTTATAATATATATAATGTATTTGGAGCAGAATATAGGTGGCCTGATTAGTACATTTGCTGGCGACGCAAATATTAGGGGAACTGCGGATAGTGAGGAGGATTACCAGAGGATACAGCAGGATATCAATAGGTTGGAGACTTCGGAGGAGAAAAGTGCTCCTGGAGGTGATGCATTTTGGAAGGTCTAATACAGGAAGGAAGTATACAGTGAAATGGCAGAATCCTTAATAGCATCAAAATACAGAGGGATTGAAGTGTACAGGTTCACAGTTTCCTGAAAGTGGCAACACAAGTGGATAATGTGGTCAAGAAGGTATATGGTAAAGAAATCCTAAAGAACTATGTTCTATGTTCTATGTTCTAACTTCAGATGCTGGAAACCTGAAACAAAAACAGCATTTACTGGAAAATCTCAGCAGGTCTGGCAGCCTCGGAGGAGAGAAATCAGAGTTAACATTTCAGGTCCAGTGACCCTTCTTCAGAACTGCTTCAGAACATACAGCACATTTGCCTTCATCATTCTGGGTATTGAGTCTAAAAATTGATAAGTCATGTAGTATAGAACTTTTGTTAGGGCCACGTTTGGAATGTTGTGGATAGTTCTGGTCACCCACACTCCCAGAAGGATGTGGAGGCTTAGGAGAGGTTACAGAAAAGGTTTACCAGGATGTTGCCTGGTTGGGAGTGTGTTAGCTGTGGTAGAGATTGGACCCACTTGAGTGGCAAAGGATTAGGGGCAACTTGATAGAAGTTTACAAAATTATGAGAGGCACGGATAGAATGGATAGTCAGAGTCTTTCTCCCAGGTACATGCTGGAAAGGCCAGCGCGAGATAGGACAGAGTGTTGGACACTCTGTCTTGCCAGGATATGCCTGGGATACAGTGGGTACTCCTTAAGTGGAAGGTGTTCAGTGCTGTCTGGCAAATGTAGTCCACATTTCACTGCCACATTTTTCTCTTCACTGTCACCTTGGGGTTTGTCCATACGTGAGTCATGAGGCGAGCAAATATTGAGGCTGCTTTCCTGATCCTCCTGTTGATCTCTGTGTCCAAGGAGAGGTTGTCAGTGATGGTAGAGCCAAGCTACGTAAACTGATGGGTGACACTGAGTTCGTAGTCATCGATGGTGATGCCTCTGTGTCCTGTCCCAGGATGCTTGTCTTATGGCAAGTTTTTTTTAACACAGAGAATGGTAAGTATTTAGAATGTGCTGGCAGAGGAGGTGGTAGAGGCAGATACAATAGCAACGTTTACTAGACAACTTGACAGATACTTGAATAAGAAGGGAACAGAGGAATATAGACCATGTAGAGGAGATAGGTTTTTAGTTTAGAAAGGCATCATATTTCGGGGAAGACTCGGTGGGCTGAAGGGCCTGTTCCTGCACTGGACTGTTCATTGTTCTCTTTGCTCTTTGTTGGTTTCCTACCACTCTGATTACAGTCTGCAACATCGCCCCCAGCCTTCCCCAAAACCCCTCACACCACTGGCTGTGCATGTCCTCTGTGCTGCCTACTCACTCACTGGGTACTCCTCACACCTTTCCAGGCACCAGCACTAAAGCTGGGCCACCCCCTTTCATTTCAATCAATCCCTCTTTTTGCCTCATTCTAGGGAAGTTGCTAATATAAAGGCAGAGGGCAGGGTGGCTGCTGGAAGGCCTGACATTCGGCCCATCATCCCTCACTGTCAGCCCTCTTGTGGAGATGCTGGAACTCCATGTTTTGGCCACAGAGTGAGGAACATTGCTTCTCTCCCGTAGCTGCCATTATTGTTAACATACCACAGCCTCTTCCCTTTGTTCACAACACATTCTCTCCTGTGTTTCCTGCTGGCAGTGCTGGAAGCAGCACAGTATCAGTGGCCAAGAGATTGGCACTATCTCTGAGAAAGAGAGCACCTCCCTAGCCCCATCGGCAATACTGCCACCTGACACCTCCACTTCCCCTGACCCCCAACCCCCCCAATCAGCTTGGACACTGTCATCTCCACGGGGAGGGGGAGCAACGTGCAAAAACACCAGGATGACACTCCAATGTTGTGACAAGCAATGTGGATGCACCATGAGTCAGCACTAAAGGAACAAGTCACAAAACCTGATACACAGCCTACTCCAATCCATGAGCTGGGTGTCCCTCCCTGCCCACAGACTCTCCCCGTCGGAGTGTTGCAATGGGAGGTGTCAGTGTGTCCCAGGGTGAAGCATTACAGCACAGAACCACACGGCCAGGGGCTCAGAGGCATGCCATGATGATGTGGTGAGGCTGGTATGTGTTGAAAGCCAAGACATTTGGATGTGGGGTGTGTGGCATTGCTGCCCGGGGTGCATGTCCTGACACGTTAGCCTGGGGGTCCTCCCAAATTGTGGGCTGCAGTTGCCAGGTAACTGCTCTGATTTCCAGTTCGAGAATCCTCACTGTCTCGTTTGTGTCCAAAGGGTGGAAGGCTGCAAAACTGCATATTAATGAGGCTAGGGTTCGTCAATAATGAGATGTTAATGCATGGTAATACATGCTAATATAGGCAGCTCGCTGGTGGCAATCTCCTCCCACCATTCACCCCTTGGTTAGGAAATGGGACATTTTCCTCTCAAAGCCGAGGGGCTCCTTGTCAGCTTTCACCAGGAATTCTGCCATGGTTTTCACCCTGGCCCCTAGCACCCCGGCCTAGGAAGCTTCCACTCTGCCTTTCAAATCCATTGTTGGCTCTATTTTGGGATTTCTCATTGGTATTGTTCTGACAAAAGGTCATCGATCTGAAAAGTGAACACTGTTCCTCTCTCTCCTCATGCTGCTGAGTGTTTGCAACACTTTTTCTTTAAATTCCAAATGTCTAGCCTCTGCAGTTTTGTTGCTTTTATGTTGCTTATCACAGATACCGGTGAGAGAATGGTCACAGTTGACAAGAGCTTTCAGAACTAAAGGTGGAAAACCACCTGCTCCTCCCAAGGCACACTTCACTCACCAGATGTTACGTCTTCAAATTACTCATTCACTTTATCCTGAGGTATTATTTTCTGAAAGAAATCTTTCCAATTTGCATTTGAATGAATCCACACTATCAGCTTCTATCATTTCCAAGGGGAAAGCTGTCTATAGCTAGACCACTGACTCACTGAGATCATTTCACCTTTCAGACAAGCTCTTTAAGTAGCTCCGAGCTCTTTCCCATTGAGATTGATGCTTCACGCTGAGTTTGTGAACAAAGAGCCTGACAATGTCCATTCTGTCCGAGCTAACTCCTGGTATTGCTGCCATTGATCAACTTTATGGGCTCTCACTTTGGAGGTCACGAGAACGATTAGAATCCGTGGATTCCCCAAGACAAAGAATAAAATGAGGAAATAAAATCAGGAAAATGTCAGAAGGGATGTTGAGTCCAATCTATCAATGTTATTGTCACTCTTATCACAAGTCAGTTAACCGTAAGATATCTTTCTAAACTTTGAACTACTGAAATCCGCTTGTCTTAAAATTCCCAGAGTCACGATTCGGACAATTTCAAGCAGCTTAGTCACTCCAGCATTGACCCTGCTAGATGCCCAGAGGTCAGTGTCAGGGGGCACTTTGGATGGTGTAGAAATTGATTTGTAACACTCCTGCAACTAAAGGCAGTAGAAATGGCGGCAGTGTGGGTGGGGACATGGGTTAGAAAGTGAGGAGCAGGGTGACAAAGATTAAAAAGGGCAGGGGAGGGGGCATTGCCAAGAAAAATGGATAAGGAAGTTACTCCAGACTAGGTTTAAGTACATATTTCTATTAAAGTAAAACTTTGACTGCACATGGATAGCTTGTAATGCTGCACAGTGTCAGATTTCAATTGTCATCCTCCTCCACATCTTGTAGACTCTCACCAGGAGTCCAGCAGAATATCAGCCTGGGGATGGTGGCCCACCACTGAGAGCAGACTTTTTACCCTTTCAGATTGGGTGAAGTGCAGCAATGTGGGCGGCACAGGTCCACAGAGAGTTGTATTTGCCTGAGTGATAAACACCATCAGAATAAAGTCCCTTCTTTCTGTTACTTTGCTCCCCTCTTTGTAAGTTCCAGATGCAGCCTCACCTCCTGCACATATTCTGTTACACACCTCATTTCTTTGGCAGGCCCTCACCTCCAGGCTGACCTGCTTCCACTCCGGTTTCTGGGCTCCTGAGGTGGCTGAGGAATCCAATCCGTGGGCGGGGGCTGGCGTTGGAAGGTTTTGGCTCGGTGGATTAGATTAGATTTCTTACAGTATAGAAACAGGCCATTTGGCCCACCAAGTCCACACCAACCCTCCAAAGAGGAACCCACCCAGACCCATCACCTATATTTACCCCTGACTAATGCACCTGACACTACGGGCAATTTAGCATGGCCAATTCACCTGATGCGTACATCTTTAGTTTGTGGGAGGAAATCGGAGCACCCGGATGAAACCCACACAGACATGGGGAGAATGTGCAAATTCTACACAGACCGGGGCAGGAATTGAACCCGGGTCCCTGGCGCTGTGCGGCAGCAGTGCTGACCACTGAGTCACCGTGCTGCCCATAAAGATTGTATGACGGTTTTCAATGCTCCCTCAGACACCCATGCTTCCTCTGTCTCTGTATTCCTGGTGAATTCTCTCAACCTGTTCGGGTGCATTCTCAATTAACCTTCTCCAGTTTAGTTGGTCACAAGCCAAAGTCTCCTATGTGGCACATTTAACTTCTTCAGTGGGTGCTTTGAAAACAATTCTAAATGGATTTCATATGCCTCCTGGGCATCTTCTGCCATAAATGAGTTCCTGCAAATATACAAGCTAGAATTGGGAAGAGGCCATTCAGCCCCTCGACCCTGCTCTGCTGTTTAATAAGACTGTGGCTGATCTGATTTTAATATCAACTCCACATTCCCACCTACCCCCAGTAACATTTCACCCCTTTACTTGCCAATAATATATCCATCTCTGCCTTAAATATATTATTAGATTGATACGTGGGTTTCAAAGACAAGAGCTAATCTGTGAAAAAAAAACATCCTCCTCACCTTTGTCTTAAATGGGAATCGCTTAATGTGAAGTGGTGGTGCCCAGTTCTAGGTTCTCACACGAGACAAATCATAATTTCCACTTGTTCCTTCCTCAGGATCTTTTATGTTGCAATCAAAGGTTATGGAGAAAAGGTGTGAAAGTGGAGTTGAGGATCAGCCACAACCTCATTGAGTGGTGATTTTCCCCCACACTGGTGTGTCACAGTGTCTGCAGTTTCTGTTCTAGCTGAAAGACTGTGCACCATGACCATCTTTGCACAATGTAAAAATAAGAGAGACACAACTTAGATTGAGATGAGGAGAATTTTTGTTTTACTCAGAGGATTGTGAATCTTTGATATTCTGTATCACAGAGGGCTGTGGAAGCTTGGATTTGTATATCTTTAAGATTGATAAATTTCTGATTGCCTGTGGGCTATAGGTCTATGGAGATGGTTTGGATGAAAGCTAATGAAGTGATTGATCAGCCATGATTGTATTGAATGGCAGGGAAGCCTGAACTCCTATGTCCCTATGTATGTGCAATGGATCAAATTGGCATCCAGAACCTCCCATACATTGCAGCATTGAGATATCACCTGTCCTAATGTGATTTAATTAGCTACTTCATTCATTCAATTATTTTTTTTTACATACTTTATTGACCTTACTGTCAGTTTCTTGATTATTTAAACCTTAGGAATAGGCCAGATCTTAGTCACTTAGCAGATACTCATCAAACAACTCACTTTTCTCTCCCAGTTCCTGGTGAGAGAGATCAAAGAAGCACTTCCTTCCCTGGACAGTGAATTCCTCTCATAACTAAACTCCTGACACTATGTACAAAGTCACACTGAAATACCCAGCTTCATGAATTTCTGTTGGCTAAGGGTCTGAAATCAAAGAATTGAAATTGAGAACTTCTCCTTGGCCACTAGGTTTCCCAGAACGCAATCAAAAATTTGACAATTGTAAACTGATGGAAAATCTTTAGTTCAGATTGAAAACAAACTGGATACAAGTTTTTGGAAAGTACAACTTTTCAGGGTGCACAAAACAGTCAGAAAATGTTGATGTGTGGAAACTTTATCAGGTTCCCAGAACTTCTGCTGAGAGAGGATGAGAAACTTGTAACTCCTACTTCTTCCTTATTGACCACTCATATGGATTTCAGTAAGGCAGTTGATAAAGTTCCCCATGGCTGGCCGAAAGAAAACAGCGATTGGTGGTGGATGGAAAGTGTTCCGCCTGGAGGACAGTGACCATTGGTGTCCCGCAGGGATCTCTTCTTGAGTCTCTGTTCTTTGTAGTCTTTATTAATGACTTGGATGAATGGTGGGTTAGTAAATTTGTTGATGACACAAAGGTCATTGGTGTTGTACATAGTGTTGAGGGCTGTTGCAGGATACAAGACATTGACAGGATGCAGAGCTGAGCTGAGCTGAGAAGTGGCAGATGGAGTTCAATCTGGATAAATGAGAAATGATTCATTTTGGAAGATTGAATTTGAATGCTGAATACAGGGTTAAAGGCAGGATTCTTGGCAGTGTGGAGGAGCAGAAAGATCTTGGGATCCATGTACATAGATCCCTCAAAGTTGCCACTCAAGTTGATTGGGTTGTTAAGAAGGCATATGATGTGTTGGCTTTCATAAACAGGGGGATTGAGTTTAAGAACTGCGAAGTTTTGCTGCAGCTGTATAAACCCCTGGTTCGACCACACTTGAAATATTGTGTCTAGTTCTGGTCACCTCTTTATAGGAAGGATGCAAATGCTTTAGACAGAGTACAGAGGAGATTTCCCAGGATGCTGCCTGGATTGAAGGGTGTGTCTTCTGAAGAGAGGTTGAGTGAGCTTGGGCTTTTCACACTGGAGAGAAGAAGGAAGAGAGGTGACTTGATGGAGGTAATGTGAGTTACAGGTAGAGTAGATAGCCCTTTTCCCCAGGGCAGAAATGGCTATCACAAGTGGTCATAATTTTAAGGTGATTGGAGGAAGGAATGGGGAGATGTCAGAGGTAGGTTCTTTACGCAGAGAGTGGTGGGTGTGTGGAATGGACTGCCAGCAGTGGTAGTAGAGTCAGAGACATTAGAGACATTTAAGCGACTGCTGGACAAACACATGAATGGCAGTAAATTGAGGGGTGTGTAGGTTAGGCTGGTCTTAGATTAAGCTAAATGGTCAGCATAACATCATGGGCCAAAGGGCCTGGACTGTGCTGTACTCTACTATGTTCTATTCCTTAGTGACTGTCAAATAGAAAGGGTTAGTCAGCAATTGTCAGTACAAGGGTCCCAGTATCCTTAAAAATCAGGTTTTCCTGTAATTAGGGACCATAAATCCATCTTTAAACTTTGTTTATCTTTTCTCCAAAGTCATTTGATTTTTTTGGTAAAGAAGAAATAGGTAGATTGCAGCATATATTACAGATGTCCTATTCAGTCAAGAAAATGGCCAAACAGCTCCATTCCTTCCAGTTTTTTTCACAAAGATCATAAATATAACTATATTCCCAATGTATAAATCCTACCATTATCTGACAGAATGGCATCAATATTCACTTTGCTTTAAACTTCCATGGTAAGTGCCTATGTCCATGTGTATAATGGAGCAGTCTATGCAAACTTGCCGTGCTACAATTACAACATTCAATCAATGGGATGACTATAAAACCTAGATAGTCAGTGTCTGTGAGCCAGGTTTGCTGTATAAAATAGGGATGGAGCAATTTAAGAAGGAGAAATGTTGCCAGAAATTGTACAGAGATTTTCAATAAATTACTGACATCGATATTGGAATAGAACAGAGAAAGTATTTTATTACTGAGGTGTAAACAGATGCATTTAAGTGTGAGGTTACTGATAGCTTCCATGAAACATTACAGCAAATGTGAAGACAGAGCACACAGATATTTAAAATAACAATGCTGCTATCACACGCTCACACATTTACTTTCCCAGCTACATATGCCTCTCTGTAACTCATTTTTTGTGAAGTATCAGAGAACAAATAGAAAGGGGTGATTCAAGAAGAAAGAGTGTAAATTGAGTTGACAACCAGAGATGGCTCACAGTAATCATAAATATGAGTCAGCAGCTGCTGGGACTAATACAAAGTTTGGGTCTAAGTATTGTAATTCAATCAACGTTGTTGACTGTCAGAAGAACAGTGAGAACACACATGGAATGTGCTAAACCTTTCACGTGCTGTGGTAGCTTCCGTAGCGCTGGACTAAGTGTCCTGAGTTCAAATCCCACCTGTTCCTGAGGTGCATAATAACATCACTGAACAGGCTGAATCAAATAACTTTATTTGCTGAATGTGACAATAAGGGACAGATGAAAGGCTGTGGTCCAATGGGGAAGAATTCCCTCCTGGATCTGAATATTGTGGGTTTAATTCTCACTCCAGTGACAAGAACACAAAACCTGGGCTGACTTCAGCACAGACTGTTCTGTCCTTTGGATGAAACACTAGACTGAGGGCCCAATGGCTCTGTTGATTTAAAGATCAGAAGGGACCATTCTGAGGAAGAGATGGGCCCTCCCAAGGAAAGTCTGCCTCAGGGAGCTGGCCTTTTGTCAACAGGATACAACAATTGGGTAAAAACAATGACTACAGATGCTGGAAACCAGATTCTGGATTAGTGGTGCTGGAAGAGCACAGCAGTTCAGGCAGCATCCAAGTAGCTTCGAAATCAACGTTTCGGGCAAAAGCCCTTCATCAGGAATAAAGGCAGTGAGCCTGAAGCGTGGAGAGATAAGCTAGAGGAGGGTGGGGGTGGGGAGAAAGTAGCACAGAGTACAATGGGTGAGTGGGGGAGGGGATGAAGGTGATAGGTCATGGAGGAGAGGGTGGAATGGATAGGTGGAAAAGGAGATAGGCAGGTAGGACAAGTCCGGACAAGTCAAGGGGACAGTTACTGAGCTGGAAGTTTAGAACTAGGGTGAGGTGGGGGAAGGGGAAATGAGGAAACTGTTGAAGTCTACATTGATGCCCTGGGGTTGAAGTGTTCCGAGGCGGAAGATGAGGCGTTCTTCCTCCAGGCGTCTGGTGGTGAGGGAGCGGCGGTGAAGGAGGCCCAGGACCTCCATGTCCTCGGCAGAGTGGGAGGGGGAGTTGAAATGTTGGGCCACGGGGCGGTGTGGTTGATTGGTGCGGGTGTCCGGGGAGATGTTCCCTAAAGCGCTCTGCTAGGAGACGCCCAGTCTCCCCAATGTAGAGGAGACCGCATCGGGAGCAACGGTTACAATAAATGATATTAGTGGATGTGCAAGTAAAACTTTGATGGATGTGGAAGGCTCCTTTAGGGCCTTGGATAGAGGTGAGGGACAAGGTGTGGGCACAGGTTTTACAGTTCCTGCAGTGGCAGGGGAAAGTGCCAGGATTGGAGGGTGGGTTGTTTGGGGGCATGGACCTGACCAGGTAGTCACGGAGGGAACGGTCTTTGCGGAAGGCGGAAAGGGGTGGGGAGGGAAATATATCCCTGGTAGTGGGGTCTGTTTGAAGGTGGCGGAAATGTCGGCGGATGATTTGGTTTATGCGAAGGTTGGTAGGGTGGAAGGTGAGCAGCAGGGGGGTTCTGTTCTTGTTACGTTTGGAGAGGTGGGGTCTGAGGGCGGAGGTGGGGGATGTGGATGAGATGCGTTGGAGGGCATCTTTAACCACGTGGGAGTCGGTGGGGCTACCTGGATTACACCTCTTCCCACCCTACCTCTTGCAAAAATGCCATCCCGTATTCCCAATTTCTCCACCTCTGCCGGATCTGCTCCCAGGAGGACCAGTTCCACCACAGAACACACCAGATGGCCTCCTTCTTTAGAGACCGCAATTTCCCTTCCCACGTGGTTAAAGATGCCCTCCAACGCATCTCGTCCACATCCCGCACCTCCGCCCTCAGACCCCACCACTCCAACCGTAACAAGAACAGAACGCCCCTGGTGCTCACCTTCCACCCTACCAACCTTCGCATAAACCAAACCATCCGCCGACATTTCCGCCACCTCCAAACAGACCCCACTACCAGGGATATATTTCCCTCCCCACCCCTTTCCGCCTTCCGCAAAGACCGTTCCCTCCGTGACTACCTGGTCAGGTCCACACCCCCAAACAACCCACCCTCCCATCCTGGCACTTTCCCCTGCCACCGCAGGAACTGTAAAATCTGCACCCACAGCTCCTCCCTCACCTCTATCCAAGGCCCTAAAGGAGCCTTCCACATCCATCAAAGTTTTACTTGCACATCCACTAATATCATTTGTTGTATCCGTTGCTCCCGATGCGGTCTCCTCTACATTGGGATACTGGGCGCCTCCTAGCAGAGCGCTTTAGGGAACATCTCCCCGGACACCCGCACCAATCAACCACACTGCCCCGTGGCCCAACATTTCAACTCCCCCTCCCACTCTGCCAAGGACATGGAGGTCTTGGGCCTCCTTCACCGCCGCTCCCTCACCACCAGACGCCTGGAGGAAGAACGCCTCATCTTCTGCCTCGGAACACTTCAACTCCAGGGCATCAATGTGGACTTCAACAGTTTCCTCATTTCCCCTTCCCCCACCTCACCCTAGTTCTAAACTTCCTGCTCAGTAACTGTCTCCTTGACTTGTCCGGACTTGTCCTACCTGCCTATCTTCTTTTCCACCTATCCACTCTACCCTCTCCTCCTTGACCTATCACCTTCATCCCCTCCCCCACTCACCCATTGTACTCTATGCTACTTTCTCCCCACCCCCACCCTCCTCTAGCTTATCTCTCCACACTTCAGGCTCACTGCCTTTATTCCTGATGAAGGGCTTTTGCCCGAAACGTCAATTTCGAAGCTACTTGGAAGCTGCCTGAACTGCTGTGCTCTTCCAGCACCACTAATCCAGGATACAACAATTGCCAGGTGATTATCACATTGCATTTGGTGGGAACTTCCTGGGTATAAGTTAGCTGCCATGATTTCTGCATTACAAGCTAGAAAATATTAACTGTAGTAAGTGTGAAATGTTTTGGGATTTGTTGAGGTTTTGTTCCGTGCTGCAGAAATGCTATTTTTTCTTTGAATGGATGAATGATTTTATTGTCACGTGTATTTGTGAAAACACAGTGAGAAGTGTCTTCTCACCACAATCTGGCGCCATTTTGGATTACAAAATGAATTAAAAAGTTACTTGAATAGAGCTTCGTCTTCTGTTCAATTGACAGAAAAATATAAAGGTAGAAAAATAACCTTTCAGTCCTTCTTGTCAAACATGGCTCTGGGCTTTCTTAGTGTCTCCAGGGTTTCTGTAAGGGGTTCCAGTCTCCGGTTTACAATGAGTCCCCTTTCCAGATTCAGCCAATGCCCCAGGAATCCCTGACTCTGGGCAATTTAATCTCTAGACAAGAAATAAAGAGGATTCAATTGTGCTACAAAGAGCGATAGAAATGCGACAACCAGTTGATTCAGCAAAAAGACAAAGATATTCAGCAAAGATCTAATGGATTCATACACACCTCACCACAGTTAATTCACCGAAGAAGGAAGTCAGCACCAATTCAGAGTTTCTGCATCTGTCACAGTGATCCTTCCGTTAAACTCCTGAGGGAAGCCAGGCTCAAAGTTGGCAGTTTCAATTTGTGGCACAGGAGATCACTGGTGTGTGAAATGAAAAAGTAAACTTGACATTGGTAGTGGTTCATTGAAATTTTACACATTCAGCTATCACCAAAAGGGCTCAAACCTTTACCTGAGGAAAATAGGGCAAAAGAGAAAAGAGATTATAAAAGTTGAAACATTGGTGGCAAGACAGGGAAAGGCAGTAGCGCAGTGACAATGCCACTCAGCTGGTCATTTCGAAGCATAACCTTCTGGGAAGGTGGGCTCATTGTGCCAGCCTGACAGCTGATGGTAATAAAATTCAGTTTCTAAAAACTGGAATTGTGAGGGGAATCTGGTGGCACTGAGGTAGTGTCCTTACTTCTGGACCAAGAGTCCCCTGTTCAAGTCCCACCTGTTTCAGAAAGTGTCTGGAATTGAAAGTTCACCTGAGTGATGGTGATGATGAATGATTCTTGTTTGAAAAACCTATCTGGGTTCACTTGTTGAGAGAAGGAAATCTACTGTCCTAACCCAGTCTGACTGACTTGCGATATTGATTCCACAGCAATGTGATTGTCTGCTAACTGCCCTCTGAAACAGACCCAACAAGTTCAGTCATTTTATCGGTGACATCCACATTCTATTAAATCATCCAAACGTTCAACTTGCTGTTTCTGACGTTTTTTTTAAGCAGAGATATTAACACATTTATCTGACCCTGTACGTTCATCACCACTAAAGCACACAAATGAGTGACACGATACAATGGCATGAGAAAGGACTGGGCTGTCACCTCTGGGATTTAGGTTCACGTACTGAGGTCAAACTAATGGAATGAATATTCCTCTGTCTGTAAAAGTCCTTCATGAAATGAGTTTGGTTCCTGGTGAACTACACTGCAACGTTAAAATTCTCATCCTTTTCTTCAATTCCCCAGGATGTTCTCCCTGCCTCTCATTGTAACCTCCTTTAATTAAGAATTGTGAGTCACAGAATTGTTACAGTATAGAAGCAGTCCAGTCAGTTGCAGTTTCTCAGATCTCACACACAAGATTCTGGGAAGAGGTTCCTAGAGAGTAGCAAAGGCTGAGCTGGGATTTCTATCCCTTCACAGGCTGTAGCCCAATGAAATCCCAACACAAAGAAACACAAGCTTCCTAGCCATAAACTCAAGCATGTGACTGCCAGTAAACAAGATCAAGCAGTCACTTCACATCATGTGACTTCCAGTAAGGACCTATTAAAAGAAGTAGGTCACACGTCCCTTTCGTCATCTCTAAAAACAGTTTTCTAGTAGCCTACAAATGATCATTTCTTACAATCGTTTAGACATGAGTTGTCTAAGAAAATGCAAGTGCCAACATTACACAGTGTAGAGGAAGCTTTACTCTGTATCTAACCCCGTGCTGTCACTGTTCTGGGAGTGTTTGATGGGGGACAGTGCAGAGGGAGCTTTACTCTGTATCTAACCCCGTGCTGCCCCTGTCCTGGGAGTGTTTGATGGGGACACTGTGGAGAGAGCTTTACTCTGTATCTAACCCTGTGCTGTCCCTGTCCTGGGAGTGTTTGATGGGGGACAGTGTAGAGAGAGCTTTACTCTGTATCTAACCCAGTGCTGTCCCTGTCCTGGGAGTGTTTGATGGGGACAGTGTAGAGAGAGCTTTACTCTGTATCTAACCCTGTGCTGTCCCTGTCCTGGGAGTGTTTGATGGGAACATTGTAGAAAGAGCTTTACCTTTTCCAGCATCTGCAGTCATTGTTTTTACTGAGTTGATTTTAATGCTGTGCTTTTCCAGCACCACTCTAATCCAGAATCTGGTTTCCAGCATCTGCAGTCATTGTTTTTACCGAGTTGATTTTAACCCTACTGCGAATCCTCTTGCAAGGATGCCTGCCTTGAAAAAGTTTTCCTCCTCTCTCTACAAGGATTTTCCTGCTCCTCGGATGCTGCCTGAACTGCTGTGCTTTTCCAGCACCACTCTACTCCAGAATCTGTATCTAACCCTGTGCTGTCCCTGTCCTGAGGATGTTTGATGGGGACAGTGTAGAGGGAGCTTTACTCTGTATCCAGCCCCATGCTGGCCCTGTCCTGGGAATGTTTGATGGGGACAGTGTAGAGGCAGCTTTACTCTGTATCTAACCCCATGCTGTCCCTATCCTGGGAATGTTTGATGGGGACAATATAGAGAGAACTTCATTCTGTATCTAACTCCATTCTGTACCTGTCCTGAGAATGTTTGATGGAGACAGTGTAGAGGGAGCTTTACTCTGTATCCAGCCCCATGCTGTCCCTGTCCTGGGAGTGTTTGATGGGGACACTGTGGAGGCAGCTTTACTCTGTATCTAACCCTGTGCTGTCCCTGTCCTGGGAGTGTTTGATGGGAACGGTTTAGAGAAAGCTTTACTCTGTATCTGACCCCGTGCTGTCCCTGTCCTGGGAGTGTTTGATGGGGACAGTGTAGAGGGAGCTTTACTCTGTATCTAACCCCGTGCTGTCCCTGTCCTGGGAGTGTTTGATGGGGGACAGTGTAGAGAGAGCTTTACTCTGTATCTAAACCCGTGCTGTCCCTGTCCTGGGAGTGTTTGATGGGGACAGTGCAGAGAGAGCTTTACTCTGTATCTAACCCCGTGCTGTCCCTGTCCTGGGAGCGTTTGATGGAGGACAGTGTAGAGAGAGCTTTACTCTGTATCTAAACCCGTGCTGTCCCTGTCCTTGGAGTGTTTGATGGGGACAGTGTAGAGGAAGCTTTACTCTGTATCTAACCCCGTGCTGTCCCTGTCCTGGGAGTGTTTGATGGGGACAGTGTAGAGAGAGCTTTACTCTGTATCTAACCCCGTGCTGTCCCTGTCCTGGGAGCGTTTGATGGGGGACAGTGTAGAGGGAGCTTTACTCTGTATCTAAACCCGTGCTGTCCCTACCCTTGGAGTGTTTTTTGACTTGGAAAAGGTTTTCCTTCAACTAGTAACAAATTTCATTTTCATGTCTAAAAATGCTGTGATTGAGCTCATTTTTGCAAATGTGCGAAAATCATTTAATTCAGAATATCTTACATTTGATGATTTCTCTGGAAGACTCTTGGCAACTTGGGTAATTTATTTTAACAAGAATTTTAATTTTAAATTTGAATAACACACGATTTAATAAATACTAAAAAGATTTTAGGAAATCTGTAATGTGTTGGAACCTTTTGGGTATAGAAATGTAAAGAAATCTTTCATAAATAATTACCAAGCGAGATTCAATCATAAGAAAATAGGGACTGGAGGATGCTATGCTAGCTCTCTGAGCCTATTCTTCCATTCAATTAGGTCACAGCTGATCATGTCTCTTCAATCCATCTACCTGCCTCAGTTCTCTATTCTGTGGACCATTGTTGAACAAAAATCTCGCAATCTCAGTTTTGAAACTTTCAATTGACCTCCAACTCCAGAGATTTTTGGAGAGTTTCAGATTTCCATCATCCTTTGTGAGACTAAGTTCCTCCTGAAGTGGCAGCCTTTCTCCAATATTTTACTTATAAGACATGAAAACTTGTCAAATTATTCACAGACTCAAGGATCTGTAGAGGTGCTTACTAAGCAGAAACATTAACTTTCTGCTTCTCTCCATTGGTTATCCCCAAAGACCATATTTTGCATTGGTTCCAATTTTAAGATTATGAATCCTTATTGATAGTAAAGTTTTGTCTTTCTATTACCTTCTTTGTGCTTGTTAGGACATGGGTTAGTCGTTAGTGTTCCTGCCTCTGAGTAGTGCTGCGAGAAAAGGCATTTTGTTGAAGCTTTTTGTTTTGTACTCCTCAGGACAGAATTGCAAGAATACCAAATTTCACCAGGACCAACAGTTTATATTGCATGAGACATTGATTGGGTGAAAAGTAGATTCTGTTGGCTGAGATGATACCATGGATTCCCAAATTTTTGTTTAAAAGTCGAACCAGTCAAGTAGACTCTGATTGGTTGAGTTGTTAACACGGGAATACTGAAGGGAAACATTAATTTTCAATTTTCCTTTAACATTCCCAGGAATGAGGGAATGCAGCTATTTTACTGATTTACACAGTTACCACAGACAGAAAGGAGAAGACTTCATGCAGCCATTTGACCAGAAGGATGTGAAATTTTAAATTGCGTTGCTGCTGAGCGGGGAGTCAGTGTGGGTGAATGAACATGAGAGGAAAGGTGATTGGGATTATCTGTGTAACCCTCACCCTATTGCAGATTTGTGGATGAGCAGAAGTTTACAGAGGGATAAAAATTCTTGGGGGAGGTGAGTTACTGATCCCTAATCTTAAAATCAAGTAAAGATTTAAAAATTAACTTGCCCCAAGGGCAGCAGAGGCTCCTAATATTGTTAGCACTGAGTTTGAGTGCAACTTAAATGGGGTGTTATCTGAGAGAAGCAGAATTTATTGGTCTTTCCAGATCAATATTTACACAGAGATGAGGTTTGTTTATGAGCTTTTGTGTAATTTAATGGGAATGGAACTTGAGAATTTGAAGGAAATTCATTACGTTTACTTTATCCGTTAAAATTCTTTAGTAAAGACCTGGCCAAGTTGACCTTTCACCTCTCAGTCACAGTTGGATTGAAGAAAAACTTTCCCAGAGTGTGTCAGAGAAAGAAAAGTGAAAAGTGTCTATTGGGAAACATCAAAAGGTGAACTAAAGTGAAACCAGAACAGTGTGGAGGGAGCTTTACTCTGTATCTTACCTTGTGCTGTCCCTGTCCTGGGGTTGTTTCATGGGGACAATATAGCGGACATTTTACTCTGTATCTAACCCCATGCTGTTTCTGTCCAGGGAGTGTTTGATGGGAGCAATATAGAGGGAATTTTACTCTCGAAGTCGTCCTGCCCTATGTCTGCCCTGTGTGTGTGCTGCTAATATTGAACACCTGAATTAGAAAGGCATCCATTCTTCAGGACTAACATCCCTCACCTTGACAAACCAAACATCTGCTGAAAAAGTAATTGAAGATGATTTATAAGACTGTCAGTTAGAATTGTAGTTGAGGATGTATTTGAAAAGAGTTGCTGAACAAAGGGACCTTGCTATCGGTATTCACAAATCCTTAAAGGTAGCATGGCAAGTGTAGAAGATATTTTTAAAAGCATATGGGCTACTTGTGAATCATGTTATTGTTGCAGTGCAGAGGTGACCATTCAGCCTATTGAGTCTGCATTGGCACTCCACTGCATGTACCATAAGCCTCTGTTCTCCCATAACCCTGAATATTGTTTCCATTTAAATAATTATCCACTGCCCTCTTGAATACATCAATTGAACCAGCCTCCACCCATTTTCATTCAGAGTATTCTATCCTGTAATCACTCACTGTGTGAAGTGTTTTTCTCACCTTGCATTTGCTTCTTTTGCAAATTGCTATTAATGTGTTTTCTAGTTCTCTATTTGTTTATGAATGGAAACAATTTCTCCTGATCTATTCTGTCCAGACCCTCATGACTTTACAAACTTTTGTCAGAGCTCCTCACAGCCTCCTCCTCCCCAAGAAAAACTGTCCTAACGTTGTACAATGTATCTTCAGAATTGATGTTTCTCAATCCTGGAACTATTCCGGGAAATTGACTCTTTTCTAATCGGTGCACACCTTTACTAAAGCTTTCTTTTGTGCATTAGTAATATATGGGATGTGGGCATCTCTGGCTGGGTCAGCATTTATTGCCCATTCCTAGTGGCCCCTCAGGTTCTCTTTTATTCTTTCTCCTCTAACCCTTTGATCTTATCTGTTGAATTTTAATTTTCTCCCAGTCCTCAGTTTTGCTGATACGATCTACTCAAACTCCTCAATTGATTCTCAACAGCGTACTCTGTTTCATCCTTGATCACTTTGCCTCCTATTTGTAAGCCAGTTTGCTAAATTGCCTTGGATCTGTAGGGGGTAGTGTAATTTTTAAACGGTTAGCTGCCTTTTAGTCTTTTCTACCTCATAGTAAACACAAGCAGGCACTCAACTGTTGCCGGACCTCCCCCACGTTTATATGAATGAAACAGTTGTAACAGCTTTCCTCGATAGTTGAGAGGCCGCCCTTAACCACAGTTGTACAACATCATCCATATAAGGGAAGAACGGGAAGCTCAAACACTGATTGGCCAAGTGAATGATAAAAGAATCCCAGGCACCAGAACCCAAATAAGGAAAACAGTGGGGAATCCGAGCACTCGTTGGTCAAGGCAGCAGTAGTAAACCCAGCCCACATATACATGTATATAATGTGTGGAGATTACTATGCTTGTGTGTGTGTACCTTTGGGAACAGCACCCGACTTTGCAAAGTTGAATGAAAAGTTTTGGACTGACTCCTCCGTGTCTTTGTTCCTGGGAAGGGAAATAAAAAGTGCCGTAGATGGGGCTGGACAGCCACTTATCTCGCACAATTGGGGGCTCCTCCGGGATGAAATAATTATTGCCGGGGGGGGGGGCAGTCTCTTCGGCTCACGGATCAAGCCTGATTACGACAAAGACGCGTCTAGTATATATTTATACTTCTCACTGATCGGCTTGGTCCGTTGGCCGTCGGCCAAGAGACGATGTGACCCGGCTCATTTAAAAATAATTTTGAATCCTGGAAAAGGAACACACGGACGAGTGCTGGGACGACCGGTTAGTGACTATACACGGGGGTACACACATTTAAAAAGGCCAGACAACTCCGTGCACGGATCAAGGTAAGAGATTCTTTTGTTCTTCCTTGTTGGCCGCGTGGTTTTGACGGTCATCTGTGAAAACGCTTTGGGCGTTTAAGACCAGGACTGAAGATAAACCACGGGAAATTGTGGTTTTGACGGTCATCTGTGAAAACGCTTTGAGCGTTTAAGACCAGGACTGAAGATAAACCACGGGAAATTGTGGTTTTGACGGTCATCTGTGAAAACGCTTTGGGCGTTTAAGACCAGGACCGAAGATAAACCATGGGAAATCAGACTTCTAGATTTACTAAGGAAAAGTCAGGGAAGACTGCAAATGGGAAAGAAATACCCCCCGATAGTCCATTAGGTCGGAAGTTAAGTCTATGGACGGACAGTAGTAGAACGAAGGACTTAAAGAAAGAGACCATGATAAAATATTGTTGTTTTATATGGACCAAAGAACCTATCCGCGCCCCCTCGGTAGTTTGGCCCGAGTATGGGTCTGATGAAGACTGGGTGTGTCAAATCCTAAATGTATATGTTAACAGAAAACAACCGTTTGACCCAGAGGAGAGCAAATATGCCGCCGCCTGGTTGGCGGGAGACGGCGAGAGTCCCACGCGTCTCTATCCTCTGATTCCCCAAACAGACCCGAGGAAGCCCCAGAAGTCTTGGGACATCCTCACCGACGGTTTGCCACCGTCTTCCCCGCCCCCGTATATACCACCCGCGCACGACCAGGCGTCCAGCGCGGACCTCCCTCCTGCGATGGATAATTCCGAGTCCCAGCAGGCTACGACCAGTGAGGAAGGGACTGCTGGGGGGGGTACAGGAGGGGGCACAGAACTCACCCCAGGCACTAGGAAATCAGTCCGACTCGAGATGCGGAGAGGTCGAGAAGAGGGATTGAGAGCTGGGAGGAGTGACAATATTGAACAGCTGAACCCCTTACGAGAGGTGCCGTTTGGGAACGAACGGACCGGGTTCGTAGTACAACCTTTAAATTCTGGGGATATCCGGCAACTCCGTAATGAACTACCCCGTCTACTGGACGACCCCGTCAGTGTGGGAATACAACTGGACCAATTTCTGGGGCCCAGTATATACACATGGGCTGAACTGCAGGCCATGATGAGAATACTATTTAATTACAATGAAATTGTTATGATCCGGAATAGTGCAATGGCCATTTGGGATAGGGAGCATCAGGACGGCCCTCAGCGTGGAGAGCAGAAGTACCCCTTAGAGGACCCCCGGTGGGATCATAACGACGCGGGGGGAAGGGCCAATATGACAGACCTCAGAAGCCTTATAATCAGGGGAATCCAAACCTGCGTGCCCAAACAGCGGAATTTAGCAAAAGCATTTGAAGTTGGACAGAAAAAGGATGAATCCCCGAGTGAGTTTTTAGACCGTTTGCGGGAGTCCATGCGAAAGTATTCAGGTTTAGACCCCGATGGGGAAATAGGCAAGAGCATGCTTAAGGTGCACTTTGTGACTAAGTCATGGCCTGACATTCAGAAGAAATTACAGAAAGTGGAGGATTGGGCTGAAAAGGATGTTGCAGAATTATTACGGGAAGCACAGAAGGTGTACGTTCAGAGGGATGTAATAAGGGAGAAACATAAGACAAAAATGATGGTGGCAGTCGTACGGGAAGCTTGTAAGTCCACCGGAATGGGGGAGGGAGGTTATGGGGGGTAAAAGGAAGCCCGTGGCTTTCCTGTCAAAAATTCTGGATCCAGTCTCCCGAGGGTGGCCGGAGTGTGTCCAAGCGGTGGCAGCCACGGCAAAGCTGGTAGAGGAAAGCAGGAAGTTGACTTTCGGGGCCCCCTTGACAGTCACTACTCCCCACCAGGTTAGAACTATCCTGAATCAGAAGGCCGGGAGGTGGCTGACTGACTCGAGAATTCTGAAATATGAAGCCATATTGTTAGACCGAGAAGACCTCCGAATAGAAGTCGGGGGCTGCCAGAACCCGGCGGACTTTCTTTGGAAAGCGGAAGGGGAGGAGGAACTGGAACACTGCTGTTCAGACATAATAGAGTACCAGAGTAAAGTGAGGGAAGATCTGAGGGATACCCCCTTACATGCAGGTAGGCGGTGGTACATTGATGGGTCCTCTCGAGTGATAGATGGGAAGAGACACAACGGTTATGCAGTCATTAGTGAGACTGGTTGGGAATTAGTGGAAAGTGGACGGCTACCGAATGCCTGGTCCGCACAAACGTGCGAATTGTACGCCTTGCACCGGGCTCTGAGGAATTTAAAGGGAATAGCCGGGACAATTTACACTGACTCTAAGTATGCCTTTGGGGTAGTACACACCTTTGGGAAGATCTGGAAAGAAAGGGGAATGATAAATAGTAGAGGAAAGGAGTTGGTCCACGAGGAACTAGTAGCCATGATCTTGGAGGATTTGTTGCTGCCACAAGAGATTGCTGTAGTACATGTGAAAGGACACCAGAAAGACGATAAAATAGAAACCCTGGGGAATCAATTGGCAGATGAACAGGCAAAATTGGCTGGGATGGGGAAGGAAGTAATAAACTGCCTGGTAAGGATTCCACAGATATCCGAAATTACCGAAGTGCCCACGTTTACTGACAAAGAAGAAACTCTTCTCACGTCTCTGGGGGGGTACAAAGGATAGGGAAGGCAAGTGGACCTTACCCGATGGCCGCCAGCTACTAAATCGACCGTTGACGCGGGACATTATTGCCCGTTTACACCAAGGGGGTCACTGGGGCGCCCAGGCACTGTGTGATGCCTTCCTGCGCCGATATGCTCACCCTGGTCTGTACACGGTAGCCAAGCAGGTCACAGGAGATTGCATAACATGTCAAAAGATAAACAAAAGGGGGCTGCGGCAGCATGCAAGACAAGGGGGTAGGAGTCCGGCCTATAGGCCGTTTGAGTATGTTCAGGTAGATTACACTGAGCTCCCCCCCACAGGTCGTCTGAAGTACCTATTAGTAGTGGTAGATCACCTGACAGGATGGGTGGAAGCTTTCCCCACTACCACGGCAACGGCAACTCAGGTTAGCAAGATTCTACTCGAGCAAATCATCCCACGATTTGGGCTACCCCGCGCTATTGACTCTGACCAGGGGAGCCACTTCACCTCGACCGTCCTCCAGAATGTAGTGCAAGCAATGGGGATTGACTGGGATTTGCACACCCCCTGGCATCCCTCCTCCTCGGGCAAGGTCGAAAGAATGAACCAGACCATCAAAAAGCAGCTAACCAAGCTCACTAGTGAAATCGGCCTGCCTTGGACCAATTGCCTACCCCTTGCCCTGTTGCAAATTCGCACCCAGCCAAGGCGGGATTTGGGCGTCTCCCCTTTCGAAATGTTATTTGGCCTCCCGTTCCATGGGCCGAAGGGGGAACCTCCTGTATTTGAGTCTCGGGATATGTTTGTGCAAAAATATGTGGTGGCTCTGGGGTCTGCTCTATCTCGTTTACGCCAACAGGGACTTTTGGCACAGACGCCGCCCCTCGAGTTTGCGGTGCACACCGTCAAGCCGGGTCAGTGGGTCCTGATTAAAAGCTGGAAGCAGCGTACCCTCGAACCAACTTGGGACGGTCCCTTCCTGGTACTTTTGACGACCGAAACGGCTGTCCGTACGGCCGAAAAGGGCTGGACACATTACACTCGAGTCAAGGGACCAGTGCCACAACCGACGGAGGATGAACGAACCTCTCTGACAAAGGCATCTAAGGAACAGAGACTCTGAGAACGAACTAATCGGACTTTGGCGAGTCTAAAGGAACTGTGCCCTCGGGCTACGGGTGTCGCGACAAAATGCGGTCAATCGTATTGTTAACTTACTATGCCATTGTCCTTGGGCTGGGTCATAGTGTGCGTGTTACCCAATTTGGCCTCTGGTTAAAACAAGCAGAGGACCGTCAGTGGTTCACCATCTCCGTGCTTGCCAACCAATCAACACAGACACTTAGCTTAGACCTATGTGAGTTGGTGCCCTGTAGGACTAAAAGTCAACTGAATCAAACTAAGCAGAATCTAGAGAGAGAAAGGGGATTCCAGGGTCAGACGTTAGTATTACAATTGTATGGTAGGGAAGGCCTAAGTAGGCCTCCAGCCCCCGGGGTCCAGGCTATGGTGTCAGTTGTCCGTGATCCCATCACCCCTGGACGAGATTGTGGGCAGAATCAGTGCAATCCGCTTTATCTGACCATAAAGAACTTGGAAAAGAACGAGGCGAGACTTAATAGAACAATACTGGGTATTAGAGTTGGGGGCCAGGCAGGATGGGGGGGGAATGCAGCTGTGCTGCACGTATATCACGGTCATTGAAGCTGAGTCTGGGGGCTCATCCACCACTGGTAAGCAGGAAAAGATTAGAATAATTGAGACGACGGATTTGGAAAAGACCTTTGAAATAGAAACGGGATACGGGGAGGCGAATGCCTGTATGGAATGGGTCAAATATACTGTGAGGAGCATGAAAAAGAGTGATTGCTACGCATGCACGAGTGCCAGCCCTAACCCTCAGGTGGTCCCATTCCCGCTGGGATGGGAGAAACACCCACGAGCCTTGGACTGCATGATAAGGCTGTACCAGGACCGAGAGGCCTGGAACGACCCCACTTGTCGACCCTTGAGTTTGAAGTTTCCCCCCGTCAGGTCTGAGGGGGCGCCCCGCCCGCCATCATTCTCAGGGGTAACGGGTACGCTCCAGGCCTGCGTCTCTCGGACGGGACTACAGTGGGACGACGATGTGGGGACATTTGACAAGTGCAGCGGATCAATTCGGCTGGTCAATGAAACTACCGGGGGCGGGAATTACTCCCACATTCATGTACCTAGGGCAGACCTCTGGTGGTACTGTGGTGGGAGGGTTCTGCGACCGACCCTGCCCCAAAAATGGACGGGCACTTGTGCGATCGTTCAATTGGCCATCCCATTCACCCTGGCATTCGAAAAACAAGAGCAACCCCGTTCTAGTGGAAGAACTGAGAGAGCTTTGGAGACCTCTTTCGATGATAACATATATTTAGATGCCATAGGGGTCCCCAGGGGTGTTCCTGACGAATACAAGGCTAGGAACCAGATAGCGGCGGGTTTTGAGTCGTCACTGTTCTGGTGGGTGACCATCAATAAGAACGTGGATTGGATTAATTATATTTACTACAATCAGCAGAGGTTCATTAATTATACCCGGGATGCAGTGAAAGGAATAGCAGAACAACTGGACGCCACTAGTAGGATGGCGTGGGAAAATAGGTTGGCCTTAGACATGATGTTGGCAGAGAAGGGGGGTGTTTGTGTCATGATAGGCACTCAGTGCTGCACTTTCATCCCCAACAACACAGCCCCTGATGGGTCCATCACCCGCGCCCTGGATGGACTCACCACATTGGCGGACGAACTGGCCGAAAACTCGGGCATCGACTCTGGCCTCACGGACTGGTTGGAAGCTTGGTTCGGGAAATGGACGGGGATGGTCGTTCCCTTTCTTGTCTCATGTATAGTGGTGGCAGGGGTACTCACTGCCCTTGGGTGTTGCGTTATTCCCTGTGTCCGTGGATTAACTCAACGACTGATCGAAACTGCCCTTACTAAGAAGGATGTTCCCTATGGGCAGGTTGAACGAATAAATCTCGAGATGGAACAACGTGAATCCCGCTTGGCCGGGGGTAGTATTAGAGAAGGGCAGTTTGATGAACAAGCTCGGGAGTTATTAAATGCCCTGGAGAAGAAACTTACGGTTGAAAAATTACAGGCCGTAAGAAAAGACACGGGGGATTTGTAGGGGGTAGTGTAATTTTTAAACGGTTAGCTGCCTTTTAGTCTTTTCTACCTCATAGTAAACACAAGCAGGCACTCAACTGTTGCCGGACCTCCCCCACGTTTATATGAATGAAACAGTTGTAACAGCTTTCCTCGATAGTTGAGAGGCCGCCCTTAACCACAGTTGTACAACATCATCCATATAAGGGAAGAACGGGAAGCTCAAACACTGATTGGCCAAGTGAATGATAAAAGAATCCCAGGCACCAGAACCCAAATAAGGAAAACAGTGGGGAATCCGAGCACTCGTTGGTCAAGGCAGCAGTAGTAAACCCAGCCCACATATACATGTATATAATGTGTGGAGATTACTATGCTTGTGTGTGTGTACCTTTGGGAACAGCACCCGACTTTGCAAAGTTGAATGAAAAGTTTTGGACTGACTCCTCCGTGTCTTTGTTCCTGGGAAGGGAAATAAAAAGTGCCGTAGATGGGGCTGGACAGCCACTTATCTCGCACAGATCCCAAAGGCTCCTGCCTTTTGTATCAGTCTTCTTTGTGGAACTTTGTCAAAGCCCTTCCTGTGATCCATGTAAACCACAGCAACTTACTGCCCTCATCAAGATATTCAGTTATCTTTTCAAAAGGTTTGATTAAATTAGTCAAAGGATGTCCCTTTAACAAATCCATACTGACTCAAACATAGAACATAGAACATTACAGCACAGTACAGGCCCTTAGGTTGCTTGATGTTGCGCTGACCTGTGAAATCAATCTGAAGCCCATCTATCCCACACTATTCCATTCTCATTCATATGTTTACTGAATGATCATTTAAATGCCCTTAAAGTTGGTGAGTCTACAACTGCTGCAGGCAGTGCGTTACACGGCCCTACTACTCTATGAGTAAAGAAACTATCTCTGACATCTGTCCTATGTCTATCTTCCCTCAATTTAAAGCTATGTCCCCTCATGCTAGCCATCACTATTTGAGGAAAAGGGCTCTCACTGTCCACCACATCTAATCCTCTGATCATCCTGTATGCCTCTATTAAGTCACCTCTCAATCTTCTCTCTAATGAAAACAGCCTCAAGTCCCTCAGCCTTTCCTTGTAAGACTTTATCTCCATACTAGGCAACATTCTAGTAAATCTCCTCTGAACCCTTTCCACATCCTTCCTACAATGCAGTGACCAGAATTGTACGCAATACTCCAAGTGCAGCTGCACCAGAGTTTTGTACAGCTGCAACATGATCTCATGGTTCCGAAACTCAATCCCTCTACCAATAAAAGCTAACACACCATATGCCTTCTTAACAACCTTATCAACCTGGGTGGCAACTTTCAGGGATCTACACCATGGACACCGAGATCTCTCTTCTCATCCACATTACCAAGAATCTTACCATTAGCCCAGTACTTTGTATTCCTGTTACTCCTTCCAAAGTGAATCACCTCACACTTTTCTGCATTAAACTCCATTTACCACCTCTCAGCCCAGCTCTGCAGTTTAACTATGTAGCTCTGTAACCGATATAACTATCCACAACTCCATCAACCTTAGTGTCGTCTGCAAATTTACTAACCCATCCTTCTACGCCCTCATCCAGGTCATTTATAAAAATGACAAGCAGCATTGGCCCCAAAACAGATCCTTGTGATACACCACTATTATCTGAACTCCAGGATGAACAGTTCCTATCAACCACCACCCTCTGTCGTCTTTCAGCTAGCCAATTTCTGATCAAAACCATGAAATCATCCTCAATCCCTTTCCGCCGTGTTTTCTGCAATAGCCTGCCATGGGGAACCTTATCGAACGTCTTACTGAAATCCATATACACCACATCAACCACTTTACCCTCATCCATCTGCTTGGTTACCTTCTCAAAGAACTCGATCAGGTTTGTGAAGCACAACCTATCCTTCACAAAACTATGTTGACTATCTCTAATCAAGTTATTCCTTTCTAGATGATTATAAGTCATATCTCTTATAATCCTTTCCAAGATTTTACCCACAACTGAAGTAAGGCTCACTGGTCTATTTTGAAACACTCATATGAGTGCCTTTTTTGAGTCTTTACATTGCCCATTGATGTTGTGGACTCTTTTGCATCACCGCTGGCCAGGGTCCGGGTAGCACTGGTGTTATATGAGGCTCAAACTAGGGGGTAATATATCAGTTTGGTGCCATAGCTGATCCTAGTTTTGATAGACCAGTGCCCCCATTTTTCAGTTGGCCAATCCTTGTCTCCGGCCAGAGCCGGTCTGTGATATTCTGCTCATTTATCACTGAAGAGTTGTAATACTTCGAGAGTCGGTGATAAGGTGAGCCTGGATGTCCTTTGGGCGAAAGTTTCAAATCGTTCAATGCTGAGGAATTTCATGAGGCTGTTATTCAAGCCCAGCCACTTGTCACGAGCGCCCATGATGAAGCCAAAGTACTTGGGGCTCAGAGCCTCCCATCAATTCCATTATCTCAGCGTTAAGGTGGTTGTATTTCTTGCTTTTTTCACACCATGCCATTTCCAGAGCTTTGCTGTTGTTTTCGTATGCACTGTGATATCGACCACCATGATCTTTTGATTCTTCTTAAATATGAGATTGGGTTTCCACAGTGAGCCATCTTTTGTGAGTAACCTGGGCTCAACATATGATATCTAGCAATACTTACTGACATGCTTCCCTTCCACAGCTGGTCTACGTTCTTATTATGATGTTTTATTTCAGCGTTTTTAAAAAATGGGCAGCATCCTCAGATGTGTGAGATGATTTTGATTGCCATCCCACACCTTCGGCAAGTTTTGTTTCTGTTTGGTCTTCCCCTTGATAGGGTGGCTCTTGTCGAGTATAGATTACTCCACAGGAGCAAGCTGTTTATGAACGGTGAGGATTTCAGTTGATTTGTTGGTTTCAGCCAAGAGTGTGAGATCCTATCATCTCTGAAATACTGAATGCCTGCCCCTTGACATTCAAGCCTTCGCCACTTTTGGAATTTCCCTCTCTCCATCCTGCATACCTGTTCAGGTGGTTTCTGCCGCCCGGTGTCTGCCTCCTGAATTGCTGGCAAAATGTCCTGGATGTGAGTCATTGGGTCCATTTCTCCATCACTGCTGCTTTGGCTGACAGGTAGGAAATCTTTGATTTCTTTGAGGACTTTGAGTGCTCGCAGTCCTGCAATGGTTCCTCTGCTGCATTCACCTCTATACTGAAAGGAATCCCATATGATCACAACCTTGGACATCTCTAGTGCCTGGTGTTTGCTGACAATTGCGGATGGAATTTGCATTTCCAGTTTCAGCACTCCCAGACCGCTGTTCCTGTTGCTGGCGTACAGGATTCCATTAGTGGTATGAAGTGGAAGGTGGAGGAATTCATTTGTGGCATTACATATAATCTGGTCCAGGTTTATAATTGTGCTTTGAGATACTTCAAATAGGATCAAATTAAAATACAATCTGGGGATGAGATTAGGTTTTAGGATCCCTAGGCATTGCCTCGGTTGGAGAGGTGCTGTCTATATTCCTTTCACCCAGGTCTTAAGCCTCTCCTCCCATTCTCCTTCCAACATACCTGCCCACAGGTCAATACAGGCACCCAGGTATTTCTCAGTATTGCCTGGGCTATTATATAAGCTATAGATTCATGACGCAACTTCAAGTTAGCCAAGTGATTATATAGGATTTGTCTCTACTCCCTTTCTTGAACAAGGGGACAACATTTGCTATCCTCCAGTCTTCTGGCACTATTCCTGTAAACAATGATGATATAAAGATCCAAGCCAAAAGCTCTACAATCTCCTCCCTGGCTTCCCAGAGAATCGTCAAATAAATCCCATCTGGCCCAGGGGCCTTATCTATTTTCACACTTTGCAGAATTACGAACACCTCCTCCTTATGAACTTCAATCCCATCTACTCGAATGGCCCATATCTCAGTATTCTTCTGGACAACATTGTCTTTTTCCTGTGTGAATATTGACGAAAAATATTCAGTTAGCGCCTTTCCTATCTCTTTGGACTCCATGCACAACTTCCCGCTACTGTCCTTGACTGGCCCTAATCTCACTCTACTGGATTAGTGGTGCTGGAAGAGCACAGCAGTTCAGGCAGCATCCAACGAGCAGCGAAATCGATGTTTCAGGCAAAAGCCCTTCATCAGGAATAAAAGCAGTGAGCCTGAAGCGTGGAGAGATAAGCTAGAGGAGGGTGGGGGTGGGGAGAGCGTAGCACAGAGTACAATGGGTGAGTGGGGGAGGAGATGAAGGTGATAGGTCAGGGAGGAGAGGGTGGAGTGGATAGGTGGAAAAGAAGATAGGCAGGTCGGACAAGTCAAGGAGACAGTAACTGAGCTGGAAGTTTGAAACGAGGATGAGGTGGGGGAAGGGGAAATGAGGAAGCTGTTGAAGTCCACATTGATGCCCTGGGGTTGAAGTGTTCCGAGGCGGAAGATGAGGCGTTCTTCCTCCAGGCGTCTGGTGGTGAGGGAGCGGCGGTGAAGGAGGCCCAGGACCTCCATGTCCTCGGCAGAGTGGGAGGGGGAGTTGAAATGTTGGGCCACGGGGCGGTTTGGTTGATTGGTGCGGGTGTCTCGGAGATGTTCCCTAAAGCACTCTGCTAGGAGGCGCCCAGTCTCCCCAATGTAGAGGAGACCACATCGGGAGCAACGGATACAATAAATGATATTGGTGGATGTGCAGGTGAAACTTTGATGGATGTGGAAGGCTCCTTTAGGGCCTTGGATAGAGGTGAGGGAGGAGGTGTGGGCACAGGTTTTACAGTTTTACTCCCAGGTCATTTCCTCTGCTCTGACAAGAATCTCAGGGAGTCCCTCTCCCGCTGGGACTCCCAGGTCATTTCCTCTGAGATTAGATTAGATTTTTTTAGATTACTTACAGTGTGGAAACAGGCCCTTCAGCCCAACAAGTCCACACCGCCCCGCCGAAGCGTACCCACCCATACCCCTACATCTACATCTACATCTACTCCTTACCTAACACTACGGGCAATTTAGCATGGCCAATTCACCTAACCTGCACATCTTTGGACTGTGGGAGGAAACCGGAGCACCCGGAGGAAACCCACGCAGACACGGGGAGAACGTGCAAACTCCACACAGTCAGTCGCCTGAGGCAGGAATTGAACCCGGGTCTCTGACACTGTGAGGCAGCAGTGCTAACCACTGTGCCACCGTGCCGCTCTGCTCTGACTGTAAAACCTGTGCCCACACCTCCTCCCTCACATGGAGGTCCTGGGCCCCCTTCACCGCCGCTCCCTCACCACCAGACGCCTGGAGGAAGAACGCCTCATCTTCCGCCTCGGAACACTTCAACCCCAGGGCATCAATGTGGACTTCAACAGCTTCCTCATTTCCCCTTCCCCCACCTCATCCTAGTTTCAAACTTCCAGCTCAGTTACTGTCTCCTTGACTTGTCCTACCTGCCTATCTTCTTTTCCACCTATCCACTCCACCCTCTCCTCCCTGACCTATCACCTTCATCTCCTCCCCCACTCACCTATTGTACTCTATGCTACTCTCTCCCCACCCCCACCCTCCTCTAGCTTATCTCTCCACGCTTCAGGCTCACTGCCTTTATTCCTGATGAAGGGCTTTTGCCCGAAACGTCGATTTCACTGCTCGTTGGATGCTGCCTGAACTGCTGTGCTCTTCTAGAACCACTAATCCAGTATTTGGTTTTCAGCATCTGCAGTCATTGTTTTTACCTAATTTCACTCTAGTCATTTTTGTATTCCTGATCTGCCTATAGTAAGGTTTTCCTTGATCCTACCTGCCAAAGATTTCTCATGTCCCCTCCCAGCTCTTCTTAGGTCTTTCCTGGCTAACTTGTAACTCTTAAGCACCCTAACTGAGTCCTCATGTCTTATTCTAACATAAACCTCCTTCTTCCTCTTGATAAGAGATTCAACATCTTTAGTAAACCACTGCTCCCTCGTTTGGCCACTTCCTCCCTTCCTGACAGGTACATATTTATCAAGGACATACAGCAGCTGTTCCTCGAATAAACTCAACATTTCAATTGTGCCCATCCCCTGCAGTTTCCTTCCCCATCCTATGCATCCTAAATCTTTGCCTAATCACATCATAATTGCCTTTCCCCATGCTCTAACTCTTGCCCTGCGGTATATACCTGATCCTTTCCATCGCTGAAGAAAACTTGACCGAATTGTGGTCACTATCTCCAAAGTGCTCACCTACCTCCAAATCTAACACCTGGCCCGGTTCATTACTCAGTACCGAATCCATTATGGCCTCACGCCTTGTTGGCCTGTCTACATAACTGTGTCAGGAAACTCTCCTGCACACATTGGACAAAAACTGACCCATCTAAGGTCCTCGAACAATTGTGTTTCCAGTCAATATTAGGGAAGTTAAAGACCCCATAACAACTACCCTGTTACTTTCATTCCTACCCATAATAATATTTGTACCCTTTCCTCTACATCTCTGGAATTTCTCAGAGGCTTGTAGAAAACTCCCAACAGAAGGGTGACCACTCCTTTCCTGTTTCTAACCTCAACCCATACTACCTCAGCAGACGAGTCTTCTTCGAACATCCTTTCTGTCACCATGGTACTGTCCTTGACTAACAATGCCACACCTCCCCCTCTTTTACCACCTTCCCTGTTCTTACTGAGACATCTAAATCCTGGAACCTACAACAACCATTCCTGTCCCTGCTCTATCCATGTCTCCGAAGTGGCCACAGCATTGAAGTCCCAGGTACCAACCCATGCTGCAAGTTCACCCAACTGATTCAAGATGCTCCTGGCATTGAAGTAGACACACTTCAAACCACCTTCCTGCTTGCTGGTACATTCCTGTGACCTTGAAACCTTATTCATGACCTCACTACTCTCAACCTCCTGTATACTGGACCTACAATTCAGGTTCCCATCCCCCCCATAGAAGAATCCTATATTCCCTACAGTGTGGAAAGAGGTAATTTGGCCCATTAAGTACACACTGACCCTTCAAAGTGAATCCCATCCACATCATCTCTAACCCCATAACCCTACATTGACCATGACTAACACACCTAACCTGCTCATTGCTGGACACTATGGGGCAATTTAGCATGGGCAAACCACCTAAAGTGCACATTGTTATGTCCACTAAAAGATTTAACATTTCCTCCTTACTAATCGTAATGTGTTCTACTAAATCACCAACCCAACTGAAATCCCCAGCTCTAATGTCTTTCTCCTCTGTGAATGCAGATAAGAAATATTCATTTAAGACCTGACCCACGTCCATTAGCTCCACATAAAGGTTGCCCTTTTGGACTCTAATAGATCCTCTTATTCTAAATATCCTTATAAAAAGCTATGGCATTTTCTTTAATTCTATTTGCTAAAGATACTTTGTATCCCCTAGCCCTCCTAATTTCCCTTTATTAGCACCCCCCCGATACTCTCTATACATCTGAAGGGTATTCCCTATTTTTAGTTCCCTATCCCTGACTTTTGCTTCGTTCCTTTCCTTTCTCAAACTCTTAATACCCTTTGACATCCAGTGTTTCCTGGACTTGCTGCCCTTGCCCTTCACTCTCAAAGGAACGTGCAGGTCCTGAACTCTCACTATTCAACTTATATAAAACTCCCACTTAGCTAATGTAGATTTACCAACAAGTAACTGCTCCCCAGTCTATATTTTCCAGATCCTGTCCTAATGATACTAAAATTGGTCTTCCCTCAATTTAGACACTTAACCTCTGCATTATCCTTATCCCTTTCCATAATGATTTTGTAATTTTCAAGTTATGGTCACCATCCCTAAAACGCTTGCCCATTAAAAACCTCAACCATTCACTCCTGAGGATTCTAGCACGATTCCATCTCTGGATGGACTGTTTACGTACTTGCATCAAAAGCTCTCCCAGATACATTTTAAAAATACTTTCACACTCAGATGATCCCAGTTAATGTTAGCAAAGTTGAAGTTCCTTTCAACTATAACCCTGTTTCTGACACACCTTTCTGTGATTTGCTTATGTATCTGCTCCTCTATCTTCTCTTAACTGTTGGGAGACCAGTAGTATAATCCCAGTGCCCTATTTTTATTTCTAAGATCTGCCTAGATGGCCTCATTTGAAGACCCTTCTAGGATATCAATCACTCATTACTGCAGGGATGGTTTTCTTTATCAATGATGCAATGTGCTGCCTCGATTACTTCCCACTCTATCACACCCTAGACTTGATACCCATGAATGTTGAGCTGCCAATCCTGTCCTTCCTTCAATTATGCCTCAGTGATTGCAACAATATCATATTCCAACATGCTGTTCAATGCTTTGAATTCATCCACCTTACTCGTTCGGCTCCTTAAAGTAGAATAGATAAAATTTAAGTTTCTGGTCTTCCCATGTGCCTTATCCTGCCCATGTCTTCTCCACCTATTGCCTGTCCTGGCATCCCTTCAATACCTGATTGGGTCTTGCTCCAAATTTTATGCCTGCTCTGCGTTCCATCCCCCTGCCAGCTCAGAGCAATCCATTCAGTTTCTACAGGTACCACCTACCCCTGAAGCTGTCCCAATAATCTAAAAATATAAAGATCTCTCTCCTCTACTATCCCTTTAGCTTCAGCTGACCTATCTTCCTACTCCTATATTCAGTAGTGCACGGCCTTGGAGCTAATCCAGAGATTACAACCTTTGTGGTTTTCTTCTTTAATCTATGACCTAACTTTCTAAACAGTTGTTGCAGGACCTTGTTTATTTATCTACCTATGTTGTTGTACTGATATGTTCCAGCTTTATTTGCTATATTTTTTATTGTAGACTGAAACCAAAAAAGAACTGCTTGAAAGGCAAGGGTTACTGAAGGATTACTGCAGTTTATAAAACAAGTAATTTGACACTCATTGTCAGCACTGTTTACCCGGCTGCTGGTTAAAGCAGTCATAGAAGAATGTGCAAGTGAGTTGGAGCCAAGGATATGTATAAATGGAAATTCAGCCAGCAACAAGTAACTGATTGGTCTCATGACCAGTTACTGATGACTTTGCCTGCCAGCAACTATCTGATGATCCTCAGGTAGCTGAACAGTTTGATACTGTGATCACATTAGGTAGAAACCATCAGATTTTCACCTGCTCAGCAGCTCTCTGTTCTCTGCAGTAAAACCCACTTTAAGCCTGAAGAAAGTTTAACAGGCAGTTTTCCTACAACAGTTTCTGTATGCTGTGAGTTTTAATTAATGAGTCAGAGACCTTTTATAAGTGTGGTCCAGTTACCCTGTGATTCCTGAAAAATGTTGAAAGCATCCAGAGAAAGACGGCTAAGGAGTGGCATTCTGATCAGCACAAGAACCATTTCAACATACTCTGTGATCAGAATGATTGAACTGCTTTCCTAGTTTCCCCTTTTTTCATAGCACCTGTGTACTTTTTCTGTCTGTGTGTAAGGGTGGCTTTAAAAGGGGGTTCAAGCTTTAACAAAGCAGAGTTGTATGCTTATGATTCACAACTGTTTCCATGTAGCTTGAGTCCATTTCCTTGGTGTAAATAGTCATTCTTGTTATTACAGAAAGCTGAACCCCTGGGTCCGAAAACCACATAAATTGGAGATTTTTGCTCACTTATCAAAATCGGTAACTTTTATGCCAACACTGGGAAGCATGGGGCTTGTTTTCCAAAATGCTGCCTCAGAGAGTCACAACAATGTCCTCTCATTACAAGTATGTAACAGAATGATTGGTTTCCCATGAGAATTAAACCAACAACTAACGTATCTGTCTCTTGCTCAGTGCATCAGTGTTGTGGTTATCAGATTTGACAGATATCCTGCCACTGTTTCAACTGAACCATCAGTTGAAATTTTCCAGGCACCATTCACCTTGGAAGCAATGTTAACCGTGAATTATTGGATAAGTTTCAGGACAGTGCATTTCTGGCTCTGTTTGCTTTGTGTAACTTTGCACATTAATTTAGAGCTCTCCATTTGCAGGTTTTCTACACAAGACTGAGTGAGTAAAGGAGGTGCAATATGAAGAGAGAGACTTAGGAAAATGGAGGTCAGGCTTATGATTTTAAAGCCTCTTCCGAGTATTAGATCATAGATACAACACAAAAGCAGGTCACTTTAGCTCAACCAATCATGTTAGCATTTATACATCACTCAGAGCTCTGCCTGTCTTTCCCTCATTACCCTCTATTTCCTTCTGTTTCAGTCATCCCTGAAATACCTCTGTACAATTCACTCCAACCATGAGTTGTGCTAACAACCTCTCTTGAGTTTCTGACAAGATTTCCTGGTGATGACCTGATACTAATATCCTGTAGTTTCACACTTTGGTACAAATGGAAACTCTCACTGTCTGTCTGGATAAACCCTTCAGGACTTTAAAAACCTTTCCCTTGGTCACCACCCTTCCACCTTCTCTGTTCAGCTCTTCACCTTTTCATCTGGTGAACCTAACAGCAGGTTGGAGTGGGAAAACACTGCTACCGTCAAATGACAAAGGAAAGATCATTTATTTTAGTCACAGGAGGGCTTAAGAGATAATAGTCAAATTTCATCTACCTCAGAAGGACAAAAATATTTTTTCATCTGATGCTGATTTAAAGGACATCTGAAAGAAAAATGTATCACTCCAATCAAGGTGACACAAGTGAGACAAATAAAAGTCTTAGAAAGTTAAAAGAATAAGTTCAAATAACGCAACATCTGAGTCAATGATACATCAATAGATGTAGATCACACAGAAGATGGCCATTCAGCTTTTCATTCAGTATACAGTGTCATAGGCCAGACGAGCATCTGTTGCCCATCACTATTTGACTTGGAGAGGGTGATGGACACTTCAAAATTCCCAATCTGATCTCGCAGCTCCAGGATTAATAAGATTGGTCCAATTACTGGTCTTTGTATTGTTGCAAAAATATATTTTATTCATAAAAAAGCAGTCTTTATGTCCATACACAATGTAGTAATCCTGCTCAGTACAGTCTTTGCATATAAACCAAAAACAAATATTGGAATTTGACATTACCTGCAGTTGGAAAACCAAAGGTATTTCCTATTTGTGATGGAGTAAATTTTAAGGCAATGAGAGGGTCTGATAACTGAATGGGCCTCCAGTGTACTTTGACAACAGACCTTAGGTGGTGGTTCATCCCCATTGATCTTTGGTGGCAGCTGCCTGAAGTTGAAGTGCATCCCTCAGCACACAGGCCTGGACCTAGGACTGAATCCATGGCACCTTCCTCCAGACTTCCTTTGCAAAGGCACATTCCAGAAGGGGATGTGTGACAGACTCAACACCTCCCACAGTCACTTTCACGGCAGTGTGCAGTGGCACAGACAGACTGGGCATACATGAAGGATCTCACAGGTAGTGCCCTGCTCACCAACAGCCGAGCGATGACTTGGTGCTTGTTTGAAAGTTTTGGTGGTGAGACATTCTGCCAAATGACTGACAGTCTGCTCAGGGAAACACACAACAGGATCTACCCTCTCCTTTTCCTGTCAGGTTTCGTGGACGCTAAGTGTTGATTACTATCGTCTTCCAGGCTACCTTTCCCTCAGCCCCATCCCCCTCCTATTTCTCTCTCAGCCCCCTTGGACTTCCTCCCCCCAACATTCCTGATGAAGGGCTTATATCTGAAATGTCGACTCTCCCACTCCTTGAATGCTGCCTGACCTGCTGTTCTTTTCCAGCGCCACACTTTTTGACTCTCCCCTCCAACATCTGCAGTCCTCACTTTCTCCTTGGGATCAACAGTCTTTCTTTTTGCAAATTGCTCCACAAGGGACAGGTGATACTGAATCTCTAGGTTGGAAATTTGCTCATGCCACTTTGCACTTCAAGAAGCATTATAGATGGAAATCAGGGAACTATAGACCAGTTAGCCTAATATCTGTGATCAGGGAATTGTTGGAGTTCATAATCAAAGATAGGGTGACTGATCACTTCAAAATTTCAGTTAATCAGGAAAGGTCAGCATGAATTCATGAAGTGTAGGTCATGTCTAACAAATCTTATGGAGGTTCATGAAGAGGAGACAATGGTGGTAGACAGAGGTAAGCTGATGGATATTGTTTACATGGACTTCCAGAAGGCTTTTGATAAAATCCTGCACAAGAGAGAGTTAGCTAAGGTGGAATTGAGGGCAAATTATTGACAGGGATAGGAAATTGGTTGAGTGACAGGAAACAGAGAATTGGAATCATGAATAAGTATGCAAATTGGTGGGACATGACTAGTGGTGTCCCACAAGGATTTATGTTGGGGCCTCAATTATTCACAATGTTAATTAATGACCTGGTTAATGGCATAAAAAGTCAAATATCCAAATCTGCTGATGACACAAAATTGGGCGGCACTGTAGACAGTGTTAACCACAGCAGAACATTACAACAGGATATTGATAGATTAGGTTGAACATGTGGTGCTGGAAAAGCACAGCAGGTGAGGCAGCTTCCGAGGAGCAGGAGAATCAATGTTTTGGGTTTAAGCCCTTCATCAGGATGCCTTCATCATTGATTCTCCTGCTCCTCGGATGCTGCCTGACCTGCTGTACTTTTCCAGCACCACACTCTCAACTCTGATCTCCAGCATCTGCAGTCCTCACTTTCTCTGAATTGATAGATTATGTGAATAGGCAAAGGTGTGACTGATGGGATTTAATATAAACATGTGCAAATTTATCCAATCTGGACTGAAAAAAACCTGGATATCTTTTCCAGAAGTCCCATTGTTTAATACAGTGGATGTCCAATGAGGTTTGGGAGTTCAGGTGCATAACTCTTTAAAATGTCACAAACAGGCAGAAATAAGTCAAGAAGACAAATGGAATCCCAGCCTTCATATCTGAAGGGCTGGGGTACAGGGATGCAGGCGTTACACTGTAGTTATACAAAACCCTAGTTAGACCTAACTAACCCTAGTTAGAGCACTGTGAGCAGAGCTGGACACCACACCTTAGGGAAGTATGTTTTGGCCCTGGAGGGTGTTCAGTGCAGGTTTACAGGGATGAAACCTGGACTTCAAGGGTCAGGCAATGAGGAGGGATTAGACAAATTGAGCCTTTAGTCTCTAGACTTTAGTAGGTTCAGGGGTAATCGAATTGAAATCTTCAGGATTTTAACAGGGACAGACAAGGTGAATAAAGATAAATTATTTCCACTGGATGAAGATTCTGGAACCAGGAGTAATGCCTAACAATTAGGGCCTAGCCATTCAGGAGAGATGTTACATTAAGTAGTGGAGGTTTGGAACTCTCTTCCTCAAATGGCGGTCAATGCTAATTCAGTTGTTCAATTTAAACCTGAGACAGACAATTTTGTTATTAAGCAAAAATATCAAAGGATATGGGCTAAAGGCATGTGGAGTTAGGGCACAATTCAGCCATGATCTAACTAAATGGCAGAGCAGGCTTGAGGGACTGAATGGCCTCCTCCTGTTCCTATCAGCTGAAGATTCTGATTAACCTGTGCAGCTCCTCAACTGACTTGCCGGTAATTCCCAGACTGATCAGAATCTACCTGTGGGAATGACTATGGCCCAGTCACAGGACTGCAAGGACATGGATCCCAGACGCTGATGACAGAAAGTGCCGACAGCCTGTGACCCTCGCTCAGACTGAAATCAGGAAATTCTGTTGGCTGCTATGATGGGGAGCCCTGATTGGCTGTAGCTCCCTCACACTGGACCATGGACTACTCCGTTTGGCAGTAGGACATGCTGTGTGTTTGCTGCATAAGCTGTGGGCACATGTTGCGGGAGTGACATTGATATAGCACAGTGAAGGGACAGTGGCACCAACTGGCCAGGGTCAGACAGGGCTCTCTCTGGCCTGGTTCAGGTGGAACATTGGCTGGCCAGGTACAAACACCCAAATCAAAATAAAATTCTGCAGATGCTGCTGATCTGAAATAAAACTAGAAAGTTTTGGAAAAACTTGCCCCCTACATATTGGTCTGTGCCACCTTTCCTGAAAGAAAGACAGAAGGAAGAATGTCATTGAACAATTGCTGGATATATGTCTCACAGTTGACTCGCTGGAAGCGAGTGGGCACTCTGAGATGTGGCAGTGTGAGTGGCAACAATGAGAAATGAGTGAAAGCGAGGTGGAGTGTATAAACATCAGGGATGTGTTCAGTTTGCTAGAGATTGTTGATGGGTGAGTGATGGGGATTAAGGCCTGGGCATTGTCATAAGATCAGAAGTCAAAAGATAAAATTCCATGGTGTTGGGGGTATTTCCAATATAATCCCTACAGTGTGGAAACAGGCCATTTGGCCCAACAAGTCAACAGTGACCATCCAAAGAGTATCCTATCCAGACCCATTCCCCTACATTTCCCCTGTGTAATGCCCCTAACCTACATATCCCTGAACGTTAGGGGCAATTTAGCATGGCCAATTCACCTAACCCACAACTCTTTGGACTGTGGGAGGAATACAGAACAGCCAGAGGAAACTCACACAGACATGAGCAGAATGTGCAAAATCCACATGACAGTCACCTGAGGCTGGAATCAAATCCGGGTCCCTGGCACTGTGAGGCAGCAGTGCTAACCACTGAGCCACTGTGTCACCCCTAAATAATTGCCCAGAATCAATGCTGCAATGGGCAAGCATTGGGCAGAAGCAGTAAGTGGGATAAGAGAGTTCTTTTTCACATTAGCAAACTGTGACCAGTGGGGTTTCACAGGGTCTGCAACTGTTATAATACATATTATTGACTTTGCTGAAGGAAATTAAGATATTGGAGCCAAATTTTCAGATGATAGGTGAAAAAGCATGTTGTGAGAGGGACACAGACAGTTTACAAACAGATATTGATAGGTAAGTCAATGGGCAAAAAAATTGCCAAATGGAGTACGATGTGGAAAAATGTGAATTTGTCCATTTTGGAAGGGCGGACTAAGGAACAGAATATTATTTAAATGGACAGAAACTACAGGAAGCTGCAACACAAAGTGTCTTGGGGAACTTGTGCACAAAACACAGAAAGCTAGCACACAGGGACAGCAGGTAATCAGGAAGGGTCATGGAATGTTGGCCCTTATTTCAAGGGGGTTGGAGTGTTAGAGTAGGGAAATCTGACTGCAACTGTACAAGGAGCTGGTGAGACCACATCTGGAGTACTGTAAACAGTTTGGGTCCACTTAAAGGAAAGAAATAATTTCATTAGATACAGGCTAGAAAAGGTTCAGTAGGAAGATCTTGGTGTGGGGGGATTGTCTTCCAAACAAAGGTTAAACAGGTTGGGACTCTAATCACTGAAGTTCAGAAGAATGAGAGGCAACCGCATTGAAACATGAAGAATTCTTAACGAATGTGACAGGGTCAATGCTGACAGGCTGTTTCCCCTCATGGGAGAGTCTACGACCAGAGGGCACATCTCAGAATGAAGGGGCACCAATTTAAGACTGGGATGGGGAGGAATTCCTTCTTTCAGATAGTTGTGAGTCCTTGGAACTCCTTGCCACAGTGAGCTGTGGGGATTGAGTCTTTTTGGCTATTCAAGGCTGAGATCGATTCTTGATCAGTTGAGGAATCAAGGGTTATAAGGAAAGGGCAGGAAAGTGGAGATGAGGAAATGTTGAATCAACTATGATCCTATTGAATGGTGGAGCAGGCCTGAGAGGCTAGTGGTCGACACCTGTTCTATTTATTGTGGTTGTTTTGGTCTTATTGATCTCTATGAGTTTTGCTCCCATTTCCTCCTCGATGCTTATCTGGAGGATCTGTTTCTCATGACCAAGCCCTGCATTTAAACCTGCAGCTGGGAACATTGAAGTTCTTTCTCACTGGCCAGCTGTTCTATTGTTCAACATCCTTTTACTAAGAAACTCTGCACCTCCCCTTGAATAAATGCAGCCACTTGTAACACCTGCTATACCAGAACTCACCTCCCGTTCAATAGCTGCCTTCTATCTTCTATCTTCTATCAACCCTCCCATCTTCCACTCTAAATAATTTATATGTACCACAAGCAGCAAGAGGCTAACAGCAATCCCTCCAGAACCCCGTAGGGGCACAGTAACAAAAACATCCCTCAATCACCACCCTCTGCTTCCTCAACACAGTCAATTCTGGATCCAATTAGCCAAAGTTCCTTGCATTCCACAGTTCTTACCTTCACCATCAGTTTCTCATGCGGACCTGCTGAAGTCCAAGTCAACTATATTAACTGCATTGACTTCACCTGCACACCTGGTCGCCTCTTCAAACAAGTCAATCAGGCTAATCAGACATGACATCCCCTTATCAAAACCATGATGACTGTTCTTGAGTAATCCTTGCTTCTCCAAATGCAGATTAATCTGTCCCTCAGAATTGCTTCCAATGGTTTCCCTATCATTGATGTTAGACAGACTGGCCTATAGTTTCCTGTCTTATCCTTTCATCCCTTCCTGAATAAATGGTACCACATTGGTTGTCGTCCAGCCCTGTCAAACCTCTCCTGTGGCCAGAGAGTTATTGGAAATTCTTGCCACCATCCCTGTTACTTCCTCCCTGGCCCCAGTTGACACACGGGGATACAAGGTAAAAACAATGACTGCAGATGCTGAAAATCAAATACTGGATTAGTGGTGCTGGAAGAGCACAGCAGTTCAGGCAGCATCCAACGAGCAGCGAAATCAACGTTTCGGGCAAAAGCCCTTCATCAGGAATAAAGGCAGTGAGCCTGAAGCATGGAGCGATAAGCTAGAGGAGGGTGGGGGTGGGGAGAGAGTAGCATAGAGAAGCTCATCCAACCCTGGAGATTTATTTAGTTTTAAGCCTGCCAGACCCAATAAAGAGAATCAGCAAACATTCCCTCATTCCATAGATCCCACATTCATTTTTCACATCTTCATTCCTTATGAAAACTAATCAATCAAAATGTTGAAAGAAAATGAACACAAGGTTTTCTTTTATGCCCCTCTGATGTTTCTGCTGGCAGAGATATCCAGTGGCCAAAAAACTCATTTTCGAACTTACTGCTTTAAACGGTGTTGGTCAAGGGACAAATATTTATTTTACAATCAGTACTCATTCTTTTAAATCAGTATACTCTTTCCCGTGTGTCAGAAGATTCTGTGTTCTAGTTCCATACTGAGTGAGTGCTGCACTGTCTAAGGTACTGTCTTTCAGGTGGGGCTTGAAACAGCTGGGCCATCCATGGTGCATCAGGCTTGCCTCTTGCTTCCCTCCTCCAAGGGTCCATGCCCTCATTGGAACTCAGAAAAGAAAACCACTTTTGTGAGCGGTACCTCAGGGAGCTCCTGTACTGCTGGTCTCTTTCACTTGCACTGCCTGACAGTCACCCAGTCCCAAACTGCTTGCCCCTGATGTGCAGTGTGACCACATCTCTGAACGTCATAGTTCCCAACCTCGCAGACGTACCTCACATTCCATAAACTCCTCATTCTAGCTATCTTTACTCAATTAACAATTGCTGCACACAAAGCGATTTCTACTCATATCTTTCCATTTGCACTCACTGTCTGTCCTCATGCATCTCTTCATATTTCCTCCACAATTAAAATAAATTATCTTTTCCTGCTCATCCTGTGAAGGCCTGAAGAAGTTTAGTTAAATACATTCATTCTAACCTTGCCCTCTCTGCTCCCTTGGAAATGGTCTGTCTACTTGAGGTCAAGACTCACAGGGATCATTATTCTGAATCCAGGCTGAGTGTCTGATATCACCATGATGTGAGTGAAACATAAATGAGCTGGACAACAGGCATCAGCAACAGAATGGTGCAGTAGAAATTTAATATTGATTGAAGTAGTAAAAGAACGCGATATAGTGTTTTATAAATCAGAAGGTAGAATCCTATAAGCGTGTCTCAGATCACACACTCCTTCATCCTGTAAAATAGGATAGAAGTGTAAAGCTTCCATACCCTTCTCTTTATTACCTCCTCATCTGGCTCCTTTCACAATCTCAAGATATGCAAAGCACTCTCAAGCCAATGAAGCACTTCTTGAAATACAGCCACTGGTATGTGTGCATGCGATAAATGTGCACAGCAAGATCCCACAAATAGCAGTGGGTTAATGATTAGATTGTCTGTTATACTGCTATCAGTTGAAGAGTAAATATTGGCCCAGGTTAAATGAGGGAGTGCTCCGAGCTCTTCTTCGAGGTAATGTGTGGGATCCTTTTCTTACAATTCGAGAACGGCTGGGATCTCAGTTTAAAGTCCCACCTGACAGACAGCACCTTAGACAGTGCAGCACTCTCTCAGCATGCAACTGGGAGCTGCTAGATCTTTGTTTCCATTGATGGTCCAAGTCACAGAATGGTGTCAGGTAACCTTTATTGCAATTTACAGTTTCATTTCTCCAGAACCATAAGGCACACACAAAGCTTCAGAATGTCTTAACTTGGACAATTTTAACATAGAGCACTCACGCACCCCCCACCCCCACCTCCACCTCTCCTCCTTTGATTACAATTGGTCAGTGTCACTGAGTTCTCCCTTTATGATTGGCTCTCTGGTACAACATCTTATCATTTGCCAGTTACACAATGTGACCTGCCAATGAATTGGATACTTGTTGACCCCTTCAGGGCCTTTTAAATTCCTCATTACCGGAAATTCAAAAGAATATTAATTTTTGATCAGTTGCAACAAAGTTATGTGATTATACCAAATGTTAGAGTTCTCTAGCTGACAAGTTGTGTCTTAGTGTGTTCATTCAATTCATATTCCAATGTTGGTCGTTTCTGTCCCTATGATTCATTTCTCCCTATATTGATAAGGGAGGCTGCTTTTACGATCTGAGACTGGTTTGAATTCTTTCTTCTACTGCTTTTAGTATATATAGGTCAATCTATAACTACATCGGGATAACAGATTTATTAAATAATTCAAGAGAAACAATGAATTTATTCAAAATGTTCTTATTTATGTCTTATGCGTAAGCAACTGCAGCTGCGCATTCTATCATAGTCCAGTAACATTGAATCTACAGAGCTACTATTTGTTCTATCGGTGAAGACTACGTGAAGCAAATATTTTCCCAAGGTCTCTAACTACTGCATTCGCCGTGGGCAGCTGTCAGCCATTTTGTGCTGCTCATTCATGGGCAGCCCTAACAGGACCATCAGCTGAATACTTGTGTTTAATTCCTTGGAACGGAACTTGAACACACGATCTTCTGCAACACTGGCAATAGTGTACAGATTTAAAAGAATGAGTACAGATCATAAAATAAATATATGTCCCTTGACCTACACCCTTTAAAGCAATAAGTTCCAATATGAGTTTTTTGGGCACTGGATATCTCTGCCACTTGGGAGGGATTGCTGTTAGCCTCTTGCTGCTTGTGGTACAAATAAATGATTTAGGGGGGAAGATAGGAGGGTTGATCTGTAAGTTTGTGGATGATACGAAAGTTGGTTGGTACGAAGTAGTGAGCAGGATAGCCTTAGATTACAGGAGGACATGGATAGGCTGGTCACATGGGTTGACCTGTGGCAAACAGAATTCAATCTGGAGAATTGTGAGATACTACTCTTGGGCAGGAAAGCAGGGCAAAGGAATACATAATGAATAGTAGCATCCTGGGAAGCACCGAGGATCAGAGTGATGTGAGTGTATACTAGTTCCTGAAGGTATAAGCACAGGTAGATAAAGTGGTTAAGAAGGCATATGGTATACTTAACTATGTGGCATACAGATTAAGAGCTGGAAGGTTATGTTTGAGCTGTTTAAACATTAATGAGGCCACAGCTAGAGTATTGTGTGCAGTTCTGGAATTGGCATTAGCAGAGGGGTATGATAGCACTGGAGACCGTGCAGAGGAGACTTATCAGGATCGTGCATGAGCTGGAGAGGTTTAGTTATGAAGAGAGATTGGACAGACTGGGGTTGTTTCCATTCGAGGAGATTGAGGAGGGGCGTGATTGAAAATGCATAAAATTATGAGGATCATAGAGAGGGTAGACAGAAGGAACTTTTCCCCTTGATCGAGGGATCAGTGACCAGGGGCATAAATTGAAGCTAAGGGCAACAGGTTTAGAGGAAACGTGAGGAAACTATTTTCACCCAGAGGCTGGTGGGAATCTGGAACTCACTGCCTGTATTGATGGGTGGGGCACAAACCCTTCTAACAGTTAAGAAGTATTGCAATATACACTGGTGATGTCAAAGCATGCAACACTAAGAGCCAAGTGCTGGAAGACAGGATTAGAACAGTTAGGGGGTGGTTGTTGACCAGCTGGGATGTGATGGGCTGAAGGGCCTTTTCTCCATGCTGTACATCCCAATGACTCCATCAGTGCAGGAGTCATGAGCCACATTCTTGCCGTATCCAATTGGGGCGATGCAGGCAGCATGCAAACTTTACAAACACTCATCTCCATGACATCGCCATGGGCTTCGGCTAAACTCACTGCCAAGCAGACACACACAGAGCAGGGAACTCAACTTCACATGCGCTTCCCATCACTTACATTGAGCATGTCCTAAAGCTAGATGGCAGCTATTGAGTGGGACGTGAGTTCTGGCTACAGCAGGTACTACAGGCGGCTGCATTTATTCAAGGGGAGGTGCAGAGTTTCTTAGTAAAAGGATGTTGAACAATAGAACAGGTGGCCAGTGAGAAAGAGCTTCAATGTTCCCAGCTGCAGGTTTAAATGCAGGGCTTGGTCATGAGAAACAGATCCTCCAGATATGCATCGAGGAGGAAATGGGAGCAAAACTCATAGAGATCAATAAGACCAAAACAACCACAATAAATAGAACAGGTGTCGACCAGTAGCCTCTCAGGCCTGCTCCACCATTCAACAGGATCATAGTTGATTCAACATTTCCTCATCTCCACTTTCCTGCCCTTTCCTTATAACCCTTGATTCCTCAACTGATCAAGAATCGATCTCAGCCTTGAATAGCCACAAGGACTCAACCCCCACAGCTCTCTGTGGCAAGGAGTTCCAAGGACTCACAACCGTCTGAAGGAAGAAATTCCCCATATCTCAGTCTTAAATTGGCATACCTTTATTCTGAGATTATACCCTCTTTTCCTAGACTCTCCCATGAGGGGAAATATTCTCTCAGCATTGACCCAGTCAAGCCCCTTATGAATCCTTTACGTTTCAATGAAATCACATCTCACTCTTCTAAACTCCAGTAGAGTCCCAACCTGCTTAATCTTTGCTCATTAGAGAATCCCTCCATACCAGGGATCATTTTTGTGAACCTTCTCTGGACTGTCTCCAATGAAATGTTATCTTTCCTTTAAGTGGACCCAAGCCGCTCACAGCGATCCAGATGTGGTCTCACAGGCTTCTTGTACAGTTGCAGTAAGACTTCCCTACTCTTATACTCCAATCTCCTTGACATAAGGGCCAACATTCCATTAGCCTTTCTGATTACCAGTTCTACCTATGTGCTGGCTTTCTGTGTTTCATGCACAATAACCCCTCAAGTCTCATTGTGTTGCAGTTTTCTGCAGTTTGTGGCCATTTACATAATACTCTGTTCTTTAGTTCTCCGTTCCAAAGTGAACTACAGGCTGGCATATTGGTTCAGTTGCACAGATTTATCAGAATCTTCAGCTGATAGAAACTGGAGGAGGCCATTCAGTCCCTCAAGCCTTCTCCACCATTTAGTTAGATCATGGCTGAACTGAGCCCTAACTCCACATGCCATGGGCCCAAATCCTTTGATATCCTTGTTTAATAATGAAATTGTCTGTCTCAGGTTTAAATCGAACAACTGAATTAGCATTGACCACCATTTGAGGAAGAGTTCCAAACCTCCACTGCTCAATGTAACATCTCTCCTGAATGGCCTGGCCTTAATTGTTAGGCATTAATCCTGGTTCCAGAATCTTCATCCAGTGGAAATGATTTATCTGTATACACCTTTTCTTTCCCCGTTAAAATCCTGAAGACTTCAATTGGATTACCCCTTAACCTTCTAAAATGTGAATCTAAACGTCTAATTTATCTAATGTCTCCTCATGACCTGACCCCTGAAGTCCAGTAACCTGCACTGAACTTCCTCCAGGCCAAAACATTCTTCCACAGAGGATGGTAGATGGTGTCCAAATCGATGTGTTTATTGATGGAGTTCTGGTTTGAATGCCAGGCCTCTAAGAATTCCCACTTGTGTTTCTGTTTAGCTTGTCCTATAATGAATGTGTTGTCCTCTGACAAAAAGAACTGGAAATGATTCACCTACCTTAAGAAACAAGACACACAAATAGAAAATAGGACATAACACCAGTGCTTCACCGGAGGCTCACTAATGATGTTAACTGGCATGGTGGCGAAACGTCTGAAAACAAATCTTCCAGCTCTGTGAGCAAACTTGCAACCAGAACCTCAACCTGAGCTTCAAATCTTCTCAAAAATTGCAAATCCTGCTATATCCTTTGACAAATTGCCTCACTATCCACAAATCCATGCAATTTTCTACTTACTAATTTTCCACTTAGAACTTTCATCTTATTAGTCAAACCACCTACATTTTCATCCAAATCATTTCTTTATTGCAAACAACTGAAGTTTGAGCACTGATCCTTGTGGTGCACTACTGGTCACAGCCTCTAGTCAGAAAAATACCTCTCCACAACTACCCTCTTTCTTCAATGACAAAGCCAATTTTGTATCCAACTTACCAACTCACCAGAGTCTCATGTGACTTAATCTTCTGGACCAGCCTACCATGAAGGATCTTGTCAAATGTTTCAGTGAAGTTCCTGTAGACAACATCCACTGTCCTACCCTCATCTCATCACTTACTCCAAAACTCATTGAAATTTGTGACTCAAGACTTCCCCTGCACAAAACCATGCGGACTATCCCTAATAAGTCCATTTGTTTCCAAAGTGCAAGTAAACCTCATTTCTTCTCCAATAAGTTCCCTATCACTGATACTGGATTAGTGGTGCTGGAAGAGCACAGCAGTTCAGGCAGCTTCCAACGAGCAGCGAAATCGACGTTTCGGGCCAAAGCCCTTCATCAGGAATCCTATCACTGATGTAAGGCTCACTGGCCTGTAACTTTCTCGATTATCCCTGTTACATTTCTTAAACGAAGGAACAACAATGGCCTTTTCCATTCTTCTGGGACCTCACCTGTGGCTAAAGAGGATACAAAGACCTCTGTCAAGGCTCCAGTAATCTCCTCCCTTGTCTCCCTCAATATCCTGGAATAGATCTCATCAGGCCCTGGGGAATTACCTACCTAAATGTTTTTCAAGATACCCACCATCTCTTCCTTCTTAATATTAACATGCCATTGTTTATCAACATACTTCTCCCTAATCTTATCATAATCCATGCCCACCTCCTTAGTGAATACCGATGCTAAATACTCATTTTGGATCTCACCCACTTCCTCTAGCTCCACACATGAATTCTGTCCTTTGTCCTTGAGTGGACCTTGCTTTTCCCTAGCTACAAAGAACAAAGGACAATACTGCACAGGAACAGGCCTTTCAGCTGTCTAAGTCTGCGGCAGCACATTTTGCCCTTTCATATTAAAACTATCTTCACTTACAGAATCTGTATCTCCAGTTCCAGCCTAATATTGATGTAGTTCACCCTCCTCCAGTTTAATACCTTCACCTGAAGACTGTAATTATCCCTATCCATGAGTATCTTTAAAACTCGTGGTATTATGGTCACTACTCCCAAAATGCTCCCCCATTGAAACTTCACTCACCTGGCCAGGCACATTTCCCAAAACCAGGTCCAGTATTAGCTCTTCCCTGGTTGGACTGTTTACATTCTGTGTCAAGAAACCCTCTTGAATGATCTTTACAAATACTGCCCCATCCAAGCCCCAAGCATGAAGTGAATCTCAGTCAATATAGGGGAAGTTAAAACCACCCACCACAATATCCTTGCTGTTTTTAATCGCAACTTTCAAAAATCTGTCTTCATATTTTTTCTTCTATGTCCTGCTGGTTGTTGGGAGGCCAGTAGTGTACCTCTAGCATTGTGATTTCACCTTTCCTAATCCTGAGTTTGATCCATACTGCCTCGTGACACAAATCCTTTGATGTATCCTCCCTCAGGACAGCTGTGAGATATTCCTTTACCAGTGATGCCACTCGCACATGTCTCTTTTACATCCCCTTCTATCACACCTGAAACATCTAAATCCTGGGACATTCAGCTGCTAGTCTTGTCCCTCTTTCAGCCAAGCCTCCGTATTCACAATAATGTCATAGTTCCAAATATTAACCAAAGCTCTAAGTTCATTTTCCTTGCCTATAATACTTGGCACATTGAAACACCTGCATTTCAGAGACCACCTCTCCTGCTCTTTTCAGCAGTGTTTCCCTGCCTGTTCTAGTTCTTATTAATGTTTGTGTTGGTTTCTACCTCTCCCTCAATTTCTCTGGTTCCCATCCTCCTGCTCCATTAGTTTAAACTCTCCCCAACCACTCTACCAAGTACCCCCACAAGGACATCAGTCCTGGATCTCCCCAGGTATAACTCGTCCAGTCTGTACTGGTTCCACCTCCCCCAGAACTGTCCTAAAGCCCCATGCATCTGATACTCTTCTCCTCACACCATCTTTTCAGCCACTTGTTCATCCTATATATACCCTCTTGCTCCTAATATGTATATGAAATGCCTTGGGATTCTCCTTAATCCTACTTACTCAGGAGATTTTATGGCCCACTTAGACCCTCCAAATTCCTTGTTTAAGCTGTTTCCTGCTTCCTTTATGTTCCTCAAGGGCCTTGTCTGATTTTAGTTTCCTATACCTTCCATGGGTTTTCTTTTTCCTTTTGACTAAATTTTCAATATATGTTGTCATCCATAGTTTCCAAATCTTGCCATCCTTACCTTTAATCCTCATGTGCTGGAGCTAAATTCTGATCATCTGGCCTTGAAAAGACTCAAACAGTGGTCCCCAATTTCTCCTGTTCCTGCCTTATATTGTTGTAATTAATCTTCCCTGATTTTTCTCCTATTTTTCACTTGAAGTTCAGTCTTATCCTTATCCATAAGCATCTCAAAAATTACAGATTTATGATCATTGTTTCCAAAACGTTCCCTTACTTGAAACTTTGGTCACCTGATCAGGTTCATTCCCAAAACAAGGTCTAGTATGGCCCCTTCCCTATTTGGACTATTACATATTGTTGCAAGAAACTCTTCTGAATGCACCTTATCACATTTTGCCCATCTTTTGTGAGCAAGTCCAGAATTAGAGCACGCAGTTGTAAATTTATCTGTCGCCATCTCACAATTATTTAATGAACTCTCAGAATAATGTGTTTATTCTAAAACTAAACTCATTCACAAATATGAGAAAACATTCATTAACATCTCAGCTATGATTCAGAATTAAAATTACATTACCTTTTGAATCCTAAAACAGACACATTCACGCAACACAAAAGACAATGATGACTCTGCAGGAGTGATGTTTTCAAGGTCTAATGAGGAAAAATTGGCCTTCTGGGCCAATGGTCTGAAAACCAAAGTAGAAACTTTGATGAATTTGCATGCGCTTTCAAATTTCTTGTTAATGAAATCAAACTGCTGACAGCTATGGATTAATGCAAATTTTTCCAGAGAGGGTTGCAGCTTGGATGAAAACAGGTTTCCCTCTTCTCCCCATCTCTCCAACTCTATTCCTTTTATAAATTCTACTCCATGCTGTGTAGTTGCCATTCCATCTAACCTTGCTTTCTGTGATGCTGAATGATCTGTGCTCAGCAAAGGACTTCATTTTATCCATTTACAATGGATTTGGTACAAGATTGAACTCTTTTTTTCCATCATCTCTTTGTATAGGAAGTCCTTTTTCTGGTCCGTGGATTCTTCTACCCATCTCCTGTAGTCCCCCTTTCACCTGGAGCCATCCCTTTGGTCTTTCACCTGTACTTTGTCTGTTCATCTAGAACTGTTGAATTGACATCAGCTGTCCTAATTTTTCTGCTCTCCTCCCCTACTCCAACCTTTCTCCCTCTGAACTTGCTATACACTGTTCTCTGAACCTTACTCTGATGTTGTTATGAAACCTGCCAATAATGGGTGTGTCATTGTCATCTGACATGCCAACCTCAAACTGGCAGATACTGAGTGTCAACTCTTTAACACTTCCTGCTATCTCTCCCTGGATCGTGGTTTCACCACTGAACATCAAACTGTTGTTGCCATGACTATCGCTGACCTCATTTCCTCTCAAAATCTTCCTTCCATATCTTTGTGCTTCATAGTTACCCAATGCCACACAACCAGCTCATACCTTCTTCCCAAAATCCACAGAAAAGACTTCTCTGGCATTGTTTATCAACCTGTTCATGCCCCACTGAACGTATTTCTTCCTACTTTGATTCTTCTTAGGTTTCTAAAATCAGAAATGATTGGTAGGTAACTATCAACACAAGGCATCCATAATCTTTTCCAAAGCCAGGGCTTCCCCTAGTTAAGGGCAATAAACCCTGACTTAGCACCCTAAAAGCTTTACTTAGCCGTCTTTCCAAAGTGATTCTGTAATCGGCAGATGGAGCAGAGTTAACATTAAGCTCTTACTCTCTTTCCATGAAATGGCTTGGGCTCCATTCAAATTCTTAATTAAAAATCCCCTTTGATTCAGAAAATGCCCATAGTAAAGAACAGAACAGTTTTTATTGTCACTTGCACTCTAATGAGTGCAATGTAACATTTGTAATGTCGCGTCCCGATACCTTCTTAGGTACAGGGTACCAAGGTACAGATACTTTGTGTTGTTACAGAATTGAAATAGTGACAAAAGAAGGCTAGCGTGGGAATACAGGGTTTAAGTATTCCAGACTGATAATGGAAAGTGTCTTTAACATACTCAAGCTTTTTTCAATGGGTCCGTGCCAGCATGGCTTCAGAACATGAGTTTAGATCAAAGTGGTGCTGGAAAAGCACAGCAGGTCAGGCAGCATCCGAGGAGCAGGAAAATCGACATTTTGGGCAAAAGCCTTTCAGAACATGAGGCCTTGCTGCCTCCACACGCTGGCCCACGTCCAGGACTTACCTCCAGGACTCATACCCCTAACCGGCCCGTGCTTGCTGTGCTGCAGACATGACTCAGCTCCTAGCTCGGCCCTCACCTCGCTTCAGGGGCTCAGCCTGAGATCGCTCTGCCCCTGCTCTGGCTGCAACTTGTCTCCTGTGCTAGGCTGGTCTTGGACTCCGTTCTCTATTCCCACCAGGTAAGTTACTTTAAAAGTTAAAAATTGGGTGGTGGTTGGGGGTGGGGTGGGGGAGTGGGGGGTGGAGGTGGGTGGTGGGGGACAGCGTGTGGAAGAAAAATACAGAAAGCAGGATAAAAAAGAAAGAGGAAAAGGAGCTGGTGAGCAGAGGAGCTCTGGCTGGAGCGTCTTACATTGCCACCATCTTAACCGGAAAATCCAGTTCTCAACATAGTCCATAAATGTGGATAAATGTACTGCCTAGTTGCTGAATCATATCTAACAGTTAACATTTTGTTTCAGGCTTTGCGAGGATGGATTTTCTGAGTACGGTCTACACTCTGCTGATGGTAGACAACCGTAGGAACATACTGTTTGTTGCAATCGGCCAATCATTAGGATGTACATCTTACATACCTGGCATTAAACCAGAAATAGCTGGAAAAGCTCAGCCAGTCTGGCAGCATCTGTGGAGTGAAATCAGAATAAATGCTTCAGGTCAAGTCATCCTTCCCCAGAACTCTGGTCGATTGAAAATTCTCTCTGAACTGAAGGCAGCATCTTGATTTTGAGAAATACCACACTGCTGAAATGTAGTTGTGTGGAATAACTTCCTTAACTTGTTTTCAAATTTTTGAGGTACTTGACTTGTCCAGGGTAATTTGAGGACCCTAGAGGGCGTTCAGAGGAGGTTGGCGAGTATGGTCCCAGGAATGAAAGGATTAACATATGAGGAACATTTGAGGACTCTGGGACTATACTCGATGGAGTTTAGAAGGCTGGGGGTGGGGGGGGGGGGGGAGGTGGATCTGATTGAAAATTAGAGAAGTTTCCATTGGCAGATAGACAAGGACCTGAGGGTACAGCCTTAAGGTAAAGGGAAGACCTTTTAGAATGGAGAAACTTCTTTAGTTAGAGATTTGTGAATCTGTGGAATTCATTAGCACAGAAGGCTGTGGAGGCCAGGTCATTGAGTATATTTACAACAGAAATAGGTAGGTTCTTGATTGTCAAGGGGATCAAAGGTTACAGGGAGAAAGCAATAAAATGGGGTTGAAAAGCCTTTCAGCCATGATTGAATAGCAGAGCAGACTTGATGGGCTGGATGGCCTAATTTGTGCTCCTATGTCTTATGGTCATCTGGACACTTTTTAGTTCCAAAAGTGATAACTTTAACCTATTTATGAGTTTGCATGATACTTAGCAAACAATGGTTTGATCAGGATAGTCATTGCCTTGTAGGATAGCTTTGATGCACTGTTTATCGGCAGTGAACCTGCAAGGATAGCAAATGAATATTAGTGTGGTACCAGGTACGTTGGCTGTAGATCACAGCATGAGGCTGATTGAATCAAACACAACCAAATAAAATGTTTCCTGTTACATTCCATGATTGGAGAGCACCTGCTGAGTAATCCTGAATGTTATAACAATAATTACATTAAGAAGCAACTTCAAGTAATCATTAAGGTCATTTGTCTTTGCTCGAATTGACATACATTTATATACAGGTACTGTTCTCTACAAACGAAGGAATATACTCAAGCCCTGCATTATTTTTGAATAACACAGGAGCCTACAGTTCCATACATGGTAACAACTAGGCCAATGAGAGTTGACTTGCCAATCAATCGGCTTCCTTTTTTTTCCTGTAGTTTTAATTTTTGTGCTTACTTGAAATTTGGCATTCTCGTACTGATGAGTGCAAGGTGATAGCTTTCAGGAACATAGCTCGTCTATCAGCAAGTTCAAGCACTGTACTATCAAGTAACCATAAATAAGGACTTGTTTTATTTAAGCTCACTTCATCATAGACTGAATAGCAGGGGTGGTTGCTGATCCCAGCACACTGCCTGTTTAAGAAGCAGTAAGAGCATGCGATGAAAACACAGGGCTCTTACTCTGATCTTGTCATGCGGTGGAATGGAAATACTTGCTAGCCTGTAGGAATGGCTGCCTTTGACCTTAGATTCAGAATGTTGTGCAGTCTGAAATTAAAATGAGATTTGTAACTTGCTACTTTGAAGAGTTTGAACCTCTCACTCTTATTGCCCCCTCTGAAATTATATATGGATCAACATGTGGAATGTTTCCTCACAGAAGATTTTAGAATGTGGAGAGAAGATTTGTTAGATATTCACCCTTTGGCTTTCCTTCCATCATTTCAAAACAGAATTGATTATTTATATCAAATTATTTATTTTTACAATATTGTTTTCTCTCCTGTTTCACACAACTCCTTTATTATCTATGTCTTCCTTGCTGCTGTTCACAACACCATCATTCCTCCTAATTCTAGGCCACACCCCTTGCACATCCCTCAAATCTAGACTTCTTTTATCTATTCATCGGATTTGGATGGCACTGGCTGGGTCAATTATTTTGTCATAAACTTGTTGCTGAGTGAGAGTGAACTGCTTTCTTGAACCGCTGCATTCCATGTGCTGTAGGGTGACCGACAATGCCCTCAGGGAGAGATTTCCAGGATTTTGACACAGTGACAGTGAAGGAAAGGTGATATATTTCCAAGCCAGAATGGTGAGTGGCTTGGAAGGGAACTTGCAGTGGGTGATGTTTCCATGTATCTGCTACCCTTGTCCTTCCAGATGGAAATGGCCCTGGATTTGGAAGGTGCTGTCTGAGGATCTTTGATGAATTTCTGCAGTACATGTTGTACTTAGTATACACTGCTGCTACTGAGCAGCAGGTGGATGGAATGGATGCTTGTGGATGCAATGCCAATCGAACAGGCTGCTTTGTCCTGGATGGTGTCAAGCTTTTTGATCTTTTTTGGAGCTGCACCCATCCAGGCAAGTAGGGAGTATTCCATCACACTACTGACTTGTGCTTTGTAGGTGGTGGACAGGCAATGAGGCGATCTGCAATGAGCAGAATTACTTGCCTCTTACCTGCTTTTGTAGCTACAGTATTTTCATGCTTGGTCCGTTTCAGCTTTTCATCATGGTTTGGTGTGGGGTGGGGTGGGGTGGGGTGGGGGGGGAAGGAGGAGGAGGTGGGAGGATGCTGGGATCCAATGATGTAATGCCATTTAATGTCAAGGGGTGGTGGTTAAATTCTCTTTTATTGGAGGTGGTCATTGCCTGGTAATTGTGTGCCATTCCCTCAGTCACAGGGTCCAGTGCTGATCCTAATTCAGGGCCTGAGAAACTGACCCGAACATGATAGGCCGGTTTCTATCCTGGGCTCAACTATCAATACCCTGACCTGAGCACATAGGACCAATAGAGCCCAGGCCCCATTTTTTTTTGTACCCAGATGTACCCCACAGGCCTAGGGCTTGTTTATGTGGCATTGATGTCACTTTCCACTTGAGAGCCCGAGCTCATACAATACCCAGGTCTCATTGCTTTTGAATATGGATTACTTCAGTCTCTGAGTGGTTGGGAATGGTGCTGAACACTGTAATCATCAACGAACATCTCCACGTCTGACCTTAGGAATCCTTGCTTCAAAAGGCAGTCACTCACACCTCTCATATGGAGTTCATTTCTTATGTCCATGTTTGAATCAGGGATGGAATGAGGTCTGGAAGTGAGTGGCATTGGCAGAACCCAAATGAGTATCAGCTAGCAGACTATTGTTAATGACCACTTCTGTCAGTTTGCTGATGATACCTGTTCCACACTTTATGTATCCTTGTCTATTGTGTTTGTTGTTCACTAGAATTAGAAATAGAATGCCAAGTTGACAGAGGGCAAACTTGAACAAGGAATACTTTATTATGCAGCTTCACAGTCGGTTGGGGACTGTCCCTCTAGCTCCTGCGTCTAGGTCACCTTACCCATTCTCTTGAAGAGGCAACACATCTAATTACATACATAACATTATCCATTCTTGGTCTCAAATTCCACCCAAAATATTCCGTTTGCACTTGTCACCCTTATAACTGACTATCCCTTATACTGGATTAGTGGTGCTGGAAGAGCACAGCAGTTCAGGCAGCATCCAACGAGCAACAAAATCGACGTTTCGGGCAAAAGCCCTTCATGCTTTCCAGCATCTGCAGTCATTGTTTTTACCTCATATTTTTTCTCTCCAAACTAGACTTTCCTCATCCTCAGTAGGCTAACCTATCCATGAGGAGAAAGTGAGGACTGCAGATGCTGGAGATCAAAGTCCTAATCTCCAGCTTCCTCTTGAAAGGCTTTTGTTTGAAACGTCGATTCTCCTGCTCCTCGGATGCTGCCTGACCTGCTGTGCTTTGCCAGCATCCCACTCTCAACTCTAACCTATCCTTGACCCTTTCATTCCTTCCCATTTCCTTCTGCTGTTCACCAGCAAACCCTCCCTAATCACTTTCACACATTCCTTTCCCTTGAGTAAATCTCTATATTTCATGCCGATCTCTGCTTCCAGAAACTGCTCTCTAAACCCTCAGCACCTCTTCCAGCTGGCCCTTTCTTTTCCAAAGTATTTGCTCCTCACCCATCCTCTTCCAGTTTCTACTCCTATGGATCCACCACTCCCTTTCTTGTCCATCCCCCAGCATCTCCATTCTCTTCCCTTCCCCTACCAGTCCCTTTACCCATTATCCCCTCCACGTCTCCTCACCTGGCCTGCTCCCACTTCACCCAGATCATTTCTCCAATTCATCGTTCTCTCACCTTTCTCTCCAATTCAACTTCCTCTCAGATACCCAATGCTGCATTAGCCCCTCACACTAAGTCTCCTGTCTCCACCATCTCTTCAAGCCCCATCTCCTCCAGCCCCACTGTGGCCCCACCAGCCCCTCCCTTTTCAGCCCCATCCTACCCTTCCCACCCTCCCTCATCCAGCTTCATCTCCATAGTGTCCCCAACAGTCCCTCCCATTGACCCCCATCTAGCTCCACACTATCCACTCTAGGCCCAACCCCCACCTTCTGAACTCTTCCCCACCTATAGGCCTATTTGACCCCTCCTTCTTGCCCCACCCTCTGACCTTTCCTCTCTCCCTGACCCCACCCACTCTGACCCTTGCTCTCCCTCTGGCCCCCCTGTGACCCACCCCCTGTGACACCTGCCCATGTGATCCTCTCCCCACCCTTGACCCCTCCCCTCCCCTCCCCACCCCACTTGACCCCACCCCTTTCTTAACCCCACCCTTCCACTGGCCCCACCCCTCCCCATGTGACCCCACCTCTGCCCACCTGACTGCGCCCCCTCCATAACCCCGCCCACCCACTGGCCCCACCCACTCTCCATGTGACCCCACCCCGGCCCTTCTGACCACGCCCCTCCCTTAATCCTTCCCTTCCACAGGTCCCGCCCCCGCCCCGCCCCGCCCCCTCCCCATCCAGCGGTGATCGGTGGTTCGGTGTGTGATTGTTCTCCCTGGCCGGTTCCTGTGCTCTGTCAGCGCCGTGCTGTCCTGTTGCTAAGATGGCGATGGCGGCGTTGCCAGTGGAGGCCCAGCTGGACGGGCTGCTGGAGCTGGACCCTTACCTGGAGCCGTACAGCAAGGACCTGCGGCGGAGGTAGGAGAGGCCCAGCCCCGGGACCGCTTGATGCTCGCTGCACTTTAACCCGTTCCTGCCGGGAATCTATAACCAGCCAAACTACCCCTAACCAGGCAAACTACCCCTAACCAGGCAAGCTCTCTGTTAACCAGCCAAACTCTCCCCTAACTAATCGTCCCCCCTGCTAACCAGCCAAACTCTGTCCCCTAACCAGCCAGTCCCATCACTAACTAACCTAATTCCCCAAATACCTAACTCCTCACTAAAGCGGTAACAAGCTGACCATTTTTCTCTTGCTCGCCTCCAAACTCATTAAATCTCTCCTGTAACTTTAATCAACTGCCCAGCCTGCATGTAGGGCTGCAGTGTTAGCTCTACCGATGTGCTTTGTATTCCCAGTGCTCTCAGTTGTTTTTTTTTTGTCCTGATAAACCAGTTAGAGCTCACTCTGAAGGTGAAAGCTGCAGCCTGTGTCCTCTTGCCCTTGGGTGCTGCCCTTGCCCGTGTGTCTGACAGGCCAAGCTGCATTTGTCCTTGCTTCAATTGCCAAGTTAAAGGGCATCTTGGTTCAGCTGCTGTTTGTTTTATGTGTAATCCTGATTACTATTCTGTCTACTTTGAGACCACGGCTGTAATTCAAATCCACTGAAAAATTTTCAAGTGAAACTGGATACTGTAACCTTATTTTAACATTTACAACTTTGAAGTAACTATTTCTTGCTTTTAGTATACTTCTTCCCAACTGCTCTCACCTTGCGAAACACTTTCCACACCTTGTCAAATGTTGGCATATGGGATTGTGGCTTTGTTGGTTGATGGTTGTTCTCTGAAATCAATAAATAATGCATTAACATACGGTAGAGAAACAAACACGAAAGAAAATGATTAATTGAAAAGAAAAAGAGAAATGCTGAGTTGATTTTACCACTGTACACAGTTTACACAAATATTAGACAGCCTGATTCAATGTCAGGCAATTGTCAGCCCTCTTGCCAAGCTGCTGTGAAACGTCGATTCTCCTGTTCCTTTGCTGCCTGACCTGCTGCGCTTTTCCAGCAACACTTTTTTATGCTGTGAAACTGGCCACTGCAATGTTGTTTTTAATTTGTTCATGGTTGTGGGTTTTGTTGCCTGGGCCAGCATTTTTTTTCTCATTCCCAATCTCCTGGAGAGGGTAGCAGCAACTTAGAGTCATTGAGATGTACAGCATGGAAACAGACCCTTCGGTCCAACCTGTCCATGTTGACCAGATATCCCAACCCAATCTAGTCCCACCTGCCAGCACCTGACCCATATCTCTCCAAACCCTTCCTATTCATATATCAATCCAAATGCCTCTTAAATGTTGCAATTTTACCAGCCTCCTCCACTTCATTTGGGAGCTCATTCCATGCACATACCACCCTCTGTGTGTGAAAGTTGCCCCTAAGGTCTCTTTTATATCTTTCCCCTCTCACCCTAAACCTATGCCCTCTAGTTCTGAACTCCCTGACCCCAGGGAAAAAGACTGAGACTGTTCACCCTACCCATGCCCCTCATAATTTTGTAAACTTCTATAAGGTCATCCCTCAGCCTCTGACGCTCCAGGGAAAATAGCCCCAGCCTGTTCAGCCTCTTCCCTATAGCTCAAATCTTCCAACCCTGGCAACATTCTTGTAAATCTTTTCTGAACCCTTTCAAGTGCAGGTCAGGTGAATTGGCCATGTTAAATTGCCCATAGTGTTAGGTGCATTAGTCAGAGAGAAATGGGACTGGATGGGTTGCTCTTCAGAGGGTCGGTGTGGATTTGTTGTGCCGAAGGGCCTGTTTCAACACTGTAGGGAATCTAATCTTTCAGATAGGAAGGAGACCAGATTTGCACGCAATTTTCCAACAGTGGCCTAACCAATGTCCTGTCCAGCCGCAGCATGACCTCCCAACTCCTATACTCAATACTCTGACCAATAAAAGAAAGCATACCAAAGGCCTTCTTCACTATCCTATCTACCTGCGACTCCGCTTTCAAGGAGCTATGAACTTGCACTCCGAGGTCTCTTTTTATCAGCAACACTCCCTAGGACCTTACCATTAAATGTATATAAGTCCTGCTAAGATTTGCTTTCCCAAAATGCAGCACCTCGTATTTATCTGAATTAAATTACATCTGCCACTTCTCAGCCCATTGGCCCATCTGGTCCAGATCCTGTTGTAATCTGAGATAACCCTCTTCGCTGTCCACTACACCTCCAGTGTTGGTGTCCTCTGCAAACTTCGTAACTGTACCTCTTATGCTCGCATCCAAATTATTTATGTAAATGACAAAAAGTAGCGGACCCAGCACTGATCCTTGTGGCACTCCACTGGTCACAGGCCTCCAGTCTGAGAAACAACCCTCCACCACCACCATCTGTCTTCTACCTTTGAGCCAGTTCTGTATCCAAATGGCTCGTTTTCCCTGTATTCCATGAGATCTAACTTTACTAATCAGTCTCCCATGGGGAACCTTGTCAAATGCCTTACTGAAGTCCATATAGATCACATCTACCACTCTGCCCTCATCAATCCTCTTTGTTACTTCTTCAAAACATTCAATCAAGTTTGTGAGACATGGTTTCCCACGCACAAAGCCATGTTGACTATCCCTAATAAGTCCTTGCCTTTCCAAATACATGTACATCCTGTCCCTCGGGATTCCCTCCAACAATTGCCCACCGCTGATGTCAGGCCCGCTGGTCTATATTTCCCTGGCTTGTCCTTTCCACCCTTCTTAACTAGTGGCACCATGTTAGCCAACTTCCAGTCTTCCGGTACCTCACCTGTGACTATTGACATTAGAAATATCTCAGCAAGAGGCCCAGCAATCACTTCTCTAGCTTCCCACTAAGTTCTATCGTACACCTGATCAGGTTCTGGGGATTTATCCACCTTTATGCGTTTCAAGACATCCAGCATTTCCTCCTCTGTAATATGGATATTTCCTTACAGTCTATATCTTTCATATCCTTCTCTGCTGTCAACACTGATGCAAAATACTCGTTTAGTATCTCCCCTATTTTCAGCAACTCCACACAAAGGCCTCCTTGCTGATATTTGAGGGGCCCTATTCTCTCCCTAGTTACCTTTTTGTCTTTAATGTATTTGTAAAAACCCTTTGGATTCTCCTTAATTCTATTTGCCAAAGCTATCTCATGTCCGCTTTTTGCCATCCTGATTTCCCTCTTAAGTGTACTCCTATTGCCTTTAATCTCTTCTAAGGATTCACTCGATCTATCCTATCTGTACCTGACATAGGCTTCCTTCTTTTTCTTAACCAAACCCTCAATTTCTTTAGTCATCCAGCATTCCCTTTACCTACCAGCCTTTCCTTTCACTTTCTTTGCTTTCTTGTTATCTCATTTCTGAAGGCTTCCCATTTTCCAGCCATCCCTTTACCTGCGAACATCTGCCCCCAGTCAGCTTTTGAAAGTTCTTGCCTAATACCGTCAAAATTGGCTTTTCTCCAATTTAGAACTTCAACTTGTAGATCTGGTCTATCCTTTTCCATCACTATTTTATATCTAATAGAATTATTGTCGCTGGCCCCAAGTGCTCCCCTACTGACACCTCAGTCATCTGTCCTGCCTTAAATCCCAACAGTAGGCCAAGTTTTGCACCTTCTCTAGTAGGTACATTCACATATTGAATCAGATAATTTTCTTGTACACACTTAACAAATTCCTCTCCATCCACACCCTTAACGCTGTGGCATCCCCTGTCTATGTTTGGAAAGTTAAAATCCCCTACCATAACCACCCTATTATTCTTACAGATAGCTGAGATCTCCTTACAAGTTTGTTTCTCAATTTCCCTCTGACTATTAGGAGGTCTATAATACGATCCCAATAAGGTGATCATCCCTTTCTTATTTCTCAGTTCCACCAAGTAACTTCCCTGGCTGTATTTCCGGGAATATCCTCCCTCAGCACAGTTGTAATACTATCCCAAAAACATCACTCCCCCTCTTCTCTTGCCTCCCTTTCTATTCTTCCTGTAGTATTCGTATCCTGGAATATTAAGCAGCCAGTCCTGCTCATCCCTGAGCCACGTTTCTGAAATTGCTGTGATATCCCAGTCCTATGTTCCTAACCATGCCCTGAGTTCATACGCCTTCTCCATTAGGCCTTGCATTGAAATAAAAGCAGTTTGATTTATTAATCCTACCTTGTCCCTGCCTACCCTGACTGTTTGCCTCACTTCTGTTCTCAACTGTACCAGTCTCAGATTGACCTCTTTCCTCACTATGTCCCTGGGTCCTCATCCTCTCTGTCTCTCTTCCCCCCCCCCCCCCCCACCATACGAGTTTTTTTTTAACTGCTGCAGTCTATGTAGTGGTGCACTCAGGTTACTATTTGATCTGGGGAATTTAAATTTTTGTCCCCAGTGGTAATGAAGGAGTAGCAATTATAGTTCTAAGTTAGTGTACTTTGAAGGGAAAGTTGGAGGTTTTCCCAGATATGTGCTGCTCAGATCACAACACTATGTTCCTTCTACTGGCTTACAGGCAGGAATCTAATCTAAAAAATTGAGGACTCATTAGAGTAGGTCTGAGGTAGAGGAAGAGCGTCTGCAGGACTGTTTAGAGTCGGTGGACTCATATTCAAGAACTCAGTGGCCAACCTAAATGAGTATGCCACTCCTGTTACAGAATTCATTTATAAGTGTGCAGAAGACTGTGTGCCAAAGAAGGTAAAAACAATGACTGCAGAAGCTGAAAACCAAATACTGGATTAGTGGTGCTGGAAGAGCACAGCAGTTCAGGCAGCATCCAACGAGCAGCGAAATCGACATTTCGGGCAAAAGCCCGTGCCAAAGAAGTTAATCTGAATGTTCCCCAAATGGAAACAGTGGGTGAACCGGAGGATCCACTCCCTACTTGAAGTCCACATCTGAGGGATACAAGTCAGGCAACCCTGACATCTATCGGAAATCTAGGTCTGACCTTTGTAAAGCCATCAGAAGCCAAGATGCAAAATCAAACTAACCTTGAGACCCATACCAACCACATGGATACCCATTGTTTGTGGCAAGACTTGCATGATATAATAGGCTACAAAACAAAGTCACAGAATTGTGGGCAACAATATATCCCTGTCTGCTGAACACAATACATTCTATACTCGCTTTGAATGGGTCAATGAAACAATGTCACCTATCCTAAGAGCCTTGGAAGCACCTGTACCCACAGTCACTGTTGCAGATTGACCTTCTTGAGAGTGAACCCACAAAATGACTGGTCCGGATTGAGTCAGATCCTGTGTGGACCAGCTGGTGGGAGTATTTGCAGACATCTTTCCTTACTACGATCTGAAATTCCCACCTGTTTCAAGAAGACTACCCACAACACGGTGCCAAAGAAAAATCATGATGTAGAGGTGCCGGTGTTGGACTGGGTTTGGCAAGATCAGATAGGATGAGTTCTATGGTGCATCTATTAAAAATTGGTAGGAGATCTTGTGGACAAGTCACATTTCCTTATCTTTCTGAGAAAGTAGAGGTGGTGTTGTGATTTCTTGACCATTGTGGCGGCTATGTCAACTGGAATATCATCTGATGAAAGAGCAGCGCTTCAAAAGCTTGTGATTTCAAGGAAAAATTATGCAGTGTGCCTCAATGACAACTGCCTGGTGGCTAACTATGAAGTGGTTCAAGAGATTAGTTGTGGCTCACATCAACTCCAGCCTACCAAACTCTCTTGATCCTTTGCAATTCGCCTGCCGGTACAACAGGTCCACAGTAGTCGTCATCTCCCTGGCCCGATACTCATCCCTGAAACATTTGTGTAACGAGATACCTATTGTCAGGCTCCAACTTAGTTCTGCTTTCAATGCTATCATTCTAAACTCTCAGACCTTGGTCTTTGCTACCCACTCTGTAACTGGATCCTTGACTTCCTGACCCATAAACCACAACCAGTAAGTAGAGGCAGCAACAACTCCGCCATAATCCTCTAACCGGTGCCCCACAAGGCTGTGTACTCAGCCCCGTAATGTATTGCTTGTGTACTCAAGACTGTGAAGCCAAATTCCATCCCAACTCCAAGTACAAGTTTGCTGATGATACCACCGTTGTTGATTGGATCTCAAACAAAGACAAGATATAATACAGGAAAGAGAGTGAGAGGTTAGCGGTGTGGTGTAAAAACAACAATCTCTCCATCAATGCCAGGAAGATGAAGTTAAAAATCACACAATACCAGGTTATAGTCCAACAGATTTAATTGGAAGCACACTAGCTTTCAGAGCATCGCTCCTTCATCAGGTGGTTGAAGGAGCAGCACTCCGAAAGCTAGTGTGCTTCCAATTAAGCTTATCTCTCCACGCTTCAGGCCCTCTGCCTTTATTCCTGATGAAGGGCTTTTGCCCAAAATGTTGATTTTGCTGCTCCTCGGATGCTGCCTGAACTGCTGTGCTCTTCCAGCACCACTAAACCAAAATCTGGTTTCCAGCATCTGCAGTCATTGTTTTTACCTTCCAATTAAACCTGTTGGACTATAACCTGGTGTTGTGTGATTTTTAACTTTGTACACCCCAGTCCAACACCAGCATCTCCAAATCATGAAATTGAAGGAGTTGGCCATTTGACTTCAGGAAGTGGAGTGGACAGTATGCCCCTGTTTGCATCAGTGGTGCTGAAGTGGAGATGGCTGACAGTGTCAGGTTCTTGGAAGTGAAGAACATCAACATTCTGTCCTGGTCCACCCACGTTGACGTAATGGTCCAGCAAACATAACAACTCCTCTACTTCCTCAGGAGGTTTAGGAAATTTGGCATGTCCACAAGGTCTCTTAGCAATTTTTATAGATGCACCATAGAAAGCATCCTGTCTGGGTGCATCACAATGTAATATATGGCAACTTTTGTTCACAAGATCTTGAGAATTGTGAACACAGCCCAGTCCATCACATAAACTAGCCTTCCATCCATTGACTTCATTTATACTTCCTGCTGCCTCAGGAAAGCGACTATCATAATCAAAGACCCCTCCGACCCTGGTTATACTCTCTTCTACCCTCTTCTGTTGGCCAGAAGTTCGTATACACATGCAAACAGATTCATGAACAGTTTCTTTACCTGCTATTATCAGACTTATTGGATTAGTTTCCCAACAGTGTGGAAATGGGCCCTTTGGCCCAACACCGACCCTCTGAAGAGTAACTCACCCAGACCCATTTCCCTCTGACTAATGCACCTAAACCCATGGGCAATTTAGCATGGTCAATTCACCTGACCTGCACATCTTTGGACTGTGGGAGGAAACCGGACCCATCTGGAGGAAACCCACGCAGACACTTGGAGAATGTGCAAACTCGACGCAGACAGTCAGCCGGGCTGGAATCAAACCTGGGTCTCTGGCGCTGTAAGGCAGCAGTACTAACCACTGAGCCTCCATGCTGCCCCAACATAGTCAGCAGACTTATGAATGGACCTTGCATGTAAATTCTGATCTGTCTCTCTACACCTTCTCTGTGGCTGTAACACTGTTTTCTGCACTCTGCTCTGTGAGCCTGATTCACTTTGAATGGGGCAATCTGCCTGTGTAGCATGTAAAACAATGCTTTTCACTGTCTCTTGGTACATGTGAGAACAATGAATCAGAAAATCGATCAAGCCTTTTAGGAGATAGAGTCATGGGTTTGGAATATACAGTTAAGTCACTCATCTTTTAGAATGGACTTGTTGCTTTCAGTTCTTTCATATTTAAGTCACAGAACTTTTTTAAAGTTACGTTCTCAAGTGAACTTTAACAATTGGTGTCATTGTTGGCCCAGATAATGCGTTGAAGGTGTGAGGTGCCCTTTGTGAGACTCTGTGCCACAATGTTTAGACTGTTTCTAATCTAAAAATACAGATTTATGGATTTATGCAGTTTTTAAGCAAAATAAAATGTAATTCTGCAAGTACAAATTCACCCCACAAACTTGTGTGTCTGCATGTGGGTGGGTGTGTGTGTGTGCGGGTGGGGGGTGGTGGATTTGAGTGTCAGAGTGTGAGGGTGTATAAGGCTGTGACAGGATCTGTGTGTGTGTGAGAGAGAGAGAGAGAGAGAGAGAGAGAGAGAGAGAGAGAGAGCACTTGTGTATAAAACAGAGTCTGTGTCTGAAAGTTCAAGTACAATACTTTTACTGGCTTCCCTCTTTTCACTCTGATTGACACTTCAAATAACTCTAATAAATTAGTCAGACACCATTTCCCTTTCATAAAGCCATGTTGACTCTTGCTTGATTAGATATGATTTTCTAAATATTCTGCCAGTACGTCCTTTACCATTGATTCCAGTACTTTTGCGACAATCAACATTCGGCTCACTGGCCTGTAGTTACCTGCTTTTTGCCTTCCTCCCTTTTTGAGTAGGGTTGTCACATTGGTAGTTTTCTAATTATGTGGTACTTCTGCAGAATTCAAGGACTTTCTGGAAAATTGTAACCAATACATCACTGTAGCTATGTCTTTTAGGATCTTAAGATACAAACCATCAGTGCCAGGAGAGCTTTCTGCTTTTAACTTTATTAGTTTGTCTAATAATACTTCTCTAGTCATTGTGATAATACTTAATTTTTAAAAATTTGTTCATGGGATGAGGGCATCACTGGCTAAGCACTTATTGCCAATGCCTAATTGCCCAGAGGGCAGCTAAGGGTTAACCATATTACTGTGGTTCTGGAATCACATGTAGGCCAGACCAGGTAAGGATGGCAGATTCCTTCCCAAAAGGACATTAATGAACCAGATGGGTTTTTTCAACAATCGACAGTGGATTCCTGGTTATCACAATTTCACCTGTCATCCATGGTTCCCTAACCTTGTCATTTCGATCCCTCATTTTCACAGGAACATATCTCTCCTGCACTCTAACCAACCTCTCTTTAAAAGCCTCCCACATATCAAACGAGGATTTACTTCAAACAGCTGCTCCTAATCTACATTCCCAGCTCCTGCCGAATTTTAGTACTGTTGGCCTTCCCCAATTTAACACTCTTCTGTTTAGGACCACTCTCGTCTTTGTCAATGAGTATTCTAAAACTTATGGGATTGTGATCACTATTCCCAAAATAATCCTCTTCTGAAACATCAGCCACTGGCCTGGTTCATTTCCTAACACCAGGTCCAGTATGGCCCCTTCCCGAGTTGGACTATTTACATACTGCTCCAGAAAACCCTCCTGGATGCTCCTTAAAAATTCTGCAACATACAGATCTCTAACACCAAGTGAATCCCTGTCAATGTTTGGAAACTTAAAATCTCCTGTCACCACCACCCTGTTGCTGCTGCATCTTTTCATGATCTGTTGACATTTGCACCTCTATCTCACATTCACTGTTGGGAGGCCTGTAGTACAGCCCCAACATTGTTAACGCACCCTTTCTATTTCTGAGCTTTGCCCATGTTGTCTCACTGCTCAAGTGTTCTGTAGTGTCCTCCTTCAGCACAGCTGTGATATTTTCTTTGACCAGTATGCAAATCGTCCACTTTTTTTACCTCCCACTCTATCCTGCCTGAAGCATCGATATCCTGGGATATTTGCTTGCCATCATGCCCTTCCCTCAACTAAGTCTCACTAATAGCAATAATGTCATACTCCCAGGTATTAATTCACCTTAGTTCATCCCTAAGTTCATCCACCTTATCTACTATACTACTTGCATTAAAACAAATGCACCTCAGGCCATCAGTCCCTTTGCGTTCATCAGCTGCTCCCTGTCTCCTCTTCCTCTTAGTCACGCTGACTTCATTATCTAGTTCCTTACAGGCTTTAATTACTGCTTCCTTCCTGTCCTCTAAACTCATTTGGTTCCCAACTCCCTGCCACATTAGTTTAAACCACCCCACCAACAGCGTTAGCAAAAGTGCCCCCAAGAGCATTGGTTGCAGTCCAGCCCAAGTGGAGATCGTCCAATTTGTAATAGTCCCACCTCCCCCAGAACCAGTCCCAGTGTCCCAAGAATCTGAACCCCTCCCTCCTGCACCATGTCTCAAGCCAAGCATTCATCCTGTTTATTCTATCATTTCTACTCTGACTAGCATGTGGCATTGGTAGCAATCCTGAGATTACTATCTCTGAGGTTCTACTTTTTAACTTGCCTCCTAACTCCCTAAAGTCTGCTTGTAGGGTCTCATCCTGTTTTTTTACCTATAACGTTTGTACCAATATGCACCATGACAACTGGCTGTTCATCCTCCCCTTTGAGAATGTTTTGCAGTTGATCCGAGATATCCCTGACCCATTCGGGGAGTCTCGTTTTCGACCACAGAACCGCCCTTCTATTCCCCTGACAATTGAATCTCCTATGACTATATACTGGATTAGTGGTGCTGGAAGAGCACAGCAGTTCAGACAGCATCCAACGAGCAGTGAAATGGACGTTTCGGGCAAAAGCCCTTCATCAGGAATAAAGGCAGTGAGCCTGAAGCGTGGAGAGATAAACTAGAGGAGGGTGGGGGTGGGGAGAGAGTAGCATAGAGTACAATGGGTGAGTGGGGGAGGAGATGAAGGTGATAGGTCAAGGAGGAGAGGGTGGAGTGGATAGGCGGAAAAGAAGATAGGCAGGTCGGACAAGTCAAGGAGACAGTTACTGAGCTGGAAGTTTGAAACTAGGATGAGGTGGGGGAAGGGGAAATGAGGAAGCTGTTGAAGTCCACATTGATGCCCTGGGGTTGAAGTGTTCCGAGGCAGAAGATGAGACGTTCTTCCTCCAGGCGTCTGGTGGTGAGGGAGCGGCAGTGAAGGAGGCCCAGGACCTCCATGTCCTCGGCAGAGTGGGAGGGGGAGTTGAAATGTTGGGCCACGGGACGGTGTGGTTGATTGGTGCGGGTGTCTCGGAGATGTTCCCTAAAGCGCTCTGCTAGGAGGCGCCCAGTCTCCCCAATGTAGAGGAGACCACATCGGGAGCAACGGATACAATAAATGATATTAGTGGATGTGCAGGTGAAACTTTGATGGATGTGAAAGGCTCCTTTAGGGCCTTGGATAGAGGTGAAGGAGGAGGTGTGGGCACAGGTTTTACAGTTCCTGCGGTGGCAGGGGAAAGTGCCAGAATGGGAGGGTGGGACTATAGCCCTTCCACTCTTTTTCCCACCCGTCTGAACCTGGCTACTCTTATTTATTTGGCTGAACTGGTTCTCACCCTCTATGATTTCTCCTTTGAATCCTCCCACTTACTCCAGATGAAACAGATAGCCATGGGCACCTGCATGGGCCCCAGCTATGCCTGTCTCTTTGTTGACTACGTGGAACAGTCCATCTTCCGCAGTTATACCAACACCACTGGCTGTTTATCCGCTTTTCCTCCGCTGCATCGATGACTGCATTGGTGCCATTCCGTGCTCCCACGAGGAGGTTGAACAGTTCATCAACTTCACAAACACATTCCACCCCATCCTTAAATTCACCTGGACTGTCTCTGACACCTCTCTTCCCTCCTGGACCCCTCCATCTCCATCAATGGTGACCGACTCAACATTGACGTTTTCTACAAACCCACTGACTCCCACTGCTCTCTGGATTACACCTCTTCCCACCCTGCCTCCTGCAAAAATGCCAACCCTTATTCCCAATTCCTCCGCCTCTGCTGCATCAGCTCCCAGGAGGACCAGTTCCACCACAGAACAGAGTAGATGGCCTCCTTTTTCAAAGACCACAATTTCCCCTCCCATGTGGTTGATGACGCCCTCCAATGCATCTCATGCACTTTCTTGCACCTCCGCCCTCGAGCCCTACCCCTCCAACTGCAACAAGGACAGAACCCCCACCCCCCGCTCCTCACCTTCCACCCCACCAACCTCCATATACATCACTTCATCCTCACCATTTCCGTCGCCCACAAACTGGTCCCACCACCAGAGATATATTTCCCTCCTGATCTCTATCAGCTTTCTGTAAAGGCCGTTTCCTCCATCACTACCTGGTCAGGTCCACGCCCTCCCCTCCCAGTACCTTCCCCTGCCAACACAGGAATTGAAAAACCTGTGCTCACACCTCCCCCCTCGCCTCTGGCCAGGGCCCCAAAGGAGCCTTCCACATCCATCAAAGTTTCACCTGCACTTACACACATCATTTGCTGTATCGTTGCTCCCGATACAGTCTTCTCTACATTGGAGACCGGACGCCTATTCGCACAGCGCTTCAGAGAATGTCTGCAGGATACCTGCACCAAACAACCACACCACCCCATGGCTGAATACTTCAACTCCCCCTCCCGTTCTGCCGAGGAATGCAGGTCCTGGGCATCCTCCCTTACCACCCGATGCCTCATGTTCTGTCGCGGGACCCTAAAACCCCATGGCATCAATGCTGACTTCACCAATTTCCTAATTTCCCCTTCTCCCACCTTACCACATTCCAGCTCAGCACTGTCCTCATGACCTTTCCCACCTGTCCATCTTCCTTCCCACTTCCCGGCACCACACTCCCTGCCAACCTATACCTTTACTCCCACTTCCATCCACCTATTGCACACTCAACTACCTTCCCTCGCCCCCCCCTAGCCCCACCCCATCCCATTCATCTCTCCATCTTGGAGGTTCACAGCCTCATTCCTGATGAAGGACTTTTGCCCGAAACATTGATTCTGCTGCTTCTCGAATGCTGCCTGACCTGCTGTGCTTTTCCAGCACCACACTCTTGACTCTAATCTCCAGAATCTGCAGTCCTCACTTTCACCACATTGATCAAGTAAACTAGCCCTCATGCAATCTATGAATTCGGTGTCATAGCTCTCCTTTCCAATTTGATGAACTCTGGCATGGTGGCTCACAGCGCCAGGGTCCTGGGTTCAATTCCAGCCTCGGGCAACTGTCTGTGTGGAGTTTGCACATTCTCCCCGTGTCTGCCTGGTTTTCCTTTGCGTACTCCAGTTTCCTCCCACAATCCTTAGATATGCAGGTTAAGTGAATTGGCCATGCTAAATTGCCCATAGTGTTCAGTGATGTGTAGGTTAGGTGCATTAGTCAGGGGTAAATGTAGGATGGTAGAGTAGGGGAATGGGCCTGGGTGAGTTTCTCTGCGGAGGATCTGTGTGGAGTTGTGGGGCCAAAGGGCCTTTTGCACACTGTAGGGATTCTATAAAATGTGAGGATTTAAGTTATCCATAATTATTACTCACTTCTGCATTGGTTGTTGGCCTGTTCGCTGAGCTGGGTGGGTTTGTTGGCAGACGTTTAATTCCCCTTCTAGGTGACATCATTAGTGCTGTGTTGTCTCCTGTGAAACGCTGCTGTACTGTTCTGCTTTGAATTGATGTGATTCTGTTTGAGCTGTTTCAGGTTGGTGCCTATTCCTGTTTTCCATTGCAGCGGATTGTACATTGGGTCCAGGTCAATATGTTTGTTGATGCAGTCAGAGGATGAATACCATGCTTCCAGGAAATCTCTTGCTCTACTTTGTTTAGCCTTTCCTGGTATCATTGTGTAGTCCCAGTCAAACTCATAGAGTCACAGAGATGTACAGCATGGAAACTGACCCTTCGATTCAACCCATCCATGCCGACCAGGTATCCCAACCCAATCTAGTCCCACCTGCCAGCACCTGGCTCATATCCCTCCAAACCCTTCCTATTCATATACCCATCCAAATGCCAATCAAATGTTGCAATTTTACCAGCCTCCACCACTTCCTCTGGCAGCTCATTCCACACTCGTACCACCCTCTGTGTGGAGAAGTTGTCCCTTAGGTCTCTTTTATATCTTTCCCCTCTCACCCTAAACCTATTCCCTCTAGTTCTGGACTCCCTGACCCCAGGGAAAAGACTTTGTTTATTCACCCAATCCATGCCCCTCATAATTTTGTAAACCTTTATAAGATCACCCCTCAGCCTCCGACATTCCAGGGAAAACAGCCCCAGCCTGTTCAGCCTCTCCCTGTAGCTCAAATCCTCCAACCCTGGCACCATCCTTGTAAATCTTTTCTGAACCCTTTCGAGTTTCACAACATCTTTCCTATAGGAATGAGACCAGAATTGCACGCAACATTCCAACAGTGGCCTAACCAATGTCCTGTACAGCTGCAACATGACCTCCCAACCCCTATACTCAATACACTGACCAATAAAAGAAAGCATACCAAACACCTTCTTCACTATCCTAGCTAGCTGCGAGTCCAGTTTCAAGGAGCTATGAACCTGCACTCCAAGGTCTCTTTGTTCAGCAACACTCCCGAGGACCTTACCATTAAGTGTATAAGTCCTGCTAAGATTTGCTTTCCCAAAATGCAGCACTTTGCATTTATCTGAATTAAATTCCATCTACCACTTCTCAGCCCATTGGCCCATCTGATCAAGATCCTGTTGTAACCTGAGGTAGTCCTCTTCACTGTCCATGACACCTCCAGTGTTGGTGTCCTCTGCAAACTTAGTAACTGTACCTCTTATGCTCGCATCCAAATCATTTATGTAAATGACAAAAAGTAGTGGACCCAGCACCGATCCTTGTGGCACTCCACTGGTCACAGGCTTCCAGTCTGAAAAACAACTCTCCACCACCACCCTCTGTCTTCGACCTTTGAGCCAATTCTTTATCCAGTTGGCTAGTTCTCCCTGTATTTTGAGAGATCTAACCTTGTTAATCAGTCTCCCATGGGGAATCTTGTTGAATGCCTTACTGAAGTCCATGTAGATCACATCTACAACTCTGCCCTCATCAATCCTCGTTCTTGTTGTTTGTGTGTATGGATACCAGGGAGAGCTGGTTGTGCTGCTAGTTGGTGTTCATAGTCTGCAAGGTAAAAACAATGACTGCAGATGCTGAAAATCAAATACTGGATTAGTGGTGCTGGAAGAGCACAGCAGTTCAGGCAGCATCCAAGGAGCAGCGAAATCAACGTTTCGGGCAAAAGCCCTTCATCAGGAATAAAGGCAGAGAGCCTGAAGCATGGAGAGATAAGCATAGTCTGCAGGCAGTCAATCCATGTGAAGTTATAAATTCCTACTAAGGAAGCAGAACCAGTCTGACTCAACGTTAGAATATGCACAGACTCTAACCTTACACCTTTAATACATTGTCTGAGCTGAGATGTAACCTTTTTTTTATAAAACTTTATGCTATAGAACATTACAGCACAGTACAGGCCCTTTGGCACTCGATGTTGCGTCGACCTGTGGAACCAATCTGAAGCCCATCTAACTTGCACTATTCCATTTTCATCCATATTTTGATCCAAAGACCATTTCAATGCCTTTAAAGTTGGCGAGTCTACTACTGTTGCAGGCAGTGCGTTCCATGCCCCTACTACTCTGAGTAAAAAATACCACCTCCGATATCTATCACCCCTCAATGTAAAGCTGTGCCACCTTGTGGTAGCCATCACCATCTGAGGAAAAAGCCTCTCACAGTCCACCCTGTCTAACCCTCTGATTATCTTATATGTCTCAATTAAGTCACCTCTCAAACCACCTCTCTCCAATGAAAACAGTCTCAAGTTCCTCAGTCTTTCCTTGTAAGACCTTCCTTTCATACCAGGCAACATCCTGGTAAATCTCCTCTGAACCCTTTCCACATGCTTCCTATAAGGCGGTGACCAGAACTGTAGGCAGTACTCTCAATGGGGCCGCACCAGAGAGGAGTTCTGGGTTTACATCTTAGTGAATCGAAACCTACAACCCATTCTAAAAGATAAAAGACTTAACAGCAATCTAGATTTATTCACTATATCATTTCAGTTATAGAGTCATAGAGATGTACAGCATGGAAACACACCCTTCAGTCCAACTCGTCCATGCCGACCAGATATCCTAACCTAATCTCGTTCCATTTGCCAGCATTTGGCCCATGTCCTTCTAAACCCTTCCTATTCAGATACCCATCCAGATGCCTTTTAAATGTTGTAATTGTACCGGCCTCCACTACTTCCTCTGGCAGCTCATTCCATACATGCACCATCCTCTGCGTGAAAAACTTGCCCCTTGGGTCTCTTTTTATATCTTTCCCCTCACACCCTAAACCTATGCCCTCTAGTTCTGGACTCCCCCACCCCAAGGAAAAGACCTTGTCTATTTACCCTATCCATGCTCCTCATGATTTTAGAAATCTCCATAAGGTCACACCTCAGTGTCATTTGCTCCAGGGATAATAGTCCCAGCATATTCAGCCCCTCCAACCTCCTATCTTCCCACCATGGCAACATCTTTGTAAATATTTTGGTGAACCCTTTCAGGTTTCACGACATCCCTCTGATAGGAAGGAGACCAGAATTGCACACGATATTCCAAAAGTGGCCTAACTATTGTCCTGTACAGCTGCAACTATGAACCTGCACTCCAAGGTCTCTGTTCAGGAACACTCCCCCGGACCTTACCATTAAGTGTACAAGTGCTACTCTGATTTGCATTTCCAAAGTGCAGCATTTATCTAAATTAAATTCCATCTGCCACTCCTCAGCCCATTGGCCCATCTGATCAAGGTTCTATTGTAATCTGAGGTAGCCTTCTTCAGTGTTCACTTAAGGTGCAGTTTTGATGTCATCTGCAAACTTAGTAATTATACCTCCTATGTTCACATCCAAATCATTTAAAAACTGACGAAAAGTAGTGGACCCAGCACTGATCCTTGTGCCACACTACTGGTCACAGGCCTCCAGCCTGAAAAACAACCCTCCACCACCACCCTCTGTCTTCTACCTTTGAGCCAGTTCTGTATCCAAATGGCTAGTTCTCCCTATATTCCACGGGATCCAGCCTTGCTAACCAGTCTCCCATGAGGAACCTTTGTGAATGCCCTACTGACGTCCAGATAGATCATATCTACTGCTCTGCCAACATCAATCCTCTTTGTTACTACTTCAGAAAACAATCAAGTTCATGAGACATGATTTACCATGCACAAAATAATGCTGACTATCCCTAAGAAGGCAAAAGTGAAGACTGCAGATGCTGGAAATCAGAGTCTAGATTAGAATGGTGTTGGAAAAGCACAGCAGGTCAGGCAGCATCCGAGGAGCAGGAAAATCGTTTTTTCAGGAATGGAGGCAGGAAGCCTCCAGGGTGGAGAGATTAATGGGAGAGAGGTGGGGCTGGGGTGAAGGTAGCAAAGAGTACAATAGGTGAATGGGGGTGGGGTTGGAGGTGATAGGTCAGAGAGGAGAGTGGAGGAAGGTAGCAAAGAGTACTCTCTGACCTATCACCTCCAACCCTACCCCCATTCACCTATTGTTTTCTTTGCTACCTTCTCCCCATCCCCATCCCCATCCCTTTCCCATTTATCTCTCCACCCTGGGGCTCCCTGCCTCCATTTCTGATGAAGGGCTTCTGCCCGAAACATCGATTTTCCTGCTCCTCTGATGTTGCCTGACCTGCTGTGCTTTTCCAGCACCACTCTAATCTAAACACTGCAGAGCTCACTTCTGCCTATCCCTAAGCAGCCGTTGCCTTTCCAAATACATGTAAATCCTGTCCCTCAGTATTCCCTCCAACAACTTGCCCACCACTGATGTCAGGCTCACTGGCTTTTCCTTACCACCTTTCTTAAATAGTGGCACCACATTAGCCAACCTCTAGTCTTCTGGTACCTCACCTGTGACTATCAATGACACAAATATCTCAGCAAAAGGCCCAGCAATCACTTCTCTCGCTTCCCACAAAGTTCTAGGGTACACCTGATCAGGTCCTAGGGTTTATCCACTATTATGTGTTTCAAGACCTCCATCACCATGTGCTCAGTAATATGGATGTTTTTCAAGATGTCACCATCTATTTCTCCACATTCTGTGTTTTGCATGTCCTTCTCCTAAATACTGATGCAAAATACTCATTTAGTATCTCCTGTGGCTCCACACAAAGGCCACCTTGCTGATCTTTGAGGGACCCTATTCTCTCCCTAGTTATCCTTTTGTCCTTAATGTATTTGTAAAAACCCTTTGGATTCTCCTTAACCCTATTTGTCAAAGCTATCCCATGTCCCCTTTTTGCCCTCCTGATTTCCCTCTTAAGTATACTCCAACTGCCTTTATACTCTTCTAAGGATTCACTTGATCTATCCTATCTATACCTGACATATGCTTCCTTCTTTTCTTAACCAAACCCTCAATTTCTCTAGTTATCCAGTATTCCCTGTGCCTTCCAGCCTTACCTTTCACCTTAACAGGAATGTACTGTCTCTGGACTCTCCGTATCTCGTTTTTGAAGACCTCCCTTTTTCCGTGAACATCTGCCCCCAATCAGCTTTTGAAAGTTCTTGCCTAATACTGGCAAAATTGGCCTTCCTCCAATTTAGAACTTCAACTTGTAGGTCCAATCTATCCTTTTCCATCACTATTTTAAGCTAATAGAACTTTGGTCGCTGGCCCCCAAGTGCTCCCCCACTGGCACCTCAGTCACCTGCCCTGCATTATTTCCCAAGAGAAGGTCAGGTTTTGCGCCTTCTCTCGTGGAAACATCCACATCCTGAATCTGAAGACTTTCTTGTACAAGCTTAACAAATACCTCTCCATTTAAACTGTTAACATTATGGCAGTCCCAGTCTCTGTTTGGAAAGTTTAAATCCCCTACCTTACCCTCCCTATTATTCTTACAGATAACTGAAATCCTTTCAAATTTGTTTCTTAATTTCCTGCTGACAATTAAGGGGGTCCATAATACATGGCAAAAGTGAGGACTGCAGATGTTGGAAATCAGAGTCTAGATTAGAGAGGTGCTGGAAAAGCACAGCAGGTCAGGCAGCATCCGAGGAGCAGGAAAATCGACGTTTCGGGCGAAAGCTCTTCATAATACAATTCTGATAAGGTGATCATCTCTTTCTTATTTTTCGGTTCCATCCAAATAGCTTCGCTGGATGTATTCCCAATAATATCCTCCCTCAGTATAGCTGTAATGTTATCCCTTATCAAAAATACCACTCCCCCCTCCTCCCTTCTCCCCATTTGTATCCTTTTTGTAGCATTTGTAACCTGGAACATTAAGCTGCCAGTCCTGTCTGTACCTGAGCAACATTTCTGCAATTGCTCTGATATCCCAGTTGCATGTTCCTAACCATGCCCCGAGTTCATCTGCCTTCCCTGTTAGGCCTCTTGCATTCAAATAAATGCAGTTTAATTTATCCATCCTACCTTGTTCTCTGCTTTGTTCCTTCCTGCCCTTTAATGTTGGACACGCTCCCTTTCCCAACTGTAGCAGTCTCAGATTGATCTATTTCCTTGGGTCCTACCCCAACCCCCTTGGGTCCTACACACACCTTTAAATTCTCCCCAGTAGCTTTAGCAAATCTCCCTGCCATATAATTAGTCCCCTTCCTATTCAAGTGCAATCCGTCCATCTTGTACAGGTAACTTCTACCCCACAAGAGATTCCAATAATCCAAAAATGTGCACCTTCTCCCCTGCACCAGCTCCTCAGCCACACATTCACCTGCTCTATCCTCCTATTCCTGCCCTCATTAGCTCGTAGCACTGGGAGTAATCTAGATATTACTACCACCAAGGACCTCCTTTTTAAATTCCTGCCTAATTTTCTATACTTTCCCTTCAGAATCTCATTCTTTTCCCTTCCTATGTTATTGGTTCCAGTGTATACAATGAACTCCTGCTGGTCCTTCCTCCTTTTGAGAACATCCTGCCCTCTGTCTATGATATCCTTGATCCTGGCAATATGGCGGCAACGCAGCATTCTGATTCTTCACTACTGGCCGCAGAGATGTCTGTGCCTCGAACTTCATAGTTCCCTATCACAATTGATTGCTTGGAATCTGATGTACCCCTCATTACATTACAGCCAGTTACATTCCCCTACATTTTCCAGAACAGCATACTTGTTTGAAATGGAGATAGCTACAAAAGACTCCTGCACTCCTTGCCTATCCCTCCTAGCTTTCCTGGAGTCAGCTCATCTCCCTGACTGTATATGTGGCTTTCTTCCTATAACTGCCAACAATTACACTCTTATAAATTCCTCTTTGCCCCTAACTGTCGCTCTAACTGATCCATGTGATCTGATAGGATTAGCAACCAAAGACATTTCCTGTAGACCTAATCATCAGTAACATGGAAACTCTCCCTAAACTCCCACATCTGACGGGAAGAGCATATCACTCTACTATCTGCCATCTTTGCTTCTTCACAATCTAGACCCAGAAAATACCACCTCTTTTTCCTCTTAAAAAAATAGTGCTCCAGGTTAACTTAGGACAAGTGGTTTATATTCTTAAAATTTAATCAAGAGACAGATTTCAAGAAAATATATAATCAAGAAAGAACCCACTCTACTTTCTACTGCAGACTTATAGCAAAGTTACTATGATCTTGTGCTTTAAATTCTCTGCCTTATGATTGTGCCTCACTAGCCACCTGATGAAGGAGCAGAACTCTGAAAGGTAGTACTTCCAAATAAACCTGTCGGACTGTAGTCTGGTGATGTGTGATTTTTATCAAGATCCTGGTATTCATCCTCAAACTCCATCGACAAACACATTGACCTGGACCCGATATATAAACCGCTGCAGTGGAAAACTGGAACCTGCACCAACCAGAAATAGCTTGAACAGAACCACATAAATTCCAAGTGGAACACTACAGCACAGCTTCTCAGGAGTCAGTGCAGCACTGATGATGTCACTTAGAAAGGAGACAAAATGTCTGCCAACAAACCTACCATCTCGGTGAATACACCAACAACAAATCCAATTGGCTCCCAAGCTACAGATCTTCACAAAAACATTAATTGTTCAGTTCTTTTTACATACTTGTATTATTTGTTGTAGATTTATAGTCTTTCCTACATGTTTTCTTTCCTTTGCTGTTTTTTCACTTTTGCCCAAATGGACTCTACATTATCTGAGTCTAGATCATCTCTCTTGACTGTACTCAAGTTCATCTCTTATCAACAGTGCTATCCCACCACCCTTTCTATCCTTCCTGTGAGACTAAGAGGTCAAATATCTCTGAATGTTAAGTACCCAGTTTTGATCTCAATGTAACCATGTTTCTGCAATGATTATGAGATCATTTTCATTTACCTCAAATCATGCCATTCATTTCATCTACCTTACTACAAATATTTCATGCATTAATATACATTCATAATCTATTCTCCTGAAAGGAAAACAGAGTCAATATCTTCAATCTGTCTTCGTAATTTAATTTTCTCATTCCTAAAGTCATTCTTGTGCATCTCTTTTACATTCTGGCTGATACTTTTGCATCTTATTGATGTCTGCAGGCGTACTTGCTGAATATCAGTTGAAATGAAAGGGATATGAAGGTGGAGGAATGGGCAAAAAGAGTGGCATATTGAATTCAGTATCAGTAAATGGTATATGGTACATTTTGGGTTTGAAAAAACAATCCTGAAAGGGCTTAATGATGTGGGACACAAAGGTAGATTGGAGGTTTTGGGTTCACAGAATGCAGAACCTCCGGGGGAAAGGGCCATTCCGTATAAAATCTAGAATCAAACTTTGCAAGAGAGCTAGATTGTAATGATAAGCAAATTTGTATCAATTAAAATTTATTGTCAACTGTGTGAGATCAAGAACCTGTCAACTCCAGTAACATTAAAGACAAAAAGCAGTTCTACTCTTGTCTCAGTCCTCAGTCATGCTACAACAGGGTAACAGAATAGGTGTGGCTAGATTACATAGGCTTCTTTGTAATTCGCAACACCACCCTATACTTGTTGGCAGGAATCAGCACATGCACGTCTGCTCACTTAGCACTCGATCTGATTGATGAGTAAGCTGGTGGGTACACCTGAAACATCTGACCCTTTGAGACTCATGGCTTAATAATTGATTGTGTGGGTGGGATTTTCTTTTTGGTTTTGTTAAAATAAAAGTTTTGGACATGAAACTGAAGTTAGCAGCTTTGAGTGGGAGAAAGTCAAATTGTTAATTTATCATAATTTCTTCTGGACAAGAGTCGGTAAGGTGGTTAAAAATTTTTATAGTTAAGTCAGAGTTTTATAGCGCAGATACAAAGAATCTGCATCCACTTGGGATAGCAAGTCTAGGAACTATAGTATGACAGTGAATAGGTTCAGTAAGGAGTTGAAGAGGTGAGTTAGAATGTGAAACTCACTACAACAATGAATCAAATTATATAGATATATACTGTTAAAAATATAGATGCATTTCGGCAAAACTAGTTACTACTTTAGAATAGAAGGAGCTGATTGAGTGAGATAAAGTAGGGTGGGAATGAGCTCCTGTGAAGCACAAACACCAGCTTCAATCAGACTGACCCAAAGATAGAACATAGCTTCTGTGTCATTTTAAATGTTATTAGTGCTGTGGACAGTAGTTTGCTTCATGCTATGGAACGGATGTTGAAGCAATGGAGTGGGTACTGCATAAATTATGTCTCGAGTGAGGAAATACAACCATGAAAAAATACGTGAAAATTTGGGGCAGTTTGGATTAGACCAGAGGACACTACAGTATAATTATTCAAGGTTGTTGATGAGGTGAGAGAAGATAAATGATGGCAGTATATCTGATGAATATAAGGATTTCTGTAAAAGGTTTAGTTAAAAGCATTTCTAGCAAATTATATTTATATTTATACTGCCCCTTTGATCCTATGAACTTCAAAGTTAGCTAAGGGATAGAAAATAAAGTTCAGCTGGTATATGAAATTCAATGTAAGAAAAGTGTGAAGTAATAGTTTGTTAGGAAAGACCCATTTTAAAATCAGAATTCAGAATGTCCTTTATTGTCACGTGTAGTCCAGTGAAAAGTTTTTACAATGGCTGCCTCCAGTGGCACCGTCTGAGGTACAAGTACCTTGGTACAAATGTTGGATACAAAAGGAAAGCTAGCATTACTTACAATGTCTGAAAAATAAGGTACAAATAAGATAGTTACAACAGAGTTAAAGGATTTAGATGACTGGTCAAGAGTTTCAGATAGCAGCTCAGCAAGTGATCTGACTGTCCGTGCCAGGCACAAGTCCAACAATGTCCAGCTCCTCTCTAGTCTCCAGTCCGCTCCTCAGTGGCACTCAGCTGCAACAATGTAAGTTGCACTGCATCGGGATTTGCATCCCTCTTGCTGCACCAGGACTCCGGTATACCCTTGCACCGCTCTGGCACTGCTGATAAGAGAAAAAAAATAGAAAAGAAACAAAATGAACAGGTTGAGCAGAGGACCTCCGGTTGAACTGACCTACTTTTCTGCCATCTTGCCGGAAGTAAATGGTACAATTTTATAATTTTGTATTTTTTAAAAATTATCGTTAACTTGTATTCAAGCAATGTAAAACTATTTGATAACTTTCTTTGCTGAAAAGCTCCATTAAGTAGAGTTTTGAGAAATTTGTCAGTCATGGCTCAGCTAGTAGCTCTCCTGAAACCAATCAACTTGAGCATATAAGGTCAGACTGACACTTTGTGGAATGCTCCCTCAATGCTGCACTTATCAGCGATACTCTCCTCTGGATGAAAAATTAAATTGAGATCCTGTCAGTCCCCAACCAGGGAATGGAAACACTTAGAGTCAAAGAGTTGTACAACACAGAAACAGACACTTTGGTGTAACTTGTCCACACTGACCAAATATCCTAAATAAATCTAATCCCATTTGTCAGCATTTGGCCCATATCCCCATCAACCCATCCAGATGCCTTTTAAATGCTGTAATTATACCAGTCTCCATCACTTCTTTTGGTAGCTTGTTGCATATATGCAACATTCTCTGCGTGAAAAAAGTTGACCCTTAGGTCCCTTTTATATCTTTCTCCTCTCACCTTAAACTGATGCCTTCTAGTTTCTGACTGCCCCACCCTGAGAAAAAGACCTTGTCTATGCACCCTATCCATGCCCCTTATGATTTTATAAATCTCTATTAGGTCACCCATTAGTCTCTGACACTTGAGGGAAAACAGCCTCAGCTAATACAGCTTCTCCCTATAGCTCAAACTCTCCAACATCCTGGTGGGCGGCACGGTGGCACAGTGGTTAGCACTGCTGCCTCACAGCGCCAGAGACCCGGGTTCAATTCCCGCCTCAGGCGACTGACTGTGTGGAGTTTGCACGTTCTCCCCGTGTCTGCGTGGGTTTCCTCCGGGTGCTCCGGTTTCCTCCCACATTCCAAAGATGTGCAGGTCAGGTGAATTGGCTATGCTAAATTGTCCGTAGTGTTAGGTAAGGGGCAGATGTAGGGGTATGGGTGGGTTGCGCTTCGGCGGGGCGGTGTGGACTTGTTGGGCCGAAGGGCATGTTTCCACACTGTAAGTAATCTAATCTAATCTAATCTAATCTAAATCTTTTCTGAACCTTTTCAAGTTTCACAACATCCTTTCTATACTAGGGTGACCAGAATTGCATGCAATATTCCAAAAGTAGCCTAACCAATGTCCTGTACGGCTGCTGTATGACCTCCCACATCCTATACTCAATGCACTGACCAGTAAAGTCAAGCATAGCAAATGCAACCTTCACTACCCTATCTACTTTCAACTCCACTTTCAAGGATCTATGAAACTGCACTCCAATGTCTCTTTGTTCAGCAATACTCCTCAGAACATTACCATTAACAGTATAAGTCCTGCCCTGATTTGCCTTTCTAAAATGCAGCACTTCACATTTATCTAAATTAAACTCCATCTGCCATTCTTTAGCCCAGTGGCCCATCTCATCAACATCCTGTTGTGCTCTGAAGTAACCTTTTTCCCAGTCTACTACATCTCCAATTTTGGCGTCATCTGCAAACTTACTAACCATACCTCCTCTGTTCACATCCAAATCTGTCACATTGTTTTGAAGATGGACAAGAGAGTTATTCTTGATGACCTGGCAAATACATATCCCTCAATGAACACCACAAGCATATTATCTGGCCATTATCTGTTGCTGATGAAGGGAGACGTGGGTGTGTGCAAACTAGGCACCATGTTTCCTACAGAATGGGAATAGAGTGGGGAAATGAGAATGGAACTGATTAGATTGCTTTACAGAAAGCCAGCATAAACTGGATAGACTGACTGGCTCCCTCCTCTTTGATTAGACAATTGTAGCTATTATAATTCAGAAGTGCTTCTGTGACGAGCATACTGTGGAAAGTGCAGAGGTCATTTTAAGGCCTGTGGAAAAGCACGACTTTATTGCACTGTTTAAAAATCATGAGGGGTTTAGATAAACTGTTTCTAGTGGCTGAACAGTTAACGACCAGACAACCAAATTCAAAGTGAATGCCAAACCAACCAGAGCTGACATCAGTAGAAACTTCTTAAGCAATGATGGTTGAGATTTGGAATGTATTGTTTGATGGTGCATGGAATGCAAATTCAATCTGATTCTGCAAAGGAAATTGGATACATTCTTAAAGGAGGAAAAACTGCAAGGATATAGGGTAAAAGTAAGGGAGTAGGATTAACCCAACTCACTTGAAGAAGCTGGCACAGGCTAAATAGGCGAAATGGCTATTTTTTATGTTATCTTCTATCACTGTAGACATTATAATTTCTTAAGGTCATTGAATGGATGATAGACAATAAATTTGTTATGTGACAACCTCAGTAGTAGGAGGTTAAACAATGACTGTAGCAAAAATATTGTACATTTCTGTAGCGTAGTGTGGAAAAGTACAGAAGCAGAGAACTGCTGAATAGGAGCACTTTTGCTCTTGTTCACTGTTTCTAATTGTAGACACTGATTCATCAGTGCAATGAGATGCTTCAATCAGCAATTGCAACTTGTGGGCTGGATTTGTGTTTAAAGCTGTCACTATGTGAGAGACTATTTGTTAGGTTTTTCCTGTGTTTACATTCTTGTGAACCTGCTCTTCATCAGGAAATGTTAATGCTGTAATCTTGTCATAAGCTGTCGAGAGAAAGCTCTCGGTGAGAGAAAAATTTCCTTTTTCAGCACCAGTTCCAAAATAGTGTGAAATGGTGCAGTCCTTCCCATTTTCTTGCAGGAAAATGCTCCACTCCATTTCAGTCTCTTGGTGACTTGGGTTTTCAAATGAGCCAAGACGATTTTAGGATGTGCTTAGGATGATTAAAGGATTTAATTGACTAGACAGAGAAAAACTGTTCTGTGGGAGTCCAGACAAATGGGACACAACTGAAAAATTACAGCCACTCTGTTCAATGGTCAATCTATTCTTCACAGTTAAGGTGGTGGTAATCTGGATAGATTTTCTTTTCCTGTGTTAGCTTATTAAGAGAAATAGAACTGCAAGAGGCGAATGAAGGTCAAGTACAGATCAACGATGATATTGTATTGCAGAACAGAAGCAAGGGACTGAAATAGCCTTTTCTTGATCCCGTGTTGCAAAATTGGAGTAAAGTATGGTGACCTTGCCAAATTTTTGCAATTGACATTTGAATACTCAGCTGTACAATTATAAACATTGACCTTTCCAATTTGAGTTTTGTGTGATGGCTATATTTGAGTTAAGTGATGAAATGGTCAGGTGTTTGTGGTTATGGGTCTCTCACTGGTGATGACAGTGATGGGACCAATTTGAGGTGGTGCATTGATGAATTAAGAACTCTCAAATTAGATTTCAAACAAAAAAAAGGTTATAATAGCTTAATTCATAAAAGAGAGTGTCAAAGCTGCTTGTTCAAATAATGATTGTCTAAGTAATGTTGAACGGGTTTTAGGTTGCCAATTACTAAATTATTAGTGAAGGGGGATTTGGAGATTCAAGTTGTGGAACATCTGTAGTTTAACAAATCCTTGCTGCCTGATAAAATATGGCAAATCAACAAGTTAACTTGGGTTTGTCAGAAGATTGCTTCCTATACTAAAGCACTGCAAATCGCGCAATCAACACTTCTTACTCTATTTGATCCAACTGGGATAAGAATATTAACCTGACCTCAGGTCAGGATGATGCGTGGTTGGATATCTTTGCAAATGTTCATTGTAATAACTCTTAATTGCCCTGTGAAGGGGGTCAGGAGAACTGAAATTATGCTGAGGCTTGTGAAATGAACAGTCTTAGTCAAATGAGTTAGTCTTGAACACTGAAGCCTGAACTGTCAAAGCATTTTAACACTCTTTTTTTGTTACGTCGAACTTGCAGCAATAAAGCAGCTGTTTGATCCAGCTGGCCTGCATTCGAGTTTGTGCTCAGTATTAGTATTCTCTCATCCTACTTCATCTTGCTCTAATCAGCATATTCTTCTATTCCTTTCTCTTTCTCATATTTGTTTAGCTTTCCATTAAATGCCTTGTGCTATTTGCCTCAACTACTCAGCATGGTAGAGATTTTCACATTTTAACGGCTCTCTCTGGATTGAGGTTTTCCCTAAATTCCCCTATTCGATTTATTTGTGTATTTTTAATTTTGATGATCTCCACAAGTGGAAGGATCAACTCTGCAACTATCCTTTCAAACCTTTTAATAATTTTAAAGACTTATATGAGGTCATCCCTTGGCCTTCTCTCTTCTCTGCCGGTTCAGTCCATCCTAACAATTATAGAGCATCGAGCCATTCGGCCCAATGAGACCAGACCAAACCGACCCTCTGAAGAGCATCCCATGCAGACTCATCCCCCACCTCTATCTCTGTAACCCTGCATTTCCCATGGCAAATACACCTAACTTATACAACCTTGTAATTTAGCATGGCAAATTCACTAACTTGCACATCAGTGGATTGAGCAAGGATTCAGGAGCACCCAGAGAAAACTCACACAGACATAGGAAGAACGTGCAAACTCCATGCAGACAGTCACCCAAGGATGGAATCACCTGGTGCTGTGAGGCACCAGTGCTAACCACTGAGCCACTGTGTCGCCCTTAATTTTTAATCAACACCTTCAGACATGTTATGATATATCTCTGGAGCAGGTGAGACTTGAACCTGGGTTTCTGGATCAAAGGTAGAGATACTACCATGTGAGTAATATGTTTCATCAGTGATATTGCGATTTGGAGGTCATAGGCCCAAAATTACCTGTTGCTCCCAGATACCGCACCATGACAATATTTTCTGAAAGGTAACTGTGGATACACAATTGTTGAATATTCAAGACCAAGGTTAACTGATATTTGGACATTAAGGAAGTTTAGCAATATTGGGATTTGGCAGGACAGTAAATTTGTGGCAGAAAATAAGTTTGCTGTAGGAAGGATATTATTAAATTGAAGAGGGTTCAGAAAATATTTCCTAGAATATTGTTGGTTTTGAGATACAAAAATATGAAAAAAGTCTGGAGGTTGAACAAAGACCTTATATGGGTTTATAAAATCATGAGGGCATAGATAAGGTGAATAGCAAGGATCTTTTCCCGAAGGTAGTTCAAAACTAGGGGGCATGAGTTAAGTTAGAACGTAGAGCAATACAGGCCCTTCAGGCCCACAATGTTGTGCCAAGCATTTATCTTAATCTAAGATCAAGCTAACCTACACATCCCTCAATTTATTGCTGACTATGTGCTTGTTCAGCTGTTGCTTAAATGTCCCTGTCTCTATTACCACTGCTGGCAGTGCATTCCATGCACCCACCTCTCACTGCATAAAGAACCTACCTCTGACATCTCCCCTATACCTTCCTCCAATCACCTTAAAATTGTAACCCCTTGTGACAGCCATTTCTGCCCTGTGGAAAAGTCTTTGGTGATCTACTCTATTTATGCCTTTCATTACCATTTACATCTCTATCAAGTCACTTTTCTTCATTTTTCTCTCCAGTGTGAGAAGCCCCAGCTCACTCAACCTTTCTTCATAAGACAAGCCCTCCAATCCAGGCAGCATCCTGGGAAATCTCCTCTGTACCCTCTCTAAAATATCTATATCCTTCCTATAATGAGGTGACCAGAACTGGACACCATATTCCAAGTGTTGTCTAACTAGGGTTTTATTGAGCTGCAGCACAACCTCGTGGCTCTTAAACTCAGTCCCCCTATTAATGAAAACCAACACACCATACGCTTCTTAACCACCCTATTAATTTGGATGTATGGATGTGGACCTTCGATCCTAGATTCTTCTGAACTGGAAATAAAGCTAATAACTTTAAAAGTTAATACTGCTTGTCATAAACTCTCCAGTATGAAGATCTTTCCATTAAGTCACAGCGGTCTGCTACCACTGCTTTTTGACAAATTCCTGGATTCAGTGACTGTTCCAGAATGATCTGATTGAAAAAAAACTTTCACAGAAGAAACTTGCACCTATTTGCCTCTATTTTGAAATAATTATGTTAACATTTAGAAATTATACACCTTTCATTACGGGGCTGGTTGTAATATTTCCAACAATGTTGATGACTGGGAGAAAATACAAGATAGACGGAGGAGACAGAGCCTTGAAGAGGAGTGACTGAATCATAAAACTGTACAGCGTGGAAACAAACCCTTCAGTCCAACTTATCCATGCTGATCAGATATCCTTAATAAATCTAGTCGCATTTGCCAGCATTTGGCCCATCTTCCTCTTAACCCTTCCTTTTCATCTGCCCAGATGTCTTTTACATGTTGTAATTGTACCAGCCTTCTCCCCTGCCTCTGGCACCACTCTCTGCATGAGAAAGTTGCCCCTTAGGTTCCTTTTAAATTTTTCCCCTCTCACCTTAAAGTTATGCCCTCTAATTCTGGACTCCCTCACCCTGTGGAAAAGACCTTGTCTATTCAACCTATCCTTGCCCCTCGTAATTTTATAAATCTTCATTTGGTCAGTCTCTGATGCTCCAGAGAAAATAGCTCCAGCCTATTCAACCTCTCTCTATAGCTCAAACTCTCCAACCCTGGGAACATCTTTTCTGAACCCTTGCAAGTTTCACTGCATCTTTCCCGTAGCCAGGAGAACAGAATTGCATGCAATATTTCAAAAGTGGCCGAACCAATGTCCTGTACAGCTGCAGCATGAGTTCCCAACTCCTACACTCAATGCAGTGGCCAATAAAGGCAAGCATACTGATGGCCGCCTTCACTATTCTATCTATCTGGAACTCCATTTTCAAGGATCTATGAACATGCACTCCAAGGTTTCTTTGTTCAGCAACGCTTCCCAGGACCTCATCTGAAGCTAAATGACTGGCAAGAATCTCTCAGCTGAAATTTAAACGGAATACATATTAACTATGATAGTAAAAATTAGAAAGGCAGAATATCTGTTCAGTGGTGCCAGTGTCAAAAGGGACCTGGGTGTCATTGGTATCAGTCATCTAAAGTTACCTGCAGGTCTCGTGTGCTGTTAGGAAAGCAAGTATGTTGGCCTTCATCACGAGAGAATTTAAGTCAATGAGGAAAGATGCATTGCTACAGTTGCATATAGTGCTGTATAGAGCCTTAGTAAGATTTCACCTGGAATATTGTCAACATTTTTGGTCCTCCTATCTGAGGAAGGATAAATCTACCATAAAGGAATTACAATGCAGGCTCAACTAGATTAATTCTGGGATAATGGAATTGTATTGATGGTGCAATTGCCAAAGAAGAGACTGGGTCTGCATTTCCTATGGCGTCAAAGAATGGGAGGTGACCTCATTGAGTCTTGCAACATTCTTACAGGGAATGAAATAGGTAAAATATAATTCACTAGCTGGTGAATCTAAACCAGGGTCATAGTCTCAGCATAATGGCGAGGACATTTAACACTAAGATGAGATGGAATTTTTTTGACTCAAAGGCTGGTGAAACTTTGAAATTTTCTATCTCAAAGGGATCTGGAAGCTCAATCACCAGGCATTTTCAAGAGAGGAATTTGTGGAGATTTGTGGAGCACAGGGACATGAAGGATGTGGCAACACTGTGGTTAAGTTGCATTGAGGTCGATAATTAATCATGATCTAATTGAATGGCAGAGTTGGCTTGATGGACTGAAGGGCCCACTCATCTCCCTATGTTGTACCTTGTCAAAAAAACTTGTTAAAGTCCAGGCATACTATGTTATATTCAGCAAACTTTGTTTTAACTGGCTTCCTTGGTAAACCCACAAATGTTATATCTCAAATACCATGAAGTTTACTGTATTCTTCTGTCCAAATCCTAGTTTTTAAATTTATTTACCTGGGTGTAAAAATGCTTATTCAATAGAAAGGCCACATTTAAATATCAGCAGTTGATTCAATTTTGAGTCAATTTCTCCTTAAGTACCTTGAGTCATAGCGATATCCAAATAGTTGAGAGTGCGATTGAGAAGGCTGTCTGCTGGTAAGTTTTATACTTAGGGCACAGTTGCATTGTTATTGTAGTTACTTATGCTGTAAATAAAATGTAACAGTGATGTGTATACCTCCCTGCATTACTTTCTATTACTTAGTGTGTGTTTTGACGTTGATTATGTAGGCCTCTTGATGATCTTGAATATTTGGTCAATTGGCACATCCTGGTCTCATAGGTGCCAAATAATAAAAAGTTTACTGTCCTATCCTTATTATCCTTGTTTTTTAACCTCAAACCATTCATTCAAACAGACCCTCCCTTTATAAATGACTTTCCTTGACAACCCCTGCCTCTCTAAGTGAACCAGTTGATTAGAGTTATAGAGATGTACAGCATGAAAATAGGCCCTTCAGTCCAACTAGTCTATGCTGACCAGGGATAGCCCAACCCAGTCTCGTCTCACCTGCCAGCACCCGGCCCATACCCCTCTAAACCCTTCCAATTCATATACCCATCCAGATGCCTTTGCAATGTTGCAATTGTTCAAGCCTCCACCAGTTCATCTGGCAGCTCATTCCATACATGTACCACCCTCTGTGTGATTTGACAGAACAGTTTTGAGGGACTGAATGGTTTACTTCTGTTCCTGTGTTTATTGGTGTCCAATCTAAGGGCTTTTTCCTTAGTTTTTGTGCAAAATAAAAAGTCCTATCTGTTGTGGACACCTTAGATGTTTGTTTCCTGGGGCTGTTTCTCAGTGACAAACTCATTACCTTCAAGGTAAGGCTTCAAAGAACATGACCCAGTTTGGCAAGTAAGCAGCAAGGAAATGAAAAAGAATAGAAAATGCTGGAAACATTCAGTACAGTAGATAGCTTCTGTGAGGAAGAAAAATAGAAATAGTGTTTGAAGTCTACCCTTTATTCAAATTGGAAGAAATTTGATATTTAACAGTTTAGAAATAGGATAAAACAGTGAACTCAAAAGAATACAGCAAAAGGGTGATAAGATGAAAAATAAGATAGTTAAATTACAAAAGGGATGATGCAAGGCATTAAAGGATGCAATTGGGACAAGTAGGGAAAAGAAAGACTGCTTCAGAAGAGAAATAAATGATAGCAAAATCATTACCAGCAACCACTGCCCAAGAAATTGGGAACAATGCTTACAATGTGAAGTTAATGCATTCAGAGTTGAGGGTGCAAGCTGTAAGCTGCCATGTTTAAAGGTGATATGATGCTCCTTCACCTTCTGTTGAGCTTCATTAGAATAGGGTAATAGACTGAGGACAGAGAGTTCAGAACAGGAGAGTAGCAGAATTGGCAAGTCTAAGTATTGGAACCATGGAAGATCCACATTTACATTAGTAGTAAAGTTTTACAAATGTTAGTGTGCACACATTGGTTATCCACCTTGAACTCTGTTCTTCCCCTGCATTTGACCCAACAACATGCATTTCTGATGTGCAGGTGACTTTGGATTTCGAAAGATTGTTTGAGTGGTGTGGTGCAGCTTGAAGATAAAAGAGCAGATTGGAGGCTTAATTTTAAGTTTACACCATCCTATTCCTGATCTACAGCTTGTTAGACTTGGAAATCAAATTTGCCACCAAGAAAATGCTTCCATGAAAATTGAGCATTTCTGCATACATAAACTGTGTGTTACAGGCAGATTGAGTTTTAAAAAATATTTACCTCCCGTGTTTGCCGTATTTCTGTCAGTGAGAGATTTGAAAATTTTCTCTTTTTTATAACAGTATCAATGTATTTCTCTCACTCTGTGGGCTCTGACTTTGGAAGGACTGCAGGAACACTTGTAAAGTTTAAAACAGAAGTAAGTTCACATGTTTCATCTCAGATGAGTCATCTAGACTCAATTAGCTTACTCTCTCTCTCTCTCTCTCCCATCGATGCTACCTGACCTGCTTTGATTTCCAGCGTTTTTTTTGTTTTTAGTACAGATTCACAATTGAAAGCTGTCAGGGTGGTGTTGAGAAGAATACATTGCAACACCTGCAAGCTTGCAAACAAACATGGGATGAGATTAGCTTAAAGAATACATATGTTATTCAATTAGAAGCAATTCAAGTAAAAACTAACCGAGGGATACCTGTTTATCAATAATCCTTACCTTTGGATGAAGTCCAAAGAAACCCCCGAGGAATATTGCTAAAATATAACTTCACTGTTTTGACAGAAGAAAGTTTTACTTGCAGAGACCATAAATATAGGTTGTTGGATGCTTTTCAAAAAGGAGAGGCTTTCCTTTTGTAGACTGGAGTTGGGAATTTTGATAATGTCATCTGATCGACAGGAGACACATGACCCTTTTAACTGCCATTTTAAAGTGGTATCATTGAATGGTGCTTGGCTTCCTTATTATGAGTGTCACTTCACCAAGACACTCTTGGAGAAGGAAGCAGTTTGCATTGGGGCAAAGGCTTGCATTACAGATAACTAACTGACTGTGATCTATCCCAGAGGTTGTATGGAAAATCATCAATAAATACTGCAGGACAGCAATAACTTGCAATTTTATTGTGTCAGAGCTTTCTTCTCTCCTTTGGCAACAATTGTCTCTCTTGTAGTTTATATTTCAAAATAATTTAGCATTTCAGTCCTCATCAGAGATATATGGATGTTGATTGTCAGGCTGACATTGACTTCTGAAAGACTTCTGGAAGGCTATTGGTAATTCCAGTCATGTGATTATAGCAGCCACCTTGAGCTATTTACAGTCACTCGTGTGTGTGCACTTTGTAAGTATGTAAAAGACTTACAGAATGCGTGGCCAAAATCTAAGTGCTTGATCTATATCTTGGAGAGGCTTATAGGGTGACTTAATCAAATTGAAGGGTAGAGTAGCCACTAGCATCATGCATATGAGGTGATTGCCTAAAAATACCAAGAATAAGAATACTGAATGCACTGTGGGAGCATTGTAAATGCTGAGGAGGGCAGTATAGAATAGGAAATAGAATAGGACAAATGATGCAGCAGGTCACATTTAGATAACTGTGAGGTGTTGCATTTTGGGAAGGAAAGTCAGGGCAGGACTTGCACACTTAATAATAGGGTCCTGGGGAGTGTTACCAAACTAAGAAACTTTGGGGTGCAAGTTCATAGCTCCTGAGAAGTGGAGTCACCGATAGACAGGATAATGAAGAAGGCATTTGGAATACGATGAAGAAGGCATTTGGAATACGTTTGTCTTTACTGGTTAGTGCAATGAGTATAAGAGTTGGGATGTTATGTTGCAGCTGTACAGGATATTGGTTCATAGAATCCCTACAGTGTGGAAACAGGCCCATCGACCCTCACCCAAACCCATTCCCCTACCCTATTATCCTATTTACTCCTGACTAATGAATCTAACCTAGACATCCTTGAACACTATGAGCAATTTAGCATGGCCAGTTCAACTAATCTGCACATATTTGGATTGTGGGAAGAAACTGGAACATTCGTAGGAAACGCACAGACACTGGGGGAAAGTGCAAACTCCACACAGTAGCATGAGGCTGGAATTGAACCTGGATCCCCGGCACTGAGACAGCAATGTTCATCACTGTGCCGCCCCAAACCTTGGCCACTTTTGGACCGAAGGGTCTGTTTCCATGCTGTATGATTCTAAATACTGTGTTCGATTCCAGTCTCCCTGCAAAAGGAGTAATTATTGTTAAACTTGGAAGGGTTTAGAGAAGATTTACAAAGATATTGCCAGGGTCAGAGTATTTGAACCACAGGAAGAGACCGAAAAGGCTGGGGCCAATTTCCCTGGAGCAGTGGAGATTGAGGGGTGACCTTAGAAGTTTAGAAAATCATGTTTTTTAATTCATTTGTAGTACGTGGGCACCGCTGCCTGGCCAGCATTGATAGCCCATCCCTATTTGCCCTTGAAAGGTGTTAGTGAATTGCCTTTTTTGAATCGCTGCAGTCCTCTTGCTTTGAGTTGACCCACAATGCTGGCAGACAGGGAATTCCAGGATTTTGACCCAATGACAGTGAAGGAACGATGGTATATTTCCAAGTCAGGGTGGTGAATGACTTGGAGGGGAACTTACAGGTGGTGGTGTTCCCAAGTACCTACAGCCCTTGTCCTTCTAGATGGAAGTGGTCGTGGTTTTGGAAGGTGCTGTCTCAAGATCTTTGGTGAAATTCTGCAGTGAATCTTGTAAATAGTATACACTGCTGCTACTGAGCGCAGATGGTGGAGGGATTGAATGTTTGAAGATGTGGTGCCAATCAAGTGGGTTGCTTTGTCCTGGATGGCGTCAAGCTGCTTGTGTTGTTGGAGCTGCACCCATCCAGCAAGTCGGGAGTATTCCATTACACTCCTGATTTGAGCCTTTTATATGGTGGATAGACTTTGGGGTGTCAGGTGGTAAGTTACTTGCTGCAGAATCCCTTGTCTCTGACCTGCTCTTGTAGCCACTATGTTCATGTGGTGAGTCCAGTTGAACTTCTGCTTAATGGTAACTCCACGGATGTTGACAGTGGGGGATTCGGTGATGATAATATCATTGAATGTCAAGGGCCGGTGGTTAGAGTGTCTCTTATTAGTGATCGGCGTTGTCTGGCATTTGTGTAGTGTAAATGTTACTTGCCACTTGTCAACCCAAGCCTGGATAGTGTCCAGATCTTGTTGCATTTGAGCACGAACCGCTTCAGTATCTGAGGAGTCATGAATATCCCCAGTCATCAGTGAATATCCCCACTTGTGACCTTATGACACAGGGCAGGTTGTTGATGAAGCAGCTGAAGATTGTTGGGCCTAGGGCATTACCCTGAGGGACTCCTGCAGAGATGTCCTGGAACTGAGATGACTGACCCTCTATAACCACGACCATCTTCCTTTGTGCCAGGTATGACTCCAACCCACGGAGTGTTTGCCCCTTGATACCAATTGATTCCAGTTTTGCAATGACTTCTTGATGCCACACTCGGTCAAATGCGGCCTTGATGTCATAGGGCTATCACTCTCACTTCACCCTCTGGAATTCAGCTCTTTTGTCCACGTTTGGAACAAGGCTGTAATGAAATCAGGAGCTGATTGACCCTGGCGGAACCCAGACTGGGCGTCACTGAGCAGATGCTGCTTGATAGCCCTGTTGATGACCCCTTCCATTACATTACTGATGATGGAGAGTAGACTGATTGTGCAGTAATTGGCCGAATTGGATTTGTCCTGCTTTTTGTGTACAGCACATACCCAGACAATTTTCCACATTTTTGGGTAGATGCCAGTGTTGTAGATGTATGGAAGAGCTTGGCGAGGGGAGGGGCAAGTTCTGGAGCACATGTCTTCATTACTATTGCTGGACTGTTATCAGGGCCCATTGCCTTTGCAGTATCCAGTGTCTCCAACCATTTCTTGATATTACGTGGAGTGAAGCGAATTGGGTGGAGTCTATCGGTGATGCTGAGAACCACTGGAGGAGCCAGAGATAGATCATCCACTGCGCACTTCTGAAGATTGTTGTGAGTGCATCAACCTTATCCTTTGCACTGATGTGCTGGGCTCCTCCATCATTGAGGGTGGGGATATTTGTGGAGCTTTCTCCTCCATTGAATTGCTTAGTTGTCCATCATCATTCATGACTGAATGTGGCAGAACTGCAGAGCTTAGGTCTGATCTGTTGGTTGTGGGATCGCTTAGCTCTGTCTATTACTTGCTGTTTATGCTGTTTGGCATACAAGTAGACCGGTTTGGTAGCTTCACCAGGTTGACACCTCATTTTTAGGTATGCCTGATGCTACTTCTGGCATGCCAACCTATGCTCTCCATTCAACCAAGGTTGATCCCCAAGCTTGATGGTAATGATTGAGTGGGGATATGCTGGGCCATGAGGTTGCAGATTGTGCTGGAGTACAATTGTACTGCTGTTGATGGACCACTGCGCCTCATGGATGTCCCAGTTTTGAGCTGCTAGAGCAATTTGAAGTCTGTCCCATTCACTATGGTGATAGTGCCACATAGCACGATGGAGGGTATCCCCAATGTGAAGGCGAGACTTTGTCTTCACAAGGACTGTGCGGTGGTTGTTTTTACCGATACTGTCATGAGGGTTGTGGATAGGGTGAATAGCCAAGGTCTTTTCCCCAGGATGTGGAAGTCCAAACTAGTGGGCATAAGTTTGTGAGAGGGGAAAGATAGAAAAAGGACTTGATGGGCATCTTTTTCATTCAGAGGGTGGTGCATGTTTGAAATGACCTGCCAAACGAAATGGTGGAGGCGGGTACAATTACAACATTTTAAAGCCATCCACTTGGTGACTGGGAAGGGCTTTGGAAGGATATGGGCCAAATGCTGGAAAATGGGACTAGATTAATTTAAGAAATCTGGTCAGCATAGACGAGTTGGACTGAAGAGTCTGGATCTGTGTTGTACATCTCTGACTTTGAGGCTGAAATGAAGTTCAGCGTGGAGAAGAGTGAGATGAATGTTTTCTTCGAACAGAGAGCAACAGTATAAAATGAAGGCGAGTATTCTCCAAGGTGTGCAGGAGCAGAGAGAGCTGGGGTACATTAGTGAGTCAAAGGTGTAGGACAGGACAAACAGTTAAAGAATACAATATCTGAGGCTTCATTAATAGGAGCATAGGTGCAAGAACTGGAGGATATGATGAATTTATTTAGGACGCTGGTTGGATATCAACTGGAGTATCATATGCATTTCTGAATACTACACGTCAGGAAAGTTGTGAAGGTATAGGGGACAACGCAGAAGAGGTTTACAAGAGACCTCAGGTTTGAAGTAAGATTGAAGAAAGATATGATTTTCCTTGGGAGCGAAAGCTCAAAGGACACCTAACAGAAGTTTTCAAATTCACGGAGTGTCTGGTCAGAGGAGATGAGGAAAAATGCCTCCTACTCAAGAGGATCAAGAACCAGAGGGCGCAGATTTCAAAGAAACAAGTGCAAGATGAGAAACCTTTCAAGCAGCAGGTGATTAAGATCTGGAATGTAGTTTTTTAAGTGCTGGATGCAGGTTCATTTATGGTTTCAGGGATTGATTTTTAAAATAGAAATGATGGACAAGGTTATAGGGAAACGTTTGGCACTTGGTCAAAATGTCCAGAGCCAGTGCAGATGTAATGGACCAAATGGCCCCCTCCTGCATTGTAACGATTCTGTGATGATCTGAAATGCATTGCCTTCTAGTTGTCTATGGAATGAATCAGAGAATAGGGATGATCAGGTGGTATTTCAAAGGTCTGGCATGGACACAATGAGCTCTCATTCATGGCATATGATTTACAATATTTGCACATCCTCGCTTTCTCCTCTTAAAACATTTGCTATTTGTTCAAAAATGAAATGTCAAAAATATAGGCAGCACTGCTGCCTCTCAACGATGGGGACGCAGTTTCAATTCCAGCCTTGGGTGACTCTGACTGTGTGAAGTTTACATGTTCTCCTCGTGTCTGCATAGGTTTCCTCTGGATGCTCCGGTTTCTTCCCACAGTCAAAAGATGTGCAGGTTAGGTGGATTGGCCATGCTAGATTGTCCATAGTGTTCAGTGATGAGCAGGCTAGGTGGTTTAACCATGGTAAAGATGGGGTGAGGGTCTGAGTGGGATGCTCTTTGGAGGGTTGATGCAGACTCAATCGGCTGATTGGCCACTTTTCCCACTGTAGGAATTCTATGAGTTAAATAACTTGATGGAAAAAAATTCTAATTTGCTGAAGTTATCCAGCAGTTAAAATGTTTTTGACAGTTATGAAAGCATGGTATTGGTAGAAATGTAAGGATTTCCTTCTCTTTGACCACAGGATGTAGACTTGCAGTGTGGTTTGGGTTCTGATACAGCCTTGTCATTGGATTGTCAAATATATTCTTTTTAAACCAACCTGTTAGGATACATTATGTCCTGACCTTCTGGTCCTTAGATAAAAACACTGCCATTGTGCCACTGTTCGGATTTTTTCCCAAGGTTTCACACACAAGATGCAATTCACGCATACCATCTTCTGCAAACAGTGAAAGTTTATTAACGCTTGAAAGTTGAGTCAAAGTGAGGCCCTGAACAAAGAAAACACATTCCCTTTATACAGGTCAGTTGGCCATGCTGACAGATTCTCTGGCCTCTCCCCCATAGTCACATGCCACTAAAGACAACCCCTAGCCTCACAGTCACATGTTACCCCTGGCACAATGGTAGGATGAGATCATCCTTGGAGATAATGCAAATGCTGATGCCCTAACCTTGTGGAATCGTTATGTTGATGATTTCCTGACTCAGTGGTTCTGCAAGACAATGGAAGTGTGATTTGTCCTAACTCCGGGGTGGCCCTGCAAATGAGTTCTGGCCCCTGCTTCTTCCTCCGACAATATAACTGTGATGGACCTCAGCATCAAGGACAATCATGCAACTGAACCTGATTGGCTATGAAAGTATGGAAGAGATTAAATGATAGTTTAACTTGATAAGAGCAGGGAGAGTAGTAGCAAGTGACTGTCTCATTGGAGTGGGAGTTATTCACATTCCTGTCTGACTGTCGTCCTCATCCACTTCCAGAATGTTCACTCCGTGTAGTTTAACCCTTTCATATTGCATTAATGTTCAGAGAGATATTCCCATTTAATCTTTTAACATTACACCACAAGACTCCTTATCCTTGTCAATCGATACTTAACTTGTTGGCCACTGTCTCTGTTTTAACTATTTAATTAATGTGCCAAGTGTTTTTGGTTGTGATATAATGGGTTCCTTTTTGAGAGATGGTAATAACTCATGATTTCAGCTGAGCACGTCAAAAAGTGGAAGCAATCGATTTTGAATTATTGTAACTGAGTTGGAGTTCTCCTAAATGCTTGCAGATGTGGATGGAAATAGGGTTCTTGAACACTGACCTTGAACTATGATACAAGTCTGATTTGTATTGTTTTTGCTGCTTGAGGCATTGCTTCAAGTCTCCCATCATTATACACAGTGGGTGTTATCAAATATCGCTTCTGACGCAACAGGCTTGCAGAAGACGCATTGTACCTTCAACCTAGATCAGTAGATGAATTTTTATTTGTTGTCACTGGCTGCAAAGTTGCAGGATGCATTCTAATTTATTGTGTCTATTCGAACTCTGAAAAGCAACCATTTATATTGTTTCAAATGTAAACTGAGTGTAATGGCAATCTACTGTGCCATTAACATTGTAACAAACATGGGAAGATGGTGATGTAGTGGTAATATCACTGCAGTAGTATTCCAGAGGCCTGCAGCTAATATGGATTCAAATCCCATAAACCATGAGACCATAAGCCATTGGTGCAGAAATTAGGCCTTTCAGCCCATTGAGTTTGCTCCACTATTCAGTCGTGGCTGATAAGTTTCTCAGGGAGGAAGTGAAGACTGCAGATGCTGGAGATCAGAGTCGAGAGTACGATGCTAGAAAAGCGCAGCAGGTCAGACAACATCTGAGGAGCAGGAGAATCGATGTTTCGGGCATAAGCCCTTCAGGATAAGTTTCTCAAATGCATTTTCCTGCTTTCTCCCTGTCGTCCTTGATGCCCTTGATACCCAAGAACCTATTGATCTCTGTCTTAAATATCTCGATGACCTGGTCTCCACAGCTATCTATGGTGATGAATTCCATAGATTCCCCACTCTCTGGCTGAAGAAGTTTCTCCTTATCTCCATTCTAAAAGATCTTCCCTTTACTCGAAGGCTATGCCCTTGGGTCCTAGTCTGTCATACCAGTATAAACATCTTGCCAACTTCTGTTCTCTCTAGGCCATTCAGTATTCTGTAACTTTCAGTTAGATCCCCCCTCATCCTTTTAAACTCCATCGAATATAAACCCAGATTCCTCAAACGTTCCTCATATGTAAACTGTTTCATTCCTGGAACCATTCTTGTGAACCTTCTCTGAACCTGTTCCAGGGCCAGTTCATCCTTCCTGAGATATGGGGCCCAAAACTCTGCACAATACTCAAAATTGTGGTCTGCCCAGAGCCTTATAGGGCCGAAGAGGCACATCCTGCCTTTATATTCCATTCCTTTCAAAATTAATGTCATTGCATTTGCCTTCCTGACTACTGACTCAGCCTGCTAGTTTACCTTGAGAGAATCCTGGACCACAACACTCCAGTCTCTTTGCACTTCAGACTTCTGAATTTTCTCCCCATTTAGAAAGTAAGCCATGCCTCCTCTTCCTATCAAAGTGCATGACGTCACACTTTCCCATGTTGTATTCTACCTGTCACTTCTTTGCCCACTCTCTTAACCTGTCCACATCCTTCTGCAGCCTCCCTACCTCCTTAATGCTACCTGTCCCTCTGCCTATCTTTATGTCATCTGAAAACTTAGCCAGAATTCCCTCAGGTCCTTCATCTATATCGTTAATATATAAAGTGAAAAATTATGGTCCCAACTCTGAGCCTTGCCACTTGTCACTGGCTGTCGGCCTGAGAAGAATCCTTTTATTCCCACTCTCTGCTTTCTGCAGACAGCCAAGCTTCTGTCCATGCTAGCACCTTGCCTCTGACACCATGGGCGCTTACCTTACTCAGCAACCTCCTGTGTGGGGCCTCGTAAAGGCCTTCTTGAAGTCTAGATAGATAACATTTATTGGCTCTTCTTGGTCTAACCTGCTCATTACTTCCTCAAAGAATTCTAGCAGGTGTGTCAGAAACAACCTCTCCTTGATGAACCCATATTAACTTTGCTCTATTTTACCATATGCTTACAAGTATTCAGAAATTTCATTCTTCACAGTGGATTCTATAATCTTACCCACGACCGAGGTTAGGCTAATTGATCTGTAATTTACCAGTCCTCTGGAACCCTCCCTGATTCTAGCAATTCCAGAAAGATCACCACAAACACCTCTGGTATCTCTTCAGCTATCTCCCTTAGAACTTTGGAGCGTAGTCCATCTGGTCCAGGTGACTTCTCCACCTTCAAGCCATTTGGTTTTTCAAGCACTTTCTCTTTGGTAATGGCCACCATACTCAGCTCTGCCCACTCATTCTCTTGAATGATTGAGATATCATTTGTGTCTTCTACCGTGAAGACTGACATGAAGTAATTGTTCAGTACTTCAACCATTTCCTTGTTCCTCACTACTATCTTTCCAGTGCCATTTTCCAGCAGCCCAATGTCCACTTCTGCCTCTCTTTTGCCCTTTGTATATCTGAAGATACTTTTAATCTTCCTTTATATTACTGGCTAGCTCACCCTCGTATTTAATCTTCTCCCTCCTTTATTTTTGTTGCCCTCTGGTCTTTGTAAGCTTCCCAATCCTCTGGTTTCCCACTGCCCTTCCCCACATTATTTGCTTTCTGTTTTGCTTCCCTGGTCAGCCATGGTTGCATCATTCTCCCTGTACACGCTTCTTTTTCTGTGGGATGAATCCCTGTTGTATCTCCTGCATGACTACCAGAAACTCCTGCCATTGCTGTTCCATTATCTTTCCTGCTCGGCTCCTCTCCCGATCAATTCTACCAAGCTCCCCCCTCATGGTTGTGTCATTGCCTTTATTCAGCTGTAACACCGTTACCTCTGATTGTATCTTCTCCCCCTCAAATTGCAGAGTAAATTCGATCATTTTATGATCACTGCCTCCTAAGGGTCCCTTCACCTTAAGCTCCCTTATCAAGTCTGCACAACACTAAATCCAGTATTGCCTGTTCCCTAATGGGCTCCTCCACAAGCTGCTCCAAAAAGCCATCTCATAGACATTCCACAAATTCCTTTTCTTGCGATCCACTGCCAACCTGATTTTCCCAGTCCACCTGCATATCCCCCATGATCACTGTAACTTTGCCTTTCTGACACGTTTTCTAGTTCCTGGTGTATCTTGCATCCCAGCTTCTGATTATTGTTTGGAGGCCCGTACATATGGTGTTTTTAGCTTTACAGTTCCTCAGTTCTACCCACACAGGTTTTACACCATCTGACCCTACTTTGTTTCTTACTATTGCCTTAATTTCATTTTTTACCAATAAGGCAACCCCACGTCCTCAGCCCACCTGCCTATCTTTTCGATAGGATGTACATCTTTGATTATCCTGAACCTTTTGCAGCTGCTTCTCCGTGATGCTCACCACATCATATCTACCAATTTCAATCTGCGCCACAAGCTCATTTACTTTATTCCTTGTACTGTGTGTATTCAAATATAACACCTTTAGTCCTGTATTAACCGTCCCTCTTCTCATTGTCATTTGTTTGTCCGGTATGCTTGAAGTTTGATTGCTAACCCTTTCCATACACCACTTGATGGAATTTAAATTCAAGTAATAAATATAGAATATAAAATTACAGTCTTCTCTGTACTGTCGTTCATAAAATGACTGTTTATTGTTGTAAAAACTCATCTTTTCATTGATGTCCTTTAGGGAAGGAAATCTACCATCCTTACCTAGTTTGATTTACATGTGACATGACAATGTAGGCCTTAACTTGCGAGACCAGTTTGAAAGGCAGTTGCTCAGTTCAATTAGGGATACATATGCACACAAATACAAATGCAACTGAACTAGGAGCACAGGTAGGCCATACACTCCCTTGATCCTGCTCTGTCATTCAGTAAGGTGATGACTGATTGTTTATTTTTCAGATCCCACATTCCTAGCTACTCCAAATAACCATCTATGTCTTTGTCCATCTATCTCCGCCTTAAAAATATTTTGTGGCCCTGCCTTCTTGACCAGGGAGTTTTGAAAGTTGCCTAACTCTGAGAGAAAGGAATTCTCCTCATTTCTGTCCTAAATGAACACCTCCAATTTTAAGACTGTGCCCCCAAGTCCTGAACTTGCCCACAAGAGGAAGCTTGTTTCCATGACCGCCCTTGCTGAGACTGTTCAGGATCTTATACGCTTCAATCAAGTCACCCATCACTCTTCTAAACTCTAGTGGAAATGAGTCCAGTCTCTTGTTCCTGCTCAGTGTTCTCCTCTTCCTCCTCAGAAGACTGTGACTGCTGTCCCAGCTTGACATCCTCCATTACCATCATTTCTTTGTCTGTTCTAGTTGTGCAGAGCACAGCATGCTCCACCGCATCTCCTCCACTTCCCGCTCCTCCGCCCTTGAACCCCGCCCCTCCAATCGCCACCAGGACAGAACCCCACTGGTCCTCACCTTCCACCCCACCAACCTCCGGATACATCGTATCATCCTCCGTCATTTCCGCCACCTCCAAACAGACCCCACCACTAGGGATATATTCCCCTCCCCTCCCCTATCAGCGTTCCGGAGAGACCACTCCCTCCGCAACTCCCTCATCAGGTTCACCCCCCCCACCAACCCAACCTCCACTCCCAGCACCTTCCCCTGCAACCCCAAGAAGTGCCCACACCTCCCCCCAAGGCCCCAATGGATCCTTCCATATCTGACACAAGTTCACCTGCACCCCCCACACATCATTTACTGTATCCACTGCACCAGATGTAGTCTTTCTACATTTGGGAGACAGGCCGTCTACTTGCAGAACATTTCAGGGAACACCTCTGGGACACCTGCACCAACCAACCCAACCGCCCCGTGGCTGAACACTTTAACTCCCCCTCCCACTCTGCCAAGGACATGCAGGTCCTTGGCCACCTCCATCGCACTATCCTGGCCACACGACGCCTGGAGGAAGAGCACCTCGTCTTCCACCTAGGAACCCTCCAACCACACGGGATAAATGTAGATTTCTTCAGCTTCCTCATTTCCCCTCCCCCCACATTATCTCAGTCCCAACCTCCCGGATTCAGCACCGCCCTCTTGACCTGCAATCATCTTCCCGACCTCTCCGCCCCCACCCCCTCTCCGACCTATCACCCTCCCCCTCACCTCCTTCCACATATCATATTCCGAGTGCCAACCCCCCCCCCCCAACCTTTTATCTCAGCCTGCTTGGCACACCAGCCTCATTCCTGAAGAAGGGCTAATGCCCGAAACGTCGATTCTCCTGCTTCTCGGATGCTGCCTGGCCTGCTGTGCTTTTCCAGCATCACACTTTTCAACTCTGGTCATCAGCATCTGCAGTCCTCACTTTCTCCTAGTTGATCTTACTGAACCAGAGGCAATATATTGTAGGATTGATTGATGAGTCAGACTTGGTGCAGGGGCAGTTTCTGAATGAGCTGATCTGTGTGGAAGGTAGGAGGTTGATGTGGAAAGCTTTGGAACAACCAAGTTTGGGGTTACAGGTACATGGATAAGGGTTTCCAAAGCAGGTGAGCTGAACCAAAACGTGATGCTTGATTATGTTGTTGGTTTGCTCGGTGTGTTGGTGGGTTTGTTTTCAGACGTTTCATCACCATGATAGGTAACATAATCAGTCAGCCTCCAGTGAAGCCTTGATGTTCTTTCCTGCTTGCTATTTGTGTGTCTTGGTTCATTGTAGTGAGCAATATCATTTCCGATTCTGTTTCTGAGAGTTTGATAAATGGGGTCCAAATCTATCTGTTTGTTAATGGAGTTCCAGTTAGACACCAAAATGGAGGGCGACATTGTGGTCTCCTTCGACATGACAGCCCTATTCTCATCAATAAACATTGCCTGAGCCAAAGAAACACTGGCCTCACTGCTAGACAAACCAGGGCAAAAGAACCTGACAGCACCAACTCCGTCAGCAAGGACAGCATCCTCAAACTACTGGACCTGTGCCTCATAGCCCACTTCACCTTCAATGACAAGTTATCCAAAAAAATCAACAGTATCAGGACCATGATCCAGCCCAAGCTTTGTGTCTGCTATGTGGATGACTCCTCCATCATCATGAAACATGACAAAGCCCACAAACACCTAACAAGCATGAAATTTACCAAAGAGGAAGAAAACAATAACCGACTCCCATCCTTGGATGTCATGTTAGAATGGGAAACTAATGGAGAGCTGCAGACCAGCATCTACAGGAAAACCACGCACTTATCTTTAGATCCAACCATCTCAACACCCACAAACAGAGCTGCTTCATAAGGCTGTTCAAGCACGCTTCAAAGCACTGCATCACGGAACGAGAAAAAGCCGAGAAGAAACACTTATGCAATGTATTCAGGAACAAAAATTACCTGATAAACGCAGTCTGTTGATTGCTGCACCACAAAGCTAAACAGGAAGAGTCAACACGCCCAGAGACTCTAGTCACCCTAGCATACATCAAAGGCATTTCAGAGATGACCACCAAACTACTGCAGCTCTTAGGCATCATGGTAACCAACAAACCTACTACTACACTAAAACAATAACTGACAAAATTAAAGGAGTTTGTCAGCCAGCAGAACGATTGTCATATACAAAATACCATGTAAGGACTGCAACAAACATTACATTGGACAAACGGCAGGGAACTCAGCACCAGCGTACATGAGCATCAACTATCACTGGTATCCATACTCTCAGACAATGAAGGACACCAGTTCGACTGGGCCAATACAACCTGACACAGGCCAAGCAAACACAGTCGTGGAATTCTTCAAGGCCAGGCATTTAAAACTGGAACTTTATTAACAACCTTATAGATTTGGACCCCATTTACCAACCTTTCAGAAACAGAACTGGAAATGATATTATCCACCACAACAAACCCGAGACACACAAACTGATAGGCCACCAGTGTTGCACCGGAGGCTCACTTACGATGGTATCTAGTATGGTGATGAAACATCTGAAAGCAAACCAACTCAGCGAACAAACCTACAACCTGATCCAAAACCTGAGCTATAAATCATCTTTAAGATCTGAGATTCTTGATGTTTGGTGATAGAAATAGGCAATATTAGTGGTGGAGAGGGTAAATAGTTGGAAACTCAGCTTGTTCAAATAAGATAATCAAATGAAAAATATCAGAACGAGGGCTAATGCTATCAAAACATATATAGTAGGTCATCTTGGACTTGGATGAGGAGAAACCTCTTCACTGTGGGTGGGGAACCTATGGAATTCTCGACCATAGAAGTCTGTAGACTTCTATCACTGAATATATTTTAAGAAATAAATAAGAGTTGTTATGGCTAAAGGTGTCAGGGGTATGAGGAGAGAGTTGGGAGCATGGCATTGAGTTGGAGGAGTGGCCCTGACTTTCTTTGTGTGGAGCGGGCTTAAAGAACTAAAAGCCGGCTCCTGCTCCTGTTTATATGGTTCTGTGCTGAGGTTGTCAGTGATTTGGATCAGCTCAGATAGTGAACGGGGTGAAGCAACAGAGTCGAAGTGTAAGAGGTTTCAGATTTGATATAGTGATCGTAGTTTGACATGATATATCCTTAAGTACCAAAAACAATAGATAAACCAAATGAATGTATTTGAATTTTATGTTCCTGAGTGCAGTGAATCAAGACATAGATTTTACTTGTTGGAATACTGGAATCAATAGATTAATTGGAAAGCAGAATGATATTGGAGAGGTGCTGAGGCAATAAACCAGAAGAAGTACTTAATTCCAGCTTTGGACCTGCATAGTTTGTAGTGTACAGCATTTAAATAAACTGAAATTACAATCCGTAGAATGATATTGCAATATAGTAGTAATGGGTGAAGTGTTTTACATTTTTAAACTGTAAATCTTGATAATTGTATAATAGCTGATTTACTATCGCGTGCTTTCTAAAACAAAAACTGCCAGTATCTTCACTAAAATGCTACTTCATTCATTTCCATCAAGGTTCCATTTATGAAATGCTTCTGGAAAATGACACCATGGACAAGTTGTACTTGCAGTAAAATTCTGGACACCTGGCATTACAGTCATCTATGGAAAGTGCTGGTCATGTGTTGGGTTTTCAAAATTCCTTCAGGGCTGTAGGTGTTGTTGGGTAGCGAGCATTTATATTGCTTGTTTCCGGTTGCCTTTGAGAAGGTGGTGGTGAGCTGCCTCCTTGAACTGCTCCAGTCCACATGCTGTAGTGTGATCCAAAATGCCCTCAGCGAGGGAATTCCAGGGCTTTGACGCAGCAACAATGAGGTAATAGAACAGCACAGGAGTGGGTCCTTCAGTCGACAATGTGCTGAACATGATACCAAATCAAACTAATCCCTTCTACCTGCCCTTGGTCCATTTCCCTCCACTCCTGACTCTATTCCTTGCATATTCATTGACTTACCTAAAAGTACTTTAAATACCCCTGTCTTATCTGCTTCCACTAAAGCTCCAGCAGGTTCCAGAAGGTTTTTTATCGTGGATGGTGTCAAGTTTCTTGAATGTTGTTGAAGCTGCACCCATCCAGGGAAATGGAGAATATTTCATCACATTCCTTGGGCCTTGTACACAGTGGTCAGAATTTGGGAAGTCAGGTGGTGAATTACTTGCAGCAGTATTAAACCATAAGGTATCGGAGCAGAATTAGGCCATTTGGCTGATTGGTTTGCTCTGCTGTTCGACCATAGCTGATATGATCCTGCTCTCCATAACCCTTGAACTCTATCAAACAAGAACCTGTCTATCACTGTCTTAAATACACTCAATAACCTGTCAAGGGAATTACTTCGTCTAAGATTTGGAGACTTCTTTCAAGAAGCTTTGTTTTTCGTGAATTCATGGAGAGGCTGCTATAGTCTTCACTGTCTCACAGCACTCTCTCTCTCGAGCTGAACAGTTGGCCTATGTTAATATGATGAACTTTGGAAGGTCGAATATGAATGCAGAACAGAGAGTTAAAGGCAAGATTCTGGGCAGTGTGGAGGAATGGAGGGATTTTGGAGTCCATGTCCAGAGATCCCTCAACATAGTTAAGAAACCATATGGTTTGCTGACTTTTATTTGTTGGGGGATTGAGTTTAAGAGCCATGAGGTTATGCTGCAGGTACATAGAGCCCCAGTTAGACCACACTCGGATGAGGTAATTAAACCCAGGATTTTTCCAGAGCGTACCGAAGCCATGGACTACCCTAAAGGCAAAACAGGAATCAGTATGAATGTTAACAGATTTTCCCATGGCAAGGATGCATGTTCAGGTAAGGGCAAAGAGTTCAGCAATCTGGGCTGAAGTCCAGAACAGGAGAGTGTGCACACCTCTATCATTTCAAAGGGAGTAATGACCACGAAACCGGCAAGGGAATGATCATTTGAGGAATGCATGGACGAGCCATCTGTGAACAGGATAAGGTCAGGATTATCAAGGGGCATGGAGGATAAATTAGGGTGAGGAGAGGTCACGGAGTCTACTACTTGCAGGCAGTCATGGTTGTAGGATTCCAAGTCGGAGGAAGTAGGAAGGAGAATGGTGAGATTCACTGAAGGGACACAATGGAATTATAGGTTTGGCTTGGACAATAGCATGATCTCATACCCAGTCCTTTGGGCTGCTGGGAAATGCTGAGCAACAGCCGAATTGAGGAGGAGCATAATAGTACAATGGTGATCCAGAACAAAGGGTTTTGCCTTTTCCACCATGGTAGTGGTGGTGATGGCGTAGAGGCAGGTTGGCAGGCCACCAACCACTAGACGTAACTAAGAGGAGTAATAGGCTGTGGCCTGTGTTAGTAGTACGAAGTTCCTCAAATGCTCACAGCCGCTCGTGTCCAATCAACAGAACGAGGCTGACCCTTGTCATAGAGTCATAGAGATGTACAGTATGGAAACAGACCCTTCGGTCCAACCCGTCCATGCCGACCAGATATCCCAACCCAATCTAGTTCCATCTGCCAGCACCTGGTCCATATCCCTCCAAACTCTTCCTATTCATATACCCATCCAAATGCCTTTTAAATGTTGCAATCGTGCCAGCCTCCACCACTTCCTCTGGCAGTTCATTCCATACACGTACCACCCTCTGTGTGAAAAAGTTGCCCCTTAGGTCTCTATTATATCTTTCCCCTCTTACCCTAAACCTATGCCCTCTAGTTCTGGATTCCCTGACCCCAGGGAAAAGACTTTGCCTATTTACGCTATCCATGCCCCTCAAAGTTATAAACCTTTATAATGTCACCCCTCAGCCTCCGATGCTCCAGGGAACTTAGCCTCAGTCTGTTCAGCTTCTCCCTGTAGCTCAAATCCTCTGACCCTGGCAACATCCTCGTAAATCTTTTCTGAACCATTTCAAGTTTCACAACGCCTTTCCAATAGAATGGAGACCATAATTGCATGCAATATTCCAACAGTGGCCTAACCAATGTCCTGTACAGCCACAACATGACCTCCCAACTCCTGAACTCAGCATTCTGACTGATAAAGGAAAGCATACCAAATGCCTCCTTCACTAGCCTATCTATCTGCGACTCCACTTTCAGGGAGCTATGAACCTGTACTCCAAGGTCTCTTTGTTCAGCAACACTCCCCAAGACCTTACCATTAAGTTTATAAGTCCTGCTAAGATTTGCTTTCCCAAAATGCAACACCTCACATTTATCTGAATTAAACTCCATCTGCCACTTCTCAGCCCATTGGCCCATCTGGTCCAGATTCTGTTGTAATCTGAGCTAACCCTCTTCTCTGTCCACTACACCTCCAATTTTGGTGTCATCTGCAAACTTAGTAACTGTACCTCTTATGCTCGCATCCAAATCATTTATGTAAATGACAAAAAGTAGAGGACCCAGCACTGATCCTTGTGGCACTCCACTGGTCAGAGGCCTCCAGTCTGAAAAACAACCCTCCACCACCACCTTCTACCTTTGAGCAAGTTCTGTATCCAAATGGTGGGTTCTCCCTTATTCCATGAGATCTAACCTTGCAAATTAGTCTCCCATGGGGAACCTTGTCGAACGCCTTACTGAAGTCCAGAGAGATCACATCTACCGCTCTACCCTCATCAATCCTCTTTGTTACTTGCTCAAAAAACTCAATCAAGTTTGTGAGACATGATTTCCCACGCACAAAACCATGTTGACTATCCCTAATCAGTCCTTGCCATTCCAAATGCATGTACATCCTGTCCCTCAGGATTCCCTCCAACAACTTGCCCGCCACCGAGGTCAGGCCCACTAGTCTACAGTTCCCTGGTTGTCTTTACCGCCCTTCTTAAACAGTGGCACCACGTTTGCCAACCTCCAGTCTTCCGGCACCTCACCTGTGACTATCGATGATACCAATATCTCAGCAAAAGGCCCAGCAATCACTTCTCTACCTTCCCACAGAGTTCTATGGTACACCTGATCAGGTCCTGGGGGTTTATTCACTGTTATGCGTTTCAAGACATCCAGCACTTCCTCCACTGTAATATGGACATTTTGCAAGATGTCACCATCTATTTCCCTACAGTCTATACCTTCCATATTCTTTCCACAATAAATACAGATGCAAAATACTCATTTAGTATCTCCCCCATTTTCTGCGGCTCCACACAAAGGCCGCCTTGCTGATCTTTGCGGGGCCCTATTCTCTCCCTAGTTACCCTTTTGTCCTTAATGTATTTGTAAAATGTCTTTGGATTCTCCTTAATTCTATTTGCCAAAGCTATCTCATGTCCCCTTTTTGCCCTCCTGACTTCCCTCTTAAGTATACTCCTACTGCCTTTAATCTCTTCTAAGGATTCACTCTGTCTATCCTGTCTATACCTTACATATGCTTCCTTCTTTTTCTTAACCAAACCCTCAATTTCTTTAGACATCCAGCATTCCCTGTACCTACCAGCCTTTCCTTTCACCCTGACCGGAATATACTTTCTCTGCTTTCTCGTTATCTCATTTCCTGAAGGCTTCCCATTTTCCAGCCGTCTCTTTACCTGCGAACATCTGCCTCCAATTAGCTTTCGAAAGTTCTTGCCTAATACCATCAAAATTGGCCTTTCTCCAATTTATAACTTCAACTTTTAGATCTGGTCTATTCTTTTCCATCATTATTTAAAATCAAATAGAATTATGGTCGCTGGCCCCAAAGTGCTCCCCCACTGACCCAATCGCCTGCCCTGCCTTGTTTCCCAAGAGTAAGTCAAGTTTTGCACCTTCTCTAGTAGGTACATCCACATGCTGAATGTGGGTAACCTGATGCAAAATTACATCCATGTATGGATATTCAGGCACCCATTGGCGGCAATAGTTCACCATGCTGAGAAAAGACAGCATCTCCTGTTGTGTGGAGAGTCGTGACGCATTGAGAATAGCAGCAGCATGATCGGGGTCCAGGCGGCAGGTACCGTTCTCAAGGGTGCAGACTAGAGAGAATACAGAGGTCTGGCGTAATTGTAGCTTGGCAGCAGAAATGTAGTGCCCACAGGAGGCTATGTGGATCAGCATAGTTACAGAGTCCTGCTGACAGTCAATGTAAGACCGTGAGGTGACGAGGAGGTCACCAGCATATTGGCAACACAGTGCTGCCATGAGGCAGAGAGAGCTGAGACAGATCCCTTCACACTGCTGCAGCATACTCTGCCCAGCTTTCTATATAGCCCTGAGGAAGAGGAGTCCAGGTGAATTGTTGACTCCTGTAGGTCAAGGCAGAGAGATTCCTGGCTGCCGTCATGCAGGGGAATGGTGAAAAACATTGAGCAGAGATCTGTGACAGTGTAGCAAGCCGAATCCCGGGGTAGTGAGGAAAAGCTGACATTGGTATCAGACAACTGGTAACATGGGGATAACAATCTGATTAACGGCACACAAATCCTGAACAAACTCACTCATTGTTCCTGCCTGGTGTGGGAATAGGTAAAATGGCCGGGTCGGCCGCGACACCCCCTGAGAGAATAGAGCATCAATAACAGGCCGAGTACCTATTTCTACATCAGAGGACAATTTATGTTGAAGGACGCAAGGGAGGACTGCACCAGAACGGACAGTTCCATGGGCGACGGAGCAGAAAGCACCAACTCATGATTTTTATAGAGTGCCCACAGGGAAGAGGGGACAGGCGCTTGGAGCGGTGGGGGCATATAGTCATGGGGAGAGGGTGGCAGATACAGGAGAAACATTCATAGCCATAGGCAAATGGGAGCCAGTAGCAGCTGGTTTTATCAGATAATGCAGTAATCCAAAAGTTCCCGCAATGGGCCTACCTTAGAGATTCACTGCAGGGCAAGGATTGGATCAAAGGACCAAAAGGACTTAACAGAGAGATGGGGCACTCACGAACAAAGGTCATTGGACATTAGCAAGCTGGATGGACGCACCTAGGCCCACGGGACTGAAATAAACTTGCCCATTGAACTGCAGTGAACCTGACTGAGCTAAACAAGGGGCTGTGAGGCTTGTATATAAGTCAGGGACCAGGTGGATAAAAAGTGCCCAACAATGGGTGGTTCTAGGTGAGCGGGATAAAAGGAGTAGGTGACGGAGGAAGCTTAAGCAGGGATTGGTGTTTCCTTCTAGATCTGCTATCAGGGTGTGCAAGAAAGGTTCAACAGGGTTGTTCTGTAGTTGCCAGCAGTTCAATACAGCCTGTGTCGCAGGGTCAGAGCACTGCATCAGCAAATACAGGGCCTGCGCCACACTGTGATCAGGGAGCTTTATGATTAGGCCCTGATCAGAACAGTTGGTCAAGGCACCAAGGTTACACAGGGCTCGATGACCAAACAGGCAGACAGATGAATTCTTGGCAAAGACAAATGATTCCTGTACCTGGAGCTGACCCATCTGAATGGGAATAGGTTGTAAGAGTGATTCTACTGTGGGAATTCTGGCAATACCGACAGCAGAGACCGTTTCAATGCCTAAGTTCCATGGAGGGGGGTACAGATGAAGTAGTCGTGCTGGACTAGGTGGGACAGCAAATTGTATTGAGGAAATAAGAACCTTACAAATGGTTATAGACAGGTTAGGAGAGTGTGCCAAAATGTGGCAGATGGAGTTTAATGTGGATAAGTGCAAGATCATACAGTTGGGACAAAAAAATTGGGAGAGATTTCAGAGCACAGAAAACGAACATGCCGGTATAGCAGATAATACAGAGAACAAATGTAATGTTAGCTTTTATAGCTAAATGAATAGAATATAAAGGTAAAGAAGCATTGTTGCAATTATACAAGGCATTGGTGAGTCCACACCTGGAGTATTGTGCACAGTTTTGGCCCCCTTATTTGAGGAAAAATGTAGTGACATTGAAGGCAGTTCAAAGGAGGTTCACTACATTGATCCCAGAAATGAGGGGTTTGTTATATGATGAGAGATTGAGCAGTTTAGGTGAATACTCTCTGGAATTTAGAAGAATGAGCGGAGATCAAATTGAGGTATTCAAGATGACATAAGTTGAGGTTAAAATAGACATGAAGCAGGTGCTTCCTGTTGTGGGGCATTCTTGGATGAGAGATCATAGTCTCAGGATAAGGGGTACCAAATTTAAACAGAGTTGAGTAGAAACTACTTCTCCCAGAGGGTTGTGAATCTGTGGAATTTGCTCCCCCAAAATGTGGTGGATACTGAGACAGTGAGTACATTTCAGGAGGGGTTAGACAAATTTTTAATTGATAATGGGTTGAAGGCAGGAAAATAGAGGTGAGGAGCATATCAACCATGATCAAATGGTGGCGCAGACTCGCTGGGCCGTAAAGCCTGATTCTGCTTCTATATCTTGTGAACCTTGAATGTCCCAACTCCTATACTCCATGATCTGAGTGTGCTGAATGCCTTCTTAACTATCCTGTTGATGCAACTTTCAAAGACCTCCTTGGTCTCTCTTTGGTGGCATTACCCAAGGTCCTACCATTAACTGTACAAGTGCTACTCTGTTCATTTTTGCAAAATTCCCAGCAGCTACACTTGACAATGTTACCCAACTGTTTGTAGACCCTTATGAGTGGACCATTTCTCAAAGAGTTTAGTAAATGTTTTATTTTTGCACTAGCAGAATTGCATATTGATTTCCTTCTAATTCTTGCTCCTTTTCTCAATCATATACACTTGGGCTTTATTGACTCTGGCTTAATATATTCCTATTGTCGATTGCGCCATGAAGATTAGTTGCAATGGAAATTTCTCAAATGCTTTCACTCAACAGAGTTGTTGTTACTGTCTTGTATTTGCTTAAATAATGAAATATGTGATCAAAATAATATATATCATCATGAATAATATTTCCATAGCATGATATGTGTGAGGCCCCTTTCGGTCATGGCTGACTATGGGTTGCATCCTTGTGGTTCTGGCTTTCTGCTTCCTTGAAGCAATGTAGTTTGTGATTGAAGAGACCAATGCTGGAGTGACAGTCCTGGTCGCAAAGGTCACATCTGTATGTGGTTGTTGCTAGAATAGCTGCATTCCTTTTTTTGTGCTCACTTGTCTGCTGCAGTGCTCATCAGCTTCTTTTCCCCTGTGTTGAGGTGTTGGTTCAGGGTGCTTCTCCATCTCGTGCAGTCAGCTGCAAGCATTTCCCAAGACTCTGTAACACTATCAAGTGCATTCATATTCTTCACGCAGACTGCCTTGTAGCGCAGCTGGGGATGCCCAGGAGGTCTCTTCCCCGATGCAAGCTCTCCATCGAAGATATCCTTTGGGATGCAGTGGGCGTGGCCTAGCCAGCGCAGTCTCCCCTGCCTGAGCAGAGTGTACATGCTGGGAAGGCCGGCGCGAGATAGGACCGCTGTGTTGGACACTCTGTCTTGCCAGGATATGCCTGGGATACAGTGGGTATTCCTCAAGTGGAAGGTGTTCAGTGCAGTCTGGCATATGTAGTCCACGTTTCACTGCCATACAGCAGAATGCTTATGACGTAGGCATTGTAAACTGACATTTTTCTCTTCACTGTCACCCTGGGGTTTGTCCATACGTGAGTCATGAGGTGAGCAAAAGTTGAAGCTGCTTTCCTGATCCTCCTGTTGATCTCTGTGTCCAAGGAGAGGTTGTCAGTGATGGTAGAGCCAAGCTACGTAAACTGATGGACAACACTGAGTTTGTAGTCATTGATGGTGATGCCTCTGCGTCCTGTCCCAGGATGTTTGTCTTCTTCAGACTGATAGTTAGCCCGAATTCCTTGCAAGCATGAGAGAGACGGTGTGTCTGTAACTGGAGTTTTTGCTGGGTGTGTGTTGCAACTACAGCATCGTCGGCAAACCGCATGTTCCTGATGAGTGCCGCATGTACTTTTGTCTTGGCTCGATGGACTCAGGAGAGCTGCCATTGAAGTGCACTGTCCCCTTCATGTTAGTGTGGAAGAATTTGATCAGTTTCGTTGGGCAGCCGATCTTCAGGAGAACCTTGAAAGGGCTGTTCCTGCTGACCAGGTCGAATGCCTTGGTGAGGTTGAGGATGGTGGCATACAGGGGCTTTTTCTGTTCTCTGCAGTTGGCGAAGGGGAAAGATCATGCCTTTTGCTGACCTTCCAGCTCGGAAGCCGCGCTGTTACTCTGAGTCTACACGTTCTGCTAGTTTCTGCAGGCAAGTCAAGATGACCCGAGCAAAGGCTTTGGTGGCAGTGTTGAGGAGAGAGATGCCTCTGTAGTTGTTACAGTTGCTTCTCTCTCCCTTGTTCTTGTAGTGGTCAATGATTTTGGCATCCCTCCTGGCCTGCGGTACAGCTCCTTCTTGCCAGCATTGACAGAGGACTTCATGCAATTGGAGCAGTAGCTAGTCTTGCAGCACCTGATCAAATCAGGAGGAATCCCATCACTACCCAGGGCCTTACCTGAGGCCAGGCTGTCAGGGGCCTTGCTGAGCTCTTCCACTGATGGCTTTGTGTCTAACTTGTCCATGGTCGGCAAGCACGTGATGGAATCAAGTGCTGAAGTGGACGCGGTCTGCACTCTGGAGTAGAGATCAGAGTAGTGTTCAATCTACCTCTCCAACTGCTGGCCTTTGTCTGTGATTACTTCCCCAGTAGAGGATTTGAGGGGGCCCTGTCTTGCCCTGTGCTGGTCCTAGTGCCTTCTTGATACTCTAGTACATTCCTCTAATGTTCCCCGTTATAGTGACCGTCCGAATTTCCTCACTTGGCTGTATCCAGTACTCGTTATGCAATACCTGGCAGTCTGCTGAACCTCGTTCCTGGCAGCCCTGAGAATCTGCAGGTTCTTCCCATTAGCTGACCGCTTACACTCAGCTAGGGTGACATGTTTGGCTTCAATGATAGGGGTCATCTTCGTTGCCTGAACCTCAAACTAGTCTTGCAGGTCTTCTTTCTAAAGATAGCCAGGGATGTGTGGTGCATGGTATCCTGCAAGGTTTCTCACTTCACTATGGTGTAGTCTCTGTGTCACGAGGCGCTGAGTTCTCTCTCGAAAGCCTCTGAGGTTTAATAAGGTCTGGCTGGGACATCATGTTGATGTTGATGCGAGGGTTCCACTGTTGCTTTGTTGATGGAATCTCTTAGGTTGCAGCCTAATCTTGCAACGTATGAAGAAGTGGAGAGTGTGTTGCTGGAAGTGCCCTGCAGGCCAGGCAGCATTCAAAGAGCAGGGGAATCTGGGAGTGTGGTGCTGGAAAAACACAGCAGGCCAGGCAGCATCCGAGGAGAAGGACAATCCAAGAGTGTAGTGCTGGAATGCTGCTTGACCTGCTGTGCCTTTCCTGCACCACACTCGACTCTGATCTCCAGCATCTACGGTTCTCACTTTCTCCACACACGAAGGTGTGGTTTGTGTCATGGTCCGCACAATGGTAAGAGCATACGTGAAGAAAGTGTTTGATGGCGGGTGTGCCTAACAAGGATCAGATTGAGTTGGTGCCAATGCTTTGAGCATGGGTGTCTCCAGGAAACTTTGTGCTGAGGCTTTGTCTGGAAGTAGAAGTTGGTGATGCACAAATCATAGTAAATGCACAGTTCGAGCAGTTGCTGACGGTTCTCATTCATTTTGCCCACACCAAAATGCCCAAGGCAGGAGGGCCATAAGTCATGATCTGCACCCATTCTGGCATTGAAGTCGCTCAGATGAACACGTTGCTCCTTCCTAGGGACGCTGCTAATGAGAGATGCACATTTGTCACAGAACTTGACCTTGGTGTTTGGCAAGGGGGACAATGTCGGGGCATACATGGTGACAAGCATGACTGGCTCTGTGGTGGTGTTGAGGTGAAGACTCATAAGTCACTCTGAGCCATTGCTGGCTGGTTCTACTGTGTTCATCAGGCTGTTCTTTACTGCGGAGCCAACTCCGTGCTCTCTGGGCTCATCAGAGCCCTTCCCCAGCCAGTAAAATGTGTCGTCCTTCTCTGCCAGTGAGCCCGTCTCTGCCAGCCTTGTTTCCTGAAGGGCAGCTATGTCCACGTTGAGTCCCTTGAGCTCGTTATTTATGACAGCTGGTTTCTTAAAGTCGCTGATGTCCTGGAGGTTTACTGAGAGAGAGGTCATCATTGTTCAGATGTTCCAACTTCCCAGTTTTCGAGCTCCCCAGTTTTCTTTTGTTGCTTGGTGTGTTGAGTGCTAGCTGGTGTTGGGAACTTTCTTAATCCACATGCACCCAATGAGGATAGCAGATTATGGTGGGACAGCACCTGACTGGCTGGGGGCTGCCCAGCTTGAGGCAGGCAATAGTTGTCCAGTGGTATCCAAAAATCCCCCCCCCACCGTTGGGAGCAACCTCTGGCCTTGTGCTCTACGCCAATCTAGCGATGACTGCTGCCCCCCCAACCATGTTGTGTCGACGCTGCGAGCAAAGCTGGAGTGTCCTGTCCAGGTGGGTGGTGGTAGGATGCAAGCCTAGGCGCTGTGAGCTGGTGAACAAGCTGTTGCCCTTGAAGCGCGTTCCCTTTCTCCACGACACTGGCTAATCCATAGCAACAGTAAGGCAGTTACAGTTTAGTACCAGCACCATCGCAGGATCTGCCAGAACGAGGTTGCAGATAATGACGAGCTGCCTTCGGAACCCCGGCTCCGGAATTTTACCTGAGATTTATTCCTGAAGCTTTTCCCACATGAGAGTCTGACCGCACTCCAAACCCTGTTCCTCTTCCCGTGAAACCGACCCCTCCCCATCACCCCTCCTGCTGCTCCCAGACCCCACCCTCACACCCCCATCCTCTCCGATCTCTTTCTGTATCTCCCCTTTGCACCCAGTACCTTTGTAAAGCTGGGTAATGGCGGTGACAGAGTTCTAGAAGCACAGCCAAAGCTCTTGTCTCTGGGCCTCTGCCTCGCTTCCTCCGGGGCCGCTCTCAGGCTTGGGCTCCTGCCTTTTGTCGTCCTCGAGGCACTGGCGTTCCCAGCCAGACAGACAGTTTTCGGGGCCTGCCCCGCCATACCGGAGTCACTGGGGGCCTTGGCCGCCCATGGACAGTCCCGGATGGGTGTGGCCTTCCATAGAGTATATAGTGCAAAACTAGACTGTTTTGCTGAATTAATCCATGCTGATTTTTATGTACCAGATTAGATTTCCCCACCCACCTCAGATTATTGTTCGGCAATTTATCTCTGTCTTAAAATGTTGAATGATCCTGTGTTCACTGCTTTAAGAGGCAAAATTTCAAAGAAGCAGAACCCTAAAAAGAAAGACTCTGCCTCATTTCTATCCTAAAAGGGTGACCCTTAATTTTTCAACAGTTTCCCCTATCTCTGGAATCTTCACCAAGAGCAAACATCATTTCCTTATCCACCTCGTCATGACTATTCAGGATCTCATACGTTTCAATCAAATCATCTCTCATCATCTTCAACACCAGTGAAAACTATTCCAACCAGTGTATCCTACCGTCAAGATAACCAATTTAATTTCAAGTGTCAATCTTGTAAACCTTCTGTGAACTGCCACAAATGCATTTGCATTTTTCCTTAAATAAGGAGACTAGCACTACACACAGTATTCGGAGGTGGTTTCACTAATATCCTGTCCTGTATAACTGAAGCATAACATCATTTTATTTTCAATTCCTTCTGTAATAAAGGTCAGCAATCCTTTAGCCGCCTTAATCACATGCTGTACCAGTACTTGTGACTCATGCACCAGAATAGCATATCTATCTACAACTCAGAATTCTGCAGTTGCTCTGTTTAAATGATGCTGTGTGTTTTTATTCTTGCCAAAGTGAATATGTGCACATTTTCCCACATAATACTCCATCTGCCAGATTTTGTCCATTCATGTAGCCTGTCTACATCCTTGTTATTTCATTTTCTCAGTATATTTCTCTAACTACTTTGTGAGACCCACTTGTAGCAGCTGTCCAGTCAGAACAAAATATATTTATGCATTTTTAAAATTTATCTGTGCGATGTTGAGATGTTGGTGTTACTGGAATTCAACCCTTCAAACTATTCCACTGTTGAGAAAGATTATGGCTGATCTGCTTGTGTTCAAGGTAGACAAGCAGGAGGCTGGAAGAACACAGGTGGAGAAGTCGACGTTTTGGGTGTACCCTTCTTCAGGACTGGGGCGGGGGGTTGGGGGGGGGAGGGAGGTGTGGGGGGAGCTGCAAATAAAGGGGGTGGGGTGGCAGGGTGGTGAAGTGAGGATCGGCGAAGGCAGGTAGAGGGTGCGACCTGATTGGTCAATGGGAGGAATGAATCCAGTTGGTGGCTGAGAGGAGTGGAAGGGAGGAGGAGGGGCTGGGAAGGGAGTCAGGGAACGAGAAGGGAGATTATTTGAAATTGGAAAAGTCAATGTTGAGCCCTCCGAGTCCAGGCTGAAGATGAGGTGGTGTTACTCCAATTTGCGGTTTGATTCATTGTGGCAATGGGGGAGGCTGAGGGTGGTCATGCTGGGAAGGGAGTGGGAAGGGGAATTAAATGGGCGGTGACTGGGAGGTCTGGTTAGCCGGTGGGCCCGACTGAGATGCTCAGCGAAACATTTCCTTAGTTTATATTTAGTCTCCCCGATGTAGAAAAGAATGCATTGGGAGCACCAGATATAGTAAACTAGGTTGGAGGAAAGGAATGTTCAAAGCAGCATTTAATGCTCATTCCGAATTGGCTCGAGAGTCATTAAGAGCCAATCACAATACTATGAATCTGGAGTTACTTGTAGGCCAGACCAGATAAGGACAGCAGAGTCCTTCCTAAAAGGCATTCGTGAACCATTTGGGGTTTTTATGGCAATTGATGATGGGTAATAGTTGCCATTTGATTTTTTTAAAGTTAAAGGCTTTATTGAATTTGAATTTCATCATGGTGGTACTCAAATCCATGTCTCCAGAACATTAGCTGAGATTCTCCATTACTAGCCTAGTGGCATTACCACTTCCATCACATTACCTCTCTCTCTTTTCTTTGGTAGCAAATCTTCTATATTTGATAAACAGTTTTTGTTTGGTACCTTGTCAAATGTGTCTGGCAATTCCAACTATGCTATGTCAACTGGCTGCTCTAAGGTGCAGTCCACTCCTTAGAGTCATAGAGATCTACAGCACAGAAAGAGGCCCTTCAGCCCTTTGAGTTTCCATCAGTTAAAAACAATCACCTACTTAATCTAATTCCATTTCCAGCACTTGACCTTGTATGCCTTAGCAATGCAGTGTCACATCTAAGTACTTAAATGTTCTGAGGGTTTTGCCTCCACCACCCTGATAGGCAGTGAGTTCTGGATTCCCATCAGACTCTGGGTGAAGAAAGTTTTGCTGACATCCCCTCTAAACTCCTGACCCTTGACTTAAATCTGTATGCCTGGTCATTGATCCCTTCACAAGGGATAAAGTTCTTTGCTGTCTGTCCCATCTACACCCCTGAATTTTATACATCTCAATCATGTCCCTTCTCATTCTCCTTTGCTCGAAGGAAGACAACCCCAATCTATGTAATCTCTCTTCAGAACTAAAATGTTCCAGTCGTAGTGACATCCTGGTAAATGTCCTCTGCGTCTTCTCCAGTGCAGTCATGTCCCTCCTATCGTGCGAATTCCAGAACTGCGCACAAAACTCTAATTATGACTTAACTAAAAGGAATTCCTGATGAATGGCTTTTGCCGAAGCATTGATTTTTCTGCTCTTTGGATGCTGCCTGACCTGCTGTGCTTTTCCAGCACCACACCCTTGACACTACCTTCTGCTTCCTGCCATGCAGCCAATTCTTGATCTAATTTTCCAAATTATCTTGTATTCCATGGTCTCTAACCTTTACTATCAGTGTTCCACGTGGACCTTACCAAAAGCATTGCTGAAATCCAAGTAGATTACATCACATGAAATGCTCTCATTTACACACTTTTTCAAAAAAAAATTCAATCATGTTAGTCAGAAATGACCTCCTCTTAACAAAAACATGCTGAGCGTTCTTGATTAATTCCTGCCTCTCCAAAATCAGATAAATTCTATTCCTCCAAATTGCTTCCAATAGTTTTCCTACCACTGAGGTAAGACTGACCTGGCCTGCAGCTTCCTGGTTTATCTCTACATCCTTTCTTGAATAAAGATATCACACTGGCTATCCTGCAGTCCTCTGGCACTTCTTCTGGACCCAGAGAGGAATTGAAAATTATTGCCACTAACCCCCCAGCTATTTCCTCCCTTGCATCATTCAATAACCTGGGATGAATTTCATCCAGCGCTGGAGAATTATCTTGTTTTAAGCCAGCCACACCAGTCAAAGTCTCCTCTCTGTCTGCGCTAATTTCTCTAAGTATATCACAGTCCCTTTCCCTAATTTCCGTACATCATCTGTCTCACTAGAGAAAAGAAGACTTGCCTATGTCCTTTAGCTCCGTGCACTGTAGTCCTTAATGGGCCTCTTACTCTTTCCCCAATTAACTTTTGCTCTTACAAAAGAACTTTGGATTTTCTTTTATTTTACCTGCCATTGTCCTTTCCTGCCCTGTTTTTTTTTCTCTCCTTTTTTTTAAGTTCCTCCTTGCACATTCCTTTCGGGCTTTTACTGTTTTGAGCCCTCAGTATCTGCCATAGAATCCTTTTTATCTCTTTATTCTATCTCGTATATCTCTTGATATCTAGGGTTTGCTGGATTTGTTGGTCCCACTCTTGCCTTTACTGGAACCCTTGCCTTCATGTTGGCCCTGTATTCTCCCTATTTTCAAATACTCATAAATGATAACTGGATCACTTCTGGTATCGCTAGCCTGTTTTATGGAATTAATAAATTATGCTACCATCTTGTGATTTTCTGAACCACAGTGGGTGTCTATCCTTGCATTTTTGGTGTATAGTTTAGAACTGAGTTGTTGAACCATGCTTTTTCTTCTGTAGTCATGTCGACAATGGAACATTCTTCTGCCTGAGGGGCGCATATTTTCATTTGGGCATGTATACTGTGCATGGTAATTTTAATTTTATTTATGCTGTAGCTCGACTTTTCAGTGAAGAGATTTTATGGTATGTTGTGTCTCAGCTGACACTGATATCCATATCATGCCTATGGGTAGGATCTTGCATGCATTGCTCATTATTTGTAAAGTCACTTTCTTGTGTAACTGTGGTGTGGAATGTCATGCCATAGAACACATCTGTCGAATTTCAAATTGAGGTTTTAAGTAGTTTTGTGAAACTATTCCTTTTTCAACTCATTTATTTTTGGAATATATTTGATTAGCAATCATTGATCAAAGCATTACTTGGGATGATCCTGGGGAAAATAGCTGTTCGTACTCTCCCCAGATTTAATAACAAATTCGTAGCATAATAAATTCTCCAAGTTAGGTTCACAATTGTTCTTGTCAGTATTTTACATATGATTTCTTTCAGATATAAACACATTTGATTGCTTAAGGCAATGGGGAGTGTATTAGCAACACAATGTCTCCTGGCTTGCCCTATACAATTTTTCTGGGGCAAAATTGTTTCCAAGGGTTGACTCGTTTGATTTTTTTTTGTGCACGTCCTTGACTCATGAAACAAAGGTGATGTTTTCTGTTTATGTTGGCTGATGTAAATACTGTTTTTTTTTCTGTATTTTTGATGTGGACTGAAATGGAGTAAGGACCATTTTGAAAACAGGACTGTAGAAAGAATTGCTGCTTTTGAAAAGCAACTTCCTGGACACTTGTCATAAGTGCTGTTAATGGTACTGATAGTTCAAGGGGTGTGTGTGTGTCTGTGTCTGTGTGGGAGGGTGTGTGTGTCTGTGTGGGAGGGTGTGTGTGTCTGTGTCAGTCTGTGTGGGGAGGGTGTGTGTGTCTGTGTCAGTCTGTGTGGGGAGGGTGTGTGTGTCTGTCTGTGTGGGGAGGGTGTGTGTGTGTCTGTGTCTGTGTGGGGAGGGTGTTTGTTGGGTGTGTCTGTGTCTGTGTGTGGGATGGGGTGTGTCTGTTGGAGGAAAGGAGAGTCCAGTTGCAGATGAGCTATAGCTAAGCGGTGTGTACAAATGGAGATTTGACTGGCAGCAAGTAGATCATTGGTCTGGAGAATGCTTCCCTTTTGTGAAGAACAAAGGGCTTCTGCCGGCGAACAGCTATGTCATTGACTCTCAGGTAGCTGAAAAGCTTGTCGGTGTGAATATGTAGTTGGAAGCATGTGGCTTTTAACTAATAAGTCAGAGACTCTAGAAGTGTGAAGCAGTCATTCTTTACCTCCTGTCAGAAAGTGAAAATCCCTGGACAAAGAAGGTCATGGACCAACTAAATTCTGACAAGAACAAAAAATCCTCTTTAGTCAGCGCTGAGGACAGGGATCATTGTACTTTCATTCCACCCCTTATATCCATTTGTTTTGTCTGCGTGTCTCTCTGTGTTTGAATGGAGCATTTTTAAGGGATAACCAGTCGAGTTATGGTTCATAACTGTTTACCTATAGCTAGAATATATTTATTTATCGTAAATAATATTTCTAGTTAAATACAGAAGTCAATGCTTGCTGACAATCCAAGTACAAAAGACAGGTAAATTGGGAAATTTTGTGTTCTTCTATAAAATCTTTATCATTTTGTGACAACTTTGGGAACAGTGGGGCTCGACTTTCACTGTACTACACCACTGAGGCATAACATTGGAAAAGTTCTTTGGGTCTGACTGGCAACTATGTGTTATGAGGTGAAGCTTCCTTCGGAGGCTCAATGCTAGTAGAAAAGTCCAGGGCTGAAATTAGTTTGCATACTGAGAATGGAATGACAAGAAGTGAATATTGCAACCTCAACCTAGAACTTCATAAATACTCAAAATAACTTTATAATTATTCTCCAGTTTTAAGGCATTCCAGTGGAAAGAACATGACTGACTATCATGTGGACTTGATGCCTACATGTTAAAGATGTCAGCTAGTTTGCACATTTTCTTTCAAATTTAAAATTCCCTTGCATGGTTGAGTTTTAACAAAAAAGTACCTTTGGGAGGTCACAATAAGAATAAATTTGCAAAACTTCGCAAATTATGATAGTATAAATTTGGACTCCACTAAAGAGTCTAAAACAAAATCTCTACCGACAGAACTTACCTTACCTAAGTTAGATATCTTAAGGAAAGTTGTGTTAGATCTCATCACTGGCATTGACTAAATCTTAGTGTAGAAACCAAAAGGAATTTCTGTAAGATTGTGTTTGACGGTTTCGCATCTCCCATCAGGATAGTTTCATAATACTGCAGTTATGTTTATGGTTGGCAAAAACATCCAAATCTTGCTATTTCGACATCATTAGATAGAAGGAAACAATGACGTCACATTTGCGGATTAGAAGGAGGCTTGCTGGCCATCTACAAGAGGCATTTACCTGGTGTCTCTTCCCTGTCTGCAGTCCTACCCACTTTTCTTTTTAAGAAAGAGATCCATTTCACTTTATTGACCCTGTCTTGACCATAATCTCAAGTTGTATTCTCCAGTTTTTAACCAGTTGCTAAGTGAAAAGGTTTCACGCCATGTTAGTTTTACTACTGTTGCCATTTTACCTTAAATCTGTGTCATTGATTTTTCAGCAAATGCAATGTATCTCTTTATTACTCTGTCCAGACCAGCATTTTAAAAAAAAATCTGCTTTCAGTCATTAACAAGTCAAACAGTCCCAGCTTCTAATCTATCTACATGACTGATTTCTGGGATTAGGAATTATTTCTGCACCTTTTGGATGGAGTGTCAAAATAGGGAAATCTTGTTAAAACTACACAACGCACTAGTGAGACCACATCTAGAATATTGTGAACAATTTTCGTCCACATTATCTGAGGAAAGATGTATTGGGTTGAGCCTGGGTATGGACAAGTTGGTGGATAGGTTGAGGTTTAGGCTCAGTGCAGAGAAATGAGGTTTTGAGAACACTGAAAGACAGTATAAAACAGGAGGTACAATTCTAAAGAGGTATGCAGGAGCAAAAGGGCCTTGGGTATATATGCACAGAAGTTGGTAGGACAGTAGGAGAGACCAGTTAATAAAGCAGATGTAGAGTCATAGAAATCTATACCACAGAAAAAGGCCCTTCAGCCTATCCTGTCTGCATCCATCAAAAAACAAACACCTAATTATTTGAATCCCATTTTTTGTCACTTGTGTACCTTGGCACTGCAAGTGAACATTGAAATGCTTCTTAAATAGTGTTAGGGTTTCTGCCTGTACCACCCTTACAGGTAGTGAGTTCCAGATTCCCATCTGGATGGAAAATATGTTTTCCTTGCATCTCTTCTAAACCTCGTGGCCCAAGGCATTAATCTGTCCATCCAGGGGAATTGTTTCTTCATGTCTACCCCATCTGTGCCTGTCATAATTTTTTTTATTTCAACCATGTCCCCATTCAATCTTCCCTGTTCCAAGGGAAACAAGACTAATCTGTCCTACTGTGTTCTCACTGAAATTCTCCAGCCCAGGCAACATCCTGGTAAATCTCCTCTGCACCCTCTCCAATGCGCTCTCATCATACTGCGCACAATACTCTCAAAGAACGAGGGTAACGAGGCAGAGAATAGGGCCCCTCAAAGATGTCCAAGGCAGCCTATGTGTGGAGCCACAGGAGATGGTGGAGCTACTAAACAAGTATTTTGCGTCAGTATTTACTGTGGAGAAGAACATGGAAGATATAGAATGGGGGTCATAGATGGTGACATCTTAAAATATGTCCATATTACAGAGGAGGAAGTGCTGGATGTCTTGAAATGTATAAAAGTGGATAAATCCCCAGAACCTGAATAGGTGTACTCTAGAACTCTGGGAAGCGATTACCGGGCCCCTTGCTGAGATATTTGTTTCATCGATAGTGTCAGGTAAGGTGCCGGAAGACTGGAGGTTGGCTAACTTGGTGCCACTATTTAAGAAAGGTGGTAAGGATAAGCCAGGGAACTAATAGACCAGTGAGCCTGACATCAGTGGTGGGCAAGTTGTTGGAGGGATTTCTGAGGGACAGGATGTACATGTTTTCGAAAGGCCAGGACTGATTAGGGATTGTGAACATGACTTTGGGCATGGGAAATCATGTCTCACAAACTTGATTGAGTTTTTTGAAGTAGCGAAGAGAAGTGATGAGCACAGAGTGGTGGACGTGATCTTTATGGACTTTGGTAAGGTGTTCGACAAGGTTCCTAATGGGAGGCTAGTTGACAAGTTTAGAGCTCATGGAATACAGAGAGAACTAGCCATTTGGACAAGAACTGGCTCAAAGATAGAAGACAGAGGGAGGTGGTGAGGGTTGTTTTTCAGACTGGAGGTCTGTGACCAGTGGAGTGCAGCAAGGATCGGTGCTGGGTCCTCTACTTTTGGTCGTTTATATAAATGATTCCCATAAAAATAGGATGCATAGTTAGTAAGTTTGGTATGCTTTCCTTTATTGGTCAGAGCATTGAGTGTAGGGGTTGGGGAGGTCATGTTGTGGCTGTACAGTACATTGGTTAGGCCACTTTTGGAATTTAGCATGTAGTTCTTGTCTCCTTCCTAACAGAAGGATGTTGTGAAACTTGAAAGGGTTCAGACAAAATTTGCAGGGATGTTGCAGGATGGAGGATTCGAGCTATAGGGAGAGGCTATAGGCTGTTTTCCCTGGAGTATCCAAGGCTGAGTGGTGTCCTTACAGAGGTTTATAAAATCATGAGCATGGATAGGCTAAATAGACAAGGTCATTTCTCTGAGGTGGGTGAGTCCAGAACTGGAGGCCATAGGTTTAGGGTGAGAGGGGAAAAATATCAAGGGACCAAAGGGGCAAATCTTTCACACAGAGGGTGCTGTGTGTACGGAATGAGCTGCCAGAGGAAGTGATGAAGGCTGGTACAATTACAGCATTTAAAAGGCATCTGGATGGGTACATGAATAAGAAGCATTTAGAGCGATATGGTTCAAGTGCTGGCAAATGGGACGATTAAGTTAGGATATCTGGTTGGCATGGACAAGAAGATGGAAGGGTTTGTTTCTGTGCTGTACATCTCTGTGACTCTGAATCTATAACTGATTATTGACCAGAAAGAAAGGAGGAGAACACACACCCTTCCCCCCCCCCATCTATATCAGTGGAGTGGAGGTTGAGTACATTAAGTTCTTAGGAGTGATGATAACCGACAACCCGTGCTGGACTTCCTATACAGATGCGACAATGAAGAAGGCACCACAATGTTCAAATCAAATTCAATGTCCTGTAATTGATTGATGGTCCAGTAGCTGAGCTGGGATGTTCTCAGTGCTCCACAGTGTGGAGCTGATGGCCCAGCTAACCTGTTGCCTTGAAACCAGGGGTAGAAGGCTGACTTCCTTCATACAAATCTCCAAACTTCGAGTGAATGTTTTGTTAGGGAGGGCGCTCTTGGCTGTACAAGCAAAGGCTATAAAATCATTTATTCCAAGATTTCAACATAAAATAGTTTACATCTCTGCCATTCTGAATTTCACTTGCCTGGACTTAATTATATGAAGTATATCTCTTTCCCGGGAAATGCCAGGAAATGACCATTTCTAATAAGAACAATTTAACCACTGCCTCATGACATTCAATGGTATTACTATCACTGAATCACCCATTATCAATATCTCAGAGATTACCATTGACCAGGAACTCAGCTGGACTTACCATATGAACACAGTAGTTATAAGAACAGGTAAAGGGCTATGAATCCTGCAGCAAGTGATTCACCACCTGACTTCCCAATCCTGACCACTATCTACAAGGCACAAGTCAAAAGTGTGATGGAATACCCCCCACTTGCCTGAATGAGTGTTGCTCCAACAACACTCAAGAAGCTTGGCACCATTCCAGGACAAAGTAGCCCGCTTGATTGGTACCACATCCACGAACATTTACTCGCTCCACAACTGGCACTCAATAGCAACAGTGTCTACTATCTGAAAGTTGCACTGCAGAAATTCACAAGAGATCTTTAGACAGCACCTTCCCAACACATGACCACTTCCATCTAGAAGGACAAGATCAGCAGATATATGGGAACATCACCACCTGCAATTTCTCCTCCGAGCCACTCATCATCCTGACTTGGAAATATGTATCACAAATATGTTGCTGGGTGGAAACACTGGAATTCCCTCCGTAAGGGCACTGTGGATCTACGTATAGCACATAGACTGCAGCAGTCCAAGGAGAAAGCTTGCCATTGTTGCAGGTTACGTGCACAGTCCATTTCCACCATTCCCCACCAACACCAAAAACAGATTTCTGAAAAACCCCTCCTTTGCTGCTTTCCTTATTTTATAAAGATCCCTTTATCAAATGATTCATTTCACTGATTCTTCTAACTCTACAATTATTGTCTGCTACCAGCTTTTATGATGACTTCATTCTGTAAAGACTGTGCAATGGTTTACCATGTTGGTGTTAGATAAATCTAGCTGTTAAATGTATTTCCATCTTTGGGTACAGTGTATTGGTACCAGTTATTTAAACAGCACATTAACAGTACTGCTGTGTGTAACTCTCTTCTATACATTATCGCAACCCACTTTATTTATGTCACTCATACAACCTTTTAAATTCCATGCCATCTTGCTCTGATGTGCTTTGTTCATGGATTCCAAGGATAAAAGTCGATCTTTATTTGAATTTAAACAGCATTTTAAAAAAATCTGGTATTTAAGTAAACACTCTTGATTGATCAGTAATGTGCTTGTCCTTGAAACCGGTTCTTTTCAATTTAGCTGTACTCTAGCTTTTTCATTTTTGCTCAAGTACTGTAAAGATTTTTTCTCAGCTGCAAGCTGCACCACTGCAATAATGTCACAGGGTACTGCAAAATATTTTTACTTATAACTGTACTCAATGTGCCTTTCAGATTTGTAATGAGATTCCAATCGTGTCCACTGGTTGAAGAAAATTATTGTCATCCTCTTTTTGAGTTATGACAGAGACCTAATGTTTTCATATGAACCACAGATGGAGTTGATTCAACTGTTTCTTTGTATACCACTGTCTTGCTCTTCACATCGCTGTTGGATGTAGGTTCAGAACCTTAAACTCATCCAAAACTCTGCTCCCCGAATTCTAACTTGCAGCAAGTTAAACCATCCCTGTTGAGTTCATTGACTCATATCGGCTTCTGATCTGGCAATGTTTTCAAATCCCTCCATTGTCCTACACTCCTTTGATATGTGTTCTACCAGTTATAGGTATTTCCTAATCAATCTGTTCATAGATGTTATTACATAGTTCTAGAGTAGATGGGAATTGAACCCAGGTCCAGGTATAGCCTTGTAGGCAAAGCTCCACCTCCGTTTCGAAACCTCTCTGTCCCCTGCGGCGCCTCAATCCAGTGGCAGCTTGACCTTCAGATAACAATCTCTGCAGTACACTTCCCAAACATCTCCCTCTCCACTTGTCTTTCCCTTTAGGTATCATATATATATAAACTTTCTTTTGACAAGTTTTCACTCACCTCTGCTAGTATCGCTCTCCTTGGCTCAGTGCTAATTGTTTTTCAGTTTACGTTCCTGCGAGGTGCCTTGGGACATTTTACTGTGTTACAGCCATTGTATAAATGTGAGTTGTTAAAGCCAGTTTCCTGTGGGAATTCACGTAATGATGTTTCTGATTGACTTTTTTATGTTTTTGCTTGTGGAGAAAAATGAAAAAGGAATTTTGATTGGTAGTATTCTGCTGTATTGTTTACTTTTATGTTGATTAGTACCGTTGACTTTTAATTCAAAAGATTTGATTTCCTTTGGTGTGCTTTTGTTTATGTTGCTCAGCTTAAATTGCTCAAATGTAATCACTTCAAAGTAAAAGCATGTCGTTGCATTATCAGCAGCCAGTATTTGGTCACCCAGGTTCCCGTTAATTTCTCGGATCAGTGCAGTGCAGTAACATAGCTCAACATTTCTGTGTGCTTTGCTAATTGGTGCATGTTAATGACTGGATGGGATCTGTGTCAAATGTATAGTCGCTCTCTAATTTCTTTTCAGTTCTTACACCTGATACGATAGAATCATAGTGTATTGCAGCAAAGGAGGAGATCATTTAGCCCGTAGTGTTTAAAATTTCAAGATTTCCCTTTCAGTAATTTCAATATCAATGCATTACAGTAACCTCAATATTTTAACTTGTAGTGATTTAGAATTCAGAACTTTATTCCATGGATGACCATTCAGCTAGTTGTATCTGAATGGCTTCTATCTAAAGGGTATTGCGAAACTTGAAAGGGTTCAGAAAAGATTTACAAGGCTGTTGCCAAAGTTGGAGGGTTTGAGCTATACAAGAGAGGCTGAAAAGAGTCCTGGAGATTTACAGTACAGAAGCAGACCCTTCAGTCCAACTTGTCCAGGCTATACAGATATCCTAAATTAATCCAGTCCCATTTGCCAGCACTTGGCCCATCTTCCTCTAAACCCACCCATCTACCTGCTCCAGCCTCCACCACTTCCTCTGGCAGCTCATTCCATACATGCACCACCCTTCATGTGAAAAAGTTGCTCCTCAGGGCCCTTTGAAATCTTTCCCCTCTCACCCTAACCCTGTAGTTTTGGATTCCCCCAACCCAGGAAAAAAAAATTGAATTCCCTGGAGCATTGAAGGCTGAGATGGACCATATAGTGGTATATAAAAGCAAGAGGGGTGGGGGTAGGGTAAATAGACAATGTCTTTTCTCAGGCGTGGGGGAGTTCAGAACTAGAAGGGACAGGTATGAGGTGAGAGGGGAAAGATTTAAAAGGGATCTAAGGGGCAACGTTTTCATGCAGAGGGTGGTGCATGTATGGAATAAGTGCCAAAGGAAGTGGTGGAGGTTAGTAAAAATTGCAGTATTTAAAAGGCATCTGGAGGAGTATGTGAATAGGAATAGTTTAAAGGGATATGGACCAAATGCTGGCAAATGGGACTAGGTAGATTTAGGGTGAGAGGGGAAAGATATAAAAGAGGCCTACGCGGCAACTTTTTCACACAGAGGGTGGTATGTGTATGGAATGAGCTGCCAGAGGATGTGGTAGAGGCTAGTACAATTGCAGCATTTAAGAGGCATTTGGATGGGTATATGAATAGGAAGGGTTTGGAGGGATTTAAGTCGGGTGCTGGCAGGTGGGACTAGATTGGGTTGGGATATCTGGTTGGCATGGACAGGTTGGACCGAATGGTCTGTTTCCATGCTGTACATCTCTATGACTCTATGACTATTTATTTGAAATGTCTGGATAGCATGGGCGAGTTGGCCCGAAGGGTCTGCTTCCATGCTGTATATCTCTGACTGTATTTAGCATATTGCCTGCTCAGTTGTTAATAGTGAGTACTGCTGTTTCCTAACTACTGATTACTGTTAGTCCATTTTAATAACTCTAAATAAATTTTTTTGAGTTTTGAAACTGCATCCAGATTCTTCAAAGTGAAATGAATAAGAACTTCTTTCCACAAAAGGTACTGGAAATTTGAAACAGTCTCTCCAAAAAAAAATGCTGGGGATCAGATACATTTTTTTAAGACTGACTGTACTCCTGTCAGCAAAGGTAATTAAAGTTAGGGATTTTGTGCAAAAAATATTGAAGTACAGTTCAGTGGTAATTTAAATGAATGGCAGAGCAGGCTCTTGTGGCAGAATAGCTGCTGCCTCTTTTATCCATAAATGGCATGCATGTTTCAATTAAGTCAATTTCCTGTGGATCCTGTAATTTTGTTTTGTTTTTTCTGATATATTGTCTGAGACTTCTTCAAGAACTTCTGACCATGCATCTTTGCAATCATAAATGTCTCCTGACTATTCCTCATCTGCTGAAACCCTGTTTGTCTTCATTTCTTCTGGACTTGCTTATTGCAACGGCTCGCTGTCTGATCTCTGATATTTGGATGGTAAATTCAATGTGTAAATTTGATATCAACCAGAATCCTCTGTCCATGTCTTTATTTGCTCGTGTTTCTTTGCTACCTGTCTGCTTGCTGACCTGCACTGTGTCCTGGTGAAGTAATCTTTTGACTTTTAAACAAAAGCAGAAATGCTTGAAACTCAGCACCTGTGAGAGAAACACACTTAACATGTAGGGTGGATGATTTTCTTCAGAACAGGATGTTGATGCTAAGCATACAGCAATTTCTGTTTATGTTTCAGGCTTCCAGACTCTGCAGTATTCGCATTAGTCTGATTTTAATATTCTCAGCCTTGTTTTCATAACCCTCCATAGCTTCTTTTCCTCTGTCTCTCTCACCTCCACCAGTCCCTCACCCTCTGAGGTATTGTATTCATCTGTTTTTGCTGTGTTAAGCATCCTTAATTTTAATTCCAGCCTCCATTAATGGTCACAGCTTCAGTTGTTTAGGTCAGAAGATCTGGAATTCTCTTGAGGAACCTCTATGACTCTTTCTTCGTTTAAGATACTCTTCAAAGTCTTCCTTTTCAATCAATATTTTGACTATTTCCTTTTGTGTTGCTTTATGTGACGTGGTGTCCAATTTTGTTTTAGTATTCCTTTAACATCCCAGCTATTGGTTCCACTGGAAATCCAATCCCAGATGAAACCTGGCGTGATAAATGATGGGTTGGATTATCCGAGGAGTGGTAATCTCAAGCATGTTGTCCCTTCACCACTTTTTTTCAAAAGGAGAGAGCACTACATTTCTCTCAGGAGATCTGCTCAGGACTTCTTCAGAAATGCAATGCTGTTCTTTTGTTCTGACAGTTCTCTTGTACTGCAGAGCTCTAGGTGGGGAGGGTGGGGAATTGAAATTGAGGGGTGGAGAAAATGGGGAGAAGTCTACAGCAAAGTGGGTGTGTCATGTCTTGGGAGACGGGGGGTGGGGTGTCCAGGTCTGCAGGAGGTGAAGTTGGAGGTATTTGAGGTATGAGTCAGTTCAATAGTATTAGATTAGAATAGAGTTAGACAATGTATTTAGCAGACTGATTCTTTGTTAAATAACTATTTATTTTATATTGTTGGAACCCTTTAAATACTCCAATTTAATTGAGACTTTGAGGTTTCCGGGTGTGGGGGAATTTTCCACTTAATCTCAAATTTCTTGGGCAATTCCTTTGGACTCTTCTAAGAAGGGGATTCCACAGAGTCCCCATGCATAACTCTTATCTATGCAGAAGTGAAGATTGCCTGGTCATTGGAAAATCTGTGCTGCATATTTAATTTTTTTTTGCTATTTAATGTGATGATTAACTTGCAAGTAATTCTTTAGCCTTAGTGATTTCTTTTAAAACAATACTAAAGAGAGACTTTGTGCAGGCTAATACATATTTATTCATATTGGGAGAGTTTACAAGCGAACAGAGTAAACAGTGCAGTAAATTCTTCATGTAGAAGAATTATTTTTGTGCTCAAGGCAAACACCCATAACTTGAGGGAAAAAGAAAGCTTTTCTGTTTTAGGTTCGGCAGTTTTCAGAAGTATTGGCTATGCAAGAATAGTTGTTCCGGACAAAAAGGTATTTTTAGAACTATTAAAGAAGGTACTTCAGTGCAAGCAGTTTAGTTTATAGTTCCAGACCAGAATTGTTTGGTTAAAATCTTGAAGGGGTTACTTTGAGGTGATAAAGTCTAACGTCAATTGTATGAAGGCTCCAGGAGAAGGTTTTCAGATTCTCAAGGTAGAGAGTTAAATTTAAACCTACAGATGTGAAAGAAAAGGAAGTTCTTTTTGGTGTCAATATTGTAAAGGTGCATTGTTGGGATAAATGGGATTATATTTTACCACATAGTTTGATCTTTAAATTTGTGTTATATGTAAATAGTTTCATTTATTCAATTAATTTCCATGTTATTGTTCAACCTGAATCTTCAGCATTGTGTTTGTTTCTGTGAAAGGCCATCCTTTCAAATCAAAACTAAATCTATGAAGACATATTTTAGTCTGGCATCAGACTTATCCAGTAATGGCTTCAGCTGCAAAGGTAATGTGTGTGTATATGATACAGTTAGAACTGTTTCACAGTATGATCAGTTACAGAGACTCGATCCCAGAGAAATCACACCTCTGTGTCAGCTTTATTGGGGTTGAGCACATGACTGTAGAACATGAAGCTGGGCACTAGAAACTAATGACTATGCCATTATCGAAATGACAGGTAATATGTATGCTCGGATTTTCCTGCTCGTCGGATGCTGCCTGAACTGCTGTGCTTTTCCAGCACCACTCTACTCCAGAATTTGGTTTCCAGCATCTGCAGTCATTGTTTTTACCTAGTTGATTTTAACCTCACTGCAAATCCTCTTGCAAGGATGCCTACCTTGAAGAAGTTTTCCTCCTCTCTCTCCAAGAATCTCAGAGTCCCTCTCCCACTGCAACTCTCCACCCTTCAGGCACTCTGCCTGTATTCCTGATTAAGGGCTTTTGCCTGAAATGTCGATTTTCCTGCTCCTTGGATGCTGCCTGAACTGCTATGCTTTTCCAGCACCACTCTACTCCAGAATCTGGTTTCCAGCATCTGCAGTCATTGTTTTTACCATATGTATGCTAGGCAATGACCATTTCCATCAAGATGAGATTTAAGTTTCTCCCTTTAACTTTTGATGTTAATGCTATCATTGGATACAAGAGCAGGTCAAAAGCTATTCTGTAGTGAATAACTGTCTCCCCAAAGCCTGTCCTCCATATCAGTGGTATCATTGAAGACTACTTATATTTGCATTGCAGTAACTCACAGATGCTCCTCTGGCAACATCTGCCACACTTCTATCACCTACAGGGGCAAGGACAACAGATTTATAGGAACACCATGAGTTGCAATTTCTCCTCCAAACTACATCCCACACTGATTTCAGGCTAGATTGCTATTGCTTTAGTGATACTGGGTCAAAACCATACTGTGAGTCTTTGTATACCCCAAAATCTCCAGTGGTTCATGCAAATCAGCATTTCCTTCCCAAGAACAATTAGGACTGGGCATTAAATGCTGGCCCAGCCAGAAACATCTGCACCTCATGATCAAATGAAACAAAATCATATTCCTATGACAGATGTTAAGCTAACTGGCATGTAGCTTCATGATATGTCTTACAATACTTTTATTCAAGAAATGAGGGTATTTGCAATCTTCCAACCTTAGGGAAACCTCTCCAAATCCAGCAAAATTTGGAAAATTAAAACCACTATGCCAGTTATCTTACTGGCTACTTCATTTAAGAAACTAGGTGAAGTCCATCCAGACCTGGGATCTCTTGGCCCATATGTACTGTTACTAAGTACTGTTCCCCTGTGAATGTAATTTTTTTGAGCTTCTCCCTGTCTGTTTCTCTTTTCCTAGTTCACTATCTATTTCTGGGGCACAACTTAAATCCTTTAAAGACCCATATGTGATATAATTCTGTCTTAACTGATTTTGCATCATTAATTTAAAAGACTCACCCTTTCAGGACTAGTTTTCATTTCTAACTTTTTTCATAAATAATGTAGAAACTTTTTTCCAGTATCTTGTTTTCCAGCCAGCTTTCCCTGTTATTTCTTGCTGTTTGTTATAACTTGTCCAGTCTCCGAACTTGCCAAAATCTTTGTGCAATATGAATTTTCTTTAGTTTAACATTCAGTTTTTTAGTTTACTACACGTGGCAGATCCTTGGAATGTATTTATTTTGTGGATTCTGAAATATCCCTTGAAATGTCTGCCACTGCATCTCTCATGATGTATCACTAATCCGGATTTACCAATTCACCTCATTTTCCTTATCTGAGTTATATTGGTCGTGGATCTGCTTCTGTCTCGCAAACATAATGCAAAATTCAGTCTTTATGATTACGGTTACGTAGGGATGCCTCCCCCATATGATCATTCATTAATCCTATTTCACTACAGCATACCAGGCCAAGTGTAGCCTGCTCTTTAGTTGGCTTCAGAAATCCTAAAGAATTATCTTGAAAATTTTCTTTGAACTCCTCAGCTCGGCTGCCTTTGCCTATCTAACTTTTCCAATTATATGGAGATTAAATGCCGTCATGGTTATTGCTGTACCTTCCAGCCACGCTCCTTATTCCTTCCTTTATGCTCTTTTCTACCTTGTGGTTACTGCTGGAAATAGACAACAGACAATCGGTGCAGGAGTAGGCCATTCTGCCCTTCAAGCCTGCACCACCATTCATTATGATCATGGCTGATCATCCTCAATCAGTATCCTGTTCCTGCCTTACCTCCATAACCTTTGGTTCCACTATCCTTGAGAGCTCTATCCAACTCTTTCTTAAACGAATCGAGAGACTGGGCCTCCACTGCCTTCTGGGGCAGACCATTCCACACACCCACCACTCTCTGGGTGAAGAAGTTTCTCCTCATCTCTGTCCTAAATGGCCTACCCCTTATTTTTAAGCTGTGTCCTCTGGTTCGGGACTCACCCATCAGCGGAAACATGTTTCCTGCCTCCAGAATGTCCAATCCTTTAATAGTCTTATACATCTCAATCAGATCCCCTCTCAGTCTTCTAAACTCAAGAGTATACAAGCCCAGTCACTCCAATCTTTCAACATAAGATAGTCCCGCCATTCCAGGAATTGACCTCGTGAACCTATGCTGCACTCCCTCAGTAGCCAGAATGTTTTTCCTCAAATTTGGAGACCAGAACTGCACACAATATTCCAGATGTGGTTTCACCAGGGCCCTGTACAGCTGCAGAAGAACCTCTTTGCTTCTATACTCAATCCCTCTTATGAAGGCCAGCATGCTATTAGCTTTCTTCACTACCTGCTGTACCTGCATGCTTGCCTTCATTGACTGGTGTACAAGAACACCCAGATCTTTGTCCTGCCCCTTTACCTAACTTGACTCCATTTAGGTAGTAATCTGCCTTCCTGTTCTTGCCACTAAAGTGGATAACCATACATTTATCCACATTAAACTGCATCTGCCATGCATCTGACCACTCCCCTAACCTGTCCAGGTCACCCTGTAATCTCCTAACATCCTCCTCCCATTTCACCCTGCCACCCAGCTTTGTATCATCAGCAAGTTTGCTAATGTTACTATTAATACCATCTTCTATATCATTAATATAGATTATAAAAAGCTGCGGTCCCAGCACGGATCCCTGCGGTACCCCACTGGTCACCGCCTGCCATTCCGAAAGGGAGCCGTTTATCACTACTCTGTTTCCTGTCAGCCAACCAACTTTCAATCCAAGTCAGTACTTTGCCCCCAATACCATGTGCCCTAATTTTGTTCATTAACCTCCTGTGTGGGACTTTATCAAAGGATTTCTGAAAGTCCAGGTACACTAGATCTCCCTTGTCCATCTTCAGAGTTACATCCTCAAAAAATTCCAGAAGATTAGTCAAGCATGATTTCCCCTTCATAAATCCATGCTGACTCTGACCTATCCTGTTACTGCTATCCAGATGTGTCGTAATTTCATCCTTTATATTGGACTCCAGCATCTTTCCCACCACTGAGGTCAGATTAACTGGTCTATAATTCCCTGCTTTCTCTCTCCCACCTTTCTTAAAAAGTGGTACAACATTAGCCACCCTCCAATCCGCAGGAACTGATCCTGAATCTATCGAACTCCGGAAAATAATCACCAACGCATCCACGATTTCTCGAGCCACCTCCTTCAGAACCCTGGGATGTAGACCACCAGGCCCCGGGGGCTTATCAACCTTCAGACCTAACAGTCTCTCCAACACTAAATCCTGGCAAATATAAATTCCCTTCAGTTCAGGTCCTTCAGCCACTGTTACCTCAGGGAGATTGTTTGTGTCTTCCCCAGTGAACACAGATCTGAAGTACCAATTCAACTCTTCTGCCATTTCTTTGTTCCCTGTTATATATTCCCCCGTTTCTGTCTTCAAGGGCCCAATTTTAGTCTTAACCATTTGTTTCCCTTTCACATACCGAAAAAAGCTTTTACTATCCTCCTTTACATTATTGGCCAGTTTACCTTCGTACCTCATTTTTCTCTGCGTATTTCCTTCTTAGTAATCCTCTGTTGTTCTTTAAAAGCTTCCCAGTCCTCTGTTTCCCCACTCATCTTTGCTATGTTATACTTTTTCTCTTTTGACTTTATATGTTTCTTAACTTCCCTCGTCAGCCACGGCCGCCCCTGCCTCCTCATAGGATCTTTCTTCCTTTTTTCTGCATTATACCCAGAAATATCTGCCATTGTTCCTCCACTGTCATCCCTGCTAAGGTATTGCACTATTGAACTTTGGCCAGCTCCTCCCTCATAGCTCCATAGTTCCCCTTATTCAACAGAAATATTGTCACTTCCGATTGTACCCTCTCCCTCGCAAATTGCAGATTGAAGCTTATTGTATTATGGTCACTACCTCCTAATGGCTCCTTCACTTCGAGGTCCCTGATCAATTCTGGTTTGTTGCACATCAGTTGTACATCACTTTGATAAATTACTTCTTGGCATTTCTCATCCCTGTCAAAACCTACTACATTCCTGTTGCTTAAATCTTGTCTATTGAATGATCTCTCTCTATTGTTATAATACCATATTGAAACTTACAAGATTCTTAGGAGACTTGACAGGGTGGATGTGGAGAGGTTGTTTTCCACTTGTGGGAGAGTCTAGCTTGTGGCAGTGTTCAGTTCTCTTTGGCACTCCTTCAATACAGTATAATCGTTGGTTTTCCCTGTGAATTCATCGAATCACAGAATCCCTACAGTGTGGAAACGGGGCCTTTGGTCCAACAAGTCCACGCTGAGCCTCCAAAGAGTATCCCACCCAAACCCATTCTCCACTAATCTACGGTTACCCCTGACTAATGCAGCAAACTTACACATCCCTGAACACACAATGGGCAATTTAGCATGGCCAATTTATCTAACCTGCACATCTTTGTATTGTAGGAGGAAACTGGAACACCCAGAGGAAACTCACGCAGATGCTGGGAGAATGTGCAATAGAGTTCTTAGAGGAAGTGACCAAGTTGATAGATGAAGGAAGGGCTGTTGATGTCATCTACATGGACTTTAGTAAGGCGTTTGATAAGGTTCCCCATTGTAGACTAATAGAGAAAGTGAAGTCACATGGTGTGCAGGATGTTCTAGCTCGGTGGATAAAGAACTGGTTGAACAACAGGAGACAAGAGAGTAGTAGTTGAAGGCAGTTTCTCGAAATGGAGAAATATGACCATTGGTTTTCCCTGGGGTCTGTGTTGGGGCCACTGTTGTTTGTAATATTCATAAATGATCTAGAAGAGGGCACTGTTGGTATGATCAGCAAGTTTGCAGATGACACGAAGATTGATGGAGTAGCAGAAAGCAAAAGGGACTGTCCAAGAATACAGGAGGATAGAGATAGACTGGAGAGTTGGCCGGAAAAGTGGCAGATGGTTTTCAATCCAGAAAATGTTAGGCGATTCATTTAGGCAAGACTAATTCTCGAGCGAATTATACAATGAACGGAAGAGCCTTGGGAAAAGTTGATGGGCACAGAGATCTGGGATTGCAGGTCCATTGTACGCTGAAGGGTGCTGCACAGGTGAATAGAGTGGTCAAGAAGGCATATATAGAATGCTTGCCTTCATCGGATCAGGTATTGAGTATAAGAGCTGGCAAGTCATGTTAAAATTGTATAAGACATTGGCTCGGCCACATTTGGAATACTGTGTACAGTTCTGGTTGCCACATTACCAAAAGGATGTGGATGCTTTGGAGAGGGTGCAGAGAAGGTTTACGAGGGTGTTGCCTGGTATGGAAGGTGCTAGCTATGAAGAAAGGTTGAGTAGGTTAGGTTTATTTTTTTTTTAGAAAAAAGGAGATTGAGGGGGGACCTGATTGAGGTTTACAAAATCATGAAGGGTCTTGACAGGGTGGATGGAGACAAGCTTTTTCCCAGGGTGAAGGATTCAATACCAAGAGGTCACGCTTCCAAGATGAGAGGTGGAAAGTTTAAGGGGGATACAAGCAGTCAATACTTCACACAGAGGGTGGTGGGCATTTGGAACGCATTGCCAGCAGAGGTGGTAGATTCATTTAAGATGCGTCTGGACAAATGCATGAGTAAGTGGGGAGCAGAGTGATACAGATGCTTAGAAATTGACCGACATGTTTAGACAGTACATTCGGATTGGCTCAGACTTGGAGGGCCGAAGGGCCTGTTCCTGGGCTGAAAATTTTCTTTGTTCTTTCTTTGTTCCACACAGACAGTCGTCTGAGGCTGGAATAGAACCCAGGTCCCTGGTACTGTGAGGCAGCAGTGCTAACCACTGAGCCACTGTGCCATCCCAAATATAAGAATTGGTATATGCCCGAAACGTCGATTCTCCTGCTCCTTGGATGCTGCGCTTTTCCAGCAACACATTTTCAGCTTTGATCTCCAGCATCTGCAGTCCTCACTTTCTCCTCCCATTCTTATAAATGACCTGACAAGACAAAATGTTTAAAAAAAATGTATCTTTTCAGTAGTAGTCAAGTTTAGTGTAACTAAATGACTGTCAATTATTTTATTTGTGGTATCATTTCATCTGTTTTGTTTCAAATGTTATGTACATGCAGGTAGAGTGCCTATTATTCTTTAATTTTTGTCAACTCTTGCTTGCTTTGTTGGTTTAATCTTGGGTTTGTATTTATTATTGCCTACTGTCACGGTCCATTTATCATTTCCCATATTAATACCTTTCTCTTTTGCCTTGGGCTAGATATTATGTGCTCCCAGTGTGTGTATTTTGGGTGAGGTGGTGTCCAATATTAGATGGGTGCCCAGCATGTCACCTTCCAATCCACCCATCATTAAGTTTAACCACATACTACAGATGGTTATTGGATATTAATATTGGCAAAATCCACCAGATATAAATAAGTAGGCAACTCAACTTTCTCAAAGCTTAATTGACCCCAATTTTATACAACCTGCGCCATAAAATGGTTGGTGTGTGCAGTTGGGTGGGAGTTAGCTGTAGTTTTTTTTTTAAGTGTTTAAATCAGTGCGCAAGAAGGCAAGGAAGCCAGCATTGGAAGGTACTCTTCCTCCATCACAAGACTGCATATTGCATTCCATCCCATTCACATGTCCAGGATTGGTGACACCATGTGTGTGGTGATCCCATGTACTGCTGTTTCTCTTCATGTCAATTGTAGAAATCAAAGTTCCTTTTGAAGGTTGAGGGAGTGAATGTTTTAAGTTAGCAACAACTCTTATTCATACAATAAGATCCTAGAAAGCATCTCTGTTAGTGCAACACTCCTTCTGTAATGCACTGACGAATCAGCTGGAATCTTGTGCTCAGTTTCTGGGTTAGAGCTTGAATTAATTATCAGAATATGCCCCTCACTCAACCACTTCCTAACACTTAAAAATTGCAAGAAAAGTGGGAGAGTAGAGCTTGGATTGAATAATGTCGTCAACTTCCTATCAGAGTACAAGTTGGTGCATGTCAGTTTTGTAAGTTAGCATTACCATGAACTGCTAAACCAGCATTCATTCTTTTTTTTTGGCAGCTCTACTGTCAATCTTTCTTGGATTCCGAATAATTTTTTACTCATGCAAAGTGCCTTGTATTTGAGACCTGATTATAGCCATTAGCAGCACAAAAGGTGCTGTAACCAGGGGTTGGGGAGGTTGTAAAGGGCCCTAAGAGCTGAAATTGAATTTGGAGCATTCCCAGCAACACCATCTGTCAAAAAAAAAACAGGATCTGTGTTTTGGAATGATCACTTTGTAGCGCCTGAATTTAAAGATCATTGGTAGATATCACTTGGTGCCAATATCACTTGGAAACTGAGTTTTGTCGATCCAGTGTGTGCTTTCTCCACAAATGAGTGAACCCTCTTGGAAGAAGAGAGTTCCCTATGTCTGTGGAGTTTTTGAGTTGCACTTACTTTGAGGCAAATCTTTGTTGCAAGCATTAACCTCCATCCTTTTCTTCTGAGATTCTCTTCTCTTTATTTTTGTTTGAAGACATTGTCCCCTTCTAGCATTGCAGATCACAGATATCAATTGACTACCCAGATGGCTCAAACCCATTATGCCTTACTTATTTTCATTTGTGTTCTGGTGAACTGAAATATGACCAAACCCAATACCTGAAATGTTCTAGGATTTTGAAAATATGTAATATTATTAAATAATATTCAGTATATTTAAAAGCTTCATCTTCTGTTATCTTTTATCATTCTAACTGCCTTTGCTGTAACTTTCTCTGAAACTTTATATTTTTGAACTGTCCCTCATAGGTACAATAAATTTGTAAGTTTGGCAAGAAGTATTGAAGAGAATGAAGGAAGCCTAGAGCAGTTTTCCCGCAGCTATGAAACCTTTGGTGTCAATCGATTGGCTGATGGTGGAATTTACTGCAAGGAGTGGGCTCCAGGAGCAAATTCTGTGTCGCTTGTTGGAGAATTCAGTGAGTAGCATCATCCCTGCAAACCTGTTTTTACTTTATCATAACAATGTAATGTTCTAAAAAGAGCAAAGTACTGCTGTCTGAGACAAAAACAGAAAATGCTGGAAATGCTGTCGCCTGTCTTGTTCATGGAATACCTGCATTTTGTCTTAGGGAGTGTGTTTTCTTTGTTTCAGAAGATTTTATTCACTTGTACATTTGTTTTATTTATGAAGCTTATTATTAGTAAGTGAAAAATTGGATGTGGAGCAAAGGAGTGTGAGTGGAATTGAGGTGCTGAACACAGCTTATCTGATTGAGCTCCTCACACCAGCTCCATCACTCATAGTCCTGTTCTTGTTCACTTCCATCTTGAATCCTATGCCGTCAAAGATGAATTTATGGGTATGGGGTATATGGTTAAACAGATTACTAGCACTGGAATGTGTCCAGACTTAATTGGGGGTGTACACCAAAAGCTGTATCCTGTTGTTCCAAAAAGCTATCAAGAAATATATGAAATCCCAATTAGACTATCCATATAATCAGTTTGCTTTTTCATCAGGATAAAAGCAATTTGCATCAGGTTTTGTAATTAGCAGGATATTGTAACACATTAACGTTTAAACAGCAGAGAAAAAGAATCACTACTGTTATGTTATGAAGGTGTAAGGAGTACTGTACCTCTAAGAGAGTTGAAAGCTAGCAAGGACTTAGAGGCACAGAGAGTTCAGACCAAGGTAACAATGTAACACTTGGTCAGGTACTGGCTGGGTTGCTATGAGACAAAAACAAATTCAAATTTGGCCAATTAGTTTAAACTATACCCCAAGATACCAAATTCCAGTCAAGTTTGAATTTCATATTTTGACAATATTAAAACCAATGAAATGATACAATGTTTTGGGGTATAAGACCAGGGAAAATTGAACAGTTGGGAAGGGGTGCTGCCAAAAGACCAACAGATGTAGGTTGCTTGTAAGAACACTGAGAGGTACCAGTCTGGAGGAGGAGTTAGCACAGGAAGAAACATCAACACCGACCTGGAGAGCACAACTGCTGAGGAAGATACAAAGAGAAAATTCCATAGCTGGCAGGTTTTGAAATTTGAATTTTTCTGTAAATCTTAATCTGGGGTTTTATCAGACCAGTATTGTAGAGGGGAAAGTAAAGGGTAGGTTTAGATAAATGAGTTGTAAATAATTGTAAGTTAATCATTCTCTGTTAAACTTTAAAAAATTAACGTTGTTAATTTTTATTTTAAATTAGTGACTTTTGGGATAGTTCTTTGCCTCTCAAATTTTCATTGATTACAGCACGGTATGAATATTTTCTGTGTTGAAATTAGCAGAGAGGTTTTACCCTGTGTTGTAACATATGTGGCTTGTCAAAGGTATTATGGGTGGAAAGCATACAGGCAGGGAGCAGTATTCTGAATTCCAGATCATGAGGATTGGTTAAGTTGTCTCTCAATTCTTTTTGATTCTATCAGTGATGACACAATATTGTCTATAAATCAATGGTAAACCTTCACTTACGTTGTTGATCTGGTGGACTTCATCTTTTCTTGTTAAAATTCGTTCTTTTAAGCTACCTTTATTTTTCATCTTTTCGCTCAGGTGGAGATAGAGGGCAAAATAATTTGCAGGCTTTGGGTATGTCAAGCTGCCTTGTGTCTATTGATTTGTAGCAAACTGCAGCCCGACCAAGGCTGCCATCAGGCAGTGTTTTCTTAACTCTAAGACTATTTTGAAACTGCCACCCAGTTTCAAAATGTCCTCTTTACTGCTTTGCAAAATAACATTGTCTTGTACAGCTAAAAACATGCATCAGTTTCTTCAAGTTGCAAAACTTTCTTTTGCGCCATGTAGCAGAGTCCGTTTCTAGTCAAAATGAAAAATATGGTCCCTTACAAGTGCCAGACGTGTGAAGAATTTCAAAACTTAGTGGGTTTGGAATGTGAGGACAGTCCATCAGTATCTGGCATTTGCAAGGGGGAGAAGTGAGAATCTCAGAAGAGAAACCTGAAGATAAGTTGCAAAATAAGTTCCATTTGGTTATTGGACACAGTCAGCATCAAATGCTCCATGAAGGTTGATTTAGTCCCAAGTGGAAAAAACACAGTTACAGTACTAACAAAACTCAGTGCTCCAGAAAGTGACATTAACCAGTGATGCTTACATTTAGGACCCATGCACCGTCAAAGTGACCATTCTAGTGTGTAGTTCGTACATTTTTTTTGACAGTTAGTATTGCTTGGAATTCATCTCATCCTCCAGGACTCCACACAATCTGTGTTACTGCTATACTTGAATATTCCTTGAAACTTTTGGTTGGTTTCCAAAGCTCTGTGTCCTCCCCTGTACCAAATCTTTCACACATCACATTTCACATCTACATTGGCTTCTGGTTAAGCAATCTTGATTTTAGAATTTCATCCTTGCTGTCAAATCCTTTCATAGACTTGCCATTTCTCTCTCTGTAAACTCTTTCAGCTCCACAATCCTCTTAGGTATTTAAACTTCAATTTCATACCATCTCTTCAGCAATGGCCTGCTTATAATGGTATATTTTGTGCTCAATCCTGTTTTTAATCTCTCCACAATTGGTGTGGCCAATAGCCTTTGACTGCCATGGTCTTAGTCTACAGAATTCCATTCATAATCATCTGAGGCAATTACCTCCTTTTTTTTTGTCTTAAGATATTGTTAAAACCCACCTCCATGACCAAGATTTTGATTGCCTCACCTAATAACTCCTTATGGGATATAATGTCAAGTCCTGTTTGAAAATTGCTCATGGAATTTCTTCGAGAAGTGAGCTTATATGTAAATACAAATAAAAGCAGAAGACAGAAAAAAGGTTTTAACCAAATATGTGATTGTGGGGCTCACTTCTGGGTTTGGTTATTGAATTTGAAACTACTGAACATTTAAAATTCGATTGACTCAGTGGATTAAGAAAAAGGATTAAAAGATGTGGAAATGGGGTGGATGGACATGATTAGGATTGTTTGCTTGAATAAAGAGTGAATTTACTGGGCTAAATATCTTGATTCCTTGTTCCAACCTCGACATTGCTCTGTGACTGAGCTCCTTGAATTGACACATACATAAACATGCTGGAGAGGAAATGATCAGCTGGTGCATCCCATCAGTCTGTCTGTTTGAGATGCCTTACAAAACAGATTAAGACATTCCCTACTCTCATTTTTAATTCATTTATGATTTGTGGGCTTCGCTGCTTGGCCATTCCTAGGTGCCCTTAAGAATGTGGTAGTTAGCTGCTGCATTGAACTGCTGCAGTCCACCTACTGTGGCTTGACCCAGAATACCTTTAGAGAGGTAATTCTAGGAATTTAACCCATCAACAGTGAAAGAACTGGTGATTTATTTCCAAGTCAGGATGGTGAATGTCTTGGAAGGGAGCGCTGTTGGAGGTGTTCTTATGTATCTGTTGCCCTTGTCCTTCTAGGTGGAAGTGCTGTAGAGGATCTGTGAATGTTTGTAATGCATCTTACAAATAATACACACTGCTGCTGCTGAGTGACTGGGTTGGAGGGAGTGAATATTTGTGGATGTGGTACCAATCAAGCAGGCTGCTTTGTCCTGGATGGTATCAAGCTTCTGGAGTGTTGCTGGAGTTGCACCCATCCAGGCAAGTGGGGAGTATTCCATGACCTTCCTGACTTGTGCCATGTTGATGATGGATAGGCTTTGGGGCATTTCATAAGTTACTCGCTGCAATATTCATAGCCTCTGACTTAATCTTAAAGCCACTGTGCTGATGTAATGTCCAGGTGCAGCAGTTGGATGGGAGACATAATTGGAAAATTTATCTCTGGAGGCAGTCAAAATCCCTCAATTACAGAGAAAATGACTGTGAGAGATCCATAAATGAAAAAGCTTTTGAATTCCAGGTTGTTGATCAACAATGAAGGAACAGAATACATAGGGTAAATTTTTGAGTGTTAAACTTCATGTTGGCTGAAATTAGGGAGTCTGGAAAAGGGGATATTCGAAAGATTGAGCGGATGGAAGGGCTGTTACTAGGCAGATGAATTAGAGCGTGGGGGTGATGTTCAGAAGTGGAAATAAATGTTTTGATGCTCAATGGGGTTCAAAATGTTATCATGTGAGATGTCAGTGTTTAATTTAATTTTACAAAACAATTGGTGGGTTAGAAGTTGAAAGGTGTGAGGTTTTGAATTACTTGCTTGATACGTTTTTCCTCTTCTCGAATAACTATCATGCAGACTGTTCGTTTAAGTTTGTGGATGAATGTTTGACAGTCAGAGCAATACTTTTCATTCCACCCACACTCTTCCACACTCCATAGAGTTGAGCTCATGCAGCTGACTGCTTAAATCCTAAATTTCACCAGCTTCCATTCACTTCTCACTTTGTATTGACTGACCGACAGTGGCTGTACAGGACATTCCTGTTCTATCGGTCTCCTTCCTAACAGAAAGATGTTGTGAAACTTGAAAGGGTTCAAAAGAAAATTTACAAGGATGTTGCCAAGGTTGGAGGATTTGAGCTATAGGGAGAGGCTGAACAGACTGGGGCTGTTTTCCCTGGAGCGTCTGAGGCTGAGGGGTGACCTTATAGAGGTTTACAAAATTATAATGGGCATAGATAGGGTAAATAGACAAAGTCTTTTCCCTGGGGTTGGGAAGTCGAGAACTAGAGGTTTAAGGTGAGAGGGGAAAAATATAAAAGAGACCTAAGGGGCAACTGTTTCACGCAGAGGGTGGTACGTGTATGGAATGAGCTGCCAGAGGAAGTGGTGGAGGCTGGTACAATTACAGCATTTAAAAGGCATCTGGATGGGTATATGAATAGGAAGGGTTTGGAGGGATATGGGTTGGGTGCTGGCAGGTGGGACTAGATTGGGTTGGGATATCTGGTTGGCATGGACGGGTTGGACCGACGGGGGTCTGTTTCCGTGCTGTACATCTCTGACTCTATGGCTCTGGTTTAGCAATGGCTTTTCTGTATTCACATTTTCCCTGGCATTGTCCATTACTGTCTCTAACCTCTTGCCCTGAATTGAGATCTCAACTTATCTGTTTTTATCTCTTGAATATCCTGATTTTAATTGTTTCATCATTAGTGGCTGTTCCTTCAGCTTCTTGATGATAAACTTTGTACCTGTCTTTGTAGAGTCATAGAGATGTACAGCATGGAAACAGACACTTCGGTCCAACCTGTCTACGCTGACCAGATATCCCAACCCAATCTAGTCCGACCTGCCAGCACCCGGCCCATATCCCTCCAAACCTTCCTATTCATTTACCCATCCGAATGCCTTTTAAATGTTGCAATTGTACCAGCCTCCACTACTTCCTCTAGCAGCTCATTCCATACCTGTACCACCCTCTGTGTGAAAAAGTTGCCTTAGGTCTCTTTTATATCTTTCCCCTCTCACCCTAAACCTATGCCCTCTAGTTCTGGACTCCCCAAATCCAGGGAAAAGACTTTGCCTATTAATCGTATCCGTGCCCCTCATAATTTTGTAAACCTCTATAAGGTCTAATGGAAAGATGTTTATAAATTAATGAGAGGCTATAGACAGAGTTGATGGTAGTTGTCTTGTCCCTAAGATGGGGAATTTCAAGACTAGGGGCACATTTTTAAAATGAGAGGTAAGAGGATGAAAGAGGACATGAGGCAAATTTTTTACACAATTGTTCACATGTGGAATGAACTTCCTGAGGCGGTGGTGGATGTGGGTACAATTACAATGTTTAAAAGATATTTGGATGGACACATGAATTGGAAGGGTTTGGAGGGATATGGGCCAGGAGCAGGCAGGTGGGACAAGTTTAGTTTGGGATAATGTTCGGCATGGGCTGTTTGAACCAAAGGATCTATTTCTGTGCTGGATGACTTGGTGTAAATATGTATGTAAACCTTGTTAGCTGCATTTTAAATAAGGAAAAATGTAAAAATCTACTTGATTGATTAAACATTTGGCCATCTGGCCTAATGTCACCTTTTTTGGCTCGGTGTCAATTTTCTATCCTATTAAGCTCCTTTTGGGTACCTGCATATTCTATTAACGATGTCATCAACTACCGGTTATTGCTGAGGTAAGATTGTAGTTGGTTCTGATCTATAGCACCTGCTACCTTCAAGAAGTTCAGAACTATGTCATGTGATTGCTGAAGAAATGATTCCAGTTTATCAACTCTGAACAAATTTGAGGTACCTGACCTCTGCTAATACCAGTTATGCTCCATGCTTTATGTATTCCTTTGGTATTTCAATCAGTGGAAATTTTTAGCTGAAGAATTATGTTGATTTTAGTCTGCTGAAGAACTGATCTGAACTTGGTTACTAGAACAATGAAATATCTCATTCTGCTCAGACTTAATTACATTAGTTTGATCTCTTAACCCCCATCCCAATGCTGAAACAACATCCCACTGATTGTCCTAGGAAAACACTGATAGCCAGTTTTATGCTCACTTGCTCCTCCACGCCTTTTGCTTTCATGCACCCCAGTGCAGTCAGGTTATATTTTAAAAATCTGATTTAGCTGTTGTATTTCAGTATTCATTCTAATCTGTGGAGGCAAGAAATTCCTCCCTTGCTCCAGCTCCATTTTGTTATCCATTGTTTGATTAGGTTTTCTCATAGACTTTTTATTTATTGGATTTGACCTCTGTTGGAGGAATTTGCTTTGTTGTGTCTAATTCATTTTTGGAGCTCCATTGATGTAAAAAAAAACCCCAAAGCTTTGAAGTCTTGGAAGTTCTCCACTGAAAAGAAAATTTGAGTAGAATGATGTAATTTGGTTGGTTTGAAGGACACTTTTTTTTTAGTAGGAGGGAGTGTGATAACTGAGTGAATGTGTGTATGCTGATTGTGGAGAAGGATGAGCTGGCTGAAAGATGTGTGATTGATGGAAAACTAAGATTTGGAATATCGAGAAGGGACTAGAAAAGGTTGAAGAGATATGCTGGACCGGAGTTGGAGGGTTACAATTCTGAAGTTGATACCAGTGAAGATTGAAAGGTATCCATTTTCAATACTAAAAGGAGATAGAAGCCTTTGAAGTACAAGGTGGTGATCAGAACTGTGTAAATTAAACAGAATAAGGCTATTTTCTTAATTTTTGTGAAATGTTGGGGTGACGAACTTTTTAAAATTCATTCATGAAATGTGGGTGTTGCTGGCTGAACCAAATACTCATCTCAAATTGCCAGAGGACAGTTTGAAAAGTCAACCACGTTGTTGTGGGTCTGGAGTCATATGTAGGCCAGACCAGGTAAAGGCAGCAGATTTCCTTCCCTAAAGGACATTAGTGAACTAGATGGAATTTTTTCACAATTGATAATGATTATGTAGCATTAGACTCTTAATTCCAGATCTTCTAATAGTGTAGTCAGTGTTTCCTTGGCCAGGTTAAAGTTGATTGATGTTAACAGGGTTGTTACATCAAAGGAGGCCATTATTTCATTCTTTTTTATCTTCGTGTCTTTGATGGTCTTCAGGAATTCTTGGGTGGAGTGGATGGAGTGGCGTGAGTCTCCTATTAAGTGTTTTGGTCTTAGACTCAAAGACACATACACTAAACGCCACTAACCTCATCAACAAAGACAGTATCATCAAGCTAGTGGACCTATGCCTTACCACACACTTCACCTTCAACAACATAACCTCCAGACAAACCAACACAAGACTCATGGAATCTCTGATATCAGGGTTCTTAGCAGAAGCAGTAATGCAAAGATTTGAACAAACAGCTCTGCCAACCATCCAACCCAAACTTTGGGTCCGCTATGTGGATGACACTTTTGTCATCACTAAACGAAACAAATTAGAGGATACCTTCAAGACCATCAATAATACCCTTACTGGCATAAAAGTTATTAAAGAGGAGGAAAACAACAAGAAACTGCCATTCCTGGATGTCACAGTAGAGCAAACAGCCAATGGGGAACTTCAAATCAGATTCTTCAGGAAAACAACACATACAGACCAAATATTGAACTACAGAAGCAAACATTCCAACATCCACAAACGAAGCTGAATCAGAACATTATTTCAATGAGCCACTACACAGAGCAGAGGAAAATCACCTATACTGTGTATTCAAAAAGAATGAGTACCCAATGAACACAGTCTGCCGATTTCTCTGTAACAAACCCAAACAAGCAGACAAAACACGTCCACAAACCCTAGCCACTCTCCCCTACATCAAAGACATCTCGGAAATGACTACCAGACTACTCGGACCCCTTGGCATCATGGTAGCCCAGAAATGCACCAACACACTAAAACAGCAGCTAATGAACTTGAAAGACCCTATACAGACAGAAGCAAAACTAATGTCATTTACAAAATACTGTGCAAGAACTGTAACAAACACTACATTGGACAAACAGGCAGAAAACTAGCCACCAGGATACATGACCATCAACTAGCTACAAAAAGACATGGCCCTCTCTCACTCGTATCCTTGCATACAGATGAGAAAGGGACACTACTTTGACTGGGACAACACATCCATCTAAGGACAAACCAAACAAAGACATGCATGAGAATTCCTAGAAGCATGGCATTCCAACTGGATGTGTCAACAAAAACATTGAGTTAGACCCCATCTACCACCCCCTGAGAAAAGAAACAGGAGGTGACTTCACCACAAGAAATAACATCGCCAATCCAAAGAAACCCAAATGTATAAACAGAAAGCAGGAGTTTTTAGCAGTGCTTCGCCTGAGGCCCACTGAAGATGTTACCTCGTAGGGTGACAAAATGTCTGGAAATGAACCTTCAAGCTCAGTGAGCAAACCTCATCCAAGATGGAAAAACAACAGAGGGGAATAAAAAATAGAAGGTTATGCTGATGTGTTCAAGATGAAGTGGGTGAAAGATGTAAAACACAATCCCTGACATAGAACACTTGGAACATCACCACCTGCAAGTTCCCCTCACTGTTCCTTCACAGTTACTGGATCAAAATCCTGGAATTCCCTCCATAATGGCATTGTGAGCCCATCTACAGCACATGGACTGAAGCAGTTTAAGAAAGCAGCATACCACCACCTTCTCTAGGGCAACTTGGGATAGGCAATAAATGCTGGCCAGCCAGTGATTCCCACATCCCACAAGTAATTTTTGAGAAAAAAAATTGTGTTGTGCTCGTCAGGACAATTTGATCAGTATCAGTATCAAGGAAAAAGAATGAATAGTGTATGAAAAGGTAATGCCAGTTGGTTTACAAGTAATTCCAGGTCATTCCACTGCAAACCTGACTGCTTGCCACAGCTCATGTGGAGCTACTAATAGAGCCAGTAGTTGATGGGATAATACTAGGCAATCCTTGAGCCAACTAACCTTCCGGTTATTGTTAATTTACACCATGGACGGGAAGTAAGAGGAAAGGATGCTTCCTAGGGCTTGTTGTGGGTTTCCACTTCACTTTTTATAAAAGAAACTTCATAACTGTTAAGAAGAATCCTCTCAACTTTTCTTGTACACAATTCCTCTTTGCTGGAGACAGCCACACAGAATACAACAATTCTAAGATTAACTTTTTTCATTCAAGTGGATGCAATTTGCTTTGCTGTCTTGTCACGTCTCCTTGAAATTGAAGCCTTGGAGTCTAGGCATACTGTACTATCTCCAAAGACATGATTTCCTTTCCAATGGTCTTCTGTTCTGGTCCAAACAGGATAAAATGCAAGGAAGGGTCACTGGACCTAAAAAGTTGTTTGATTTTTCTTCACAGTTGCTGCCAGACCTGCTGAACTTGTTCAGCAACTTGTGTTTTTGTGGTCCTAACTGTGTTTTGTATAGCTGTATCATAACTTCTACCTCTTTGAATTCTAGCTCCCTAGTTATAAAAGTCAGCAACCTAGATCTTTAATTTATTTTTTGTATCTAAATCATTACACTTAGATTACTTACAGTGTGGGAACAGGCCCTTCAGCCCAACAAGTCCACACCGACCCGCCGAAGCACACCCACCCAAACCCATTCCCCTACATTTACCCCTGCACCCATGACTACGGGCAGTTTAGCATGGCCAGTTCACCTAACCTGCACATTTTTGGACTGTGGGAGGAAACCGGAGCACCTGGAGGAAACCCACGCAGACACAGGGAAAATGTGCAAACTCCACACAGACAGTTGCCTGAGGAGGGAATTGAACCCAGGTCTCTGGTGCTGTGAGGCAGCAGTGCTGACCACAGTGCCACTGTACCACCCACACTTATATTATTTGCATACCTGGTCTCCAACGGTCCAGGTTCAGGTCCAAAGTAGATGGCCTCAAATTTGTCTTGATTGAAATCAGTTTGCTATGTTGTACTGAGAACTACCTGCTATTTAGAATGAATCCCCTCTATTTTTATCTGATTCAGGATCACACTGACCTTTCTTTTTACTGTGACATTGGCAGTATCATCCTCTCCAGCGAAATCAGATACATAGCACTCATTGAGTACCTCACTGTGTTTTCTGTCTCTATCAGAAGATCTATGTTTTGGTCACAGTATGCTCCTAGTGTTCCATTAACTACCTTTTTATAATTTATATGTTTGTGGTGTTGTATCCGTTCTGTTTCTCTCTTTTCAGTTTTCCTCTGTAGCTTTTCAAATGTTTTATCAATATTTTTAACCGATATTGCAACTGTTCCTTTTTTCCCCTGCCCTATCCTTTCTGAATTGAGTATATAGTGGGCATTTTTGTCTTGCTTGACCAAGATCTCTAATATTGCCATTGCCATAATTCCAGGTGACAACTTGTACTTCAGCTTATCAACACATTCTGGGCATTTATGCACATGCATGTGAAATGTATTTTATTTTTGCCCCTTGCTTGCACCTTCCTATTTCGGAATTGCTCTTTGTTGTATTGCTATTTGTTCCTTCTGGTCCTGTGTGCTCTTTGTATTTCTACATTAATGTTTTATCTTTGTATCTTTTCATCTACCAAATTAGTATATGTTGAAAAAGGATTCTTTGAATCCTTTATTCCCTGCACGTAGTGACTTTACTGCATCATTGAAATGTTTCAAATTCTATTTCAGCAAAGTTAAAAATCACACAACACCAGGTTATAGTCCAACAGGTTTAATTGGAAGCACACTAGCTTTCGGAGCGACGCTCCTTCATCAGGTGATTGTGGAGGGCTCGATTGTAACATAGAATTTATAGCAAAAATTTGCAGTGTGATGTAACTGAAATTATACATTGAAAAATTGATTGTCTGTTAAGCCTTTCATCTGTTGAATACAGTGATAATTTACATTTCTTTTTCCAAACAAGATTTACTGCATTCATACATTTCACTCCCAAATAATAAAGGGAATTCCCACATGATCTCATGTCCAAGGCAATGAGTGCAAAAGTAAAAACTGTTGCTCCAGTTCAAAGCCATTTAAACCACGAAATCTAATGTTTTCCCCACCTTGCTGTTGTCTTAGGTAGGTATAGGGAATGCTGGATGACTAAAGAAATTGAGGGTTTGGTTAAGAAAAAGAATGAAGCATGTGTCAGGTATAGACAGGATAGATCGAGTGAATCCTTAGAAGAGATTAAAGGAAGTAGGAGTATACTTAAGAGGGAAATCAGGAGGGCAAAAAGGGGACATGAGATAGCTTTGGCAAATAGAATTAAGGAGAATCCAAAGGGTTATTACAAAAGCATTAAGGACAAAAGGGTAACTAGGGAGAGAATAGGGCCCCTCAAAGATCAGCAAGGAGGCCTTTGTGTGGAGCCGCTGAAAATGGGGGAGATACTGTGGAAAAGGATATGGAAGACATAGACTGTAGGAAAATAGATGGTGACATCTTGCAAAATGTCCATATAACAGAGGAGGAAGTGCTGGATGTCTTGAAACGCATAAAAGTGGATAAATCCCCAGGACCTGATCAAGTGCACCTGAGAACTCTCTGGGAAGCTAGAGAAGTGATTGCTGGGCCTCTTGCTGAGATGTTTGTTTCATCGATAGTCACAGGTGAGGTGCCCGAAGACTGGAGGGTGGCTAACATGGTGCCACTGTTTAAGAAGGGTGGTAAGGACAAGCCAGGGAACTATAAACCCATGAGCCTGACCTCGGTGGTGGGCTTGTTGGAGGGAATCCTGAGGGACATGATGTACATGTATTTGGAAAAGCAAGGACTGATAAGGGATAGTCAACATGGCTTTGTGTGTGGAAAATCATGTCTCACAAGCTTGATTGAGTTTTTTTGAAGAAGTAACAAAGAGGATTGATGACAGCAGAGTGGTAGATGTGATCGATATGGACTTCAGTAAGGCGTTCGACAAGGTTCCCCATGGGAGACTGATTAGCAAGGTTAGATCTCATGGAATACAGGGAGAACTAGCCATTTGGATACAGAATGGTGGTGGAGGGTTGTTTTTCAGACTGGAGGCCTGTGATCAGTGGAGTGCCACAAGGATCGATGTTGGGTCCTCTACTTTTTGACATTTACATAAATGATTTGGATGCGAGCATAAGAGGTACATTTACTAAGTTTGCAGATGACACCAAAATTGGAGGTGTAGTGGACAGCAAAGAGAGTTACCTCAGATTACAACAGGATCTGGACCAGATGGGCCAATGGGCTGAGAAGTGGCAGATGGAGTTTAATTCAGATAAATGTGAGGTGCTGTATTTTGGGAAAGCAAATCTTAGCAGGACTTATACACTTAATGGTAAGGTTGTAGGGAGTGTTGCTGAACAAAGAGACCTTGGAGTGCAGGTTCATAGCTCCTTGAAAGTGGAGTCGCAGGTAGATAGGATAGTGAAGGCAGCATTTGGTATGCTTTCTTTTATTCGTCAGAGTATTGAGTACAGCAGTTGGGAGGTCATGTTGCGGCTGTACAGGACATTGGTTAGGCCGCTGTTGGAATATTGCGTGCAATTCTGATCTCCTTCCTATCGGAAAGGCGTCATGAAATTTGAAAGGGTTCAGAAAAGATTTACAAGGATGTTGCCAGGGTTGGATGGTTTGAGCTACAGGGAGAGGCTGAACAGGCTGGGGCTGTTTTCCCTGGAGTGTCGGAGGCTGAGGGGTGACCTTATAGAGGTTTACAAAATTATGAGGGGCATGGATAGGGTAAATAGACAAAGTCTTTTCCCTGGGGCTCGGGAGTCCAGAACTAGAAGGCATAGGTTTAGGGTGAGAGGGGAAAGATATAAAAGAGACCTAAGGGACAACGTTTTCACACAGAGGGTGGTGCGGGTATGCAATGAGCTGGCAGAGGAAGTGGTGGCCGCTGGTACAATTGCAACATCTAAGAGGCATTTGGATGGGTATACGAATAGGAAGGGTTTGGAGGGATATGGACCAGGTGCTGGCGGGTGGGGCTAGATTAGGTTGGGATATCTGGTCGGCATGGACAGGTTGGACCGAAAGGTTTGTTTCCATGCTGTACATCTCTATGACTCTATGACTCATTTGATTTTTGTTAGCAGTTAAAGCAGGAAGGTGAGACTGAGAGTTGACAGGCTAAGAGGATTGACGAGGTGGGAGTGGTGGAGCCTAAATTTCTGAAATTATCCAACAGGCATCCAGTTTTCCCAGATTCCTGCCCTTGGCTCAGAAATTCAGGACCCAACTTTGGTTTCCTTGTACTATTGTCACACCCTGACTATAAGGTCATGCATATGAATGTGTATTTGAGTCAATAATTCATCTATTTTGTTTTAATTGCAATGTGGATTCAAACACCGAGCCCTTAATATAGTTTTATTTTAATGTTTGAGTGAGCTCTGGCCCTGTCTGCTGGTGTACTCATTGCCCCTTTCTGCTATAATCCGTTTGCAATCATCTTTATTGATTTAGCACAATGTCATTTCCTTTAACTTACTCAATCTCCCCCTGAGAGATCTTAATCTCTATTTATTTCAACACTCTCTTTCCTTCCATAGTTATACAACTCACCAAGATATGGACCTAGTATTTAGTTCCTCATGCTACCTATATAGAATCTCTTCACTAGTTTTGCCCATGTTATTTGTACCGAATGGTTCACGCATGTGGATCCTTCATTCCCATTGCAAGCTCCTTTCTAGCCCAAAGCAGGTATCTTGAAACCTTAGACCAGTCGGGCAATACAACCATTTGGATTCCCATTCTCAGCTGCAGCAAATGCTATCTATACCCAGTTAATGCTCTTCTGCTATCAAACTTTTAAACCCCATCCCCTGCCCAAATGACTTCCTCTAACACAATACTACATTCATCCACACTACAACCTTCCCTGCTGCAAGTACTGGATGCCTGTTGGATAATTTCAGAAACTTGGGCTCCTCCACTCCCACTGATGAAGGGCTTTTGCCCGAAACGTTGATTTCGCTGCTCGTTGAATGCTGCCTGAACTGCTGTGCTCTTCCAGCACCACTAATCCAGTATTTGGTTTTCAGCATCTGCAGTCATTGTTTTTACCTCCACTCCCACCTTGTCAATCCTCTTAGTCCACTGACTCTCAGTTACACCTCCCTGCTCTAACTGCTAACAAGAATCAAATGGTGTCAATCTAAGGGTCATGACTGCCTTCTGGAAGGAAGCGGAGGGGTAACTTTTCCAATCCTCAATGCATCACAATGTCTGAGGCTTGATCTCCAGCTCAAAGACTTTCCAATGAAGCTCCTAAATCTGCAGACACTTCACCACAGATGTTGTTGGCATGGTTTCCTCAAACAAAAAGCTCCTATGCAATTTTTGTCGAAGCTGCACTTCTTGGAGAGCCTTCGCATGTCTAGTGATGTGATTCTGGCTCCAGAAATCACTACCATATACGCACTTCAAAGAGCCACACAAAAATAATTAAAGGGAACATAACTCCCACATGCTGCAGTTGTGACACACCACCTGCCCTGCAACCTTTATTGTGTGTTAATTAAGTTAATTGACATAAGACAAGCTCATGTAATTCCTCTCAATCACAACTTCTGGCTTCATATTCTTTGTACTTCAGCAACCTGCGAAACCCTTATATTCTTTGAAAAACAAGTCAACTCTGCCAAAGCAAAGAAAGCTAGTCAAACTTTAACTTATTGACTAGTTGCAGCTGCTATGAGCTTATATATCTTGTTTAAGCCTTTAATGCTCTTAAATTGCTTCTTTCAATTAAATAATGTATCTAATTTAAACAGCAATTTTGTTACCTGCTAATTGTAAATGAAAATGAGATTTTAGAGAGAGGTCAACTCTCAATTTCATTCTCACTCCTGGTTTTACACTGTAAATTATAAATTCGCTATCGGAAACAGCAAATTGGTTATCAGATGGGCATCAGCTTGGTTCTACAGGGCGGTGCAACTTCGAGGGCCGAAGGGCCTGTACTGCGCTGTAATGTTCAATGTTTGGTAACTTCACTCAAGCTTTTCAAACTGACAGCAAGAAAATCTATTAAGGGAACCAGTAAAATGTTACAGTAGGAAGTGTTAGAGTTAAGTTTTTGCAAGAAGCACTACTCCACTATACACTGTTGACAAACTGAAAAGAGACCTCATGGATCTGCTTCACTTCTAAAGTGAATGAAAAGTAGCAAAGCGAAAGATAATGAAGCACTTTAATTCCCAGGGTGTTTTCTGTTTAACATGGTCAGCAATCTTAGCTTTAAAAAAAAGCCTCAAAATGGTTTTCAACTGCTGCTTGGATCAGAAGAATCAGCAGATTAAACATGCAAATTCAGCACAATTTAATCAAGACATCAGGGACTTGGTACGAACGAAAAGGCATTTTATTGACGGTGATGCTGCTTTCAACAGATCCAACAAGGGCAGAGGTTTGAGTTCAACTATCAGGATTGGCAACCAATGGACGGCAAGATGCTGATTTCAATTCATAAGAAGATTTCACAGAATTCACTCTTCTCTGTTCTGTCTTTCCTAACTATTTTAAATTTTTTTAAACAATATCTTCAGACATGTTATGACACATTTCTGGAGCAGGTGGGACTTGAACCTGGGCTTTCTGGATCAGAGGTAGAGATACTATGAGGCAGCTCTGTTATCAGTTGCGCAGGTGAATAATATGCTTCACCAGTGATATTGCGATTTAGGGTCATAGGTCCAAAATCACCCGTTCCTCCCAGCATGATAGTATTGACTGAAAGGTGGCTATGGATGCATAATTGGTGAATATTCAAGACCAAGATGAATTATATTTGAACATTAAGGAAATCAAGCAATATTGGGAAAAGGCAAGAAAGTAAATTTGTGGTAGATGTTGAACCTGCTGTAGGAAGGATATTATTACATTGGAGAGGATTCAGGATGACCTATGATCCGATTAATTGAGACAGGGAAATAATTACAAATAGTCCAAAAAATGGTGCTGCTGGAGCCAAAACAAATTGCTGGATTAACATGATAGTTATAAGAGTTGCATACTGAAGGTCTAACCAAAGTAACAAGTAATCCAAAACTGCACAAACTAAGAGAGATGATAACAGTTTATTAAGTTGATGGTGTGAAAACAGAACAGTACGGAAAATTTTACAAATATCGAACAGTATGGTGGGGTTATAGCGTGACATGAACCCAAGATCACAGTTGAGGCCGTTTTCATGTGTACAGAACTTGGCTATCAGTTTCTGCTCAGCAATTCTACGTCATTGGCCGCCTTGGAAGATGCTTACCTGAAGATCGAAGACTGAATGCCCTTGACTGCTGAAGTGCTCCCCCAACTGGGAGAGAACATTCCTGTCTGATGATTGTTATGCAGTGTCCATTCATCCATTGTCGTAGCTTCTACATGGTCTCCCTAATATACCATCCCTCAGGGCTTCCTTGCCTGCAGCATATCAGGTAGACAACATTGGCCGAGTCTCATGAGTACTTGCTGCGTAGGTGGTGGGTGGTGTTCGGATGTATAATGGTAGTATCCATGTCTATGATCTGGCGTGTCTTGCAGAAGTTGTCATGGCAGCGTTATGTGGTGCTATGGTTGGTGTTGTCCTGAAGACTGGGTAGTTTGCTGCAGACGATGGTGGATTTAAGGTTTGGTGATTGTTTGAAGGTGTGGCGATGACCTTGGTGCGATATTAGTCATCAATGACATATTGAAGGCTGCAAAGAGCCTGGTGTAGTTTCTCCGCTCCAGGAAAGTGATAGAATACCCTTCATCATCCATCAGTTGTGACCTCTGTCTGCCTTTTGACGAGGTCATTGTGGTTTCTTCATGTGGCACTTTGGAACTTGTAATTGATGAGTTGAGCATTGTGTATTTTAAAGGCCGCTATGAGGAAAAATTCAAATAAACTGGGCATGCATTCTGTATGGAGTGCAGAAGGTAAGAGAGGTGATTTCATGTGAAGATGTAAAGTTCTTGCGGAATTGATAAGTCAATCCTGAGTACAAAACATTGAAGGTATGAGAGCGGGCACAGAAAAGATTTACAACAATGGTTCAATAGACAAGGACAGTTCAATAGACAGTTGTGCAGGTAAATTGGAGCTGAGACTGGAGGAAAAGTTGAAAATGGACTTGATAAATGCTTTCACTATCACAGACAGAGCAGAGACAGAAGCCATTGGCACCAGCGGAAGAACAAGACAACAACAGAACAGACAACACGACGGGGAGCCTAGTAACAAGGACTGCATAACTACTGGACCTGTGCTTCATGGCACACTTCACATTCAACAACTAAATATATGAACAGATCAATGAGACAGCTATGGGCTCACCCATCTCCAGGCTCGTAGTAGAAGCAGTGATACAAAGATTGGAACAAACAGCCAGCCCACAAATCCAACCCAAACTCTGGATCAGATACATGGATGACACTTTAGTAATCATTAAGAGAATAGAAATTGAAATCACACACCAGATTATCAACACATGCTCAGAAGGATCAGATTTACGAGAGAGGAGGAAACCAACAATCAACTCCCATTCCTGGATGTGATGGTCAAATGAACACAACGGTGAATGCACCACAACATCGTACAGAAAAGCCATACACATGGACCAGATCCTGAACTACAACAGCAACCACCCGGACACACACAAGAGAAGCTGCATTAGGACCCTGTTCAAAAGGGCTAGTTCAAACTGCAGCACACCCGACCTGCGTAGAGAAGAACACCTCTCCAGAGTCTTCACCAAGAACAGATGTCCTCGCAACTTCATCCGCAGATGAAACAAACAACACGAGAACACGCCACAACCTAACGCATTAGCCACACTAACTTATAAAAAAAAGTCCCAGAACTAATAGCCAGATTTCTTCAACCACTCAGTTTCATGTCAGCCCATAAACCGATAGCCACGCTCAGGTACCAACTCACCAGGACAAAAGACCCTATATCCATCATGTGCAAGACTAACTTAATCTACAAGATTCCATGCAAATTCTGCACAAAACATTATATAGGACAAACAGTCAGAAAACTAGCAATGAGCATCCACAAACACCAACTAGCTGCTAAACACCATGACCAGCTGTCCCTCGGAGCTATACACACAGACTACAAGTATTACAAACTTGTAATACTCGTTCTCCATAACTCTCTAACTTCATCACTTTCAAAGAGTAATGAGTTCAAGATACAGATTTTCAGCAACACTCCTCTCCCTTCAGCAATATTCACGTTCTGCACTACTTTACACTTGAATGTGGGAGGATTGGTCAGTAAGATTGCAGACTACAAAAACAATTTGTTGGGGTGGTCAGTCGTGAGGATAGCCTCAGACTGCAAGATAATATAAATGGCTAGTCAAATGGGTGATCAATGGAAAATGGAACTCATCCGGATAAGTGTGAAGTGATAAACCTGGGCGGGACAAACAGGCAAGGAGGAGGGTAGGATCCTAGGAAGCACTGAGGATCATAGGAAGCACTGAGGACCATAGGGCCTTTGGTGTACATATCCACAGGTTCGTTAAGATATCGACATAGGTGGATAAAGTGGCTAGAAATGCATATGGTACACTTGACGTTACTTTTGGAGGCAGAGTGTTTAAGAGCAGGGAGGTTATGCTAGAAAAGTTTAAAGTATAGGTAAGGCTACAGCAAGAATACTGTATGCAGTTCTGGAATCCATATTATAGGAGAGATATGATAGCACTGGAGAAGGTGCACAAGTTTACCAAGACGTTGTCTGGGCTGGAGAGTTTCAGTCTGGAGAGAGATTGGATAGATTGGGGCTGATTTCCTCACAATAGAGGAGAAATCATTTATAGTCTAAAACTATGAGGAGCACAAAAGAGAGTAGACATGAAGAAATCTTGCACCTTGATGGAAATAGATAGGGGCCGAGATTTAAAGCAAGAAACAGGAAGTCTTGAGGAATTACAAAGTAAAAGATGGTGGAAATCTGAAACTCACTGAATGAGCAATAGAATGAATGATTTATTGTCATGCATATCTTACATTAAGTAGTGAAAGGCCTCGCTAGGATCTGGCGCCATTTTGAACTGCTTAACAATAAAAAAACGATAATTCAAAATAATGAGAATAAACACAAGTCAATATAAGCAATCCCAGTTCTATTGTATAGCTGCAGATTTATGAAAGACGAAAAATGCTAAAACAGCTAAGTTAAACTATTTATATCCCAATTGCAAATAATTTCAAATATCTAAGATACCTAAATGGAGTCTGGCGACATGCAAGACAATTTAAATATAAAATAAAATCAATACAAAAGAGGGTTTATTATAGACTTCCATTGGGAAATTAGACTTATGAGAGGAGATTACTTTCATGCAGATCTGTGAAGTTATAAACAGTGACAGTATTTTAAAATTCACAGGTCAAACATTCCCAAGATTTGAAAAGTGTTAACTTTATTCAATGTCAAATATGAAACTGAAACAATTGGCAGCTATTCCATTTAATTTTGATCAAGATAACTGACTCTGCTCCAAGAATAAAACATTGAAAACGTAACAATTGAGGAATCTAGCAACTAGAGGTCAGAAATAGTCTTAGTCGTCATATTCCCACCTCCATATCAATCTTGTATAGAAACAGAAAAAACTGCATACAAGAGTGGTAAACGCAGAAATCCTCACAGCACTTAAGCAGTATTTAAATGTGACTTGTGATGCCATAACTAAGGGGCAGGTGGTGGAAAATGGGATTAGAATTGTTCAGTGGTTCTTTTTGACCAGCACAGATGCAATGTGCTCTATTTCGACAAAGTGGCATTGCCCAGATTAGTGCTACAACCACTGTTGCTCATATATAGGAATTAGTTGAGCACTCAGAACACAGAATTCAAAATAGCTCAAAATTTGGACGTACAGAGAACTTGGCAGGACACCCCTGCAGGATTTCCTCAGGATTGTGTTCTCGGTCCAACCATCTTCAGCTGCCTCGCCAATGACCTCCCCTCAGCTATAAGGTCAGGAAGTTTGCCAATAACTCTACAATATTCAGCACTACTCACAATACCTCAGATTCTGAAGGGTTCTATGTTAAAATAGGTCGTGGTCTGGACAATATCTAGTCTTGGGCTAACAAGTGGCAAGTAATACTCACACCACACAAATGACAGACAATGGCCATCGCCAATAAGAGACATTCTAACACCACCTCTTGCATTCAATGGTGTTATCATCACTAAATCCCCTACTATCAACATCAGTGACCAGAAATGCAATTGGACTCACCACAAACAGTGGCTACAAGAGCAGATCAAAGGCAAGAAATACTAACCACCTGACCTCGCAACGCCTGTCCATCATGTATAAGGCACAAGTCAGGAGTGCGATGGAATATTCTTATCGTGCCTAGATTGGTGCAGCAACAACAACATTCAAGAAGCTTGACACCATCCAGGACGAAACCGCCCACATGATTGCCACCACATCTATTCCCTCCACCACCACCGCTCTGTAGCAACAGAGTGTGCTGTCTATGAGATGCATAGTAGAAATTCACCAAAGATCCATGGATAGCAATTTTCAAGCCTGCAACCACTTCCATCTGGAAGGTGAAGGACAGCAGATACATGGGAACACCATTACCAAGTTCCCCTCTCAGCACACTTACCATCCAGATTTGAAAATACGTTGCAGTTCCTTTAGTGTCACTGGGTCAAAATCCTGGAAGTCCATCTCAATCCACATTGAGGGTCAACTTAACAACCGTTCAAGAAGGCAGCTGACCACCACCTTCTTAAATACAACATGGAATGGGGCAACAAATGCTGGCCCAGCCACCATCACTCACAGCTTATGAATGAATACTAAAAAAAGGAGAGGAGCATAGTGACAGACATGAAGAGAACATGATAGTGGTATGGTGGGCTGGCAGGGGCAGACGAAATTTACACATAAGAATGCGAAATGATACGCTGCAGTAAGAAGAAAGAGCAAGAATAGAATAAACTAAAGGATACAATTCTAAAGGAGATGTGTGGATATCAATTCACAAATTATTAAACTGGGCAGGGCATACTGAAAAAGCAGTTAAAAAGGTCGGTGAGATCCTGAACTTTTATTAATTTATTCATTCATGGGACATGGGCATTGCTGGCTGGGTCAGCATTTAGTGTCCATCCACAACTGACCAGCAAGAGTCAGACATATTGTGGGCCTGGAGTCACACACAGGTCAGACCAGGTAAGGACAGCAGTCACCTTCCCTAAACGAATAAGTAAACCAGTTAGGTTTTTCTGACAATTGACATTTATTTCACGGTCCATCAGTAGACTCTGACTTCAAGATTTTTCCTGACTTCAAATTACAACATCTGCCACAGCACAATTCAAACCCAGTCTCCAGAACATTACTTGGGTCTCTGGAATAATTGTCTTGCGGTGATTTCACTACACCATGCCTCCCCTTAAAGTCACCTCTGCGTTTCTACTCTAGTGACAACACCACTGGGCATTGTAAAACATACAAAAGGAAATCTCAACACCAAAGAGAGAGAAGCCCTCAACACACTCAAATGACAGGAACATAATCATAGTGCCAGCAGATAAAGTCACAAAGATGATTATTATGGTCAAGACCGAATATATTCAGAAAGCAGAGAAAATACTTGCAGATACTGACATCCAACTACGGAGGGAGTATGACCCCACACCACAGCTAACCAAGAGAATAAACGCTATGGAACCTACAAACATGGGCTGATAACCAGGATTGACCTGCAAAGATGAAACCAGAAAGCAACTACACTTCAAGATCTTATTGATTATCCAAGGTACGCAAACCAGACATATCACTTCGACCTGTTGTGGCACTGCCACCAATTCCATCACATAAACTGGCAAAAGAACTCCAACAAAAACTGAAACACTCCATACAATCATCACTGGAATTCCTAGACAATATCAAGAACATAAACATAGACAAGAGCAAAGCAATGGTCTAATTTGATGTAATGGCACTGTTCACTTCAATTGACAAAACTCTAGCCAGAGAGACAATAGCCAACCTCCTGGACAAACCAAGCTGACAACACGATGGGAACCTCTCAACAAGGACTGCATACTCAAACTACTGGACCTGTGCTTGATGGTACACTTCATACTCAACAATTAAATATATGAACAGATCAATGGGATGACTATGGGCTTGCTCATACCAGAAGCAGTGATACAAAGATTGGAACAAACAGGCAGCCCACAAATCCAACCCAAACTCTGGATCAGATACATGGATGATACTTTAGTAATCATTAAGAGAAAAGAAATTGAGAACGCACACCAGATCATCAACACCATGCTCATAGGGTTCAGATTTACGAGAGTGGAGGAAACCAACAATCAACTCCCATTCCTGGATGTGATGGTAGAAAGAACTCAGAACGGTGAACACACCACAAAAGTGTACAGGAAAGCCACACACACTGACCAGATCCTGAATTACAAACCCGAACACACACAGACACACACACACACACGAAGGTATATTAGGACCCTTTTCAAAAGGGCTAGTACAAACTGCAGCACCCCCGACCTGCATAGAGAAGAACACCTCTACAGAGTCTTCACCAAGAATAGCTACCCCCACAACTTCATCCACAGATGCCTAACAGACAAACAACACAAGAACATGCCACGACCTAACACACTGGCCACACTACTTTATATAAAAAATGTCTTGGAACTAACAGGCAGACTTCTCCGACCACTCAGATTCATGACAGCCCATAAACTAACAGCCACGCTCAGGTACCAACTCACCCAGGAAAAAAGACCCTACACCCATCATGGTAACGCAATTTACAAGATTCCATGCAAAGACTGCACAAAGCACTATATAGGACAGACAGGTAGAAAACTAGCAATGATCATCCACAAATACCAACTAGCCACTAAACGCCACAACCAGCTGTCCCTAGGAGCCATACACACAGACGACAAGTATTACAAATTTGACTGGGTCAACACAACGATCATAGGACAAGCTAAACCGAGGACAGCCTAGCAACATGGCACTCACTCACGGACTCCATTAACAATCACATAAACCTCGACCCATTATACTGGCCATTGCAACAAACTACCGGAACCGGCAACCAGAAGCAGATGAACGGAACCAAATAAATTCCACAAGACACAGTATAGCGGCACTTCACAGGAGGCTCCAAAGTACTGACACTGACACTGACACTGTCACCTAGACAGGAGAAAATGTCTGCAAATCAACTTCCCAGCTCGGCGAACATACAACCATGGCAGACTTGCATTAATTTTAAAATAGTTATGGAGATAGACAAAACTGGTCCACAGGTTCAAGATCTAAATTGAGGCAAGGTGAGTTTTGATGGAATTAGACAGGAGCTTGCAGGGTTGATTGGACTAGTTTATTTGCAGATGAAGAGACCTCCGACAAGTGAGAGGCCTTTAAAAGTGATATAGCTAGAGTTCAAAGTCTGTATATTCCTGTGAGGGTGAAGGGCAAGGTTAGCAGGAGTAGGGAGTCCTGAACGATAAGGGATATTAAAGCTTTGACTAGAAAAAACAGTGAGGTATGTTGTAGGTACAGGTAGCTGGGATTAAGGGAATCCGTGGAGGTATAAAGGGGATACATTGTTTTACTGAAAGAGCAAATCAGGAGTGCAAAATGAGGGCATGCGATAGCTTTGGCTGAGAAGATTAGGGTGAATCCAAGGAGATTCTTTTTCCTTTAGTATACTTGTAGAATAACGAGAGAGAGATTAGGACCCATCAGACACCAAAAGTGGACACTGTTGTGTAAGACCTCAGAAGATGGGCAAGGGTCTTCAATGAATATTTCTCCTGTGTTTACTGTGGTGAAAGACATGAAGACATGTTCACTAAGATCATGGCTGATTTGATCGTGGTCTTAATTCTATTTTCCTGCCTACTTTTGTTAATAAACGCAATTACTTTAATTAAACACACTGACCTGCAAAACACCCATGCTAGCTTTCATGGATTATGATCCCTCCTTGTCCAAGTGACTCTTTATTTTGTCCTGGAGTATGATTTCTATCAGAGTTCCAATCTCTGAGGTTAAACTGATTTGACCTGTAATTGGGTGTATGCACTGCTTTGTATTACACAGGGGTATAATATTTACAATTCTTCAGTTCTTTGATGCCACTTTGAACATGAGGCGAATTGGAAGATTATAGCTGTATAGTTTACATCTCTGGTTCCCTATGTATTCCTGCATCCATTTGGTCATGGTGGTTTATCAACTTTAAGTACAGTTGGCCGATTGGCCAACTTTTCATTAATTTTTACCTGATCCAGTCTGTACAACTACCACACGTTTCTGGATTAGTGGTGCTGGAAGAGCACAGCAGTTCAGGCAGCATCCAAATAGCTTCACGTTTCACTGATTTTGGCAGCATTTTTGCTGGTAAAAAACAATCTTAGGTAATAATTTTTGTAGTTCAGCCATTGTTTCTACTCCCATGTGTCCTTTTTGATCCCTAATTGCTATGCTGATGACACCGAGCTGTACATCAACAGCACCACTCCTCACACCTCCACCTTCTTTAAATCATCAGCTGGCTTGTCAAACATCCAGTACTGGATAAACACAGTACTCATCTAACTCAATGGTATAGAAGCCTTTAGTCTTTGGTGCCTTTCACAGCTTGCTTTCATGTTGGGAACTTTATCCCCCTCCCAGACCACTGGCTGAGGCTGAACCAAATAGTTCACAGTCTTGATATCTTATTTCATTCTGAGTTGATCACACATTTGTACCATCAGAAAGGCTATTTCTACCTCCAAAACATTGCCCAATTTTACCTGCCTCGGGTTATCTGCTCCTTGGATGCTGCCTAACAGGCTGTGCTTTTCCAGCACCACACTTTTTGACTCTGAACTCTGCAGTCCTCACTTTCTTCAAATTATCTAAAACTCTTGTATGTCTTTAGACTCGCCTATTCCAATATTGATATCTCAACTTTAATTTAAAGAGATTTAAAGGTCCTATCACGACATTGGTTGCTTTCAGCAGAGCCAACCCACTCATCACTTATCTAGCTTCTTCACTGGCTTACTACCACAATCCCTTTGTCTAATTAACTTCTCTATCCCTCTTGCACTGTCTCTTGCACGCTCTCACTCTCGCGTTCTTGCGCGCTCTCTCATGCTTGCTCTCTCTCTCTCTCACGCGCTCTCTTGCTTGCGCGCTCTCTCTCACGCGATCTCTCTCTCGCGCGCTCTTTCTCGCTCGCTTGCTCTCTCGCGCTCTCTCTCTTTCCACTTCTGTCCCCTTGTCATCAGCACAAAAACCACTTATCCCAGGTGCTTTCACTTCTGAAACAGAGTAACTGCAATTGAAAAGTTAGCTTTGTTTTCTCCACAGAGATGCTGTCAGACCTACTGAGTTTCTCCAATAATTTTCTGTTTTTGTTTGTTTCAGATAACCAGCATCCACAATTCTTTGTTTTGTTGCATCCCAATTTGCACAAAGTTCTGTTCACCCACCACCCCGTGTTCGTAAATGCATGTTGGATTACTGGGCTAGCAATGCTGTCAATTCTGAAATTTTTCAATTCATAGCCTTGACCTTCTCTAATGTCCTTCAATTCCTCAGTCATTTGAGCCCGTGCTTTCACCTTCCAAAGCACTAAATTCTGGTTTTCTTGAACTCTGACAGCCTGTCACTTTTCCTCTTTTAAGACAGTCCTTTAAAATTACTCAGCAGATTTTATTGGTTTCTTGATGAGCAACCTAATACCATTATCCTGTCTTTCCCTTTAACTCTGCAAATTCCTCCTTTTCAGATAACAGTCCCATTCCCTGTTGAATGTCTTCATTGAAATTTTGGATAATGTGTGATTATGGAGAAAATCGTGATCTTAGTTTTTGCTCAGTTGTTTAGTGTTTTATAAAAAAATTTTTTGTGAAAATCATTAAAAAGATGCTTAAGTCAGCAAAGCGTAATTTATATTTGTTTGGACCCAATTTACAGCATGTGAAATGTGCAGAGTTGTCAACCACTTAATATGAGATGGTCACATGTCTTTTCATCAATAAGAAATGTGTAAGATCATCTGCTTTTACTATTAATATTTTTGACCAAGAGGTTAGTCATCACTCCTAATATCTCCACCTTGGTTCTTTCAAGTTTTATTTTGAATAGGACATTCATTAGAATAATTGGAAGTTCTATATAAATGTCAGGTTTTGTTGTTTACATCCAAAGTAGTGTGAAGTAGTTGACATAAAAATACTTCAAATTGTACAATAAGATTAGAGGGTTCAGTTTCTGCACCTTGATTATGTTTGTGATCAAGTGCCTCCCAGTGGAATGTGCTGACAATTCTAAGAGTTTTGATAACGCTGCAGATTACTTTTCATTATAAGTAGTGTTGCTATCCTTGGAGGCTGAAAGAGGCAACAGGATAAATATTGTTTGAAGATCTTGTTAATGACTAATCAGTGTTAAATAGCAGAGTAAGCAGAACTGAACTTGCCTCCTTTAAAACTTGTTCAATAGGACATATTTGTTCACCATTAACTTGTATTTAGTGGCTTGATGATTTATGCAGCTAATAATTTTCAGGATCAGAATAGCCCTTTAGTGATTTTTGGAATCAGCACCTCCAAAGATTGTATGCTTGCTTTGTTTAAATCACTTGAGAATTTCAATTAAAATAAGTTGTTTTTTCTTTCTCTTAAATTGTAAATTTCTAGGTGATAAGCCTTTTACTGTGTTTTCTTTTCCCACAGAAGGATCTAATTAAGGGGTCTTACTATCCCCAGAAGAGTTTTCCCTGGTGTCCTTTTATTTCTCCATGTGCATCAGTAAAACAGATCATATGGCCATTATTACTTTTTTATTTGAGGCCTTGCTTTGTGCAAATTAGCCACTACGATATCTACATCAATGGTTAAATTACAAAACCACTTCTTTGTTCATTAGATCCTGAGATTATGAAAAATGTTATTCAAATGGAAGTCACGTTCTTTCTATTTCTATGCCCTCCATCTCTCTTATTCTCTACAATGCTCACCTTGCTTGAGTAGTTTGAAAAGTGTGATGATTAATTTACCTGGATGAGAAAAATAGAATATGAAGCAAGATTGATCGAAGTTTTTAAATGTTTTGAGAATGTTTTCAAAGTGCAGGATAAAAAGAGAAAGATAGTTTTGAATGGTTGGAAAACTGATGACAGAGACATGGATTGAAGATCATCAATATCAGAATTAAGTAATGTTTCACCAAAGGATGCTTAAATCTGAGATGCTTTGTTGCAAGTAACTGGTGAGGACAGAGTACAGTGTGAAGCTAAACGTATGAAAGGTAGAAAGGGAGGCTGTAGGTAAAGGGCAGAGCAAACAGGCTCAAATAATTGTAGACAATGCTGGAGAAACTAAAAACAGTTCTGAAGCATCATAAGGCACTTGGTGTTAATTCTGTTTCTCTCTCCACAGGGCAGCACGGTGTCTCCGTGGTTAGCACTGCTTTCTTACAGTGCAAGGGATCCTGATTTGATTTGAGCCTTAGTTGACTGTGTGACATTCTCCCTATATCTATGTGGGTTTCCACAGGTTACTTTGGTTTCCTTCCACAATCCAAAGATGTACAGGTTAGGTGGATTAGACAATAGACAATAGATGCAGGAGTAGGCCATTCTGCCCTTCGAGCCTGCACCGCCATTCATAATGATCATGGCTGATCATTCCTAATCAGTATCCTGTTCCAGCCTTATCTCCATACCCCTTGACTCCACTATCTTTAAGAGCTCTATCCAATTCTTTCTTAAAAGAATCCAGAGACTGGGCCTCCACTGCCCTCTGGGGCAGAGCATTCCACACAGCCACCACTCTCTGGGTGAAGTAGTTTCTCCTCATCTCTGTCCTAAATGGTCTACCCCGTATTTTTAAGTTGTGTCCTCTGGTTCGGCACTCCCCCATCAACGGAAATATGTTCCCTCCTGCCAGAGTGTCCAGTCCTTTCATAAGCCTATACGTTTCAATCAGATCCCCTCTCAGTCTTCTAAACTCAAGGGTATACAAGCCCAGTCACTTCAGTCTTTCCGTGTAAGGCAATCCTGCCATTCCAGGAATTGACCTCGTGAACCTACGCTGCACTCCCTCAATAGCCAGAATGTCTTTCCTCAAATTTGGAGACCAGAACTGTACACAGTACTCCAGGTGTGGTCTCACCAGGGCCCTGTACAGCTGCAGAAGCACCTCTTTGCTTCTATACTCAATCCCTCTTGTTATGAAGGCCAGCATGCTATTAGCCTTCTTCACGACCTGCTGTACCTGCATGCTTGCCTTCATTGACTGGTGGACAAGAACACCCAGATCTCTCTGAACAGCCCCTTTACCTAATTTGATACCATTGAGGTAGTAATCTGCCTTCCTGTTCTTGCCACCAAAGTGGATAACCAGACATTTATCCACATTAAACTGCATCTGCCATGCATCTGCCCACTCACCTAACTTGTCCAGGTCACCCTGTAATCCCCTAACATCCTCATCACATTTCACCCTACCACCTAGCTTTGTGTCATCAGCAAATTTGCTAATGTTATTGCTGATACCATCTTCTATATCATTTACATATATTGTAAAAAGCTGCGGTCCCAGCACGGATCCCTGCGGTACCCCACTGGTCACTGCCTGCCATTTCGAAATGGAGCCGTTAATCACTACCCTTTGTTTCCTATTAGCCAACCAATTCTCTATCCAATCTAGTACTTTGCCCCCAATCCCGTGCGCCCTAATTTTACTCACTAACCTCTTGTGTGGGACTTTATCAAAAGCTTTCTGAAAGTCCAGGTACACTACATCCACTGGATCTCCCTCGTCCATCTTCCGAGTTACATCCTCAAAAAATTCAAGAAGATTAGTCAAGCATGATTTCCCCTTCATAAATCCATGCTGACTCTGTCCTATCCTGTTACTATTATCCAGATGTGCCGTAATTTCATCCTTTATAATAGACTCCAGCATCTTTCCCACCACTGAGGTCAGACTAACTGGTCTATAATTTCCTGCTTTCTCCCGCCCACCCTTCTTAAAAAGTGGCACAACATTAGCCGCCCTCCAATCCTCAGGAACCAACCCCGATTCTATTGAACTCTGGAAAATAATCACCAGCGCATCCACGATTTCCCGAGCCACCTCCTTCAGTACCCTGGCTATGCTAAATTGCCCATGCTGTCAAAGGATATGCAGGCTAGTTGGATTAACCATGGGAAATGTGGGGGTTACAGAGATGGGTGAGTGCTGGGTCTGGGTGGGGCTGTTCAGAGTGCTGGTGCAGACTTGATGGGCCGAATAGCCTATTTCTACACTTACAGATTCTGTGAAGTGCTGACTGGATGGAAACTAAAGTGATGCCATTATTTAAGAAAGGTAATAAAGAAAAGCCAGGGAACTAAAGATGGTTGAGCATGACATCACTGGTAGGTAAGTTGTTGGAGAGGATTCTGAGGGACAGGATTTACGCTTATTTGGAAAGGCAATGACTGATTAGGGATAGTCAACATGACTTTATGTGTCGGACGTCAAGTCTTACTAACTTGATTGAGTTTATTGAAGAAGTAACTAAGAAAGTTGTTGAAAGTAGAGAGGTGGACGTTGTTTGTATGGACTTTGGCAAAGCATTTGATAAGATTCTTCATGGTAGACTGGATAGCAGAGTTAGACCACATGGAATCCAGGAAGAGCTAGCCAGTTGGATACAAAACTGGCTGGAAGTTAGGAGGCAGGGTCGTGGTGGAGGGCTGTTTTTCAGTCTGGAGGCCTATGACTGGTGGGTGCCGCAAGGATTGGTGCTGCATCTTACAGCTTTTCGTCATTTATATGAATGATTTGGATGTAAAGACAGGAGGAATGGTGATGAAGCTTGCAGATTGACCAAAATTGTTTCATAACTATACTTTTCTTTCCAAGTATCACTTCAGAAGATCTTCACTGTATACTTCACAGTGAGAGGTAGAGAAGAGAAAGAGAAACAAACAACTGTGAAGAAACTCCACGTGTGGAGAGAGAATCAGTTAATATTTTGAGTCTGGTATAATACTTTAGAACTGAAAGGTGCTCGAATAAAGGTCTGGTTTTATGCTTTTGACACAGGCAGAGAAGGAACAAGGGGACAGATAGGAGAAAATACCACATTTGGAGAATTGTGTGCAATTCTGGTACCCACACTATAGGAAAGATCTGAAGGCTTTGGAGAGGGTACAAAAGAGGTTGACCAGGATGTGGCCTGAATTGGAGTGTATTAGCTATAGGGAGAGGATGGACAAACTTAAAATGTTTTTGCTCGAGCATTAGAGGCTGAAGTGTGGTCTGAGTGATGAGAGGCATGGATTAGGTGGATAGTCAGAGTCCTTTTCCCAGGGTGGAAAGTTGAATAATAGGGGCATAGGTTTAAGGTGAAAGGGGGAAGTTTTAAAAGGAACTATGTGAGGCAAGGTTTTTACACAAACAAGTGTCGGTACGTGGAGTGTGCTGTCGAGAAGGTGATAGAAACAAATATGACAGTAACTTTTAAGAGCCATTTAGGTTTATTCATGAACAGATAGGGAATTGAAAAATGTAGACCATGTGCAGGTAATTGGGGTTATTTTAGAATGGGATCATGGTCATCGCAGAAGACTGGTGGGCCAAGAGACCTGTTTACTCTTCTACATTTCTAGTATTGGCAGTATTTGCTTTTAATCAAGGAAGAAAGGAGAGCGTGGCTTGCATCTTTCATGACATCAGGATCTCCCAAAGCACTTTATGCCATTGAAGTACCTTTGAAATATAGTTATTGCTTTAAAATAGGAAACATAGTTACTAATTTCTGTTTTAGTTGGTTGAAGAAATAAATGCTGTCCAGGATGCTGTGGACAACTTTACTGCAGGAGATGCATCTAATTAGATTCTATTGTAGTGAAGTGCAAGTGATGGTACCTGTGGCTGACCTATTGGATTGTTGGCACCTTGGATTGTTTCAAGCCTTTGACAAGGGTCCACATGGTAGACTAATTAGTTAAGTTAGGTCACATGGGATTCAGGGTGAGCTTGCCAATCGGCAAAGTGATGATGGAGGATTATTTTTCAGACTGGAGGCTGTTTCCAGCGATATTCCACAGGGATTGTTACTGAGTCCACTTTTATTTGTCATTTATATAAATGATTTGGATGAGCATTGGAGGCATGGTTAGTGAGTTTAAGAATGATAACAAAATTAGAGATATAGTGGACAGTGAAAAAAGTTACTAAAGATTACAAAGAGAACTTGATCAATTGGGGCAATAGGCTGAGGAGTGGACATGGAGTTTAATTTGGGTAAGTGAGGTATTGCATTCTGTGAAAACAAACAAGGGGAGGATTTACACAGTTGAAAACAGGGCTGTGGATCGTGTTGTAGAACAGAGAGACCTTGGGGTTCAGGTACATAATTTTTTGAAACTTGTGTTGTGTAGACCTTGAGGTTATTAAGACATTTAGCATGCTTGCCTTCATTGCTCAGATTTTTAAATAAAGGATGTCATGATGAGATTATACAAGATGTTAGTGAGGCCTTGTCTGCAGTGTTGTGTGCAGTTCTGGTCATCCTGTTATAGGAAGAATATGCTGGAGAGGGTTCAGAAAAGTTTTACCAAGATGTTGCTGGGAATAGAGGGGTTATAGAACATAGAACATTACAGCACAGTACAGGTCCTTCGGCCCTTGATGTTGTGTCAACCTGTGAAATTAATCTTATGCCCATCTAACCAACACCATTCCATTATTATCCATGTACATGTCCAATGCCCATTTAAAAGCCCTTAACATCGGCTAGTCTACGACTGTTGTAGGCAGGCCATTCCACGCCCCTATTACTGAGTAAAGAAACTATCCCGATACCCCCTAAATCTATCACCCTGCAGTTTAAAGCTATGTCCTCTCATGTTAGCCTTCACCATCGGAGGAAAAAGGCTCTCACTGTCCACCCTATCCTTCTTCTCTCCAACGAAAACAGCCTCCGTTCCCTCAGCCTTTCTTCATAAGACCTTCCTTCCATAACAGGCAACATCCCAGTAAATCTCCTCTGAACCCTTTCCAAAACTTCCACATCCTACCTATAATGCGGTGACCAGAACTGTATGCAGCACTCCAGGTGCAGCCTTACCAGTGACTTGTACAGCTGAAGTATGACCTCGTGACTCTGAAACTCAATCCCCCTACCAATAAACGGCAACACACCATATGCCGCCTTAACAACTGTATCAACCTGGGTGGCAACTTCAGGAATTTATGCACCTGGACACTGAGATCCCTCTGTTCATCTGCACTGCCAAGAATTTTATCATTAGCCCAGTTCTGCATTCCTGTCATTTCTTCTGAAGTGAACTACCTCACACTTTTCTGCATTAAAGTCCATTTCCACTTCTCAGCCCAGCTCTACATCTTATCTATGTTCCTCTGTAACCCACAATATCCTTCGGCACTATCCACAACTCTGCCTACCTTAGTGTCATCTGCAAATTTACTAAGTCATCCTTCCATGGCCACATCTAGATCATTTATAAAAATGACAAACAGCAGTGGCCCCAAAACAGATCCTTGCGGCATACCACTGGAACTGAGCTCCAGGATGAACATTTCCCTCAATCACCACCCTCTGTCTTCTTTCAGCAAGCCAATTTCTGATCCAAACACTAAATCACTTTCAATCCCAAAATTCCGTATTTTGTGCAATAGCCTACCGTGTGGAACCTTATCAAATGCCTTACTGAAGCCCAGATACACCACATCAACCGCTTTACCTTCATCTACCTGTTTTGTCACCTTCTTGAAGAAGTCAATAAGGTTAGTTAGGTACGGGCTATCCTTCACAAAACTGTGTTGACTATCCCTAATCGAATTATTCCATTCCAGATGATAATAAATCCATTCTCTTATAACCTGTTCCAACACCATACCTACAACCGAAGTAAGGCTCACTCGCTGATAATTACCAGGGTTGTCACAATTCCCCTTCTTAAACAAGGGAACAACATTTGCTGTCCTCTAGTCCTCTGGCACTACTCCTGTCGACAATGATGATATAAGGTTCAAAACCGAAGGCCCTGCAATCTCCTCCCTGGTTTCCCAGAGAATCCAAGGATAAATCCCATCCGGCCCAGGGGTCTGATCTATTTTCAGATCTTCCAAAATTGCTAAAACCTCCTCTTTGTCAACCTCAATCCCATCTGTATCTCCTGTAGCCTGTATCTCCATATTCTCACTAACATTGCCCTTTTCCAATGTGAATACTGACAAAAAGTATTCATTAAGTGCTTCCCCTCTGTCCTCAGATTCCACACACATCTGTCCACTACTATGTTTGATTGGCCCAAATCATTATTTTATTCCCCATATACTTATAGAAAGCCTTAGGATTTTCCTTGATCCTATCAGCCAACAACTTCTCATGTCCCCTCCTGGCTCTTCTCAGCTCTCTCTTTAGATTTTTTTTGGCTAACTTATAACTCTCAAGCCCCCTGAGTCTTCACGCCTCAACCTCACATAAGCTTTCCTTTTCCTCTTGACAAGAGCTTCAACATCTTTAGTAAACCATGGCTCCCTCTCTCGACAATTGCCTCCCTGCATGATAGGTACATACGTATCATGGACCTGCAGTAGCTGTTCCTTGAATAAGCTCCACATTTCAACACTGTTCATCCCTGCAGTTTCCTTCCCCATCCTATGCATCCTAAATCTTGTCTAATCGCATCATAATTGTCTTTCCCCCAGTTATACCTCTTTCCCTGCAGTATATACCTATCCCTGCCGATTGCTATTGTAAACATAACCAAATTATGGTCACTATTGCCAAAGTGCTTACCTATCTCTTGGCCGGGTTCATTCCCCAGTATCAAATCCAACATTGCATTGCCCTTGTTGGTCTTCTACATACTGTGTTGGAAAGCCCTTCTGCACACATTGAACAAAAACTGACTCATCTGCACTGCTTCAGGCTCACTGCCTTTATTCCTGATGAAGGGCTTTTGCCCGAAACGTCGATTTTGCTGCTCGTTGGATGCTGCCTGAACTGCTGTGCTCTTCCAGCACCACTAATCCAGTATTTGGTTTTCAGCATCTGCAGTCATTGTTTTTACCTAGTTTATTTTAACCCTACTGCGAATCCTCTTGCAAGGATGCCTGCCTTGAAGAAGTTTACCTCCTCTCTCTACAAGAATCTCAGGGAGTCCCTCTCCCACTGCAACTCCCAGGTCATTTCCTCTGCTCTGAAGCTCTTCAACCATGTTGTGAAACAAACTCGGTACCACAGCCACATTTGACCCCAGGGCATCAATGTGGACTTCAACAGCTTCCTTATTTCCCCTTCCCCCACCTCATCCTAGTTTCAAACTTCCAGCTCAGTAACTGTCCCCTTGACTTGTCCAGACTTGCCCTACTTGCCTATCTCCTTTTCCACCTATCCAGTCCACCCTCTCCTCCTTGACCTATCACCTTCATCTCCTCCCCCACTCACCCAATGTACTCTATGCTACTCTCTCCCCACCCCCACCCTCCTCTAGCTTATCTCTCCACGCTTCAGGCTCACTGCCTTTATTCCTGATGAAGGGCTTTTGCCCGAAACGTCAATTTCGCTGCTCGTTGGATGCTGCCTGAACTGCTGTGCTCTTCCAACACCACTAATCCAGTATTTGAATTTCAGCATCTGCAGTCATTGTTTTTACCTTGCACTATGGTATTTCCTAGTCAATATTGGGGAAGTTGAAGACCCCATAACAACTACCCTGTCACTCGCCCTCGTATTGAGGACCATCTTTGCTATCCTTTCCTCTACGTCCCTGGAACAATTCGGAGGCCTATAGAAAACTTCCTGAAGAAGGGCTCATGCCCGAAATATCGATTCTCCTGCTCCTTGGATGCTGCCTGACCTGCTGCGCTTTTCCAGCAACACATTTTCAGCTCTGATCTCCAGCATCTGCAGTCCTCACTTTCTCCTATAGAAAACTCCCAACAGGGTGACCTCTCCTTTCCTGCTTCTAACCTCAGCCTGAACTACCTCACTGGAGGGGTCCTCAAATGTTATCTCAGCTGCTGTAATGCTACCCTTGACTAACAATGCCACACCTCTGCCTCTTTTACCATTTTCTCTGTTCTTGCTGAAACATCTAAATCCTGGAATCTGCAACAACCATTCCTGTCCCTCCTCTAGCCATGTCTCTGAAATGGCCACAGCGAAATCCCAGGGACCAACCCATGCTGCAAGTTCACCCACTTCAATGCCAGGAGCATCCGGAATAAAGTAGACACAATTCAAGCCAACATCTTGATTGCTGGTGTTCTCTCGAAACCTTGTAAACCTATTCCTGACCTCACTACCCTCAACCTCATGGACACAGGAACAACAGATGAGGTTCCCATACCCCTGCTGCATTAGTTTTAACCTCCTCTCCCCCACCCCACTGAAGAGCATTAGCAAATTTCCCCCTCCCCCTCCTCATAGTATTGGTAGCCCTCTGGTTCACGTGAAGACCATCCTGTTGCAGAGGTCCCCCCTTTCCTAGAAAGAGATCCAATTTTCCAATAATCCAAACCCTCCCTCCTGTACCATCCCTGCAGCCATGGGTTGAGTTATATGGAGAGCCTGGATAGGTTGGGACTTGTTTCACTGGAGTATAGGAGGTTGAGGAATGACCTTTTAAAAGTTTATGCAATCATGAGGGGTTTCAATTTAGGTGAATGACAGATGTCTTTTCCCTAGAATAGGGTATTTCAAGACTAAAGGGCATATTGTTAAGCTGAGAGAAGATTTAAAAAAGACACACTCTTTCACACACACAGTGGTTCATGTGTGGGATGAGCTTCCAAAGGAAGTGGTGAATGCGGCGACAGTTTCAATATTTAAAAGACATTTGGATAAGTACATGAATAAGAAATATTTGGGGGGAATATGGGCCAAGTGCTGGCAGGTGGGACTAGATAAATTTGGGATTATGGTCAGCTTGGACTGATTGGACCAAAGGGTCTGTTTCTATACTGTATAACTCTGAGGTTTTGGATGAGCTCTGAGCAACAAATCTTCTCAAAACTCGCTGTATAACTCTCACTCTATACGTGTTGAATATCAGGATGATGCTGTCATAACAATGCAATTGAATTAGTGCTGCTGTTGAACTTTGGGGAATTCTAAGAAAGGTACAAAAATGTCTCCTCATCAGGTTGACTGTCGGTGAAAAGAGCCTGGACTGCAGGAAAAAGAATAAGACATTGAGTGGCTTTGACAGAATATGAGGACTCCAATTAGATATTTTCTCATGAACCTGGTCCGAAATGTTATAAAACCTGTGCACACATGTGGAGGTACACTGCCACAAAAGCCCAAAGGCCCTAGTTAGAACCTCGAGTGAACTTGTCTAATTTCATTTCTGCACTAATCCAGATCTTAGTGAAATGTGAACAGTCTACTGCATTTCTGTTTAATAAAGAAACAAATATGCTTTGACAAACTTGTGTTGGACAGTCATTTGGAAGCAAGCTGGACTTATGGCAGAATTTAGTGCAAATTGATCTATTTGTACAGCAAACAATGTCTTTTTCAACAGAATTTCTACAATGAACAGCAGCTGAAACCAATGTAGAGTCTTAGCAAGATCAACCATGGTTATATTGAATAGGGGAGCAGACTCAATAAGGTGTATGGTTCACATCTACTCCCATTTCGTATATTCTTCTAAAAGCAGGGTTAGTTCACCAAAATATAATGAATAGAAAATAGTCAAATAATCAATATCAATCATCTATCGTAGTGTGATCTCCATACATAACCAAATAACCAACCATCGCTATTCTGGTCAGGAATAGCAATATCGCTAAATGCAGTCATCAAGATTAAGATGGCAAGATCAGAAGGATAATTTTAGGCTTGTGTCAACTTGAATGGCTGTGCATTTCTAAGCAGTTTTTAAATATTTTCCTAATTAACCTGTTCAACAATGTTATATGGAGTTGGTGGGACTTGAATCAGGGTCCACTACTCCAGAGGTAGGGATGTTGCCATTGTACCACATGACTAATCTTTCACTTGCTTAACTATCCCCATCCTATAGATATGGGAGATTTACAAGGAAACAAAACAGTTGCCAGGGTTGTAGGGTTTGATCTGTAGGGAGAGATTGTTTTCTCTGGAACATGAGAGGCTGAGGGGGTGACCTTATAGTGGTTAATAAAATCATGAGGGGCATGGATAGGATAAATAGATAAGGTCTTTTCCCCAGAGTTGGGGAGTACAGAACTAACGGGCATAGGTTTAAAGTGAGAGGGGAAAGATTTAAAAGGGACCTAAGGGGTGATTCTTTTCACACAGGGCGGTACGTGTATGGAATGAGCTGCCAGAGGAAGTGATGGAGGCTGGTACAATTACAGCATTTAAAAGGCAGCTGGATCAGTATGTAAATAGGAAGGGGTTAGAGGAATATGGGCCAAATGCTGATATTTAGGACATCTGGTTGGCTTGGATGTGTTGAACCAAAGGGTCTGTTTCCATGCTGTACAGCTCTTTGATTATATGGCATCCAATAAAAAGGTGAGGTTTTGCAATTGTATAATTTACAAACTAAAAACTGGTCAAATGACAAATTACACTTTAGATAAATTGTAGCTGTGCAATCTCAACTTAGTTACTGTCTGTTCAAGAATAACTTTGGGACTTGAACAAATAACTTTGGACATGGCTGAGCTGTGTGAGCTATAGAATTGATACAGCGCAGAAGTTACCATTTAGTTCATCAAGTCCATGCTAACTGTTTGAGAACATTTTGCTTGGGCAAGTCAATGGAGCTTTCTCCACAGCTGAGTATTTTCCCCTCATTTGGTGCTCATCCAGCTCCCTTTTGAAAGCCATGATTAAGCCTGTCTGTTCTCTCTTCTCTTTCACCCCCCCAAAAAAAAAATCTGCCAATGTATTCCAGATTATGATCACTTATTGATCAAAATATTTTTTCTTGTCTCATTTTTAATTCCTTTGCCAATTACCTGAAATCTGTGTCATGTTTTGATTTTGATTTTTCCAGTAAGGAGAATGGTCTTTCCCATCCATCAGTCCGAGGCCGTCATGATCCTGACATCTCTATCAGATCTTTCAGTCTTCTCTTTTCTGAGGAGAATAGTCGATCAGTCCATGTGCTGAAGTCCTCTGTTCTGGAACTCTCTGATCTTGTAAATGTTAGTGACTTTTGAGAAGATTTGTAGCTCAGGTTGAGGTTGTGGATATAAGTTTGCTTGCTGAGCTGGAAGGTTCATTTTCAGACATTTTGTCACTATACTAGGTAACATTATCAGTGAGCCTCTGATGAAGTGCTAGTGTTATGTCCCACTTTCTACTTGTGTTTAGGTTTCCTTGGGTGGTTGATGTCATTTCCTGTGGTGATGTCATTGCCTGTTCTTTTTCTCAGAGGGATGTAGATAGGGACCAAATTGATACATTTATTGATAAAGGTCCGGTGGGAATGTCATGCTTCTAGGAATTCTTGTGAGTGCCTCTGTTTGGCTTGTCCTAGGATGGATATATTGTCCCAGTCGAAGTGGTGTCCTTCCTTATCTATATGTAAGGATCTGTATGTAAGTGATAGTGAATCATATCTCTTTGTGGCTAGTTGATGTTCCTGTATCCTGGTGGCTAGTTTACTACCTATTGGTCCAATGTAGTGTTTGTTATAGTCCTTGTACTGGATTTGACAAATTACGTTCATTTTGCTTGTTGTCTGTATCGTGTTTTTGAAGCTTGTTAGCTGCTGTTTAAATGATTTGGTGTGTTTGTGGACTACCATGATGCCAAGAGGTCTATGTAGTCTGGCAGTAATTTTCAACATGTCCTTGATGTAGGGGAGAGTGGCTAGGGTTTCTGGGTGTGTTTTATCTGCGTGTTTGGGTTTGTTGCTGAAAAATCGGTGGACTGTTTTCATTGGGTACTTGTGCTTTAATTACTCCATATAGGTGATTTTCCTGTGCTGTTCAGAGTTCCTCTGTGCTCCAGTGTGTGGTGGCTCATTGGAATAATGTTCAAATGCAGCTTCGTTTGTGGATGTTTGGATGATTGCTTCTGTCGTTCAATATTAAGTTAATTGTTGTTTTAAGTGTGACCAACAAAGAATGTGCAGTAGTGAGTAGAGTGGGGTCTTTCTTGATTATATGTTTTTGGAGATATGTCTCTTGATTAAACTTAAAATATAAGCTATAGCTATAGTAGAGAAATAAGACGGTGTTATTTTCTGGGTCTGTAGATTGTGAAGGGGCAAAAATGGCCTTTAATAGAGTGATATGTACTTCTTGTCAGATGTGGGAGTTTAAAGAGAGTTTAAGGGTTGCTGCGGATTATATTTGCCATAAATGCCGTTGGCTACGAATCTTGTCAGATCGAATGGATTGTTTGGAGAGACGGTTAGAAGCAATGAGGAATTTGCAACAGCAACAGTATGTGATGGATGGCAGTTATATGAAGGGGGAAAAGTCTCAGATACAGTCACATAGATGGGTTAATTTCAGTAAAGGTAAGAGGCAGCTAGTGCAGGAATCTTTTGTGGATATACCCATTTCAAACAGATATGCTGTTTTGGAAAATAGACAATAGACAATAGACAATAGACAATAGACAATAGATGCAGGAGTAGGCCATTCTGCCCTTCGAGCCTGCACCGCCATTCAATATGATCATGGCTGATCATTCCTAATTAGTATCCTGTTCCAGCCTTATCTCCATACCCCTTGACTCCACTATCTTTAAGAGCTCTATCCAATTCTTTCTTAAAAGAATCCAGAGACTGGGCCTCCACTGCCCTCTGGGGCAGAGCATTCCACACAGCCACCACTCTCTGTGTGAAGTAGTTTCTCCTCATCTCTGTCCTAAATGGTCTACCCCGTATTTTTAAGTTGTGTCCTCTGGTTCGGCACTCCCCCATCAACGGAAATATGTTCCCTCCTGCCAGAGTGTCGAATCCTTTCATAAGCCTATACGTTTCAATCAGATCCCCTCTCAGTCTTCTAAACTCAAGGGTATACAAGCCCAGTCGCTTCAGTCTTTCCGTGTAAGGCAATCCTGCCATTCCAGGAATTGACCTCGTGAACCTACGCTGCACTCCCTCAATAGCCAGAATGTCTTTCCTCAAATTTGGAGACCAGAACTGTACACAGTACTCCAGGTGTGGTCTCACCAGGGCCCTGTACAGCTGCAGAAGCACCTCTTTGCTTCTATACTCAATCCCTCTTGTTACGAAGGCCAGCATGCTATTAGCCTTCTTCACGACCTGCTGTACCTGCATGCTTGCCTTCATTGACTGGTGGACAAGAACACCCAGATCTCTCTGAACAGCCCCTTTACCTAATTTGATACCATTGAGGTAGTAATCTGCCTTCCTGTTCTTGCCACCAAAGTGGATAACCAGACATTTATCCACATTAAACTGCATCTGCCATGCATCTGCCCACTCACCTAACTTGTCCAGGTCACCCTGTAATCCCCTAACATCCTCATCACATTTCACCCTACCACCTAGCTTTGTGTCATCAGCAAATTTGCTAATGTTATTGCTGATACCATCTTCTATATCATTTACATATATTGTAAAAAGCTGCGGTCCCAGCACGGATCCCTGCGGTACCCCACTGGTCACTGCCTGCCATTTCGAAATGGAGCCGTTAATCACTACCCTTTGTTTCCTATTAGCCAACCAATTCTCTATCCAATCTAGTACTTTGCCCCCAATCCCGTGCGCCCTAATTTTACTCACTAACCTCTTGTGTGGGACTTTATCAAAAGCTTTCTGAAAGTCCAGGTACACTACATCCACTGGATCTCCCTCGTCCATCTTCCGAGTTACATCCTCAAAAAATTCAAGAAGATTAGTCAAGCATGATTTCCCCTTCATAAATCCATGCTGACTCTGTCCTATCCTGTTACTATTATCCAGATGTGCCGTAATTTCATCCTTTATAATAGACTCCAGCATCTTTCCCACCACTGAGGTCAGACTAACTGGTCTATAATTTCCTGCTTTCTCCCGCCCACCCTTCTTAAAAAGTGGCACAACATTAGCCGCCCTCCAATCCTCAGGAACCAACCCCGATTCTATTGAACTCTGGAAAATAATCACCAGTGCATCCACGATTTCCCGAGCCACCTCCTTCAGTACCCTGGGATGCAGGCCATCAGGTCCCGGAGACTTATCAACCTTCAGACCTAACAGTCTCTCCAACACCAAATCCTGGCAAATAGAAATTCCCTTAAGTTCAGGTCCTTCAGCCACTGTTACCTCAGGGAGATTGCTTGTGTCTTCCCCAGTGAACACAGATCTGAAGTACCCATTTAATTCCTCTGCCATTTCTTCGTTCCCAGTAATATATTCCCCTGCTTCTGTCTTCAAGGGCCCAATTTTTGTCCTAACCATTTTTTTGCCTTGGACATACCTAAAAAAGCTTTTACTATCCTCCTTTATATTCTTGGCCAGTTTACCTTCGTACCTCATTTTTTCTCTGCGTATTTCCTTCTTACTAATCCTCTGTTGTTCTTTAAAAGCTTCCCAGTCCTCCGTTTTCCCGCTTATCTTCGCTAAGTTATACTTTTTCTCTTTTAACCTTATATGTTTCTTTACTTCCCTTGTCAGCCACGGCCGCCCATGTCTCCTCCTGGGATCTTTCTTCCTTTTAGGAATGAACTGATCCTGCATCTTCTGCATTATACACAGAAATATCTGCCATTGTTCCTCCACGGTCTTCCCTGTTAAGGTATTAAACCATTGAACTTTGGCCAGTTGCTCCCTCATAGCTCCATATTTCCCTTTATTCAACTGAAATATTGTCACTTCAGATTGTACCCACTCCCTCTCAAATTGCAGATTGAAGCTTATTGTATTATGGTCACTACTTCCCAATGGCTCCTTCACTTCGAGGTCACTGACCAATTCTGGTTCGTTACACAATACCAGATCCAGAATTGCCTTATCCCTGGTCGGCTCCAGCACCAGCTGCACTAAAAATCCATCTCTGAGGCACTCCACAAAGTCTCTTTCTTGAGGCCCGATACCATCCTGATTCTCCCAGTCTACCCCAATGTAGGGGGTGATGGATTCTCAGGGGAACGTAGCACAAACAGCTATGTTTCTGGTATTGACATTTGCTCTCATGCAACGATGGGTACCTTGGCTTCCAATGGGTCAGTTGTGTTAGGGGATTCTGTAGTCCGAGGTACAGACACATGTTTCTGTGGCTGGCAGCAAAAAAGCAGAATGGTGTGTTGCTTCCCTGGTGCCAGGATCAAGGATGTCTGAGAGGGTGCAGACTGTTCTTACGGGGGAGAGGGGCCAGCACGAGGTCATTGTCCACATTGGAACCAACGACATAGGAAGGGAAAAAGTTGAGATATTGAAGGGAGATTACCGAGAGTTAGGCAGAAATGTAAAAAGGAGGTCCTCGAGGATATCTGGATTACTCCCAGTGCTAGGAGCTAGTGAGGGCAGGAATTGGAGGATAGAGTATATGCATGCATGGCTGAGGTGTATGGGAGAAAGATTTGCATTTTTGGATCATTGGAATCTCTTTTGGGGTAGGAGTGACCTGTACAAGAAGGGCTGATTGCCCCAAAAGTGGAAGGGGACTAATATACTGGCAGGGAAATTTGCTAGAGCTGTTTGGGAGGATTTAAACTAGTAAGATGGTGGGGGGACCCAGGGAGATAGTGAGGATAGACCAGCGAGCCTGATGTCGGTGGTGGGCAAGTTGTTGGAGGGAATCCTGAGGGACAGGATGTACATGTATTTGGAAAGGCAAGGACCGATTAGGGATAGTCAACATGGTTTTGCGTGTGGAAAATCATGTCTCACAAACTTGATTAAGTTTTTTGAAGAAGTAACAAAGAGGATTGATGAGGGCAGAGCGGTAGATGTGATCTATATGGACTTCAGTAAGGTGTTTGACAAGGTTCTCCATGGGAGACTGGTTAGTAGGTTAGATCTCACAAAATACAGGGAGAACTAGCCATTTGGATACAGAACTGGCACAAAGACAGAGGGTGGTGGTGGAGAGTTGTTTCTCAGACTGGAGGCTTGTGACCAGTGGAGTGTCACAAGGATCGGTGGTGGGTCCTCGACTTTTTGTCATTTACATAAATGATTGGATGTGAGCATAAGAGGTACAGTTAGTAAGTTTGTAGATGACACCAAATTGGAGGTGCAGTGGACAGCAAAGAAGGTTACCTCAGGTTACAACAGGATCTTGACCAGATGGGCCAATGGGCAGAGAAGTGGCAGGTGGAGTTTAATTCAGATAAATGCGAGGTGCTGCAATTTGGGAAAGCAAATCTTAGCAGGACTTATACACTTCATGGTAAGGTCCTAGGGAGTGTTGCTGAACAAAGAGACCTTGGAGTGCAGGTTCATAGCTCCTTGAAAGTGGAGTCACAGGTAGATAGGATAGCGAAGAAGGCGTTTGATATGCTTTCTGGTCTCCTTCCTATCAGAAAGATGTTGTGAAACTTGAAAGGGTTCAGAATAGATTTACAAGGTTGTTACCAGGGTTGGAGGATTTGAGCCACAGGGAGAGGCTGGGACTGTTTTCCCTGAAGCGTCTGAGGCTGAGGAGTGACCTTAGAAGTTTACAAAATTATGAGGGGCATGGATAGTGTGGATAGTCTTTTCCCTGGTGTGGGGGAGTCCAGAACTTAAGAGAGTTTAGGATAAGAGGGGAAAGATATAAATGAGACCTCGGGGGCAATCTTTTCACGCAGAGGGTGGTACGTGTATGGAATGAGCTGCCAGAGGAAGTGGTGGAGGCTGGTACAATTGCAACATTTAAGAGGCATTTGGATGGGTATATGAATAGGAAGGGTTTGGAGGGAAATGGGCCGGGTGCTGGCAGGTGGGACTAGATTGGCTTGGGATATCTGGTTGGCATGGGCGGATTGGACTGAAGGGTCTGTTACCATGCTGTACATCTCTATGACTCTATTTGGTTCGTATGTGTTGTTTTCCTGTGGATGCTGGTTTGAAGTTCTCCATTGGCTATTCGCTCTACTGTGACATCCAGGAATGGCAGTTTGTTGTTGTTTTCCCCCTCTTCTGTGAATTTTACACCAGTGAGGATGTTATTGATGGTCTTGATGGTTTCCTCTAATTTGTTTCATTCAGGGATAGTCGACATAGCTTTGTGCATGGGGAATCATGTCTCAAAAACTTGACTGAGTTTTTTGAAGAAGTAACAAAGAGGATTAATGAGGGCAGAGTGGTAGATGTGATCTATATGGACCTCACTAAGGCGTTCAACAAACTTTTCCATGGGAGACTGGTTAGCAAGGTTAAATCTCATGGAATACAGGGAGAACGAGCCATGTGGATACAGAACTGGCTCAAATGTGGAAGAAAGGATGGTGGTGGAGGTTTGTTTTTCAGACTGAAGGCCTGTGACCAGCGGAGTGCCACACGGATCAATACTGGGTCCACTGCTTTTTGTCATTTATATAAATGATTTGGATGTGAGCATAAATGGTATAGTTAGTACATTTGCAGACGACAGTGGACAATGAAGAAGGTGACTGCGGATTACAAGAGGATCTTGATCAGATGGGCCAGTGGGCTGAGGAATTTTATTTAGATAACTGTGAGGTCCTGCACTTTGGAAAAGCAAATCTTAGCAGGACTTATACACTTAATGGTAAGGTCCTAGGGAGTGTTGCTGAACAAAGAGACCTTGGAGTGCAGGTTCATAGCTCCTTGAAAATGGAGTCGCAGGTAGATAGGATAGGGAAGGAGGTGTTTGGTATGCTTTCCTTTATTGGTCAGAGTATTGAGTACTGGAGTTGGGAGGTCATGTTGCGGCTGTACAGGACAGTGGTTAGGCCACTGTTGGAATATTGCGTGCAATTCTGGTCTCCTTCCTATCGGAAAGATGCTGTGAAACTTGAAAGGGTTCAGAAAAGATTTACAAGGATGTTGCCAGGGTTGGAGGATCTGAGCAACAGGGAGAGGCTGAACAGGCTGGGGCTGTTTTCCTTGGAGCGTCGGAGGCTTAGGGGTGACATTTTAGAGGTTTACAATATTATGAGGGGCATGGATAGGATAAATCGACAAAGTCTTTTCCCTGGGATCAGGGAGTCCAGGGTTTAGAGGGATATGGACCGGGTGCTGGCAGGTGGGATTAGATTGGATTGCAATTTCTGGTCGGCATGGATGAGTTGAATCGAAGGGTCTGTTTCCATGCTGTACATCTCTATGACTCTATCACTTTCACGATGACAAAGGTGTCATCCACATAGCGGATCCAAAGTTTGGGTTGGATTGTTGGCAGAACTGTTTGTTGAAGTCTCTGCAATACTGCCTCTGTTAAGAGCCCTGATATCAGAGATCCCATGGGTGTTCCGTTGGTTTGTCTGGAGATTTTGTTGTTGAAGGTGAAGTGGGTGGTAAGGCATAGGCCCACTGGCTTGACGATACTGTCCTTGGTGGTGTTTGGTGTATGTGTCTTTGGTTCTTCTGATAGTGTAGTCAGAGCCTGTTTTGCCAGGTTGATGTTGATTGGCATGAACAGGGCTGTTTTGCCAAAGGAGACCATGATTTCATCCTCTTCTATCTTGGTGTTTTTGGTGTTCTGGAATTCTTGGGTGGAGTGAATGGCATGGCTGAGTCTTCTTTTAAGTGTTTTAGTCTTTGATGTGGTTCCTTGGCTAATCTGGAAGTTGGTGTTCCAGGTAGTGAGACTGTGGGTCTGAGAGGGGACTCCTGGTTTGGGAAATTTGAGTAATTACTCAAAATACACAAATCAGGTGGAGTTGCTCACAGCTCCTGCCATGGCTCACTGCTCTGGGCTGTCTCCCAATCTGGGCCATTCCCCTGCCAGGGCTCCCTGCTCCAGGCCGTCTCCCACCAGAGCTCCCTGCTCTGGACTGAGCCCCGCCAAGGCTCCCCATTCTGGGCCGACCCCGCCAGGGCTCCCTGCTCTGGGCCGTCTCCCAGCAGGTCTCCCTGCTCTGGGCCGTCTCCCAGCAGGTCTCCCTGCTCTGGGCCGTCTCCCAGCAGGTCTCCCTGCTCTGGGCCGTCTCCCAGCAGGGCTCCCTGCTCTGGGCCGTCTCCCAGCAGGGCTCCCTGCTCTGGGCCGTCTCCCAGCAGGGCTCCCTGCTCTGGGCCGTCTCCCAGCAGGTCTCCCTGCTCTGGGCCGTCTCCCACCAGAGATCCCTGCTCTGGACTGAGCCCCGCCAAGGCTCCCCATTCTGGGCCGACCCCGCCAGGGCTCCCTGCTCTGGGCCGTCTCCCAGCAGGGCTCCCTGCTCTGGGCCGTCTCCCAGCAGGGCTCCCTGCTCTGGGCCGTCTCCCAGCAGGGCTCCCTGCTCTGGGCCGTCTCCCAGCAGGGCTCCCTGCTCTGGGCCGTCTCCCAGCAGGGCTCCCTGCTCTGGGCCGTCTCCCAGCAGGGCTCCCTGCTCTGGGCCGTCTCCCAGCAGGGCTCCCTGCTCTGGGCCGTCTCCCAGCAGGTCTCCCTGCTCTGGGCCGTCTCCCACCAGGGCTCCCTGCTCTGGGCCGTCTCCCACCAGGGCTCCCTGCTCTGGGCCGTCTCCCACCAGGGCTCCCTGCTCTGGGCCGTCTCCCACCAGGGCTCCCTGCTCTGGGCCGTCTCCCACCAGGGCTCCCTGCTCTGGGCCGTCTCCCAGCAGGTCTCCCTGCTCTGGGCCGTCTCCCAGCAGGTCTCCCTGCTCTGGGCCGTCTCCCAGCAGGGCTCCCTGCTCTGGGCCGTCTCCCAGCAGGGCTCCCTGCTCTGGGCCGTCTCCCAGCAGGGCTCCCTGCTCTGGGCCGTCTCCCAGCAGGGCTTCCCGCTCTGGACTGAGCCCCGCCAAGGCTCCCCATTCCGGGCCAACCCCGCCAGGGCTCCCCGCTCCAGGCTGTCCCCCTACCCAGAATCCAGTGTTTTATGTCACCTTACCATATCCTCTTGCTTTTGTACTTTCTGCTTCCATTTATAAAAGCCAGGACCCTTGGTCCTCTGTTAACTGCTTGCTCGAACTCTGTTGCATTCTTCCACAATTTGTACATTAACCTCTGCTGGGTTCTCTGATCCTGCACCCCCTCTTGAATTCTTGTGACTATATTGCCTCTTTGCATTCCTATCAGAATGAATCTCTTCACTTCTCTGACGTTTTACCATTCCATCCTTCTGACTGTATCCTTTTGACATTTGGTGCTATCTTCCTCATAGGATATTATGAAACTATGAGCTTGAACCTGTCGCTTCTCACTCCGACAGGACATCTACCAAGATGAGTTAAATACTTTCTTGTGTGCTGAGGTAACTTCTCCTGAGCTTTTTAGTTATTTTGCTGTTGGATATAAAAGGTGCCAGCACTGGAGTCTGAGTGTCAATTTCCCTTTTTTTGCCCTCAACTGGCTATCTCTGCAACTTTGTTTACGCGATTAACTCCAGTGCAGACAGTGCTTGTTAAAAAAAGTTCAATTTTTTGCATCGTGTGCTGCAATTATGCAGCATTAATATTCAGGAAATGTTCATGTTCATACTTCATACAGACCATGTAAACAGTGAATATAAATTGTACAGTCAATCCCTTTTTAATATTTGTTCTCCATAGAAGCAAACTTTATTTTGTATTCATTTCCATTCCAATGAAGTCTGCGTGCTTCATTGCTTTATAAATTGCTTGGACTGTGTGATACTTTATATGAAATTTTATTGTGGTAATGATATTTTGTGACAGTGTTGTGGAGAAATTAAATTGGGTTAATTTTTTTTGTATATTCTAGTTCCATCAGGCAATGCATTTATCAAAATGTAAACTTGGACTATGATGTCCAAAACTGTCTGAATATTGAGCATTTCGTATGTGTAGTAAATCCTTGGTATCCACAAGTTCGCAATTTTTGAATTTGCTGATCTGCGCCAGAAAGTAAGTAACAACAAATTTCAAAGCCTATGGCAAAACTCATGTATCTGCTATTTTTAACCAATTTTTAAACAAGCTCTACGCTTGGAAATTTAATAATTTACGTGTGCTCTCAGAAATGGAACCCTCTCGGATACCAAGGAATGACAAGATAATTGCCACATAGTCCAATATAAAAGTTATTTTTGTATAGTATATTAGTAGCTCTATTGCTGGACTATCAAGAGGATTAGGCTAGTCAACCTGTCAGAGATTTCAAGTTCCAGGGAGGTTAATTTAAGAATTTGATTTTTGTGTAAAAAATTTTAGGAATTAAATAAAAGATATCATTTAAAAATCAGAATGAAGGTATTGGGCTGATGTAAAAATCCAACGGGTTCACTGAGGCCATTAGTAAACTGACCTGATCCATTCTGACCAATGTGCAATTCCACTTCCATAGCCCTCTGGAGTTACAAGCTACTTCAGGGAAACTATGGATGAGCAATACACGATGGCCTGACCATTTTGCCCAAACCCTATGAATTGCAAAAAAAAATCATTGCATGGAGGAGTATTTGAGAAAGAATTGACCATGAGAGGAAAAATGCCACATTTTGTCTGAATTGGGAAAGTTCCTGAGTGTTTAAGATGGGTAAGTTTAGCTGAGACAAACATAGTTCCGTGAATGTACAGCATTCAAGTTCCTTTTTGGAAATTTGATTGTACAATCCAATTGACACTATTGGAAATGCAATCTTTTAGATGTGCTTTTAGACCAAAACACCATTTGTTCCTGCAGGAGAATGTGAAAGACTCCGTAATTTGAAGAAAAGTAAGGTGGCCTGGACAATATTTATCATTTATCCAACAGCTCAAAACCAAATTCTTTGGTTGTTATTCCATTGCTGTTCGTGGAATTTTGCTATATGCAGATTGACTGCAGTATTTCCTACACTACAATAATAACAATGCTTCAAAGTCTGTCCTCCTTGAAGAAGCATTTTGGGAAGTCCTGGGATTGTGCACAATGCTAGGGAAAATAAACATCTGAACAAAAAAAAGAATGATTAATGTTGTTGACATTGGTACAGAATGGCGCAAAATCACCAATAATATGCTCATTGATGCTCAGTTTGTATTCTGCAGGATTATTTGGGTACAGAATTTTATTGTAGTCATTGACCAAACGTGCACTAAATAACTGAATTCCATAGCTGAGGTAGGAATAGCTATCCTTAATTTCGAAGCAGCATTTTGACCAAGTGAGTCATCAAGGAACCCTCGTGATATCAAATCCAATGTAGATGGAACAACACTCTCCGCTGGTTAGAGTAATTTCTAACATTTTCCTTTAGCATTGCTTAGGGAGTTCCCCAGGTTTTTCATCAATTAATGTCCAAACTCAAGTCAGAAGTGTGGATGATCATTATGTATCCTTTGTAATTTGTCAGATACTGAAACAGTTTGTCTTCACATGCAACAATGGATGTTCAACATTCAAACATGGACTGAAAATAATATTTACGTCACACAGGTATCAGGTAATGGTTAGCTGTCTTTGACAATCAATGGCATTCCCTTGACATCAGGAACTTTGCAGTGAGTAAGTTGCTTCCGAGATCCCGAAACACACTCCCAGGCACAGGTTAGAAGTGAAACAAGTGAGCAACAGAAATTACTGGAAAAACTCGGCAAGTCTGACATTATCTGTGTAGAGAAACAGTCAGCATTTAGAGTCCGTTATGACTCTTCAGAGCACGGAGTGTGATGGAGTACTCTTCATTTGCCTGGATATTGAAACTCCATTCAAAAAACCATCCAGGACAAATCAGCATGCTGGTCATCACTGTAGTGTTTAGAACATAGAGCAAAGAACAATATAGCACAGAACAGGCCCTTCGGCCCACGATGTTGTGCCGAACTTCTATCCTAGATTAAGCACCCATCCATGTACCTATCCAAATGCCGCTTAAAGGTCGCCAATGATTCTGACTCTACCACTCCCACGGGCAGCGCATTCCATACCCCCACCACTCTATGGGTAAAGAACCCACCCCTGACATCTCCCCTATACCTTCCACCCTTCACCTTAAATTTATGTCCCCTTGTAACACACTGTTGTACCCGGGGAAAAAGTTTCTGACTGTCTACTCTATCTATTCCCCTGATCATCTTTTAAACCTCTATCAAGTCACCCCTCATCCTTCGCCGTTCCAACGAGAAAAGGCCGAGAACTCTCAACCTATCCTCGTACGACCTATTCTCCATTCCAGGCAACATCCTGGTAAATCTTCTCTGTACCCTCTCCAAAGCTTCCACATCTTTCCTAAAGTGAGGCGACCAGAACTGCACACAGTACTCCAACTGTGGCCTAACCAAAGTCCTGTCCAGCTGCAACATCACTTCACGACTCTTGAATTCAATCCCTCTGCTAATGAACGATAATACTCCATAGGCCTTCTTACAAACTCTATCCACCTGAGTGGCAACTTTCAAAGATCTATGTACATAGACCACAAGATCCCTCTGTTCCTCCACCTGACTAAGAACCCTACCATTAACCCTGTATTCCGCATTCTTATTTGTTCTTCCAAAATGGACAACCTCACACTTGGCAGGGTTGAACTCCATCTGCCACTCCTCAGCCCAGCTCTGCAACATATCTAAGTCCCTTTGCAAACGACAAATGCCCTCCTCACTGTCCACAACTCCACCTATCTTCGTATCATCTGCAAATTTACTGACCCACCCTTCGACTCCCTCATCCAAGTTATTAATAAAAATTACAAACAGCAGAGGACCCAGAACTGATCCCTGTGGAACTCCACATGTAACTGGGCTCCAGGCTGAATATTTACCATCTACCACCACTCTCTGACTTCGACCGGTTAGCCAGTTTTCTATCCAATTGGCCAAATTTCCCTCTATCCCATGCCTCCTGACTTTCCGCATAAGCCTACCATGGGGAACCTTATCAAATGCCTTACTAAAATCCATGTACACTACATCCACTGCTCTACCCTCATCCACATGCTTGGTCACCTCCTCGAAGAATTCAATAAGACTTGTAAGGCAAGACCTACCCTTCACAAATCCGTGCTGGCTGTCCCTAATCAAGCAGTGTCTTTCCAGATACTCGTAAATCCTATCCCTCAGTACCCTTTCCATTACTTTGCCTACCACAGAAGTAAGACTAACTGGCCTGTAATTCCCGGGGTTATCCCTATTCCCTTTTTTGAACAGGGGCTCAACATTCGCTACTCTCCAGTCCCCTGGTACCACCCCCGTTGACAGTGAAGACGAGAAGATCATTGCCAACGGTACTGCAGTTTCCTCTCTTGCTTCCCACATAATCCTAGGATATATCCCGTCAGGCCCGGGGGACTTGTCTATCCTCAAGTTGTTCAAAATGTCCAACACATCTTCCTTCCTAACAAGTATCTCTTCTAGCTTACCAGTCCGTTTCACACTCTCCTCTTCAACAATACGGTCCCTCTCGTTCGTAAATACTGAAGAGAAGTACTTGTTCAAGACCTCTCCTATCTCTTCCGACTCAATACACCATCTCCCACTACTGTCCTTGATCGGACCTACCCTCGTTCTCGTTATTCTCAGGTTTCTCACATATGCATAAAAGGCCTTGGGGTTATCCTTGATCCTATCCGCCAAGGATTTTTCATGCCCTCTCTTTGCTCTCCTAATCCCTTTCTTCAGGTCCCTTCTGGCTATCCTGTATCCCTCCACTGCTCTGTCTGAACCCTGTTTCCTCAACCTTATGTAAACCTCCTTCTTCCTCTTTACTAGACATTCAACCTCCCTCGTCAACCATCATTGATGTACAATATACAGCAGTTGCAAGATGTAGTGTTAAGGCTAATTCAATAGCACTTTACAAGCACATGGCCTCTACCACCTTTACGAAGGCCAGTGGGTGCATGGAAATAACACTCACCACCTGCAGGTTCCCTTCGACTGCATGCTGTCCTGAATTGGATCTAGTTTGCGGTTCCTTTGTCATTGGGTCAAAGTCCTTGCTTCCTTACAACATTGTGGCTGTGCATGTCTAACATGGGTTACAGTGGTTCAAGAGCTGCTGACTACATTTTCAAAAGCACTTGTCGAGAGGCAATGAATGCTTAATTTGAAAGTGACATTAAAACAAAAAGAGCTTATAGTTGACTGATGAACCCAAAGCTTGTTGTAATCCTCTCCAGTATTTGTTTCGTAAGGATGTTTAAATTTGCCACTGTAGCCACAAAGTTTTGTTCACATTATGGCTTTCAGAACTGAACATTGGAAAGAGTTACTGTTGAAGATTTATATAATCCAATTTAGCTCCTGTTATTAACTCTGCGGCAAATCTTTGGGAAGCACTGCATTTTTCTGTTGCTGTCTTCTGCTTGCTCTGCAGAATGACTCTTTTAAAGTGTAGAAAATACATCAACACTGATAGTTTTTTTTTGTAATGCTTTCACAGTTTTTGAAGACTTGGTTCACAAAGTTTTTATCAACGGTGTGATGTTTGGACCTGTCAAAGTTATGACTAAGATGGGGGAGGAGGAGTACACTGTTATTCTAGTCCCACAATCCACCGGTATAGCACTTTTTAAAGTTACCTATGTTCTGATATGGACCAATCATATACTTTCTATGTATTTGCCTTATCCATCAATCAGATGTATTTAATAAGCAACTATTGATTTATTTTAAAAGAAAGTACACCATGTACACTCCTGCAGCTTTGGCTGTAACAAAAGTCTGAATGGTTTAAAAATAATTTGTGAACAATAGTTACCTCAGCCCTGATAATTCTCCCAGTGCCATTCAGTGCCGTTATCACATCTGAATCCCGTACAAATAACATCCTAGGGGTTACCATTGACTAAAAACTCAACTGGACCTGTGCTGTAGCCACAATAGCTGGTCTGAGATTGGGAATTCAGAAGTGAGTAACTCACCTTCTTGCTCCAAAAGCTTGTTAATCGTTAAGAAGGCACAAGTCAGGAGTATGACAGACATTCCTCACCGAGCTGATAAAAATGCACCTTTCACACTGAAGAGGCTCACTATTGATAGGGCAAAGCTTGAATAGTTATCGTTTCTACCCCCATCAACATTGACTCCACCTTAAACTGGTGAACAGTAGCAGCAATATTTACCATCTACAAGGTACATTGTAACAACTTGCTAAAACTGCTTCATCACATTCCAAACCTATGACCGTTATCAGCTGAAGTATCAGTGCAGCATGTACCTGGGGATGCCATCACCTGCAGATTTCTGTCCAAGCTGCACACCATCCTGACTTGGAACTGTACCACCATTCCTTAATTTTTGCTCTATCAAAGTTGTGGAACTCCCATAGCACTGTTTATCTAAACTATATAGGGCACTATATTTCAAAAAAGCAGCTTGTCATCACCTTCTCAAGGACACAATTTTGAAGGACTGAGAAATGTTAGCCTTCTCAGTGGCCCTTTCTTCCCATCTATAGGGGCTAATTTCCAGAGCTGTAGTCATGAGGTGATGACCATTGATGTGTATTCTACTGAAGGTGGAGGATCGAATTCCTTACAATTTGCTGAAGCTGAATGTAGGAGCCTTCATGGCAGAATGACGAGACTGTATTTTAACTTTCAGGGTTGCACATGGGTAGTCTTGTGGCTGGATGGGGTGCTCAAAATAATGTCCTTATGAAGAAAAGGACAGTGACTGAGGCATACTGGAAAATGGAGGTAAGTGTTGGCCAAAAGTGACTCTGCTCAAAGACTCTGAAATAAACAAGCTACAGAATCCAGGCAGGCTGCAGCTACAGACATACAGACCGTATACAATTGACTTGGCAGCTGCATTCAATACAATATTCACTTGAATTTGAATTGAATGGAGTTGACCTGAATGCCATCCCCAGGACAAGTGGAAACATAGAATTGTTTACAAGACGGAAGTGGCACCTCACACACCCTTTGGAAAGGGCTACCTGACCTAAGTGCTCCCAACACCTCCAGGAACAGATGCCCAAGGACATCAACATGTCAGTGCCTGGTTGGGTCTGATCGATCAGGGTGATTGAGCTCTGATCGATCTGTTAGTGGACATCGAAGACTCTCCAAAAGGGCGTGAAGACTTCTAAGTATAAGAATCGTCGCAACATCATCCTTGGGCAGTAACTCGAGACCTTCCAATGTGAAGGGAAGGCACCCTTGAGACCATCGGGAGAAGAAGACAATCAGACAGTCATCACCATGTACATCGAGGCCAAGATAGAGTTTGGTGGGACATGATCATCCAGAGTGAAGTTAAGGCACAAGATAATTGATTAGATTTATTGTGTAAATTGTTAGTTTGTAGCGTATTTTATTATAATATTAATTGTGTTGAATAAATATTATTTATTACTATTAAGAGTTGACTGTCAGTTTCTTTGCTAATATGAGAGTTAAAACAAACTGTGTGGCATGCACAACAGTTTGTTCATGAACGATGGGGACTTTGGAAAATTTACAAGATCATTCTTGTAGTTCCGAAACTACCTTTGCTGTGCTCTGTCTGTTCGATGTTTTAAATTTAGTTTCACCATTTGATAAACTGCACAGGAAATTCTGCTCATTGCAGCTTAGTCCAAAGCTTGTGCCTGAAGGGGAATTACCTTTTGCTTGACTTGATGGAAAATAGTGTGGCCAAATATGGTGTCTGTCTGATTTTCTGTCGTTCAATCTGTTCTTGGTCTTGGGATTCCTCATTGACACAAGGGGGAAATCATTTGGCTTATGTTGAATTGATAGTTACAGTTACATTTCTAGTTGGTAACCTCAAGACTTCAATCCTGTTTTGAGTTCCAAAGGTTCAGAATGTTAGCTTTGGAGTTTTCCATTTCTTTTGTCATTTAAATGTAATTTTTTTTCACTTCGTTCTCTGCGCACAATCCCACCCCCAACAAGCTGCTTGACATGGTTATGATTTTCTGGTGGTTGTTCAAGAGAGTTTTTCTCCTGATAAAGCCAGGCCAAGAAGGTAAAGAGTCACCCAGCAAATTTTAATGTAGCTGTGATACAGCAGTTCTTGTGTGAAGATGGATTCTTCACAGTTTCAATTATATAGAAAGTGCTAACTCCTTATATTCACAAAAGCAGTATGGTACAGATTTCGTTTGAAATTCTGAATTCGGAGACATAGAACATTACAGCTCAGTACAGGCCCTTTGGCCCTCGATGTTGCGCCAACCCATGAAACCAATTTGAAGCTCATCTAACCTGCATTACTCCATTTTCATCCATATATTTATCCGACGACCATTAAAATGCCCTGAAAGTTGACGAGTCTACCACTGTTGCAGGCAGGGCATTCCACCCCCCCCCCTTCTACTTTCTGAGTAAAGAAACTGTCTCTGACTTCTGTCCTATATCTATCACCACTCAGTTTAAAGCTATGTCCCCTTGTGCTAGCCATCACCCTCCGAGGGAAAAGGCTCTCACTGTCCACCCTATCTAATCCTCTGATCATCTTGTATGTCCCTATTAAATTACCCCTTAACCTCCTTTTCTTGAACGGAACTGGCCTCACGTCCCTCGGCCTTTCCTCAGAAGCCCTTCTCCCCAAAAAAGGCAGCATCCTAATAAATCTCCTCTGAACACTTTCCAAAGCTTCCACATCCTTCCTATAATGCGACGATCAGAACTGTACACAATACACTGAAGTGCGGACGCACCAGAGTTTTGTACAGCTGCAGCATGATCTCATAGCTCCAAAACTCAATCCCTTTACCAATAAAAGTTAACACACTATATGCCTTTGTAACAACCTTATCAACCTGGGTGATAACTTTCAGGGATCTGTGTACATGGACACAGAGATCTCTCTGCTCATCTGCACTACTAAGAATCTTGCCATTAGTCCAGTACTCTGTATTCCTGTTGCTCCTTCAAAAGTGAATCATCTCACATTTTTCTGCATTAAACTCCATTTGTCACTTCTCAGCCCAGCTCTGGAGCTTATGTTATGTCCCTCTGCAACTTGCAACATCCTTCAGCACTATCCACAGCTCCACCAACCTTAGTGTCACTTGCAAATTTACTAACCCATCCTTCCATGCACGCATCTAGGCCATTTATAAAAATGACAAGCAGCAGTGGCCCCATAACAGATCCTTGCGATATACCACTAGTAACTGAACTCCAGGATAATCATTGCCCATCAACCACCACCCTCTGTCTTCTTTCAGGGAGCCAAAATCTGATCCAAACCTCCAAATCACCCTCAATCTCTTGCCTCCGTATTTTGTGTGGTAACCTACTGTGGGGAACCTTAGCCTTACTGAAATCCATGTACACCACATCAACTGCTTTACCTTCATCCACCTGTTTGGTCACCTTCTTAAAGAACTCACTAAGGTTGATGAGGCATGATCTATCTTCACAAAACCGTGTTGGCTATCCTTAATAAATTTATTCCTCTCTAGATGATTATAAATTTTATCTTTTATAACCCTTTCCAACACTTTACCCCAACTGAAATAAGGTTCACTGATCCATAATTATCAGGATTGTCTCTACTCCCCTTCTTGAACAAGGTGACAACATTTGCTCTCCTCCAGTCTTCTGGCACTCTTCCTATAGACAATGAAGGCATAAAGATCAAAGCCAGAGAATCCTAGATAAATCACATCCAGCCCAGGGAACCTATCTATTTTCACACTTTACAGAATTTCTAACACCTCCTTCTTGTGAACCTCAATCCCATCAAGTCTGGTAGCCTGTATCACAGTATTCTTCTGGAAACATTGTCTTTTTCCTGTGTGAGTACGGACGAAAAATATTCATTTAGCGCCGCCTCTATCTCCTTGGACTCCACGCACAACTTCCCACCACTGTCCTTGACTGGCCCTAATCTTACTGTAATCATTCTTTTATTCCTAATATACCTATAGAAAGCTTTTGGGTTTTCCTTGATCCTGCCTGCCAAAGATTTCTCATGTCCCCTCTTGGCTCTTCTTAGCTCTCTCTTTAGGTCTTTCCTGGCTAACTTGTAACTCTCAAGCACCCTAACTGAGCCTTCAAGTCTCATCCTAACATAAGCCTCCTCCTTCCTCTTGACAGGACACTCAACTTAGTAAACCACAACTCCCTCGCTCAACAACTTCCTCTCTGCCTGACAGGTACATGTTTATCAAGGACACCCAGTAGCTGTTCCCTGAATAAGTTCCAGATTTCAATTGTGCCCATCCCCTCTAGTTTCCTTTCTCATCCTATGCATCCTAAATATCGCCTAATCACATCATAATTGCCTTTCCTCTAGCTCTAACTCTTGCCCTGTGTTATATACTTATCCTTTTCCATCGCAAAAGTAAACTTAACAGAATTGTGGTCACTATCACCAAATTGCTCACATCCCTGCAAATCTAGCACCTGGCCAGGTTCATTACCCAGTACCAAATCCAGTGTGTCCTTGTCCCTTGTTGGCTGTCAGCATTCTGTGTCAAGAAACCCTCCTACAAACATTGGACAAAAACAGACCCATCTCAAGTACATGAACAATTGCATTTCCAGTCAATATTTGGAAAGTTAAAGTCCCCATAATAACAACCCTGTTACTCTTGCTTCTATCCAAAATCATCCTTGTTATCCTTTCCACTACATCTCTGGAACTTTTCGTATGCCTATAGAAAACTCACAAAAAGTTGAGCTCTCATTTCCTGTTTCTAACCTCAGCCCATACTGTCTCAGTGGACGGGTTCTCAAACATCCTTTCTGCCACCGTACTACCTTCTGTGATGAACAATGCCACACCTCCCTCTGTTTTATCGGCTTCCCTTACAGATTGTTGAATTTTTTCTATGACCCTGATCCAACAACACTCTACAAAGATTGCCTAATCTGCAATTTTCACCTCTTGTCAGATGGAGACCTAAAACTGAGGGCAGGTTTCTTTTATTACGATCTTACGTGTTCTTTTTTGTCAAAGCATTTAGGTCACATCACCCTCGCTCATAAACACTGAGCTGAAGTTCATGATTTTTAATTTTGATGTGCATTAGATGTGCAACAGCCTAGTGTATGCAAATAAGGTAGACAGTTGGTAAAATACTGTACATGTAAGGAATATCATGGATTTAAAAAGATGATGTACAACAAATTCGCCAATTAAATGGGATAGGGAAGATCATCTTTGTGCCTGTTAGACTACAGATGGCAGCTGCCATCCTCTGTTTTGTGTGTTCTCATTGTCCTGTGTAATTCACCCATGCCAATCCTTACACTATTTTCCTGTTTATAGCTCGCTATCCATCCCCTGAGACCCAATAACTCCTACTCATGGGATCTCGATCTTAATTAGAGTCATAGAGGTTTACAGCACGGAAACAGACCTTTCGGTCCAACTAGTCCATGCTGACCAGTTATCCCAACCTAATCGAGTCCCATTTGCCAGCACTTGGCCCATATCCCTCTAAACCCTTCCTGTTCATATATCCATCCTTTTAAATGTTGCAATTGTACCAGCCTCCACCACTTCCTTTGGCAGCTTATTCCATACATGCACCACCCATTTGTGAAACATTTGCCCCTCATGTTCTTTTTGTATCTTTCCCCTCTCACCCTAAACCTATGCCCTCTAGTTCTGGACTTCCACACCTCAGGGAAAAGACCTTGTCTATTTATCCTATCCATGCCCCTCATGATTTTATAAACCTCTATAAGGTCACCCCTCAGCCTTTGACGCTCCAGGGAAAATAGTTCCACCCTATTCAGCCCCTGCCTATAACTCTCATCCTCCAAACCTGGCAACATCCTTGTCAATCTTTTCTGAACCCTTTCAAGTTTCACAACATCCTTCCAATAGAAAGGAGACCAGAATTGCATCCAATTTCCAAAAGTGGCCTAACCAATGTTCTGTACAGCCACAATGTGACCTCCCAATCCCTACACTCAATACTCTGACCAATAAAGGAATGCATACCAAGCACTCCCTTCACTATCCTATTGACTTGTAACTCTGCTTTCAAGGAACTATGAACCTGCATTCGAAGGACTTTTTGTTCAGCAACACTCCGCAGAACCTCACCATTAAGTGTATAAGTCATGCTGTGATTTGCTTTCCCAAAATGTGCCACCTCACATTTATCTAAATTAAATTCCATCTGCCAGTCCTCAGCCCACTGACCCATCTGACCAAGATCCATTGTAATCTGAGGGTAACCTTCTTCGCTGTCCACTACACCTCCAATTTTGGTGTCAAACCGACTTCATATCCAAATAATTTTATATAAATGACGAAAAGTAGTGGACCCAGCACTGAACTGGACCACTGACTCCACTGGTCACAGGCCTCTAGTCTGAAAAACAACCCTCCACCACCACCTTCTGTCTTCTACCTTCGAGCCAATTCTGTATCCAAATGGCTAGTTTTCCCTGTGTTTCATGAGATCTAACCTTGCTAATCAATCTCCCATGGGGGAATCTTGAAAAACACCTTACTGAAATCCATATAGATCACGTCCACCGCTCTGCCCTCATCAATCCTCTTTGTTATTTTTTCAAAAAAGTCAGTCAAGTTTGTGAGACATGGTTTCCCACGCACAAAGCCATGTTGACTATCCCTAATCAGTCCTTGCCTTTCCAAATAAATGTACATCCTGTCCCTCAGGATTCCCTCCAACAATTTGCCCACCACCGAGGTTAGGCTCACTTGTCTATAGTTCCCTGGCTTGTCCTTGCCACCTTTCTTCAATAATGGTACCACATTAGCTAATCTCCAGTCTTCGGGCACCTCACCTGTGACCACAGATGATACAAATATCTTAGCAAGGGGTCCAGCAATCTACGGTACACCTAATCAGGTCATAGAGTCATCGAGTCGTAGAAATGTAGCACGAGTCGTAGCACGGAAACAGACCCTTCGGTCCAACCCGTCCATGCCGACCAGATATCCCAACCCAATCTCGTCCCACCTGCCAGCACCCAGCCCATATCCCTCCAAACCCTTCCTATTCATATACCCATCCAAATGCCTCTTAAATGTTGCAATTGTACCAGCCTCCACCACATCATCTGGCAGCTCATTCCATACACGTACCACCCTCTGCATGAAAAAGTTGCCCCTTAGGTCTCTTTTATATCTTGCCCTCCTCACCCTAAACCTCTGCCCTCTAGTTCTGGACTCCCTGATCCCAGGGAAAAGACTTTGCCCCTTATAATTTTGTAAACCTCTAAAATGTCACCCCTTAGCCTCCGACGCTCCAAGGAAAACAGCCCCAGCCTGTTCAGCCTCTCCCTGTAGCTCAGATCCTCCAACCCTGGCAACATCCTTGTAAATCTTTTCTGAACCCTTTCAAGTTTCACAACATCTTTCCGAAGGAGACCAGAATTGCACGCAATATTCCAACAGTGGCCTAACCGATGTCCTGTACAGCCGCAACATGACCTCCCAACACCTGTACTCAGTACTCTGACCAATAAAGGAAAGCATACCAAACGCCTTCTTCACTATCCTATCTACCTGCAACTCCACTTTCAAGGAGCTATGAATCTGCACTCCAAAGTCTCTTTATCCACCTTTATGCATTTCAAGACATCCAGCACTTGCTCCTTTGTAATATGGACATTTTTCAAGATGTCACCATCCATTTCTCCACATTCTATATCTTCCATGTCATTCTCCACAGTAAACACTGATGCAAAATAATCATTTAGCATCTCCACACAAAGGCCACCTTACTTGATCTTTGAGGGGCCCTATTCTCTCCCGAGATACCCTTTTGTCCTTAACGTATTTGTAAAAATCTTTTGGATTCTCCTCATGTCCCCTTTTTGCCCTCCTGATTTCCCTCTTAAGTGTACTCCTACTGCTTTTATACTGTTTTAAGGATTCACTTGATCTCTCCCATCTCTCCCTGCCATATGCTTCATTCTTTTTCTTAAGCCCTCAATTTCTCTAGTCATCCAACATTCCCTATATCTACCAGTCATTCCTTTCACCCTGGCAGGAATATACTTTCTCTGCTTTCTCATTATCGAATTTCTGAAGGCTTTCCATTTTCCAGCCGTCCCTTTACCTGCGAACATCTGCCCCCAATCAGCTTTTGAAAGTTCTTGCCTAATACCGTCAAAGTTAGCCTTTCTGCAATTTAGAACTTCAACTGTTAGACCTGGTCTATCTTTTTCCATCACTATTTTAAAACTAATAGAATGACGGTCGCTGGTCCCCAAGTGCTCCCCCACTGACCCCTCAGTCATCTGCCCTGCATTATTTCCCAAGAGTAGGTCAAGTTTTGCACCTTCTCTAGTAGGTACATCCACATACTGGCTCAAAATATTTTCTTGTACATAAAAAAATTCCTCTCTATCTAAACCCTTTACACTATGGCAGTCTCTGTCTATGTTTGGAAAGTTACAATAACCACTCTATTATTCTTACAGATAACTTGTTACAAGTTTGTTTCTCAATTTCCCTCGGACTATTGGGGGCCTCTTGTCTAATCCCAATAACGCTATCATCCCTTTCTTATTTCTTAGTTCCACCCAAATAACTTCCCTGTATTTCCAGGAATATCTTCCCTAAGTACAGCTGTAATGCTATCCCTTATCAAAAACACCACTCCCCCTCCTCTCTTGCCTCCCTTTCTGTCCTTCCTGTAGCATTTGTATCCTGGAATATTAAGCTGCCAGTCCTGTTCATCTTTGAGCCACATTTCTGTAATTGCTATGATATCCCAATCCATGTTCCTAACCATGCTCTGAGTTCACCTGCCTTCCTTGTTAGGCCTCTTGCACTGAAATAAATACACGTAAATTTATCAGTCCTATCTTGTTCTATACAGAATGTTTTGAAATGAAAGTTTCACTGCAGCTATGCAGAACTTTCTTTTTCTGGTAGGAAAGTCTCAGACAAAAGTGACATAGCTTTAACATCAGAGCTAGACCATTCAGGAGAATTGAATAATTTTGAGCTTACGCTTGGTCATATTTTGCTAAAGCCTATAATAGGATATGTACTTCAAAGCTGGTTGGTGGATTTACAATGCAGATTGGCCACTGTCATGGTCTAGTCTGAATTGCTCTCAAACTGCTCATATGCTCTTCGAAGAACGCAGCAGGCAGGCCATTCTCCCCATTGAGTCTTTGAATTTCTTTTGCATTTGTTCTCCCTGGCTTGTTGTGTACTTTATGAATCAGATTATCAATAGATTTAATTCATCTGCACTTGGCTATTTCACAATTGAGTCTGTGTGTGTGTGTGTTTCTGTTTCTGTAAATATCAGACTCAACACTGATTGTTGCAGAAGTGCGCACAGCACTTGCTTTCATTGAGAGCTAGCTCCTCTGATGTGCGTTGACTGCTTCCTGTTAGCCGACTTCTAGTTTTGTGTGACAGCTAGTCTAGCTCTATAAAAAAATGATCACATCACATAAGATCATATACTGAATATCATCAGGTTATCTGGTGTTGGATATTGCTGTAAATTAGACCCGTAATTTAATGCAAAAGCCTATCAGTGACCAAGTTTGCAAAGGAATTGGAGCTTTTGTTTTGAACCAGACACGAAGAGGTAAAAATAGTCAGCTCTGTTAAAGACTCACCACAGGTATGATTGCTTCAATGGTTAGCCTTGGTTATTTCTCCCCCACATTTCTCAAACCTAGTGCCCCAACTCTATCAAAAATTCCTCATTCCAGATGAAGGGCTTTTGCCCGAAACGTTGATTTTACTGCTCCTCGGATGCTGTCTGATGCTGTCTTCCAGCACCACTCATCCAAAAATTTCTCATGTCAACTGGTGCTTTCTTTGCCCACTGTTCTTACAATAGGAAGTTGACTTTGGTGAGAGAGACTGAATTTAGTTGCGAACCAGCCTCATTAAATCCCATGTAGATAATTACCCAACCTACCCATCAAAGAAGGTCCTCTGTCATAACCTTAATGTGATGATTGCAAGGTTTGAAAAAAATAACCTTTGTTGCGAGTGCCTAAAGTATCATGTATGTGTCTTTGGAGATATGGCTCCACTGTTCCCTGCAAAACATGCATTTGCTCAATACAAGGCTTGTTCGTATTGATTTTGGTGCAAGTAGCTTTTTAGTTTTGTTCAAGACTGATCAGTTTTTTTTCTTCTGAATCCATCTTCATTTTGGAAATATTTTCTGCCTGCGCAATCGCTTACATTTTCAAAAGGCACTGTTGATACTTAAATTATTGTTGGTGTAGTTTTGAGAGCTGGGGTAGTCTTAAAAGCAGGTTAGAGGTTGAGTTGATTGTGATGATCCATGGCATTGTTGGATTGAAGTCTCCTTTCAAAGATGAAAGCGTACTTTTCGTATTCAGAGCCAGTCTTTGAATGTGTAAAGGTTGTTACATTTCTAATAGTGTACAATAGATTTATTGTGGCGTGCCTCAAAAAAATATAAAATGAATAGGACAGGCCATTCAGCCCAGCTAATCCATGTCAACATTATGCTCAAAATGTGCTTCTCCCAGTCTGTTTTATTTCCAACTCTTGGGTTGCAATGCTAGCGAAGTATAATTTCTAGAAAAGACCAACATTGGAGACTGACAATTCAGAGTTTGCTAAAATATCGTACTTAACACAGAGGAATAGAATGGTAGAATTTGAATTTTTTTCCCCATACATTTCTTTGATATATGTTCATAGAGTTGATCGCAGCAAGTTATTTGAAAATCTATAACAAATTGGATGTTGTGTTCATTTTAGCTTTCTTTATGCTCATAGGAAGTAGCTGACTGTACACAAACTCAATCCAGTTTCTGCTGTCATTCTCCCTTGAACGTCCTTAACTAAATTTACAAATGGCACCATTCCCCTCCAAGACCTTCTAGAATTATAGAATGATGTAAGGTATGAAAAATATAAATGATACTCCTCATAGTTCATTTGAAAGAGCTATCAAAAAGATTCCATTCTTCTCTTTCTCTATAGGTTTGCCACTTTATTTGCTTCAATATGTATTACCTTCTTTCTTGAATATTAGAATTGAATGTGTTTCCATCTCACTGTTAGGCATTGCATCTCATATCACCATTTGAAAGAAAATATTTTCTCACATCACCTCTGGCCATTTTGCCTATTAACACTGTATCCTCTGGTCATTGACTCTTCTGCCATTTGAAACAGCTTTTCTTTATTTCCTTTCTTAAAACCATTCATGGTTTTGAACATGTCCTTCAAAATGTCTCAGCCTTCTGCATGGTAACGAAAGAAATCCAGTTCTTCGGACTGTTTCCATATGTGAAGCTCTTACTCATGGTACCATTACCGTGAACCTTCTTTAACCCCTCGACAAGGCTCGTCGTCCACTAAAGTGCAGTGCCACAACTGAACACATTATTTCAGCTGAGACTTGGATCAGTAGTTTATAAATGCTTCATGTAATTTCCTTGTATTTGTTCTGACTTCCTGTACAAGGAAAGCCAAAAATTCCAAATGCATTGATTGTTAACCTTCTTGAGTAACTTGCAACAATTTGGTGGGCAGCACTGTGGCACAGTGGTTAGCACTGCTGCCTCACAGCGCCAGAGACCCGGGTTCAATTCCCGCCTCAGGCGACTGTCTGTGTGGAGTTTGTACATTCTCCCCGTGCCTGCGTGGGTTTCCTCCGGGTGCTCCAGTTTCCTCCCACAATCCAAAAATGTGCAGGTTAGGTGAATTGACCATGCTGAATTGCCCGTAGTGTTAAGTGAAGGGGTAGATGTAGGAGAATGGGTCTGGGTGGGTTACGCTTTGGCGGGTCGGTGTGGACTTGTTGGGCCGAAGGGCCTGTTTTCACACTGTAAGTAATGTAATCGAATTTGTTCCGATAGGTTTCTCTGTTCCTGTACATGGTGAAATTTCACTGTTTGGTTCATATTGCCTCCCTCCATTCTTCTCTCAAAATGCATTCCTTCACAATTTTTGCATTGATTTTCACTTTCTGTCCATTTTGGTAGTAGACATTTCATGCTTGCATTTCTAACTGTTTGGAATCTCCCTAAAAATACCTTGCCATTCACAACAGCAGCAGCATCCATCATCCTTGTGTTCCCCAAGGATCTATCTCTGTTTAAAACTACCACCCCAATTTCTGTTTCTCAACTTCATATTGGATCAAGGAAGACCAAAGCTCAAAGATCCTCAAACAGTCACTCCCTCCTGACACAAAAGCAGCTATATCTACAAGATACACTGCAGAAATTCACCAAAGCTGCTCAGACAGCACTTGCTGAATCTGCAGCTATATGTATATATTTTATCTAGGTATGCTACAAGGACAAGGGCATGCAGGTACATGGGAGCACCAAAACTTGCAAGTTCCCCTCCAATCCACACATCACCCTAATTTGGAAATATATCACCAATTCTTCAATGTTGCTGGGTCAGAATCATGGAACTCTCTCCCTAATTGTGAGTGAAGCCACCAAATGGACTGCGATGCTTCAGAAAGGCAAATCACTCCACTTTCTTCAGGGCAACTATGGATAAGCAATAAATCTGGAGCAGCCAGTGAAGCCCATGTCCCCTGATAAAAGCAAAAACCTTCTTGTGCTGTCCCTGGTTTGCACATGCAATTTATTTTACCCGCTGCTCAACTGCTTTTTCAGACTGTTCATGATTAAAGTGTCTTGTTCAACTCCAGCCTGAATTTTTGCCTTTGATCCTCTTGATCATTAAGAGAGCCTACTTTCAATTTAGTAATAGTGCCCACCTATATACAAAAATACAAAATAGAAGCTGAAGTGGACCATTTGCCTCTGAAACACGCTGTGCCATTGAATAAGTTCCTGATGATGTGTTTTAGTTTCAGATTGCTCATTCCAATGTAACTGTGAGCCTTAGATTCTTGTCAGGCATGAAACCAATCTCCCTCTGTCTTAGACATTCACTGACTACGCATTCATCACCTTCTGGGGCAGAGTATTGCAAAGTGTTTCAATCGCTGAGAGAATAAAATCTGCTCTGTGTGCAGCAGGGCAATGCATAATTTTAAACAGTGCTCCTTGCTTTTGGACAGACATACAAGAAGAAAGCCTCACTTTCTTGTCCAACTTATCGAGATCATTCAGGATCTCATGCATTTCAAATTAACCTACATTCTTTTAAAACCCAGTGAAATCTAGCCCAGCCCCTCTAACCTACCCTAATCAGGCAACCCACTCATTCTTCGTATCAAGATCCTTCAATACATTTCGTTTTCTCCTTGAAATAAGGAGACCAAAAATGCACACGATTCTAGTGGCCTCACCAATGCCCTGTATAGCATAACCTTTTATGTTCAGCCATCAGCCCTTGAAAGACTCCTCCATGCCATTACCCCTCTGATCTCACTTTATCCAATAATCCCCTGGCCAGTGTCTCATTCTTCACTCTTTGTAAACTTCATTTCACCCAAAATGTTGCTTCCTTTATCCAATTCCACTCAGTCTTTTCATCACTAACCTACTGTGACTTCTAGCCCACCATGTCTGAAATTTAGGATCTTCCTCCTTGTGCTTAAAACACTCTACAACCTTTGTGTCTTTCTATATCTCTCTATCTCCAGGCATTTAATCACCTTCCTTTAACTCTAGTATTGTACTTGTGTTTTCTCTCATGCACATGTTCTCTGACAACATCATTGGCTGCATTATTTGGGTTTCTCTTTCCAAATCAAAAACAATGACTGCAGATACTGGAAACCAGATTCTGGATTAGTGGTGCTGGAAGAGCACAGCAGTTCAGGCAGCATCCAAGTAGCTTCGAAATCGACGTTTCGGGCAAACGCCCTTCATCAGGAATAAAGGCAGTGAGCCTGAAGTGTGGAGAGATAAGCTAGAGGAGGGTGGGGGTGGGGAGAAAGTAGCATTGAGTACAATGGGTGAGTGGGGGAGGGGATGAAGGTGATAGGTCAGGGAGGAGAGGATGGAGTGGATAGGTGGAAAAGGAGATAGGAAGGGAGGACAAGTCCGGACAAGTCATGGGGACAGTTACTGAGCTGGAAGTTTAGAACAAGGGTGAGGTGGGGGAAGGGGAAATGAGGAAACTGTTGAGGTCCACATTGATGCCCTGGGGTTGAAGCGTTCCGAGGCGGAAGATGAGGCGTTCTTCCTCCAGGTGTCTGGTGGTGAAGGAACAGCGGTGAAGGAGGCCCAGGACCTCCATGTCCTCGGCAGAGTGGGAGGGGGAGTTGAAATGTTGGGCCACGGGGCGGTGTGGTTGATTGGTGCGGGTGTCCCGGAGATGTTCCCTAAAGCGCTCTGCGAGGAGGCGCCCAGTCTCCCCAATGTAGAGGAGACCGCATCGGGAGCAACGGATACAATAAATGATATTAGTGGATGTGCGAGTAAAACTTTGGATGTGGAAGGCTCCTTTAGGGCCTTGGATAGAGGTGAGGGAGGAGGTGTGGGTGCAGGTTTTACGGTTCCTGCGGTGGCAGGGGAAAGTGCCAGGATTGGAGGGTGGGTTGTTTGGGGGCGTGGACCTGACCAGGTAGTCGCGGAGGGAACGGTCTTTGCGGAAGGCGGAAAGGGGTGGGGAGGGAAATATATCCCTGGTATTGGGCCTGTTTGGAGGTGGCGGAAATGTTGATGGATGATTTGGTTTATGCGAAGGTTGGTAGGGTGGAAGGTGAGCACCAGGGGCGTTCTGTCCTTGTTACGGTTGGAGGGGTGGGGTCTGAGAGCAGAGGTGCGGGATGTAGACAAGATGCATTGGAGGGCATCTTTAACCACATGGGAAGGGAAATTGCGGTCTCTAAAGAAGGAGGCCATCTGGTGTGTTCTGTGGTGGAACTGATCCTCCTGGGAGAAGGTCCGGCGAAGGCGGAGGAATTGGGAATACGGGATGGCATTTTTGCAAGAGGTAGGGTGGGAAATGGAGTAATCCAGGTAGCTGTGGGAGTCGGTAGGTTTGTAAAAAATGTCAGTGTCAAGTCGGTCGTCATTAATGGAGATTGAGAGGTCCAGGAAGGGGAGGGAGGTGTCAGAGATAGTCCAGGTAAATTTAATGACAGGGTGGAATGTGTTGGTGAAGTTGATGAATCGCTCAACCTCCTCGCGGGAGCACGAGGTGGCACCAATGCAGTCATCAATGTAGCGGAGGAAGAGGTGGGGAGTGGTGCCGGTGTAATTACGGAAGATCAACTGCTCTACCGAGCCAACAAAGAGACAGGCATAGCTGGGGCCCATCATTGGGGAGACTGGGCTTCTCCTAGCAGAGCGCTTTAGGGAACATCTCCGGGACACCCGCACCAATCAACCACACCGCCCCTTGGCCCAACATTTCAACTCCCCCTCCCACTCTGCCGAGGACATGGAGGTCCTGGGCCTCCTTCACCGCCGCTCCCTCACCACCAGACGCCTGGAGGAAGAACGCCTCATCTTCCGCCTCGGAACACTTCAACCCCAGGGCATCAGTGTGAACTTCAACAGTTTCCTCATTTCCCCTTCCCCCACCTCACCCTTGTTCCAAACTTCCAGGTCAGTAACTGTCCCCATGACTTGTCCGGACTTGTCCTACCTTCCTATCTCCTTTTCCACCTATCCACTCCACCCTCTCCTCCTTGACCTATCACCTTCATCCCCTCCCCCACTCACCCATTGTACTCTATGTTACTTTCTTCCCCACCCCCACCCTCCTCTAGCTTATCTCTCCACGCTTCAGGCTCACTGCCTTTATTCCTGATGAAGGGCTTTTGCCCGAAACGTCGATTTCAAAACTGACCTGCTGTGCTCTTCCAGCACCAGTAATCCAGAATGTTGAGACAGTGTGATTATGTATGCAGATGTTGTTTGAAAAAGTGCAGTAGATTGGTTGAAAAATAAACCTGTTGACAAAATTGAATCCATGAGTTTAAGGAAGTTATGGAATTGATCTTAATCAAGAAGAGACAGCAGAAAGTAGAGGTGAATGCTTGTTTTTCATTCTGGAAAGGAGTATCTAGTAATATGCCCTAGCAGTTTCTCTCTTTGACATAAAAATGAGTTTGACTTGGGTCAGATTTCACAGTTTGAATTTTTCGTATAAACCATGAGGTTATTAAATAAATAGAGGATTTACTCCAAGGGAACACAACAAAATGTCAGATATTCACACCGTAACGTAAAATATCACTTCTTTTTCAACGAAGAATGTGCTGCAATACGAACAAAAATGTACCGTTTTATGTGCGCTACAGGTACGCTGATACCTAGGCATTCACGTAGGTAATGATTTTGAAGGTAGCATGGCATGTTCAAATTGTTTTAATTAAGCACACGGGATCTGAAGGGATTATTAAGTTTTAGTTTGTTAAAGTTACATTTTCAATCAGTAATAGTTAAAAATAAATTGGAACCATAATGTTCAGAGGCAGAGTAGAGGCTTTAGGTCCAGAATAATATCGGTTCATGCTGTGGGAAATGCTAAACTCCATCAAGACACCTGATCAATGTACAATGGAAATTGATTAGAGTTTGATTTGATGTGTTATTGTCACATGTACCAAGGTTCAGTGGAAAGTGTTACCTTACATGCTTTCGAGCAGATTGTACAATACAAGTGAATAATGGTAACAGAACAGAGTGCAGGATATAAAACAGCTGTTGAGAAGGTGCAGAGAGAAATCAGCATTAACTTTTAAGAGGTCCATTCAAAAGTCTGATAACAGTGGTCAAGAAGCTATTCTCAAATTTATTCATACATGCATTCAAACTTTTATATCTTCTGGCCAAGGAAAAAAGCTGGAAGAGAGTATAACCGTTGTAGGTGAGGTCTTGAATATTTGTTCTAAATGATGAATAGATTCAATATGTTGGTTGCTTTCCCAATACAGGGGAAGTGTAGATGAGGTCAATGGATGGGAGGCTGCTGGTTTGCATGATGGATTAGGCTGTATTCAAAACTCTGTAGCTTCATTCAATCTTGGGAAGAGTGTTTGCTGTACCACACTTGTGATGCACTCAATCAGGATGCTTTCTCTGGTCGTCTCTAAAAATCTGTAAGAGTCTTGATGGAAATGCTGAATTTCCTTAGCCTCCTGAAGCAAAAGAGGTATTTTGGTCTCCTTATCTGAGAAAGGATGCTCTTGTTATAGAGGTAGTGCAACAAAGGTTTACCAAATTGATTCCTGAGATGGCAAGACTCATGTATGAGGAGAGATTGAGTTGATTAAGATTGTATTCAATGGAGTTTAGGAAAATGGGGAGGGGGTGTTGTGGTTGGGGGGAGGGGAAATCTCAAAAATCAATAAAATTCTAACAAAAGATTTACAAGGATGTTGCCAGGGTTGGAGGATTTGAGCTATAGGGAGAGGCTGAACAGGCTGGGGTTGTATTCCCTGGAGCGTCGGAGGCTGAGGGGTGACCTTATAGAGATTTACAAAATTATGAGGAGCATGGTTAGGGTAAATAGACAGTGTTTTCCCTGGGGTCGGGCTGTCCAGAACTAGAGGGCATAGGTTTAGGGTCAGAGGGGAAAGATATATAAGAGACGTAGGGGGCAACGTTTTCACACAGAATGTGGTATGTGTATGGAATGAGCTGCCAAAGGAAGTGGTGGAGGCTGGTACAATTGCAACATTTAAGAGGCATTTGGATGGGTATATGAATAGGAAGGGTTTGGCGGAATATGGGCGTGTGCTGGCTGTGGGACTGGTTGGGATATCTGGTCAGCATGGACGAATTCGACCGAAGGGTCTGTTTCCATGCTGTACATCTCTATGACTTTATTGACTCTATAACAGGGCTAGACAGGTTGCAGGAAGGATGTTCCTGAAAATGGTGGAGTCCAGAACCAGGAATCAGAGTTTGAGGAGAAGGGATTTCCTTTAGGTTTGAGATGAGAAATTTCTTCATCCAACTAGTGGTGAACCTGTGGAATTCCTTACCACAGAAAGTGGTTGAGGCCAAATGTTCATGTAATTCAAAGGAGGTAAACACAGCTCTTGTGACTAAAGAGATTGAGGGATTAGGGTATTGTGCTCGCTCATCAGCTAGCCATAATCATGTTGAGTGGTAGAGCAGGCTCGAGGGCTTGAATCGCCTACACTTTCTTCTTTCTTCTCTGTTTTATGAAGGAAAATCATCTTCAAAATAATTGTGGCATCTTGCAGCAGAAAAGAAACTCTGTCCATCCTGTGTGTACTATTCAATGATAAAGCTTTGCAATTGCCTTCACTTAATTTTGTGCTGTGCTTACAGCTCTGCAAATGATCCCTGTTTGAGTACATTATCAACTATGCTGTTTAAAGTTACCGTTATATTAATAGACATCTACCACTAATAATTGTTTCCTGAATTGTTTTAGAACATTGAGAAATTTACCTCATTTAAAGATGTTTTTGGAGCATGGGCTAAGAGAACAGTACACAGTCTGCAGTAAAGTGACCGATTATAAAATTGCTATGTATGCTCTTCGAATTCCAACATTGACAATGTTTTGTTCTGATGCATATTAATTTCAGTGCAAACTGCAGCAAAAGCCCCTTAAAGTGATTGTCAGGCCCTTTATCTGTCTGATCTCTCTTGTTTCATTTTTGCAATTGCTCTTTTTCATTCCTCCTTTCAAGAAATAAAAGGAAGATCTTAAATTTCTGTTGTAGTTTCCACCATCTCAGCAAGTCCCAAAGCACCTCATGGTGAATTCAGTCCTCTTGGACATGTTGTCACTGTTATAAGAATTGTGACAGACAGTGTACTAACAACAAGCTCAATCGTCTGGAGGAGAACACATTTTGAACATGATGGGTACCCACTGAACCACAGATGATGTCTTAAGAGTCTTTAAAAAATGAGTCAAGGCATCCCTGAATCTCTGCTTTATTCCAACTGCTATCTTTACTTCTGCTTGGCATTACTTGCATTGAGAGTTTTGAACAATTAATAAGTCTTTTGATAACTGTATGCATATTCCATGTAGTGTGATATTATAGTAACACAGTACATTTCTTTCAGATGGCTGGAACTCCTCTTCACATTGTTACAAGATGTTGCCATTTGGGAAATGGGAGCTGTACATTCCACCCAGAGCTGATGGGTCATCACCGATAGCCCATGGATCAAAGCTTAAGGTGAGCATTTTGCAGACATAGTTTCCCTTGAAAAGCACAATGCTTTCACCATGAGTAAACTTTGCCACTTTAGAATACTGATCTCACTGCTTGTTTGGGAAAAATATGTTTTTCCACATGAAGTCAGTTCCACTCAACATTTTTCCTGACAGGTAGTGGAAAAGACGAGGAAGTGAGCTCTCTTTGGACAGGAAGTTTTGTCCAAGTAGATCAATATTTGTGAAACTGTCAGCAATTCATCTTTTATCATCTTGGCAACTTCCTCAGCCCAAGTTGTTTGTGATCCTGCAGTTATGGTTGCTTTCAGGGTTTGTGATCAGTCTCAGTCAAGAACAGATCATAACTTTGTCCAGTTTTAGGAAGTAAAGTAGTTTTTCCATACTAAGGTTAATAGTATCTGGCATACTTTTCTGCCAAAACCTTTTGAAACGGAGTCAGTTGGAGCTTTCAAGATCCAACTAGATTGATTTGAGTTCAGTAAACGAATACAGATAGATGTATCAACTTGTAGGTTAGCCAAGAACTCCTTGAATGACAGAATTGACTGGACTCGGGATCCTGTGTTCCTCTTCTCAACAATTCTGCTTCCTTGCAAGCAGCATTTAGCCAAATGAGTCACGTTCCTGGTCTGAGGCCATCCTGAACTCGCAACTTCTGTTGTGAGGAAGTACCCCTCACCTATTTCTCTTCAATCCTTTAAAAATTATTTTGTCAATGTTTTGCTCATTTCCTCCAATTGGGATGAGCCAATTTTCTGTCTGCCTTGCTGCCAACAATGAAGTTTGAAGCAAATTGGTAAATGAATTTGTGTGATGAAATTTTATGTGATCAGCTGCCCAGGCTTTATAAGTCCTGAAAACAAGTTGCTATTGATTTGAGTTTAGGGTCAAGGTGAGCAGACTTACTTGATGCACAATACTTTTAATAATTTTGTGCTTTGCTTCATGACAATTTCTGGTGAAAGTCGTTGTCTAGTATATTCATGTCCCTGTTGAGAATTCATTATCACCTATATTGCAGACTTATATGCTATTAGCAACAAGGGACTGAGTGTGCATTTGCGGTAAAGAAACCGTAGAGTTCCTTAAAATCATATCCTCAATTCTGATGGTGGCTGTGTACTACCTTCTGCAGAGAATTGGGATAAGCACAAAGTGCAAGCAACCTTTACTGGTGGTACTCATTATATCTGATGAAGAATTTTTGTTTCAGATTTCCAGCATCTGCAGATCTTTATTTTATAATATCTCATTATATCTGGTTGCATCTGAAGGCACAATTTTGCCTTGAAAGGCAGATAATCATGTAAGCATAAATTAGAAATTCTGTAACTCTTTGGAGAAAGCAAAGAATATTTGCATTTATATGGAATATTTAATGTAGTAAAAATATGCAAGGGCAGTTCGCAGAAGTGTCATCAGAGATTATGATATACCAGCTTGGAAGAAGATGCAAGGATACCGTCTGTAGTGTAAGTGATGATCAAGTATGTGGATGAGGGTAGGGCAGTTGACGTGGTGTACATGGACTTCAGTCAAGCCTTTGATAAGGTTCCACATGGTAGGCTATTGGAGATGCGGAGGCATGGGATTGAGGATGATTTTGCAGCTTGGATTAGAAACTGGGTTTCTGAAAGAAGGCAACGAGTGGTGGTTGATGGAAAATATTCAGCCTGGCGTCCGATTATTCGTGGTGTGCCAAAAGGATCTGTTTTGTCATTTTTATAAATGACTTGGATGCAGGCATAGGTGGATGAGTTAGTAAGTTTGTAGATGACACTAAAGTTGGTTCGATTAGCGGACAGTGTGGAAGAATGTTGTTGGTTGCAGGGGTACTTGGGTAAACTGCAGAATTGGGTTGAGAGGTGGTAAATGAAGTTCAGTGCAGATAAATATGAGGTAATTCACTTTTGTAAGAATAACAGGAAGGCAGAATGCTGGGACAATAGAAAGATTCTTGGTAGTGTGGATGTGCAGAGGGACCTTAGTGTCTATGTACATAGATCCCTGAAAGTTGCCACCCAGGTTGATGGTGTTGTTCAGAAGGCATACGGTGTGTCAGGTTTTATTGGTAGAGGGATTGAGTTCCAGAGCCATGATGTCATGCTACAACTGTACAAAATGCTAGTGTGGTCTCATTTGGAATATTGTTTACAGTTCTGGGCGCCCCATTACATGAAGAATGTGGAAGCATTGGAAAAGGTGCAGAGGAGATTTACCAGAATGTTGCCTGCTCTGGAGGGAAGGTCTGTGAGGAAAAACTAAGGGACTTGGGTCTGTTCTCTTTGGGGGGGAGAAGGCTAAGAGGGGATTTATTAGACATACAAAATGATCAGAGGACTAGATAGGGTGGACAGTGAGAATCTTTTTCCGAGGATGATGATGTCGGCTTATACGACGGGGCAAAGCTGCAAATTGAGGGGTGACGGATTTAAGACAGATGTCAGAGGCAGGTTCTTTACTCAGAGAGTGATAAGGGCATGGAATGCCTGCCAATATAGTTAACTCAGCCACATCAGGGGCATTTATACAATCCTTGGATAAGCATGTGAATGATGATGGGATAGTGTAGGGGGATAAGCTTGTTTAGTTCACAAGTCTGCACAATCTGAAGGGCCTGTTCTGCGCTGTATTGTTCTATGTTCTATTATCGCTAGACTATTAATCCAGAAACTCAGTTTATGTTCTTGGAATTAGGTTGAAGTCCCACCATGGCAGATGGATGGTAGAATTTAAATTCAATAATAAAAAATTTGGAAATAACATTCTACTGCAACCATAAACTCATTGTTGATCGTTGGAAAAATCTGTACGGTTCACAAATGTCCTTCAGGAAAGGAAATCTGCCATCCTTATCTGGTCTAGCCTACACGTGACTCTAGACCCACAGCAATGTGGTTGACTCTTAATTGCCCTCTGAAATACCCTAGCGAATGCTTAAGTTGTACCAATCTCTATAAAGTCTCAAAGAAATGAAATCGGATAGATTACCTGGCATTGACCTAGGCGGCAGAAATGATAACAGCAGAAACAGCCCTGTCAGCCCCTGCAGTGTCCTTCTTACTAACATCTGGAGCTAGTGCCAAAATTGGGAAAGCTGTCTCATAGACTAGCCAAGAAACAGCCTGACATAGTCACACTTACGGAATCATATCGTACAGACAATATTCCAGACACGACCACCATCATTCCAGGATATGTCCTGTCCCATCAGCAGGACAGACCTGGCAGAGATGATGGCACAGTGGTTTATTGTCAGGAGTGAGTTGTCTGGGAGTTCTCAATATTGATTCCGGACCCCAGGAGTCTCATGGCTTCAGGTTAAGTATGGGCAAGGAAGCCCCCTGCTGATTACCACATTCCATCCTGAGGAATCGGTACTCCTCCATGTTATACAACACTTAAAGGAAATACTGAGCATGGCAGGGGCACAAAATGTAATCTGGGTCAGGGATTTCAATGCTAGTTAGGTCCTAAAGGATACAGCTGTGAGACTGAATCTGCGGCAGGTGGTGAGGGAACCAACAGGAGGGAAAAACATACCTGACCTCATCCTTGGCAATCTGCAGGCTGCAGATGTATCTGTCCATGACAGTATCAGTAAGTGTGACCACCACACAGTCCTTGTGGGGAGACAAAGTCTTGCCTTCACATTGAGAATAACCTCCATTTTGTTGTGTGGTACTATCACTGTGCTAAATAGGACAGTCTTCGAACAGATCTAGCAGCTCAAGTCTGGCATCCATGAGGTGTTGCGGGCCATCATTGGTAACAGAATTCTCCTCCAGCGCAATCTGTAAACTCTTGGCCTGGCATATCCCTCGCTCAACCATTACCATCAAGCCTGATTCAATGGAGTGTGCAGGAGGGCATGCCTGGATCAGCACTAGGCATACCTGAAGATGGGGTGTCAAAGAGGGCATAAGCAGCAAGTGGTAGACTGAGTTAAGCACCCCCACAACCAACAGATCAAATCTAAATTCCTTACGTATTCCGCTGTGATTGGTGGTGGATGATTAAACAACCTACTGGAGGAGGAGGAAGCTTCACAGCTATCCCCATCCTCAATAATGGAAGTGCCCAGCACATCAGCACAAAATATAAAGCTGAAGCTTTGGCAGCAACCTTCAATCAGAAGCGCCAAGCAGATGATCCGTCTCAGTTGCCTCCAGTGGTCCCCAGCATTGTGGATAACAATCTTCCACCAATTTGATTAATTCCACGTGAAATGAGGAAACAGAGACGCTGTGTACTACAAAGGCTACAGGCCTGACAACACTCTGGCAACAACACCGAAGCTTGTACTCCAGAACTTGCCACTCCCTTAGCCAAGCTGTTCCAGTACAGTTGCAACACTGGCATCTACCCGACAATATGGAAAATTGCCCAGGTAAGTCCTGTACATAAAATGCCGGACAAATCTAACCTGGCCTACTCCCACCCCACCCGTCTACTGTTGATCATCAGTAAAGTGATAGAAGGTATAATCAACCGTGCTATCGAACAGCACCTGCTCACCAATAGTTTGCTCAGTCACACCCAGTGTGGGTTAAGCCGGGCCACTCAGCTCCTGACCTCTGACAGCTTTGGTTCATACATGGACAAAAGAGCTGAATTCCAGAGGTGAGATGAGAGTGACAACCCTTTAAATGAAGACTGTATATGACCAAGTGTGACATCAAGGAGTCCAAACAAAACTGGAATCAGTGGATATCGGGGTAAACTCTCCAGTGGTTTGAGTCATACCTGATACATATGAGGATATGGTTTTTGGAAGTCAGCCATCTCAGCTCCAGGGCATTTCTGCAGGAGTTCCTCAGGGTAGTGTCCTAGGCACAGCCATCTTCAGCTGCTTCATTAATGACCTTCCCTCCATCATAAAGTCAGAAGTGGGGATGTTCGTCAGTGATTGCACAATGTTCAGCACCATTCACGACTCCTCAGATACTGAAGCAGTCCATGTTCAAATGCAGCAAGATCTGAACCAATATCCAGGCTTGGACTGACAAGTGGCAAGTAAAATTTGTGCCACTCAAATGCCACAAATACCAATAAGAGACAATTTAACCACTGCCCTTTGGCATTCAGCAGTATTACCATCACTAAATCCCCCACTATCAAAGTCCTGGGTGTTATCATTGATCAGAGACTTAACTGGACTCATCACATAAACGCATTGGCTACATGAGCAGGTCAGAGGCTCGGAATACTCTGGCGAGTAACTCAGTTCCTCACTCCCCAAAGCCTGTCCACCATCAACAAGGTACAAGTCAGGAGTGTGATGGAATACTTCCCCGTTGCCTGGATGAGTGCAGCCCCAACAACACTCAAGAAGGTTCACGCCATTCAGGACAAAGCAGCCCGCTTGATTGGTAAAACTCTGACAAACACCCGTTGCTATACTGACGCTCAGTAGCAGCAGTGTGTACAACATGCATTGCAGAAATTCACCAAAGATCCCCAGGGAGCACCATCCAAACCCATAACAGTTCCATCTAGAAGGACGAAGGCAGCAGACATATGGGAGCACCTTATAATTCCCCTCCAAGCCACTCACATAGAACATAGAACATAGAACAATACAGCACAGAACAGGCCCTTCGGCCCACGATGTTGTGCCGAACTTCTATCCTAGATTAAGCACCCATCCATGTACCTATCCAAATGCCGCTTAAAGGTCGCCAATGATTCTGACTCTACCACTCCTACGGGCAGCGCATTCCATGCCCCCACCACTCTCTGGGTAAAGAACCCACCCCTAACATCTCCCCTATACCTTCCACCCTTCACCTTAAATTTATGTCCCCTTGTAACACTCTGTTGTACCCGGGGAAAAAGTTTCTGACTGTCTACGCTATCTATTCCTCTGATCATCTTATAAACCTCTATCAAGTCACCCCTCATCCTTCGCCGTTCCAACGAGAAAAGGCCAAGAACTCGCAACCTATCCTCGTACGACCTATTCTCCATTCCAGGCAACATCCTGGTTAAATCTTCTCTGCACCCTCTCCAAAGCTTCCACATCTTTCCTAAAGTGAGGTGACCAGAACTGCACACAGTACTCCAACTTTGGCCTAACCAAAGTCCTGTCCAGCTGCAACATCACTTCACGACTCTTGAATTCAATCCCTCTGCTAATGAACGATAATACACCATAGGCCTTCTTACAAACTCTATCCACCTGAGTGGCAACTTTCAAAGATCTATGTACATAGACCCCAAGATCCCTCTGTTCCTCCACCTGACTAAGAACCCTACCATTAACCCTGTATTCTGCATTCTTATTTGTTCTTCCAAAATGGACAACCTCACACTTGGCAGGGTTGAACTCCATCTGCCACTCCTCAGCCCAGCTCTGCATCATATCTAAGTCCCTTTGCAAATGACAAATGCCCTCCTCACTGTCCACAACTCCACCTATCTTCGTATCATCTGCGAATTTACTGACCCACCCTTCGACTCCCTCATCCAAGTCATTAATAAAAATTACAAACAGCAGAGGACCCAGAACTGATCCCTGCGGAACTCCACATGTAACTGGGCTCCATGCTGAATATTTACCATCTACCACCACTCTTTGACTTCGACCGGTTAGCCAGTTTTCTATCCAACTGGCCAAATTTCCCTCTATCCCATGCCTCCTGACTTTCCGCATAAGCCTACCATGGGGAACCTCACCATCCTGGCTTGGAAATATATCATTGTTCCTTCAGTGTCGCTGGGTCAAAATTCTGGAATTCACTCCCTCAGGACATTATGGGATAACTCCCAGCATGTGGACTGCAGTGGTTTAAGAAGGCAGCTCACAATCATCTTCTCAAGGGGCAAGTAGGTACGGGCAATAAATGCTAGCCCAGTCAGTGACGCTCACATCCCACAAATGGATAACAAAATAAGCTGTGTTCTTATCTAGTGGTTAGCAGTGTCCTCCAGGAAAAGAGAAGCAACAATGTTCAGAGATGTAGGGAATAATCTCCCAGAGGTTGAGTTGGTATTTTAGTTGGTAATTACAATGATGGTTGTGAAATCAATAAAGACACCATGATCGTTTTAAATTTAAGGTTGTGGACTGGGAGTCAAAGCAAACAAAATCCAAAATTGTTGGAGAAACCCAACTTCAGTTCTGAAGGACAAATGAAATCTTAACTCTGCTTTCCCTTTGCGGATGATATCAGACCCGCTGAGTTTCTCCAGCAATTTCTGTTCTTGATTCAGATCTCCAGCATCTACAGTTGTTTTATTTCGGTTCCAAGCATTTGCTTCAGGAAATTATGCTGTCTCATTTGTGCTATAGCACTGTTTTTAGAGGTTGATTGTCATATAAAGTATCACTTAAAAAAAAGGTGAAAGCCCTCTCGCACATTCAGCCTGTCCCACACAAGTTTGTGAATATTTTCAATAACATTAACTCAATGCAATGTGTTCACCTGGAAATGGCTAACAATCCAGGTCAATTTGGACAGAAGCATCTTCCTCAGCAGGTGATCACTCATGCTCTGATAATTCTGTGAAATAGTTCTTTCTTTTAGTAAGAAAGAGTGATCTCTGTCTCAGAGTTCCAGTTCTTGCATGATGCAGTCTGGTAAATTTTGTTTTGTGACATGAGTCAGAAACCTATTGCAAAGGTCCATTATTGTTGGGGTGAAAGAACCATCTTGTAGCAAGTAAACTAAACAAACCTCCCAACAAATTCAAGTTGAGCTGTAGTCTTTATTCACTTGAAACAGTTTGTCAACTCAGGCACAAATTATTCCACATCATCTTTTAAACATCGATTGCATCTTTTCTAAAGGCATCAGCAAAATTCTCCATATGAGGAGATCAGAAATAGTCATGGTCTTCCAGAGATCTTACAAAGGTCAGTTGTACTTGAATATTGTAAACTTCAACATTGAACATTGTAAACAAAATTGTGAACTTGAACATCCTGTGTTTTAACTTGTCACATTAAACTTACTTTAACTATCACATTGTGGGTATTGCTCATGAATGTCTAGAGATCTGTGCCCAAGAATGTCCAGATCTCTCTCTCTCTCTCTCTCTCTCTCTCTCTCTTTCTCTGTCTCTCTCTCTTTCTTTCTCTTCTCTTCCCCCCCCCCACCCCATGTCTCTCTCTCTCTCTCTCTCCCTCTGTCCCCGTGTGTCTCTCACGCACATGCTCAAGCTTTCTCATACGCTCGCTCTCTTGCCCTCACACACACACTCACTCTCTTTTTCTCTCTCTCTCTCTCTCTCTCTCGCTCATGGCAATCTCTAGTTTAATAATATTTTTTTTAAAAAGTAGAAGTGATTTTTATACACTGATTCCTTCAGAAGGCTCTTTAAACAAATCCAAATTGATGCGCAATTACTTTCTGCCTGTATTCTTCCGATCAGTTTTCAATCCAGCTCAAGAACTGGAGTAGCCCATGCGGCCTGTTGGGTTGATACGATCACATTCTGGATTAGTGGTGCTGGAAGAGCACAGCAGTTCAGGCAGCATCCAAGGAGCAGTAAAGTCGACGTTTCGGGCAAAAGCCCTTCATCAGGAATTTGATACGATCACAGCTGATCCACGGCTTCAACTCCATTTTTCTGTCTCCTGTACATATTATTGGATTCCTTAAAGGATCAAAATCAGTTTGTTCCAGCCTTATCTGTAGTCAGCGCTGCAGCATCCATAATCCCTGTGAGGAGGGAATTCTGAAGAGTTAAAACCCTTTGAGTAATAGCATTTCTATTCATCTCATTTCTGCTTAATCATCCACCTACCCTGATGTGTCCTTGTGTTTTACATGCCCAAGCTCTCAGAACCCAACCTCCATATCAGCCCCTTCCAGAATTTTGTTTATTGCAATAATATCACCACTTGTTTTTAGAAACTCCAAAGAACATTGACTCAATATACTCAGTCTCTCACCATAGGACAACCCTTTCCTCCCGTGAAGTGATATAGAGAACCTTTTCTGTACAAACTCCGATATAAGTAATCCTTAAATAATGAGGCTAGAACTGCACACGTTATTCCAGATGTGCTCTTACCAAAGCCTTTTTGGTCAGAGCACATCTTCATTTCAGTACTCCAATAGACTTGTATAAAGGCCAGCATATCATTTCCTTTTGTCATCATTTGTTGTACCTGAATGCTAACTTGGTAATTTTTGTGCAAGAAGTCTGATTGAACATTAACATTTTGAAAGTTTAATGTTTTCTGAAAAATATAGTATTCTGTTTTTCTCCTATTACAATGAATAACTGTACTGTCACATTATACTGCATTTACCATTTTGTTGATCCCACACTTTGTAGCCTTTGTGTCCTCATGACAGCTTATATTTTCATCTTGTTTTGTATCATCAGCAAGGTAAGACTCATTACTCTGAACCTCATTGTCTGATGCATTAATTTAAACATATCATGAAGACTAAAGCCTTTGATCTTGTTTAATGAAGTACCTTTGTCTGTGTAGATTTCCAAAAAGCTTTTTGCAATCTACCAGACTTCCCTCATGCATCATCCTGGTGACTTCTTCAAAACATGTAATTGAACTTGTAAGGTATCTTTTGATTTGGAACACCCAACGCAGTTTAAATATTCTGTTTTTATGAAAATCACGATAAATAGCTTACAAGGCATAATCGGATGACCTTGTCTGTTTAATTATAGTGCCATCACATTAAGTCTTCAGCTTTTGAGAGCTGTGACTCAGTGATTCTTTAGCTCTACAGACTTCGCCAGCTCACAGCTTTCCCCACATTGGGATTTACGTAGCACAGCAAACCAACCAAATGGCAGAACATTTTTTTCTCAGATTCTTTGGCAGAAGTCAAGTTCTTCTCTGTTTACCACCCACTTCAACTTTGTCTTTCCCAACTGTTTCTCCCACTTGGATTTATTGATTTGAATATTAAGTTAGGTAATATGATGAGAGAGAAACAATTTATCAAATTGCTCTTGGTAATGTTTTAAGTTTCTACCTATTTTAAAAGAACAAGAAACCGAATTCTGCTCATGTTTTGAGATTCATGTTAAGACTCAATGCTGCCCTAGCGATTTGGGATTGCGTGTGTTAACCTTGGGTAGACAACCACACTTAAAGTAGTGTATTATTCTCCATATTATAAAGAATATGGAAACACTGGAGAAGGTGCAAAGAAAATTCATAGAAATAGCCAGAACAGGTCAAGAAATGCTGTGTTTTTCCTGAAGAGAGAGGCTGAGGGGTGCTATAGGCTTTATATTGGAGGTAGACAAACATTAAGAATTAAATATTCCAGAGTACTTAATCTCTTGCAGAGATATACAAAATGATAAAGCAGAAAAGTTTGTTGTGATAATAAATGTTGATGTAAAATTCTCTCCACTCAGGAAAATTTCCCTCAAATTGGAAAGTAGCAAACATAAACCCTGTATTCAAGAAGGGAGAGAGAAAACAGGAATCTATGGACCAGTTCGTTAGCTTGATGTCCGTCATGGTGAAGATGATAGAATCAATCAGTAAAGAAGTCATAGCTGCACAGTTGGAAGAATCCAAAGTAATTGTGAAAAGTCAGCCTAGTATCAGGAAGGGGAAATGGTGTAACCAATTTATTGGAGTTCCTTGAAGGAATAGTATTCTATGGATGTACAGCAGTTGGGTTTCCAGAAGACATTTGATAAGGTGCCACTTCAAAGGTTACTGTGGAAAATAAGAGCTTGTGGTGTAGAGGATAACATTGATGGACAATTGCCTGGCCGGCAGGCAAAACAGGGTATGTTTAAATGGGTCTTTTCTGATTAGCAGGATGTGACAAGATTGTCTCTCCGGTCTAAGCTGGCTCCTCATCTTTTTAGATGAGATTACTTACCGCGTGGAAACAGGCCCTTCGGCCCAACAAGTCCACACCGACCCGCCGAAGTGCAACCCACCCAGACCCATTCCCCGACATTTACCCCTTCACCTAACACCACGGGCAATTTAGCATGGCTAATTCACTTAACCTGCACATTTTTGGACTGTGGGAGGAAACCGGAGCAACCGGAGGAAACCCACGCAGACACTGGGAGAATGTGCAAACTCCACACAGTCAGTCGCCTGAGGTGGGAATTGAACCCGGGTCTCTGGCGCTATGAGGCAGCAGTGCTAACCATTGTGTTAAGAGCTGATGTTAATGAGACAGATGAGGAAAGTGAAGGCATAGTAACTAAGTGTGCAAATGACACCAAGATGGGTAGGAAAGTACATTGTGAATAAGACATTCGAAGTTTGAGGAAGAATATAAATATATAATGGAAAGCCAGTGAACAATAGACCATTGAACCTTGTCTCAGTGGTGGGTGAGTTGTTGGAGGGGATGTGCATTTACTTGAAAAGGCAAGGATTGACCATCTGAGATAGTCAGCACGGCTTTGAGTGTGGAAAATCCTGTTTCATTAACTTGATTGAGTGCTTGATGAGGTGACAAAGAAGTGATGAAGGCAGAGAGATAGATGTCTATATGGACTTCAGCAAAGTGTTTGACAAGGTTCTGCACGATAGATCAGTTAGTAAGGTTAGATCACATGGGATCTAGGGGAGCTAGCCAATTGGTTACAAAATGGGTTTGAATGTTGGAGATAGAGTGCAATGGTAGAGGGTAGTTGTTCAGATTGGAGGCCTGTGACCAATGGTGTGCTGGCTCGGTGCTGTTTCCACTGCTTTTGTTCATTTATATGAATTATTTGGATGTGAAAATAGAAGGTATGGTTGGTAAGCTTCTTCCAAAATAGGTGATGTAGTGGACAGTGAAGAAGATTAACTCAGAGTACAATAGGACCTTGATCAGATGGGCCAATGGGGGACCGAGGAGTGACAGATAGAGTTGAACTCAGATAGATGTGCATTTTGGTAAGGCAAACCAGAGCAGGTCATGTGCAGTTAATTGTATGGCCCAGGGGAGTAGTGCTGAACAAAGAAACCCAAGGGTGCAGATGCGTAGTTCCTTGAAAGTGGATTTGCAGTTAGGGAAGGTAGTGCAGAAGGCATTTGGCATGCTTGCCTTCATTGATCATAACATTTGAGTGTAGGAGTTGAATTGTCATGTTGCAGCTGTACAGGACATTAGTGAGGCCACTTTTAGGTAACTGTGGACAATTCTGATCACCTTTCTACAGGAAGGATGTTGTTAAACTTGAGACGGTGCAGAAAAAGCTTGCAGGGATGTTTCTGGGAGGGTTTGAGCTATAGGGAGAGGCTGAACAGGCTGAGGCTAATTTCCATAGAGCGTCGAAGGCTGAGGGGTGACCTTATAAAGGCTTATAAAATCATGAGGGACATAGATATGGTGAATAGACAAAGCCTTTTTTCCCTATGGTGGGGTAGTCTAAAACTAGAGGAGATATGTATAAGGTGAGAGGGGAAGGATTTAAAAAGGACCTGATGTCTAACTTCAAGCAGAGGATGGTGTGTGTATGGAATAAGCTGCCAGAGGAAGTGGTGGAGATTAGTGCAATTTCAACTTTTGAAAGGCACTTGGATGATCCATGAATAAGAATGATTTAGAGGGTTATGGGCCAAATGCTGTCAAATGGGACTCGGTTAGCTTAGGACGTCTGGTCGGTGCCAGTCTGTTTCCATGCTGTATGACTGTGTGTTGAATGGGCAAAAATTCCTAGGATGAGGACATTACTGGATAGGTTAGCATTTGTTACCCAATACTAATTGTCCAGATAATGGTTAAGAGTCAACCACATTGCTGTAGTCCTGGAATCGCAGGTAAAGATGGCAGATTCCCTCCCTTACAAGAATCTTGAAAAAATGTTTTGATGAAACCATGTCCCCAGGATGTTAGCCTAGAGTTCTGGATTAATAGTGCAATGTTATTACCATCATGTCGCCGCCTTTTCCTGAATAAGCACAATGTGGGAAAATGTGATTTTATTCATTTTAGCAGAAAGAATGGAAGCAGAGTATTGCTTAAATGGAGAACAACTGCAGAAATTGAGGTGCAGCAAAATTTAGATGTACTTGTGCATGAGTCACAAAAGATTAGAATGCTGAACATCACACATTCAAGAAAGCTCCTGGCAGCATTAAAGTAAGAATGTTATGCTTCAGTTATCTCGGGCTTTGCTGATAGAATATCTTAACTACTGTGTATAGTTTTGGTCTGTTTATTTAAGGAAGCTGTAAATACAATGAAGGCAGTTTGGAGGAGGTTTACTAGATTGGTAACCTGGAGCTTATGAGAAAAGAATTTACCAGATGGGCATGTTTTCACTGGAGTTCAGAACAGTGAGGTATAATTTGATTGAAGTGTATTTGATCCTGAATGGTCTTAATACAGATGTGCAAAGGATGTTTCATTTTGTGGGCAAGTCCAAACCGAGGTAGAGTTGTTTTAAAATTAGACATTGCCCAATTAGGATAGAGATAAGGAGAAATTTGAGCATTGTGTGAATTTAGAATTTTGCCTCATAAGGCAGTGGAGACATTGAGCATTTTGCAGGTTGAAGTAGGTAGCTTCAAAGATGTTATTGAGTATAGATAGGAATGTGGAATTCTCAGAGTATTAGCCCACGACTTTGGATTACTTGGACAATGATGATCCTTTTATATCACTGTTTTCACTCGATTCTCAAGGATAGGTGACAGTGAGGTCTGCAGATGCTGGAGATCAGAGTTGAGAGTGTGGTGCTGAAAAAGCACAGCAGGTCAGGCAGCATCCAACGAACAGGAAAATGACCTGTGCTTTTCCAGCAACACACATTCAACTGTCAAAGATAGGTATTTAGGATGGGCACAAGTGAGAGTTATATTCACATACAGCGGGTGTAGCTTGGCTATCAAATGAGGCTTTTGAATCAGTGTGCTGGAGATAATAAAGAAACATTTTCCTGAATCTGAACATTAGTTTTGATTGTGTTTCACCAAGACACCACCATGGGTGAATCATCTATAATCTCTAAACATACACAAGTGCATATCTCCATGAAAATGTAGGTGTCTTAACAGCTAGATACTGAGACAAGGCTTGTTTGAAGTCTTGCAATAAGGTATGTACTTCATAGATTTTTCCTTTTCTCTCTCCTGAGGATATGTGTATATTTTCCTAAAACAATAGCAGCCATCAAAGATCAAAATTTTGAAGATGCTGGAAATCTGAAATAAAAACAAAAAATGCTAGAAGTACTCGAGCCCTGGCAGCATCTGTGGAGGGAGAAGCTAAGCTAATGTTTCAAGTTGAATATTTCGGAAACGAAAGGATTTCAGTGCTTTGTTTGTCCTTCAGTGTTTTAATACTTTGACTGGAAACTACTGTTCTTGCATTGGAACCAAAGGTTCGGATTGTTGATGACTATGTTTTGTCAATGAATTGACAGAGATTCCTGAAAGTGAACCTTTTCTTGTGTGATCCCAAATGTTTGATTAAGTAATCTACATTCCCTGAATTAGATTAGATTAAGGATTAAAATCTCCCCTCGGCAATAATCTGTGTGATCAATTGCCACCCTATGCTGAAGTTCCATTCTCTCACTGGAAATTAATATTAACCTAAATTTCATGGCCTAAGACAACAAGTCAATGTATTTATAACTAAAACGGAAATTGAGCACAAATAGGGGTTCGTGAAAATGTTGAGGTTTCTATGCATAATGTGTATATTGATGTCATTAGCCTTAAAATAAAGACACTATTCATTTTGAAAGTAAAATCAAATTCATTGTTAACTTGTGCTACATGCAATGTTGGTGCAATTTAATCAGTAGACTCTGTCACTTTGGGAATTGATGATATGGGACTGGGGTGGACATGGTCAGAAGTCACACAATGCCAGGTTATAGTCCAACAGGTTTATTTGAAATCACAAGCTTTCAGAGTGCTGCCCCTTTATGAAGTGAGGGTTGGGAGTTGAAAAGAAACCTTCTCTCAACCACAACTGAAATTCTCACCCAAAATGGTCAAATGCAAGTATCTCCTGCTTAGCCTGTGACCTGTAAATAACTTTACAGCATACTTGACACAATGTTTGAAATTGAAAATGCATAAGGATTGCACAACAAGTACTAAATGATATAAAGTGTATGTGTGAGGCCTGCCACAATGTGATCTGTAGAAAAATAATGCACTTCAGGGCTGTGCAAATATGCATAACAGGGCAACTATGACGTTTGATTATCAGTTCAGTCAGTGAAATGAACTCATTTGAACTTATAATCAAACGTCATAGTTGCTCTGTTCCATTTCAAGACAACAACAGCACATTATTCACCTTTTTGTTTTCATCAGTTTAGCACAGTAAATTTAAAATATGAAGTTAATTGGTTCAGTGAAGAGTTGACAGATCCAGGGCTACTGCCATAACACTAGGTGGGTTGAAAACAACTGCGAGCCTAGGGTCTCAATTACTTGCTGCAAACTTGTTGAACAATACCAGCAGCCACTTTTTCTTCTTTATTCTATCAAAATCATTCAAAACTTTAGATATCTTCATTAATGTTATCATATTTCTTCTTTGCCTTGTTTTCTCTGAAGAAAAAGCCCAGTTTCTCCACATAACTGAAGTCTGTGATTCATAGTCAAGGTGGGTAGATTTTTAATCAGCAAAGGAATCAATGATTATGGGGAAAAGGCAGGAAAGGTGGAGTTGAGGATGATCTGATCAGCCATGATCTCATTTAATGGTAGAGCAGATGTGATTGGCTGAAGGCCTACTTTTGCTCCTACGTTTTACGGTCTATCATGCCTGGTGCCATTTCAGTAAATCTCCCTTTCACCCTGAGACAGGTAATAACCTTGGGAACATTTTGTGGGCAGCACGGTGGCACAGTGGTTAGCACTGCTGCCTCACAGCACCAGAGACCCAGATTCAATTCCCGCCTCAGGCGACTGACTGTGTGGAGTTTGCACGTTCTCCCCGTGTCTGCATGGGCTTCCTCCAAGTGCTCCGGTTTCCTCCCACAGTCCAAAGATGTGCAGGTCAGGTGAATTGGCCATGCTAAATTGCCCGTAGTGTTAGGTAAGGGGTAAATGTAGGGGTCTGGGTGGATTGTGCTTCGGTGGGTCGGTGTGGACTTGTTGGGCCGAAGGGCCTGTTTCCACACCGTAATGTAATCTAAATCTAAATCTAAATTTATTTAGTCATTAGCTGAGAGTCAAATTGTACATCACGAAGACAGCCTATTTCCCCCACAATACTATTGCGTCACTCTGCCACTTCATTAGCTTAGCTGCTACTGGAACCAAATTTGGCCAAAAAAAAATACTGTTTTTCTTCTCAGCATTCTTTTTCCACCTTTAATTCCTTTGGCCATAATTGAGTTATATGCAACGATTGCACAACGTAAAACAACATATGTATTTACTGGTTTGGTCATCCAGGCATAATATTGAATGCTTGATATTTATTATAACAGGTATGTTATGTATTTTGTGCTGATAGACCCTACAATTGGCTGCTGGTATTGTTCAACAAGTTTGCAGCAAGTAATTGAGACCCTAGGCTCGCAGTTGTTTTCAACCCACCTAGTGTTATGGCAGTAGCCCTGGATCTGTCAACTCTTCACTGAACCAATTAACTTCATATTTTAAATTTACTGTGCTAAACTGATGAAAACAAAAAGGTGAACAATATGCTGTTGTTTTCTTTAAATGCATTGCATTCCACAAGCTGCCAATGGTTTGATGTTGATAGTTTAGTCCAAGAGGTGACTAAGAGCTTGAAAACCCTATTGTTTTGTTGAACTATACTAACCATTTAAAATGCTTCCAGTCTCATTAATTTCACTGCTCATACCATCAATTTTGCTGGTTGAATAAATGATTCTATTATTAACGTAAAGACTTGCATTATATCACATTGAATGGTGGATCAGAAATATTTTGCATGCAGTTCATGGTTCGTAGGATGAGAAGCTTCAGTCACGGGGATAGATCGGCTGTTGCCTTCAGAAAACCAAAAGTCGAAAGGATATTTAATAGAGGTACTCAAATTCATCAGAATTCTGGAAAGATAGGCTAAATTCATTCCCAATAGTAGAAGTATTGAGAACCATTGGGCACTGATTTAAGGTGACTGGCAAAAGAAACAACAGCAACATGTGTCCAGGCTTTTGGCAAGAATCTAGATTGAGAGTTTGATGGCAGGAGGTTTATCTGTGGATTTTGGACTTAAAGAGCTGGTACAAATTTGATGGGTCAAATGGACATGTTATAATGTAACTATTCAAAGAATTCTTTCCAAGTGCACTAAGTATTGTTATGTAAGAAAATCTGACAACAATGAGATAAAAGATTTATTATTCTATTATCCAGGATACCTAATCACCAATTAAGATTTTTAGTACCATCACTGGCATTTCATTGAATTAGAAAAGTGAGGCTGTGTGAACTTTTTTTTTCTGACTGCAAGAAATATATCCAGCAGTGTAATTAGAGACCTTGTGCTTGGTACTTGGAGAGGAAGCATTTTAATACTGGTTGCATTGAATGTGAAGGCACTGGCAGTTATATATCTGACCTTGAAGTTGATTGCAGTAGAATACAATGAATTAAGAGCATAAAAGGCAAGAAATGCGCTACATTAGATTTTGGTTTGTTGATGCCAATTTTCTAAGTCATTCCACTGATGGTATTTTATTTGATAAATGGAAAAGTTGTCCTGCACACCTTGAAATGTGAGTATCTGATTAATGGGCAGTCAGTCGTTCCACTGGTTTCAGAAGAAAGCAGCAGGGGTAATTATGACTAAATTGATTTGGATTAGATGAAATCATGAGTGAGTACATAAGTCCATCGTAATCAATTTCTTCAATAATATTTTCATGTTGATTGGAGAGTCTTTCTGAATCATTCCAAACATTCCAGGAATTCAGTGATTTAGCAAGCACAGATTGCTGTTGATGCTCCCAATGTCAGCATTTAAGTAGGTAACAGCAAAGTGCCAAACATATGACCACGATCTCACCCTGCATCACGCATCACTTCCCACTGTTTAAAAAGACGATATTTAAAAAAAAATCTCACCACACTCTATACGCTTAAAACCAAACTGTTCCAAATAATTTTATACTTGGCATCATGAATGTTTCAAACCACCATACACTTTCAACTTCAGAGTCTCGAATATTAAATATTCGACCTTTCTCACATAGAGACCCCATCACTAAAACATTGGCCTGTTGCTCATTGAATTTCCAACTTCTACATGCAGAAAATCAGACCCATTATGTTAAAAATACAACTTCTGATTCTGTCAGATTTCCTCCACCTTTATGTTTTACAATTCAGAAACTTGTGCTTTTTTCTTGGTCCATCTCTGAAGGCCTTGCAATGGCAATTACCAAACTTATTGAGTAGTGAAAAGATTCACATGTCCAAGAAATTGAATGTAAAGGAGGAGTTACACAAAAACCTTGGAGTACTGTGCTCAGGTATGGACACAGAATCCCCCAAAAGCAACACCACTTGATGCAGTCAGGAGCATTCAGAATGAAAAGATATAATTTTAAAATCAGAAACAGGCTACTTGACAGAAAAGTTTTAATGCATTTCACATAAAGGTCAGCTCAAAGAGCAAATATTGGTATTAAGAGTCATAGTTGTAGAGCTATACAGCACGAAAACAGACCTTTTGGTCCAACTTGTCCATGCCAACCAGAAATCCTAAGCTGATTTACTCCCATTTGCCAGCATTTGGTCCATATCTCTCTGAATCCTTCCAATTCACACAGCCATCCAGATGCACTTAAATGTTGTAATTGTACCAGCCTCCACCACTTCCTCTGACAGTTCTTTCCATACACACACCACCCTCTGTGTGAAGAAGTTGGCTGTCAGGTCCTTTTTAAATCTTTCCCCTCTCGCCTTAAATCTGTTTTCTAGTTTTTGACATTCCTACCTTGTGGGGAAAAAATCCTTGTCTGTTCATTTGGTCCATGTTCCTCATGGTTTTATAACCTCTATAAGGTCACCCCTCAGCCTTCAATGCTCCAGGGAAAACAACTTGACCTATTCAGCCTGCCCCTATAACTCAAACACTCCAACCTTGGCAACATCCTTGTAAATCTTTTCTGAGCCTTTTCAACTTTAACACAGCTTTCCTATAGAAGGGAGACCAGAACTGAACACACAATATTCTAAAATTGGCCTCACCAATGTTCATGGAAGCTCATTGTCTGAAATGGATAGATATTTGCTGCAGTGGGGTTTATATCCAAAATGGTGTCTCAGGTTAGGATTTAGACCAACCAACATCACAATGAACCGGAGACGAGCTCAAAAGGTTTATTGCATTCTTCTTGTTTCTGGGTTCTGATGCTGCATCTCCATGTTGGCGACAGTGTTTGAACTGCCTGCCTAAGCTCTATAACCATGGGCTAAGCATTGATTGGTGCACTGATACAAATCACAACAGTGAGGGAATGCAATAGGCTGTAATCAATCGAAGAAACTTTAAAAGGTGGTGCTAACTCTCAGAGGCATCAAAAGGCAGACGAAAGGATGCTGGTTGGATATGTATTTCACCTCTTTCCCAAGGGGTGATATTAGGACCTTGTGACCCTGGAGTCTGCACTCGCCATGGTGGTGAATTTGGATAAAGTAATGTGCTTGGTCCTGTGTGACACATGGAACTAACTCTATGGTTTGCATTATAGGAAGAAAAAAAAACCCTGTGTTATTGTACACTTTTCAGTAGATGGCATTTGAAATGCAATCGTAAGAAATGCTCACAGCGAATGCCAACAAAAGGCAATTCACTGAATTGTCAGATAATGTGTTTTAGCTCTAATGATAAATATCCAAAACATCAGGAAGGTCATTTATACTTATACATCTATCTGAGAAGACAGACAGTGCCTCAGTTCAAAGTCTCATCCAAAAGATGGTATCTTTGGAAGTGCAACAATGAAATACAAGTTTATTTGATAACAGTCTTGTTATGTACATTGACATGTTTATGAATGCAAGTTATTATGACCATCAATGAGATTGAACACTCAGACACTGGACTCGAATTCACAGCCTCTGACTTTGAGGCAAGCGTGTTACCGTTATATCATTTTAGCTCAAAAGACTGTTTCGGGCGGTGTTCACCTGTTTCTTTTTATTTGTGTGCAGGGATTAGAAAATAATGCTTTCATAAGTACAATTTGATTAACAATCATAGGAGCAAATTACTTTTTCCTGTATTCTTGAAACCTGGAGTGCCAATGTATATCTACAGGCAAATCCACAATATGCAAGACCTATTCTAATAACAGGGCTTCAGCCTGTAATGTTAGTTTCTTCTCCACGTAGGTGTTATCTGACTACTGAGTTTCTCCAGTATTTTTGTTCTTTCAGATTTCCAGCATCTGCTGTATTTTGCTTTTGAACTCAAGTTGTACTCCAGCTTAATGTTTGGAGTCAATGTTGTCATATTTCACCCCATTACAAACTCCATTTCCTTGCCACTTACTTTATTGTTCTCCTTGGTCACTCTCAAATTGAACCAGATTGTTTGCAACCTTGGCTTCCTATTTGAGCTGGAAATGTACGTCATGCTTCTAATCGGTAATAACATCACCTCCTTCATCTTTTTGGTTTAAAAACCCTTATCTTTTCCTTTGTTATGTTCTCTCAACTATTTCAAAACTCTCCTGACCAACTTCCCATTTTTGCCCTCTAAGTGCAAATAAAAATTCGGTTACATCCTTACTTGTACCAAGTTCTGTTCGCTTCTCATTTCTGTGCTGTCTGAGGTTTCATTCGTATCCAGTTTGAAAATTTTCATCCTGATTTTCAAATTCCTCCAGGCCTTGCTTCGCACTATCGCTGTAACTTTGTCCAGCTTTACATCATTTTGTGATGTCTGCAACAGTTCTAATTCTGACATCTTTAATTAATAAAAATGAGAATTTTCTGTTTGTACTTTGCTATTGGCAGCATGCATTTAGCTGTCCAAACTCTAAATTCTGGAATTTCCTCCAGAAGCCTCCTTGCTTATCCTTCCACTCTTTTCTTTGAAACAGTCCTTAAAATTTAGAACTTTAAATAAATTTCAGTTGACTTATTTTAATGGATTATGTTTGCTGACGCGATGTACCATGCACAGTAGCAGCAAAATCTCTGAAATAAATTAGAAAAGAAAGCATATAGTTGAACAGATAATGCTGTTAAAATAGATTTTTAAAAATATTTAATAATCAGCTTTATGTTGTACACGTGCATTGTGGAAAGAACAGAAATGAGCATGCACTATTGAAATTTCTACTTGACTCTTCAGATATTAAAATAACAACGTTTCTTAAAACCTACTTCATTTGTCTGATATCTGCTTAAGTGGTTTGGTGTGAAAGTTTTGGTAATGTTCCTCTGAAGTTCTTCGGAATATCTTGCTGTGTTGAAGGTGCTGTATAAGTGCAATTTAATGCTGCAGCGATTGGGATATTTTTGCTTCAACTCTGACAACCTGCATTCACCACTTTGTTCACCCTATCACATGTGCCCATAGTTGTCTAGACACATTGCCACTGAAATTCCTGCCCCATACCTCTATCGCTGTCTCTCTCATATTTTTGGACTCGGGCATGATAAAACTTTCTGTATCTGTCCTCAAGTCATCGCCTTTAAGTCTTTGTATCTGATGAAGCTCCGTGAAAAGCCCTGAAATTTTTAAAACATTAATAGTTCTGTATAAAGGAAAGTTGCACAGGTTTGTGGTGGTCCAAATTTCAGTCAAGCTCAACATTCTGACTGGTACATCACACTTGCAGAATACAAAAGACATCTTTAGACAGCATTGGATTGACACTGATCAAATTAATTAATTTGGCCTATCAAGCATGCCCAGTAGGCATTCAGTTAAATCATGCTGATCTGGTTGTGGTCTCAACTCCACTTCCATCTCTTCCAAAGTTCTCTCCATGCCTGTCTTAAAAGTGAAACCTTTATTCGTAAGCTGTGGCCCCAGATCTAATATTTCACACAAGAGGAGACAACCTCTCAGAAACCACCCTGTCAAATTCCCTCAGGATTTGGTGTGCTTCAATTGGATGGTGTGTTGGAGATCAAGCCCCTCTTATTCTTTGAGCTGTCACACGAAAAGGTTTGGTTAGACTGTCTAATTTACTTCCGGTCAAATGAATATACTTCAGGTTTGTGCACCGAACAAGAGGAAAATTATTTATTATGAACAAATTATTTTTCACCAATGGTGGTGAAGAAATATGAATGACTAACTTAAGACTCAATGACTCTGTACCTTTTTAATCACCCAGCCACATACACTGATTGATTTTAAGGTGAAAACAAAACAAGGGTAATATGGTTGAGTAATGCCAATCTGGAGTGCAGGGTTTGATGAGTGATTTAGTCTGGTGTCTCCCAATTCCCTCTGATAACTTTTCAGTTATTTGTTGACATGTGGACCTCCACATTGATGTCAGTCTTAGAAGAGAAATGGCTCCTCAGGTAGGGGGAATGTTTCATGTTTGGAATCTTTTTGGAGGATTGGATCACAGATATTGGGAATACCTTGCTTTCTTGAAGGTGCTGTACATGTGCAACTTAATTCTGCAGTTAATGGGATCTCTGTGCTTCAGCTCGAGCAACCAGCATTCACCACTTGGTTCACGCAATCATAGGTGCTCACTTTGCCTAGACTCAAAGCCACTGAAATTTCAGCCCCAGACCTCTATCGCTGTCTCTTTCATGTTTTTAGGCTCAAGCATGATCAAACTTGGTAAAGGACTTGAGTCTTGAGGTTGAGCTGAGAACAATTCTTCAATGTGCTTTTGTGAAGTTGTGAAGCAAGTCTTCACGATTCTCTTCTGAGAGCGTGGAGATGACATTTTAATCTGTGTACTGAGGTTCCACAGGCGAAGTCAGTGTCGTTTTTTTTTGAATTTCAAATAGTTGAAGTTGCAAAGTTTTCTGTCTACCCTGGAACCAATGTCCAGGGGAAGGCTTTTCTTGACAAGATGAAGAATGGTAGACGAAGTTGGAGAAAAGAGTGTGATTGATGAGATATCCTGCTTGACTCCTGTCTGGACCTCAAAGAATTCTGTCATATTACAATTACTAAGATCTGTTGCGACATATTATTGTGGAGGAGTTGGAGAATGTTGCTGAATTTCATTGGACATCTGGCCTTTGACAGAACCTTCCATAGCAGTTCCCGACTGAAGCTAAAGCCTTGGCCAGGACGATGAAGACGATGTTGTTTGGTTGGTGTTGTTCCTGGCATTTCTCTTGGAGTCGCTAAGCAGTAAAAAAAATGCCTGTAGTTCCATAGTATGAAGCCACACTGACTCCAGGGAAGCATTTCTTCAGAGACTGGGCAATGATATTCTCAGCAATGAAGCTGAGAGAGATTTCTTGGTAGTGCCTGTAGTCAATTTCATCTCCTTATTTGAAGATAGTAGTGATAGCAGCATCCTTGAGATTGGCAGGGATATCATCTTTGTACCATATTTTCAGGAAGATGACAGGTAAGCTCTACTCGTTCAAGTTTGAAAATCTCTGCTGGAATCCCACCAATTCATGCGGCGTTTACCTTGTTCTTGTGTCTAACACAGGCTTCCATCCCTGCCAAACTTCGGACTCCCTGGTCATCTTTGAGGAGTTAGATAATTTCCTGAAACATGTCCTCAACTGTGATTGTATTGCAGTATCCAATGAAAACTGATGTTTGCTCTGTTTTTCAAAAGTTCTGTCCTTACCCTTCACTAGTTTGAGACCAAGGGAGTTGGGTCCTTTGTATTGCTTTGCTGGCACTGAAGAAACCCTGGGTATCATGCTTGCTGGCAATGAGTTACAGTTCCTTAGTTTTCTGAATACAGCATTGGTTCTTGATCTTCCTAGTGCTTCTTTGTAACTCCACCTTTACTGTTTGATGAGTTCTCCTCATTGATTTACTGGTCATTTTGCCAAGGGTGTAGAGTTTTCCTTCTCATGTCGATGAGGTCTTGGATGATGTGGTCATTTTTTTCGAATCAGTCTTGGTGTTTTGTAGTCTTGTAGCTGATGATTTCTTCGCATGATGGCTGTCTTCATCTCTTTCCAGATTTCCTCCACTCCACTAAAATGTACTCTTTGGAGATTTTGCTGAAGACTTGGAGGTTTGCTGGCCTGCTTGACTCTCGTAGCAATCAGACCACAGGATAAGATATAGGAGCAGAATTAGGTCATTTGGACCATCAAGCTTGCTCTGCCATTTGATCATGGCTGATATGTTTCTCAACTCATTCGTCTGTCTTCTCCCTGAAGCGCTTGATCCCCTTACTAATTCAGAACCTATCTGTCTCTGGCTTATGACTTGGCCTCCACAGCAGCAATTAGTTCCACAGATTAACCACTGTTTAGCTGAAGAAATGGAACTGCAAAATCTTACCAACAACTGAATTCAGGCTAACAGGCCTATCGTTTCCTGTCTTCTGCCTCTCTCCCTTCTTAAAAGGGATGCAACATGAGCCATTTTCCAGTCCTCTTGGCTTCTCCCTGACTCCAGTGATTCCTGAAGGATCACCACTAACATCTCCACAATCTCTTCAGTTATCTCCTTCAGAACTCTGGCGTGTAGTGTAATGCATCCAATCCAGGTGATCTATCCACCTTTAGACCTTTCAGTATCCCCAGCACCTTCTCCTCAGTGATGACCACTATATCCACCTCTGCTTGCTGACTCTCTTGAAGTTCTAATATAGTCAGTTCTGCTACAAAACAGTCGTTCCGTTCTCATGCCATCCCGTGTTATAAAAAAATCGCGTAACAGCAACACTATCTAA